>NC_032014.1:17068653-17115336 GCF_001865875.1 Lupinus angustifolius
TTTGTTTCTAACAACTAACTATTTATCACTTTTGTACATTAGAATACCATTAAAATGGTGTTGGAATTTATTCCACAAAACCGAGATGGTATTCAAAGGTACTTAATAATTATGTAATAGGGGATTGCTTTGATACCTTTGTACTAGCGTTAGAATTTATTCTAACAAAGCCGAGGTGGGGCAAAGAAGGAATAACTTATTCACATGATTATTAAGAAGTAAGTTGTAACTGGAATATTCTTGAAACCGTTATACCAGCGTTGGAATCTATTTCAACAAAGCCGAGATGGCGAACAAAGAATAAAACCGATTTCACATACTTAATCAAATAAAAAGAGAACACCAAAGAGGAAAATAATCTTTCAACAAATTGGCGTCGTTGTCGGGGACAATTTGTAGATGGGGAAAACCTCAAAATAATCTTTCAACAAATTGGCGCCACTGTCGGGGATAATTTTTAGAAGGGGAAAAACTCAAAATAATCTTTCAACAACAACTTATCATAATTCTGTGAGTGCAATGTGTTTAATAAAGTAGCCATCTGTCCTATCTGAGTGGTCAAATTCTGAATGGAGGACTCTTGTCTCTGAATGGAAGCTCTAACTCTTGCTGAAATTGTATATTCTACAATGTTATCTACCTCACCAATTCTTCTAATTAAGGTTCACTAGATGCAGGGGCATGATTAGTAACCACTTGTTCCTGCCTCTGTTGTTGGATTGGAGGAAGCACAAATGGTCTATTTTGTGCATTAATATTATTCTAAAATGGTGGCCCTGGATGAGGTCGTGAAGGATCAGACCATCTAAGATTTGGATGATTCCTCCAACTAGGGTTGTATCTGCTGGATGAAGGATCATAATTCTGTTGTTGTTGTTGATGTTGAGGTTTGTTGTTGTAAATATTTGAAGCATAAGCATCAAGATGCTCACCAGTTTTGGGATCCAAAAGAGAAGGGCAACCATCAGCATAATGGTCAGTTGCGGTGCAAATGCCACAAACTCATGCTGCAAGTGGGAGATTTCTGCTGATTCATGGCAAGTTAAGTGACCAAGGTAGCAAATGAGTCAATTTTTTTCTCAAGTTTATCTTGCCTCACCAAATTTGTCCCAACCTCATGGACACCTCTGACCAGTATAGCATCACTACTTCTTGCACTGAATTTTTGAGAGTTGGAAGACATCTTCTCCATCAAACCTCTAGCCTCTAAAGGAGTCATATCTCCAAGTGTACCACCACTAGCAGCATCAATGATATTTCTCTCCATGTTGTTCAGAGATTTGATGATGAGGGCAGCTTGCACATAACCTCCTGAATCTCTCCCAGTATTCATATAAACCTTCTACATGTAGTTTTCTGATTCCAAAAATGTCTTTTCTGATTGCAGTGGTCCTGGAGGCAGGAAAGAATTTTTCAAGGAAGATTCTATTCAGTTCATCCTAACTAGTAATAGAACCAGAGGCCAAGTAATACAACCAATCATTTGAAGCGCCCTCAAGTGGATGTGGGAATGCCTTCAAACATATTTGATCTTCTTGGACATCACGAGGCTTCATGGTGGAACATACAATGTTGAACTCCTTAAGATGCTTATGAGGACATTCACCTACAAGTCCATGAAACTTAGGCAACAAATGGATTAGTCTACTTTTGAACATATATGGCACATCCTCATTGGGATATTGGATACACAAACTTTCGTATGTGAAATCAGGTGCAACCAGCTCCCTTAATGTCCTCTCACGTGGGATTTGAGGTGGTTCAGTCATATTTTTAGAGTATGCAACAAAATGCACAGAAATAGCAGAATGCACAAAAACACCAAAATCAGTATCACTATCAGGTAGATTAACACTAAGATGAAAAGACTCACTATCTAAATTTAAATTCCTAACTTGTCTAACCAAACTATGAAATGTTCTATCAATTTCAGGATTTATTGGATGCAAAGAGTCGAGATTTCCCCTAGTCATGCACTAAATGCAATGGTAAGAACCATGTAGGTCAGTAAGTGAAATACATGTTAAATTTTAGTGATCAACCAAAACTTTGTTTCAATAAAATCCTAATACCATAGGAAACATTCACAAAAAGATTCAGGGCAAAAATCAAAGCCTAACTAATTTAAATAAATGCAACAAAATCAAAATAATTGGAAAATAGAACTTGTAAAATAAAAAAGAAATAGTAAAACGACTCTTTTCGGATTTTCAGGGTGGGTTCTACAGACGCAGTGTGTAGAGAAAGAATCATTGGATTTTTATACCCCAAATGCATATATAATATGTCCAATTCTGATTAACAGTTCCAAAGTTATGCCCAAAATAGAATATCAATAGTAAAACTAGTCACTACTTGTTTGTATCTCACAACCAGCGACAAGGTGACTAACTATGGTGCATCGAGCATTCAATATGTGATGAAAGAAGTGTGGAAACGAAGTTTCATGTAAAAATCTCAACCACAACTATATTAACCAACATACATCTGAATCAACTAACACACAAATGGCTAAACAAGACAAACAACAGTGAATAGAACATGCAGCTTTTGAAACCCAAACAGAATGGTTATTGTAAGACACACACTAAACTATACTAAGAACCTTTGACAAGAACCGAATATCCCTGATAGTGGCGCCAAACTTGATCGAGACCGTACCTGATACAAATAATATAATAATTAAAAATTGTAGTACTAGGAAGTGACTCCTAGGTCATTTCCCAAGGATTATCTCTCAAGCAAAGCTTCAAACACCTTATACTCACACACACAAGGGGGTTTTTGTTGTTGGATAGCATGAATATAAATCAAATTCAGAAACAGTAGTTAAGTAGTGCAATAAAACGGCTAAATCCCTTTGGTTCATTTGTTCACAACTCAGTCTTCGGTTTCAAAAGATTATTCTCAAATTCTAACCATTAACTTCCGAATTTGTTGAGAATCAATTAATTAAGCGATAATCAATTCAAAGTTCCAAAACATAAGCCTCTAACTAAGCGAAATTAGCATAAGTATGAAGCGATTAACAAATTCACATGAACTAAACATTCATGCACTAGAGGCCGAATTTATTGAGAATCAATTAACTAAGCGATAATCAATTCAAAGTTCCAGAACCTAAACCTCTAACTAGGCGAAATCAGTATAAGCATAAAACAATTAATAAACTCACACGAACTAAGCATGCATGCACAAGAGAGAGTAAATCAACTAAGCGAAGATAAACTCATAAACTAGTTTCTAACATAGAAGAAATCAACAAAAAGAAACCGAAAATGCCTTAATAACAAAACCTCAAGAGTTGTGATACATTACCAAAGGAATTTAGTCTACAAGTTTAGTCTTCCATTAAGTGGAAGAAACAAACCGAAAATGAAGAAGATGAATGAAAACCGAAATGAAGGCACAAAACGAAACCCTAGCAGATCCAAAGAGGGAAAACATAATTCTCAAATGTGTCAAAGTGAGGGAAAATTGAAGTGTGTGTGTTTGGAGTGGGGAATCTGAATTTAACCCCTCCAACACACATAAAACCGAATTGGGCCTAGACAATGGGTCCAAAGCTAAATTACAAAAGAAAACTCCTAAAATAAAAATACAATCTTCACTTCAACACATATCCTCCACTTATGTAATGTCGAAAATGTCCTTAGTGCCAAATATGATCTAAAAATGATAATAGATTTAATCAGGCCAAATAATCCCAAATTAACTCATTTTAGGAATATTAGTCCAATAAGGTCTAAATGCTAAACCATATGAAACAAAGTCAATTAGGCATCAAGAATCATCAATCATGATAAATTAAAGCTATGAATGGTGTGTAATATATTTCTCATCACGCGGCTATTGCAAAAATTGAGAACCGCTTTTATAACGGTATGAAATGACAAATATATCGTAAGCACATCATCATTAGAGAGTTACTTTTTACAAGAGCTTTTAGAGTGGATCATATACGCACTAAGAATAACTTATCACATCCTTTTACGAAAGGACTAGCTAGAAAGAAAGTGCATAATGCTTCTATGAGTATGAGACTATTTCCCTTAGAACGAGGATCACTCATGATGGTAACCCGACCTAACTGACTAGAGATCCCAAGAAATAGGTTCAATGGGTAATAACAAGTTGTGAAGTGATATGATAATGAACATGCTATAAAATTATGAGAAGCATGATTCATGTAGGATATGTAAGGATGAGTTGAACTCTTAATGAAATCTATACTCCAATTGGAGTGGAGTATCTATGCTATAGCAATACTCTTGATATACTCACCTATGTGAATGTGGAAGTGGAGGTCGCTTCCTATGAAATCTTGGGCCATAAATTTCTAAAGCGTTCACTATACTGGTATAGATGGGCATGGCCTTTAATGCACGAGAATACACATTTGAAAAATGTTGTGTAAGGTTTGATGCTGGAGATAGAGTTCAAGACTACGAGTCATTCTGGAAAAAACTAGATCTTATTCACTATGCAAAGGTTCAAGTCGCATGACACCTTTGTTTATGCACAATCTTATTGAAGTCACATAAATTCTCGGAAATTGTTTTTTAATTTCAAGTGGGGGATCGTTGGAACTTGGTTTATTGAAAGCCATTAGTGGGAACTTTTGGGTGTGAAATCTAAAAAACTCCCAAGTCCCACATAGAAGAGTTTTAAAAAAACAAATGTCAAGTCCCACATTGGAGAGGTTTTCTCCCCTCATTATAACTCGCCCCAAGTTGAATGTGCTTTTATTCAAATAAAAAATTCTCCCTCATATTTTCTGCCGATGCATTTCCAACAAACATCTCCCCCTTTTTTCCGTGGCACTAAGAATTGGTACAGACAACCAAATTGTGGGAATTCCGAAAGCTGACACTGGTAGTCAGTATTGAGAGAAAATAATTGGCAAGAGTAGGCATATTATTGGTATTTCAAGAATTGACACCGATAGTCAGATTGTGGGAAAAGAATTGGCACGAGTAGCCACATTGTGGGTATTTCGAGAATTGGCGCTAGTAGCCATATTGTGGTGGGTTTATTCGAGATTGGTTTTTACAATGCAGTAAGAATTCAATAACAAAGATATGGGTTGTTTTATCCTGGGAACGGCTGGTTGATAGTCTGCTTGCACATTGTGGATAGTGCCATGAAATGTCTTAAAAAGAGCGACCTAGTCGTGACTTAGTCAGTACGTATTATTTCGTGCTATTTAGAATTTTTGCAAGCTATAGTAACAACAATTGATTCATGCATCTTCTCCACAAAGTTACCTTTAACATGTACATCTTTATGCTTAAAAATTGAAATGTTAGGCGTATCCAATAAATCAAGCGGGGTTAGTGGATTAAAACCATACACAATCTCAATAGGTGAACAATTTGTAATACCTTGTATTTCTCGCTTGTTAGCACATTCTACAAGTGGGAGACATTCTTCTCAAGACTTATGATTTTTCTTTAGAAACACGATGCTAGAATAGCAAAACAACAGCGCTTAAAGTTGTTATTCAACAGTGTATTTTGT
The DNA here is from genome assembly GCF_001865875.1 of Lupinus angustifolius. Lineage (NCBI taxonomy): Eukaryota > Viridiplantae > Streptophyta > Magnoliopsida > Fabales > Fabaceae > Lupinus > Lupinus angustifolius. Next base: position 17,074,174 of record NC_032014.1, read on the forward strand.
GCGCTGTCTATGTGAGCGCAATATAATATAAGGTTAGATTCAACAACGCTTTTGAAGCACTATAGAAAATAGACATTTAACAGTTCTCATTGAAGAGATCACTATTAATTGTCTATTTTTAAAATAAGACAATATCTCTCTTAAACATTATATCAAACACATGACAAACATATTCAACTCCATCATATTTATAGTAGAAACATCATTCTGAAAACTCAATTCATAAATCCTTGCATGAACTTGTCTCACTTAGTTCAAATTCATTAATCTAGAAGATTATATGCACAAATGAAAGAGACGAATGTGGTGAAGATGTAGACGACTAACCCATGCCTTTCTTGCCTCCCTTACCTGAAGAAGAAGAAAAGTATTTCCTGTCAACGATAAAAAGACATAGTTCAGAATCAAAATAATAAGAATCAAATTAAAATTTACACATAAAATAAGGATGAAAAAAATAATAACCAAATACAAAAAAATACATATGAAGATTGCAAGTTTGGTAAATCACCAACTGCTCCAGCTAGATTCAATCTTGATAGATTCCTATATTATAAAATAAGAAGTTAACAGATGTAAATGCAAGCAGCAAGAGTGAATAAAAAAAGAGGTAAAATAAGACAATGATTCACCTTATGCTTGAAGAGAGAAACCAAAAAATGATAACTTGCTTGAGGAGAGAAACTAAAAACAAAAAGAAAAAGGTTAACCCATAGAGAAGAAGAAGAGTAAGAGGAATAAAACACTGAATCATATGTGTATTATTGTTTTGAAGTTTTATTTTTAAATCTGCAAAAGTTCGCTCTCATTAAAACAAGTGTTATTTGAATGTATGACTTTTAACAGTGCTCACTGAAGCATGTGATGTTAAATAGGTGACTTTTAACAACACTCACTAAAGCAAGCGTTGTTGAACGTGTGAATGTATGACGTTTAACAACACTCAGTGAAGCAAGCATTGTTGAACGTTTGAATGTATGACTTTTAACAGCGCTCACTGAAGCAAGTGCTGTTGAATGTATGATTTTTAACATCGCTCATTAAAGCAAGGATGGTTAAATGTGTGGAACACCATTTTGAAGTGTTGGTGCTAATTAGGGGTGACGAAGTTATCCATTATCCAAAATCTATCCAAATTAAATCCATCTAAATCCATCCGTTAGAACTAATGGACTTAAGTGGATATAATCCAATGCATATCCATTTGGATGGATACCCAATCCATCCAAAATAAACAAATTTTTTTCCCAATTAATTCAATATTAATATAAAAAATTTCTCTCACCTTTCCACACACATTACAAAAGTTAAAAATTGCAATTACGATTTTAAAAAGTGCTTATCAAAAAAGTGTAAATGATTTTGGCCTTAATGGTTTACCCCCAACATCTTAGGGTAAGAAAACATTTTCATAGAACCACACACCTTAATGCAAAGTATAAATATATCATTTTATTTATTTATTAATGTTATAATATAATAACAAAATGAAATATTTCAGGAAAATGGATTGTTGCCAATAAAACTTGCGGAAGTCCCAAATATTTCAGGAAGATTTTTGCCAATAAGAGTGATTATAAAAAAACTTCACAAAATCATCTTTTTAAAAGTGCTTATAAAAACCATTTTTTAAAAGTGTTTGTTAAAAAATTATTTTTTGAAAAAATTACTTTTTAAAAGTGTTTTTATTTAAAAAAAAACACTTTTTTAAAATATTTTTTTAGATTAATATTTAAAAATACTTTATTAAATAATAATTTTTAAAAGAATTGTTTTCTTCAAATAATGCTGTATTACAAATGTTTTGTTCAAATTAAAAAATGGGTTGGATATCCATTCATCCAGTCCATTAAAATTGATACACAGATAGAATGGATGGATTGGAATTCATTGGCTATGAATTAATTGGATAATTTAAAAATGTGATTTATGGATTTATATGTATTGATTAATAGTTTTCCATTCATCCATCCATTAGGATCCAAACCTAAATACATCCAAACCTATCCAATTGCCACCCTAGTACTAATAGTGCTGAGTTATATAATATTTTATTGTTGTTGTTTTGCCCAATATGTTTGTTCTATATATTGATTTTCTAGTGAAGCAACAACCGTGATGTGTTTCTTTGGAGAAATAAGAAGATATCAGTAGTTGTGCTTGGAGGCTTTTTCCGTGCTGGGAGAAATTGCATTAGGAAGGGATCTCAAGAAGTTTCTCTCAATATGTTGATTTCCTTTTAGCATGCTTTGTTTTGTAGCCATTTGTTTAGTGTCACTTTTTATAGCACTCACTAAAGCAAACAATGTTGAACGTGTGAATGTATGACTTTGAACATCGCTCGCTGAAGCAAACACTGTTAAATATGTGACTTTGTAACAACCCTTATTGAAGCGAGCGCTATTAAATGTGTGAATGTATGAATTTTACTATAGCAAAAACTATTGAATGCGTGACTTTTAACAATGCTCATTGAAGCAAGTGTTGTTGAATGTATGACATTTAACATCGCTTACTTTACCGAGCACTGTTGATTCTCTTTCGTTATATACTTAACAGCGTTCAACATATAAGCGTTGTTAAATGGACATTGTTAAATATCAATTATGGCTTAGAGAAATGTCCTAAGTAAGGCCCCTAATGTCCAATTAACTACCTTGTTTTTCTCATCAAATTTTCAGTGGAACATAATGAAAAATAACAATTTTTTTCCCGATCTTACGCCACAAGGTCCTCCAAAAATGACTATGAAACTTGGTGTCTTTATCAAGTGTAATACTATTTTATAGGCCATAAAGTCTTACAATGCCTATGAAGAACAATCCCGCTATGAGGGATGCATCCTCAACCTTCTCGCAAGGTATGAAATTTCCATCTTTGAAAACCTAAAACAACAACAAAGATAGAATGATTGCCATTCTTTGTCCTAGACAACCCAAAAACAAAGTTTGCATGTATGTCAATTCAACGAGATTCAGTGACAGACAATGAGGTATATAATACATAAGGAGTCACTTTTGACTTTGCCTTCTTACGAAAAATGCATTACTCACAAATTTTATGGATATAGAAATACTCATTCAATATGTATAATGTTTTGCTCGCCCCAAAGTGTCCCGTCAACCCTCCCTCATGTCCTTTTCTTATAAGAAGCCGCCCATTTGAACACTTAGGTACATATAACCTTTTATCCTTAAATAGAAACCCGTTATACATATAGTATCCATTGATTAAAATCCCATATCCTTTCAAGTACTTAAGGGATCCATGGTTGATACGGATAAAAAATTCCTTGAGCAACAAGTAGTTTGCCAAGATTTTAAAGCCCTATCCAAATTATCCAACTGGTTGTCATAGATGGGGTAACTCCTTCAAATTTTCGATAAAAGAACTCCAACATTTAATGCATCACATTCAATTCCAAAAGGTTTAGCAAAATTTGGAAAGAATGAGCGCATTAGGGACTTCATATTAAAAGGTATTGAAATCTTTTTCTTTTTTCCCCTCCCATTCACAACGCTCATTTTTATTTAAGTATTTCATTAAAAGGTACCGCCAAAGCACTAAAATTCTTAACAAAATTACTGTTGAAGCTTACTAAACCATGAAAATTCCTTACCTCACTCACATTTTTAGTTGTGGGGCCAATCCTACATGACCTTCACCTTGTCCTCATCAACCCATACAATTTGATACTCACTACAAAACCTAGAAAAACTACATTATTCACAGAGAAAATGTATTTTTCAAAATTTGCTACAATATCTCTTCCCTAAGAAAATACAATACAACTTTCAGATGTTCAACATACAGTCCTAAGCTATTGATGTAAATCAGAATGTCATCAAAGTACACCACAACAAATTTCCCAATAACATCTCTCAAAACATGATTTATTAATCTTATTAATGACATATGCATATTAGTTAGTCCAAAAGACATACCACAAGCCCCATACAATCCATGTTTAATTTTAAAAGCGTTTTTCCATTCAATCATTTCCCTTATCCGAATATGAGGATACCCCTCCTTAAATCAACTTTAGAAACGTATTGGGCACTATTCAATTCATGAAGATGATCATTTAACTTTGGTATGGAATACTAATATTTGATGGTTTTGTTATTAATATTATTGTAGTCAATAAACATTCTTCACATACCATCTTTCTTTGGCACTAAGATCATAGGATCTGCACACATGCTCATGCTTTCTTTGGCACTGTATATGTGGCACTAAGATCATTTGACATAACGCTTGTTGGAGTGAACATTGTTGATTTTTCACTTTGAACATCGCTCACTTAAGTAAGTGTTTTAGAAAGTGGACATTCAATAACATTCACTCAAGAGAACTATATCAAATGTCTACTTTGAACGGTGTTTTTTCTAGTGAACGCTGTTAAATGTCTACTTCTAACATTGCTCACAAAAGATAGTGGTGTTAAATATTTATTTCAATAATATTCATTCAAGCGAGCACTATTAAATGTCTACTTTCTATAATGCTTGCTCCAACCATAGTTATAAAATTTTCATCTCCAAAATCAAACTTTTTCCACGAAAATAATGAACATGAGTTGTATAATAATATAAAAAGCCATAGTTTACACCTTTATAAAAACATATTTCGGAGTATCATATTACGTGGTGGTTGATCCCATTCCCCGCAGAATCAAGCTACATCACCGTTATAAAAAATCTATATTGGTCACTAACATTATGATTTAGCTCTTAAAAATTAATATAAATTAAAGTAAAATAACATGGTGTCCCAAAATCAGAAAGAGACTTTAGACATTTGTGTTTAACACGTTGTACAATATCTCCACGAAATTCGTAAGGATACATAGAGGATAGTGAAGATTCATTGCATCAGCATCAATATAATATCCTTTGTTGTCTGAATCTCCATAGAAAGCACCATAACTTGTGACCACTCTATCGTAATAAGTGAAAACGGTTAGAATTTCTGAAAATTAGTAGGACATAAATATAATTCAATAATTGTGTTGTGGTCATTATTTAATTAGCCAAAATATAAAATGATCTTTAGTAATTAATTTGGTGGCTAAGGACATATGTGTCATGAAATATTATAAGTGCAGATACCTTCAGGCAACTTCTGATTTGATGAAGGGACTGAATCAGAAATATTGCAATTTAAGCAGTAACCACTTCGATTACTTTTATAGGTTATGGTCCCCATTTGTAGAGCAACAGGTTTTAGGTGTATGGTTGAGGAAAATAAAGGTGGATTAGAATAAAGTTATCCATAAGGTGACAACACACCATAAGGAAATTCTTCTCACCATAAGGTTCACACCTCTCACTTTGGCTTTGTATTCCCCTCTAGAGAAGCAAAAGGAAAACCATAAAGCGCTCTAAGATCTGTAAGATCACTTAAAGCTCATTAATCAAGGCTAAAACCACTAACAAAGGTTCTAAAAATGACTTTAAAAAAACCATGCAATAGATTACCAGAAACATTGTAACAAGTTACTTGAAACTATGTAATATGTTTTCAAAAATTGTGTAATGGGTTATCACAAAGCATGTAATCAACTACCACGAGGCGTTAACCTATTACTCGTCGCTAGGAATACAATTTTTAAATTTGAAACCTGACTAATATGTTTTCAAATGTACATGTATGCTTCCAAACAATGCATACCTTCTAGTTTAGACTCTTGAACTCCTATATACTCTATGTATACCCTCCTAGGCCTTTGAAAGTGTACGATAACTTTCACATGTCATTATCCACTAGATTTTAGAATCTTAGATGAGAAATTGTATCCAATTTCATAAATTCTAAAACTAAGAGTCTTATGTGATATTGATATTAAAGTGTTCTTGAAAATGGTTCTTTTATCTTAGATTTAGTGAGTGATTGTATAAAAATGAAATAATGTGCTTATTTTGGGAAATAAAGTGTTTTAGTGAGAGTTTTGATGTGAGGTTTATATGAACACTTGATTACATAGTAAAACAATAAATCCTTAGAATATGAAAAAGAGGGATTGGACATAGCCTTCAATTGAAGAAATTGAGTCAGGATAAATCGCTTGTGTGAATTCTCTCTATCCTTAATCTTTATTTTTTCCACATGTTGTTCATCAATTTACGCTTATGTCTTAAAATTCTCTATTACTGTTTTTAAAAGGATAATATTATTGTAAACCTAGTTCACCCGTTATCTGGTGTTTAAAAAATTATGTAGATTCATCTACATTATATATCTCAACTTTGAGAAAATTGGAACACCAATAGATATATAATCAATTTCTAAACAACTTGGAGTATATAAATGAATACAAAACAACTTGGATTTTTCTAAAATTTGATATATGAGATCTATAGGTTGAAAATTTTAATCCAACAGTTGGTTTGATTAAATTTATTTTACATGAAAATTTATTAAAATTTGAAATAATTTAACTTGATAAATGAATTTTTTCAATTATCAATAGAAAAGTATTGTTGGGAGAAGTCCATGCTTAACTTGGTGTACCTATATAGATTAGTTATACTTCAAACAAGGTTGGCCATATGCATATATGTGGCAAGTGCGTGCGTCCTAGAGGACCCTAATTTTTTTATCTATACAAATAATTTTCATGTTCACGATTTTTATTAAAAATGCTCACTATTGAAGAAGAACCACATTTTTGCTTTAATTATTTATTACACTCCGCATATGAATTTATTCAAAATTTGTTAATTGTAGTGAGTATTGTGTTATATTATCATATTTGAGGTGAGTTAAAATTAGGATCCGCACTATGTTGACAAAATATGATATCATTCAAACTCTACTAAAAGGTTAACAAAAAATAAAAAATATTTTGCACTCAAATTTCCAACAAGAAACAATAACAAATGAGGAAGAAAAAACAATATTACACACAATCACACTTTTATGAGAAATTATATTACATAATTAAATTATTTTATAATTAATTAATAGGCATCTTTTGTCATCATTGTTTGCTTTCAACTTTCATTTTCAGTTAATTTTTGATACACAAATTCTAACATTTTCTTTTGATAAATAAAGCCCCTCAGTATTTCTCCACACGTGGCATATAAAATGTTAATGACCAACTATGCAAAAATTGCAAAACTAAAAAGCTCAGATGTTATTTATATGAGCATAGTAAAATGTAGTGTTAGATTCAATAATACTTTAAAGTTGTGCAAAAAGTGACGAATAAACAACACTTACTCTAGGAGGTAGTATAGCAAATCAATAATCATTTCTCAAACAAACATTGTTGATTGTGTTACATTCAATAATGTTTTCTTAAGCAGACAAACATTGTTAGATGTGTCAAATTTCCACATTTTACAATGGTTATTAGAGCTGTTGTTATTGATTCTCATAACCATATTACTATTATATAATAGTATTATTAATGCATTAGTTATTATATCAAGTAGTATCTCCATATATATCAAAACCATCCAACAAATTAGACAACTTTAAGCAAGGGAACAAATATCCATGTTATCCTAGTGTGGAAACATTAAATTGAATAACTTGATACACCAAATAACTTACATAACCTTTTTCAAGTAATTAATGTAACAAGGTGTTTTTCAGAGCACGTTTAATTAAGTAATTAGTTATTAATGAATTGATTGTAGAAATTAATCAGTAATGTTTTAGGTTACACCTCAGTTGATTTTTTGTCTTGTATTATAATATTATTGTTTGCCCTATTTTTTCAAGATTTTTGGAGAATAAAAGTTTCCGAGACGATTTCGAGTCGTTTTATCGAGTTTTTGCCCATTTTTTGGGTTATGTAACTCGGAATCGAATTCCAATTTCGCTGTTGGCTTTGAAATATTATTTCTAGTCAAAATAGACATGAAGTTTGTCTGTAATTCATCTCTAGGTATTTTTCACCTCGAAATTCAAGTTTCGACGTTTCAGACAAAAAACCTAAATCGGTAAATTGTATATTTCCGGATGAAGTTACCCGGCAATAATCGGGAACGACTTCAATTGTGAAATCATGTCGCATCAATCAAGACGGAGTATTAATCACATCATGAGTCAATGGCTTGTCAAACAAGAAAAGTCAAAGCTTCCTTAATCCCCTAAATCACTCACCAAATCTCCTCACTCCACCACCATTAGACACATTACCTAAGCTAGCCTAAAGCTAGATTGCCTTTCATTAATTTTCAGATTTGAGAGAGGGTGAGGCTCTCCTATAAATACCTCACCTCATCCTCTCATTTTTACACTAATTCTCCTAAAGAAAGTTAAGGTATTCTTTCTCTTTTTCTCTTCTCCATTTTTATACATATACATCATGAGAAAATCATGATCTCTTAGCATATTATTCATGGATTTGAGTTTATGTTTTTTTCTTTAAATATTTTGTAAGTCATGACTAAAGGGGATGATAATGAAATCATATGAATGTTTGTGTAGTTTTTGACTTATGTAAAACTTAAAATTTCTTCGTTCTTCTTAGATGGAAAAACTATTATTTGAATGTGTTTAAAGGTGATGATTTGAATATCAAAGGAACCTTTATTGTGTTTAAGAAAATTTTATGTCTATTATTGAAAGTTCAAAATGTTTGAGTTTTTGTTGAAAACTTTTCATTATTAAAATGTATTATGTTAAAAGGTTGTTTAGCATATGTAATTCTTAGATTTCTTAGTTAAAGTAACGATTTGGGATAAAAGATAATTTATTAAAGTCTTGACTTCATAAACTTAAAGTGTTATGAAGTTTTGGATAGTAAAGTAGTAAAAGTGTTAACTTATGATTTATAGTTCATGACTATGAAATTAACACCTATTAACCCTTGAGGTTATCCTAAAATTTGGAGGTGTTGAGATGATCATGAAATTAGTTGTGTTTTCTTTAGTAGCATACTTTAAATGAGGAGATTGACCTAAAAAGTCTTGACTTTATAAACCTAAAGTGTTATGAAGTCTTAGATAGAAAAATGATTTAAAAAAGTGTTGATCTTGGTTAAGTCAGCTTACTTTAAAGTGGTAAGATTGACTTAAAAAGTCTTGATTTAAAAGTATTGGTTTTGTTTAAGTTGGCTTACTTTAAAATGGTAAGTTTAGCTTAATAAATTTACTTGAAAAGATTAATCTCAATAAAAATGTTTTACTTGCAAAAGATAAGTTTTAGCGAGACAACTCTCGTTTGAGTGAGAAGTGTCCAGAGAAAACGGGTTTTCTCGCTTGGACAAGACAAGTCTCGCCTGAGCTGAAATATGCACAAAGAAAACTGGTTGATTTCTTGTTTAAGTGAGACAACTCTCGCTTGAGCCACATGTGCCTTATAAAAATTGTGACTCTCTCACTTAAGCAAGACAGCTCTCGTTTGAGCGAGAGGGCTCCATACAAACAAGACTTCTTAAGTCGTCTGAACAATAACTCTCACATATGCGAGAGTCTAATGGTATTTTTGCCATCAAGAATTCATTCACTTCCAATCCTATTCAATAAAACATAAAACACATTTATTGGAGATAATCTTCTTTCAATAAGTAAATGTTGTAAAGATGAATAATTATATGAAATTATTGGAAATGATACAAAGAAGAGTTGCCATATCTAAATTAATGTATGTAAAGAATTGCATGGTTAAGGACGAGGCTCGCAGGTGTTATATTATGACCATGCAGTGAGATCGTCTGACCGTAAGAGACTTCGCTTGAGAGTCGTCCAGGGTGATTCAGCGATGGTTCATAGTGGTACTGGGAAGTATTATATGCCCATGCAGCAAGATCGTCTGACCGTAAGAGGCTTGGCTTTAGAGCCGTCCAAGGTGATTCAACGATGGTTCGCAGTGGTGCTGAGGTGTATTCTCTGTAGTTTAAATGTTAAGATCGAGTCCCACGAGAAGCATTGCCGATGAGAGATGTCTTAGGATGGGCAGATCATTATAAAAGATGGATTAGAAGATTTAATTTGATAACTTCAGTTAGTGTGCATATTCATTGTGAATAATGAAGTAGTGGAGAGGAAATTTACATGAGACGAACGAGCCCCGAGATGTTGAGAGGGACGACGATGGCGGTGATTTCTCAACAAAGTCTTGAGGGAGAGTCTAGGTGAGACGATTCCCATGTATTCCTGTATTAGATATTATGTTGGATCAGACAATGCTCACAACGCAAACTAGACGATCTCGGACAAACCCTCTTTCCAATCAGGATCGATGAGAGAGATGCCCATAAAGTTTTTATACGACATCGTCCTGAAATGGACAGTTCCGTTGGAACAGATTGATCATGTATATATCCTTGGGAGGAATAAGTTTTGTGCAATCAAATCGGCTTGTTGTGGGACTTGTACTCTCGGTTATTTCCGAATAGTTATTAGGAGGATAATGGTGTAAGGATGGTGGACATATGCATAGCATGCATACATGGTATTTATCAATATTGATTCTAAAATCATAAGTTTTATACTTCATTCATCATTAATACATGTGTATGATCATATGATATATTTGTACTGGTTCTTTGTCTTGGTGTGATATTCTGTGTAATTCCACGACGTCAATGATAAGTTTTTCATTAGATGTTTTACTCCCTCTCTTTCTTTCTGGTGTACTTGTATACATCCATGTTTAGATGGATAGATCGGTGATGATTAGGGGCTACCACTTTACCATGTCCTAGGAGGGGCGTGGAGCGTTAAAGGAAACAAATACACCTATATTGGTCACTACGACTTGGAATTGGATCTCGTGTGTGATGGCTCTATGTTACATCTCCCGGCATATTATGTAGTTCGAGAAGCATTGTTCAACTCTACAAGAGCGAAGGTCCGTACCTGCGGCCGATTCGCACCATCTGAGGCATGAGGCAGATTGGAGGTTGTCAGGACCTGGCCCCAACCAGGATTCTCATCTACTGACTCAACGCCAAGAGGGACGGAAGGAGCAGGCATGGCTACTTCATCGAGGCCTATGGGGCACACCCCGGACCCTTCGATGGATTGGGCAGCAGATGAGGTGGTGGAGGACGAGGACAATGACTATGTAGAGTTATCAATTAGAAGACCCGGGTGAGGTATCTAGTGCACCACCGGTCTAGCAGCTCCGTTCTTTCTTTTGATAGGGAACCTGTGTAGGGTACTTTTGTAACGCCAACGCCCCCGGCATTATTTTAATTTTATTTGTATTTTTAGTCTTTATTAGGGGCGAATAATAGACTCTGCCTTTTATTTTGTAACACGATTGTGTTTCGTTCAATTACATTTTAAGTATTAAGAAATTATTTCCGCAAAGGTTTGAAAATGTGACGTCTTGAAAGAGAATAGATAAATTGGAAAAAAATGATTTGTAAGTTATATGTTACATAAAATGAATAAAAGAAAAAATATTTACCCATTTTTCAAGAGATTAAATATAGTAATTATGTACTTTATTAATTAGAAGAGGCAAATGCCCATGTACCATACACCAAATAACTTTACAATAATTATTTATCATGGGATAGTATCTGGTTTATTTTGTACAAGATTGACCATTTTTACTTCAATTTTATGAGAGGCAATAAGATTGGAAATGAATAGAACCAAGATAAACTAGAGTTCAACATGTTAAGGTTTTTTAGTTTAGACTAAATTTGAGTTCGAAATAAACTATGTTTGCAGGTCGAATTTAGTAAGATTGGAATTCACTAACTATTCAATTTGATTCGTTACGTCAAATTGGTTTGGTTCATTAAGAGTTCGTTAACTATTTGGTTCACCTCATTAGCTCATTTGGTTTTGTTCGCAAACTCGAATATTGATTATTTATAATATATTTATATATAATTAATAATTTTTTATCTGTGTCTATTTATAGATACATATATATACATTTATATATACGTACATATATATATAACACATATATATAAATATTTATATATAAAAAAATTAAGTTGGCTTATGAACCTAATAAATTGAGGTGTATTTAGCTAAAGTTTGGCTCATTTATTTAACGATCTGCTTTGTATTTCAAGTTTGATTCATTTGGTTTAGGAATGAAGTTTATCGAGCTAGGTAAAAATTGAGATTTGAATGAATAGGTTCATTATCGGCCCTAATATGTGGTATAATGAATTAAAGAATGAGTAAATACTTATTTCAGCCCCTCATGTTTTTCGACCTTACCATTTTGGTCTCTCAAAAATTGAAAAACCTAAAATGGTCTCCAAAAATTTTAAATGTGGATCAAATTAGTCATCATTAGATACTATAAATCATGTTTAAAAGGACTAATTTGACCAACATTTGAAATTTTTGGAGATCATTTTGAGTTTTTCAATTTTTAATGTGCTAAATTGGTAAGGTCGAAAAACATGAATGACTAAAATAAATATTTACTCTTAAAGAATTACACAACTAAGAGCAAGATAATAAAAAAAGGATTCATTTACTCTAAGAATAAGTTTTTAAACTAACTTCACATTTTAACCATCAATTCTAGGAAAATCTAATATTTTAACTAATCAATAGATCTAAACCATTAATTTTTTCTAAAATTGATGGGGTAAGGAGATCACTCTCTCCAAAAAAAATTGTTAAAAAGGAAAGTTTGGACATGTTTAGAGATGGGTATGGTCGGCAAAGAAATTATAAAATGATGATAGTGGCATAGTGCTTTGTGCGGACAGCAATACTCTACTGTTGGCTGACGTGCCCCAGGCCACTAGCTCAGTATATAATAATGCGATGACTTTGAATGGTAAGCGTAGTAGGACAACATCTTCATTCTTCAAGTCGACAAGTTAATGTTAGATGGTATTTTATGATATCATATGAGTCTCAAGTCAATCATATTTTATTAAGTAGTATAAAAAATATTATGTTTCGTTTCTATAATTTTTTTAATTAGTTAGTACCTTTTAATTAAATTAAAATACAATAAGACATAAAATGTAAGACATGTAATGTGCATTCATTTTTTCATAGCCACTTTCCTCACATTTGTCAGACATGCGAAAAATGGCTTATATCCAAAAAGATTTAGTAATAACTCATTTTAGTATCTCATATTTTTTTATCTCACTCATTTAGTTCTTAGAACAAGACCTAAAATGGTCTCAAGAAATTCAAATATAATTAAAATTAGTCATTTTGAGGTCAAATTAATCTCTACTAAGTGTTGTGAAACATGCTAAAAATGACTAATTTAACCCGTATTTTAAATTTTTTGGGATTATTTTAGATCTTATCTTTTTTAAGGACTAAACTAATAATGTTGAACAATACGAGGGACTAAAATGAGTATCTACTCAACTCAAGATTAAATTATAATCAATGAAATTATATATGATATCCTCATTTTCATACCAATATAAATAACTTTTAATTTATACATATTCATTATAGTTATTAACTTATAGGAAACAGGCTGAGCTCATGAGTGTAATGTCTCAAAGAAGATTAAGTTAAACCTTTGATATGCCACTACAATTTACTCAAAAATAATTAATTAAAAGAAAAATAGATATCACATTCTATTTATATACTTCAAATTTCAAGGAAATATTTGCAACATATAATCAAAATATAAGGACTTTCCTCAAAATACTATTAATGCCTACAGTTCAATACAATAGAGTCAAACAAGGGTCTACAGAAAGTATAATTTCTATCGGCTAATGTTAAACAGGTAATATGAATTTTGACAAACTCATTATCTCAAAATAAATATAAAAAAATCAAACAATAGGCTTGTACAGTGGACTGAGCATGATAATTGCTAGATTTGCTGGATGATCAATGATTTTACGTTTTGAAAGGTAGTAATCTCTCAGGTGGAGGACAATATTTGTCTTAACAGAATTAATGTATGCAATTTGGAGGGAGATATATGATGAATATGTATGGTGTATCACTACCTAGTCCATAAGTTCAATTAAACTTTGGTTGTTATAGAGTTATATAGTTGTTAATTTTAACAAGTGTTATAGGTAAAAACCGAACATTTAACCTCTAACTTAATATAATACATGAGGATCAGTAGGGTCTTGTATTATTTGTCCAATGTCTCATTGGTTTCTAGATGATACATTGTTAACTCAATTTACTTTATTAAGTACACATATATGATTTACATAATACTTGCAAACAACCTTTCCAATATTTCATTAAGTGAAGTCTCGTGCAATAAATCAACATTTTTATTTGATTTATATAATAAGAATCAAGTAGGATTTTACATTATTTATTCAACATATCATTGGTTTCTAGATGATACATTTCCTACTTATTTTACTTTATTAAGTACATATATATGATTTACATAATACTTGGAAACAACCTTTCAAATAATGGGCGGGGTATTTCATTAAGCGAAGTCTTATGCAATGAGTTAACCGTTTTATTTGATTTAGATGATAATGGGAAACAATGATCAAACATAAACATAATGTAAGAGAAAGAAAACAAAGGGAGTTTATGTACATATGGAGTCTTGAGATGGAACGAGTTCCATCCCGGTCATTCAGACATCTGAACTACCCAAGATGACCTCTCTTTTAGTCGACTAAGAATTGGGCACAACCAATTGAAGGACTTGGTCGGAGCCATTTCCTTATGTCGAACATTCCAAGTCAAAGTTGGGACCACCTCCCGTTTGACACACAACTAACAATGCACTACCACGACACCTACCTTTTTGCCAACACAATAAGAACATGCCTGCAGTACGACTACTAGATCTGCCATAGGCTATAAGTAATCTATGCACAAAGTACGATCCTGCAAAGCCGTCTGACATGGGAAAAGCAGCCTCGACTGGTTAAAATGGTCGGCAATGCAATAGTATTCTCTAGAATCATGTCTCCCCTAACAGGTTAAAACTCATCACTTGTCATTATTACTCTCTACTTACTTCTTGCCTCTCATTTATTGCTCCCGAGTATTACCTCTCTAGTCTCATACTGAATTGATCGTCGGAGAACCTTTTTAAGTATCTCCACCAGTGGGTCCAAGTCTACTTTCGTCTAGAGCCAAAAGATCTCTTACATGGACCTCTTGTCCGACCAAATTGTTTATTCACATAAGAAGATTGGTGTCGTCTATGGCTTACCTACACCAAGGTGACCACCCAAAATTAAGCAAACCCCACTAGCCAGATAGAACCAAAACCCACACACATGCCTCCCAACCACCACACACCTTCCATTAACCCTCCATCATAAATACAACCCTCACATAAGTTAGTCGAAGCCACCATACTACCCCTAGAAGAGATACCACCAACCACCCAGCAACTTCTTCAAATTATGGAAAGGCAAGAAAATATAATCTAGCAGCACGCAGACATGCTAGCGAAACTCCACCAAACCAAACAAGAATCGAGTTACCGACCCTCACGACGGGTCACCCATACACATACTGCCGAGTCAGCCAAAGAATCCCGCCCAATCCCTCAAAATCCCATACACACAAAGACCATAAATCATAGTCACCTCTCCGAACAAAACGTCTATGGAGCTAAGCACCCCTTCACTGGGGATATCATGTCTTACCTTTCACCAAAACACTTCGCACGCCCGACTAATATCGACTAATATGATGGAATCTCAGACCCCTTTGGCCACCTTGATGTTTTCGAAACATCTATGATATTCCATGGAGTAACATACCCCATCATATGTCGAGATTTCCCGCTCACTTTGAAATGCATCGCTCACTAGTGGTTTACTCGGCTAACACCAAACAACATCGACCAATGATCCACCTTGGCAAGCACATTCAATGTTTGGTTTATGGCTAGCAAATAGCAACCACGGTCATCATATACCTTGTCCGGTCATCATATACCTTGTCCAGTATTCGGCAAGGTCCGCACGAGTCCATTCGTGCATATTTGGACAGGTTCAATACTGAGGCAATGAAGGTACGCACCCTAAGTCCCGATGTGGTAGTGCACATACTAGATATAGGCCTGAAGGACGACCTCGTCAGAACTGAACTTTCTAAGTACACCGACCTAACGATGGAGGACCTTCGCTCCAAGGCCCAACAATTCATTAACCTAGAAGAAACCCACAATGCATGATCATCATTTGAAAACCATACACACAACCCCTCATAGAAAGCTAAGCGACCAAAATTCTACGACCACCCTAGAGATGACCCCGCCAACCCAAATATACAACTTACACCCCCCCCAATGCTAGCCACTCCAGAATTTTGCAAGAGGTCATGTCCACCCACCTAGTACAGCTGCTCAAGCCTAATACAAACAAAAATGTGGGCCCACAAGATTGGTCTAAATATTATGAGTTTCATAGCACATTCGACCACATGATAGATGATTTCCCTCAGCTGCAAAATACCATTGAGGACCTCATACATGATGGCCACTTAGAGTGCTCCATTGCGGGGATAGCGAAACATTGATGGTCACCCCCATCTCGTCAGCCCAGCCCACTGAAGAGGCGTTCTCCTCAAAGAATTCAACAGGAACATCCTCTAAATGGTTGGGCAAAGGATCTCGATTGATATTAACACCATTTTTGGGGCATTTGTCACGGGTGGCACCTCTAGATTTACCTAGAAAAGATATGTGCGGGAGGTCATGCAAGTGGCCACAAGAGATACCTGTCCACAACATGTTAGGAGAAGCACCCCTCTTATTTCATTCGACGATCGTAATTATGAAGGCGTTGTCCGGAAACATGATGATCCTTTGGTCATCGTTGCCAAGTTAAACTACAAGAAGGTCGGCATATACTTTGTCGACCAAGGAAGTTCGACAGACATCATATTTCAAGATCTATTTGAGAAGATAGAACTGGGAGACTGTGACCTACAACCTTATGATGGATAGTTAGCAGGGTTCACCAGCAAAGGTATAACTCCTAGGGATACGCAGATGTTTGGTTGACAATTGGCGACCAACCACTATTCAGAACAATCCAGAAAACATTCCTATATGTGATTGCCAATCGGCCTACAACGCCATTATGGGTCATCCAATGCTCAACCGCCTTGAGGCAGTGGTCACCACACCATATTTATGCATGAAATTTCTTTCTTTTGATCTCCAGGTGTGCACGATTTGGGGCACCAACATGTCATATGCAGTTGCTACCAAATGAGCTTCCTTCCTAGTCAAAGAACAAGAAGAGGGTCACCCCCGGTAAAAAGGATGAGGAGCATGTACAAGGTAGAGTTGGATGCCCAAGCTGACGAAGGAGAATTTTGCCCATAGCTAGACGGAGAAAAAACCTCCTTACATCTCGGGCCCCTAGGGACCAACCTGGTATATATAGGCAGCACCTTCCCATAAACTCAAAGAATGAAGCTTGTCAAATGTTGGAAGGCCAACAAGGACCTTTTCACTTGGTCTGCAGCCGTCATTCTTGGAATTGACCCCTCAATAATATTCAATCGGCTGAAGACAAATCTAGGGGTGAAACTGGTTTCTCTGAAGCGCAAGAAAATTGGAGCTGAGAGAGCAACTGAGGTTGCTCAGAAGACAATCGAGCTTCTGGAGCCTGTATTCATCCGAAAAATCACATACACCACCTGGTTGGCGAATGTGGTGTTGGTCAAGAAGCCCTATGGGAAATAGCGGATGTGCATAGATTACACAGATCTGAACATGGTATGCCTAAAAGACCCATATCCTCTTCCCAACATTGATCATCTAGTGGATAACTCCTTGGGTTATCAATACTTATTCTTCATGGATGCTTACTTGGGCTATAACGAGATCCCGATGTATCCACTAGACTAGGAGAAGACCGCCTTCATTACTAACTGAGCAGCTTATTGTTACACAGTCATGCCATTTGGTCTAAAGAACGCAAGGACAAAATATCAAAGAGTGATGAACAATGTATTCGAGGGACAGATTGGTCGACACATGAAAGTGTACATGGATGACATGATTGCCAAAAGTATACCTCAAGAAGATCATGTCTCCATTATGTAGATCAATTTTCGACAACTTCACAAGAATAACATGAGACTTTATCCAGAGAAGTGAACATTCAGCATTGAAGCTGGAAAATTCCTCAGCTTTTTGCTAACCATCCAGGGAATATAGGCCAATCCCATCAAATGGCAAGTGGTTATCAACATGAGAAGCCCTCGTTTAGTACAAGAGGTCCAATAACTGAATGGCTGGTTGGCCACTTTGTCCAGGTTTCTCCCTTCAGCCGCCAAGCATTCTCTCCCATTATTGAAGTTGTTAAGCAAGAACAAAAAATTTGAATGGCTCATTGATTGTGAAAAAGCTTTTCAAACCTTCAAGAAATACCTGGCCACCCCACTAGTGCTAACTAAGCCAAAACTCGGTGAGGTGTTATATGTCTATCTTGTAATGGACGATGAAGTCGTGGTCGCCGCTCTGATCCTTGAAACCAAAGAAGGTCAAAGCCCAATATACTTTATAAGCAAGGCGCTGCAAGATCCAGAAATCATATGTCAACGGTTCGATAAAGTAGCCTGCGCCCTCCTAATGGCTACCAGGCAGCTACACAAATATTTTCAGTCTCACCCAACAAGGGCCAGAACCATAAGCCCATCAAACAGACCTTGCAGAAGCTGAAGTTGTCCGGTCAAATGATAACATGGTTCATTGAACTCTCACAGCTTCATATTCGGTATGACCCTAAACAACTATCAAGAGCTAAGTCTTTTCAGACTTGGTTACCCAATTGACCACACAAACGAACAATACAGGGCAGACTTGAACGATCTTTGTCAACAAATCTTCCAAACCCAAGGGAAGCGGAGGCATGATATTATTGGACAATGGTCATAGGATGACGATCAAGCATTCTCTAATTTTCACTTTCCCAACCTCCAACAACCAGGTCGAGTATGAAGCCTGCATAGCCAGACTAAAATTAGCAAGGGAGGTCGGGGCTGAAAAAGTTGCCATCTATAGTGATTTGCAATTGGTGGTCTCACAGGTAACTGATGCTTACCAAACAAAGAACACACTATTGGATAAGTATCTGGAAAAGCTAAAGGAGTTGATCGCTAAGTTCGAAGAAGCAACCATTTAGCATGTTCCAAGAAAACATAATACACTAGCAGATATCTTGTCTAAGTTGTCTAGCACTAAGAGCCCGAGAAGTAATCGGTCTGTCATCTAGGGAACTGTCCTCAAACCCAGTATCATAGTCATCAAACAAATATACATCCCAGATGACTGGACGAGCCCATTGATCAAATATCTTCTACACGGTGATCTGCCTAATGACTAGAAGGAAAGACAAGGATTCCTTCGATGCTGCTATTAGTACACCCTGACTCAAGGATCATTATATCGCCAAGGTTTTTCTACTCCTCTCCTCAAATGCCTCAGTCCCGATAGCGCATAATATGTCCACATTGAAGTCCATGAGGGATGTTGTAGACACCACCTCGGTGCAGCTTCCCTAGCAAAGAAAGTCTTGCGATCCAGGTATTTCTACCCGACCATGGAGAAAGATGCATCTAATCTAACCAAGAAATTCACATGGTGCCAACTGTTTGTCGATATCCATTAGGCCCCACCATAAGAGTTAACTACTACACTAGCCCCCGTGTCCATTCTATAGGTGGGGAATGGATCTTCTAGAGCCTTTTCCTCATTCAGTCGACCAACTGATTTTTTTAATAGTAGCTGTGGACTATTTCACCAAGTGGATTGAGGCTGAGGCCTTGTCCACCATCACATCGACCAACATCCAGAAATTTACTTGGAGAAATATCATTACTTAGTTCGGCATTTCGGCTGCTGTAGTAACAGATAATGGTACTCTGTTTTCCGACTGGAAATTTCAAGAGATGTTATCTGGTTTGCATATAAAGTAGCACTTCACATATGTCGAGCACCCTTAGATAAACGGGCTGTTAGAGGCAGCCAACAAGGTCATTCTGAGTGGAATCAAGAATGGAGGACCTAAGGGAACTTGGCCCTACCAACTCCATCATGTCTTTTGGGCTTACCGAACAACTCCACATTCCTCAATCAGTGAGTCCCCTTTCAACCTCACATAAGTCTTTAAGGCCATGAGCCCGGTGAAAATAGGAGAACCTACATGGAAGACTTTACACTTTAGTGAAGAGGCCAATCCATCCTTAATGAGGCACAACCTGGACTAGATGGACGAAAAGAGAGACCATGACAGGATAAGAGCAACAGTCTTCAAAAGGAGGACACTAGAGAAATATAATTCCTCGGTAGTCCTCAAGAAATTTGAAGTTGAGGCTTTGGTCCTCCTTAGAGCAGACGTTGGCTGGGCCAAGGGGAAATTAGCACCCAGCTGGGAAGGGCCTTACTGAGTGGTGGATAAGATCGGCAAGGGCCCCTAAAACTTAGAACACTTGGCTGGGAAAGAGATTCCGCAAACATGGAATGCTACAAACCTTTGAGTCTTTTATGATTAAAAATGTAATGTTCACCCCATTCGTGGTCGGGCAACCCCTTGCTATACAAATACATATATGGTAACAAAGTATTATTCATTTCATGTTGTTATCGCATGGATCCCCTCCAATATCAGTACCCCTTAAAGGTGTTGCTCATGTCCCCCTTTGGCAGTGGTTCAAGAAATCACCCAAGGCATGGACCAAGTCTCCTTGATCGGTGATCCAATATCAATACCCCTCAAAAGTGTGGCCCATGTACCCCTTTGGTGGTAGTTCAATAAATCACCCAAGGCACGGACCAAGTCCCCCATGACAAATGATCCAATATCAATACCCCTCAAAGGTGTGGCCCATGTCCTACTTTGGCAGCAGTTCAATAAATCATCCAAGGCGCAGACCAAGTCCCCATTGACCAATGATCCAATATTAATACCCTTAAAAGTGTGGCCCATGTCCCCCTTTAGTAGCGGTTCATTAAATCACCCAAGCAAGGACCTAGTCCCTCTTGACCAGTGATCAAATATCAATACCCCTCAAAGGCATGGCCATGTCCCTTTTAGGCAGTGGCTCATTAAATCACCCAAGTCACGGTCCAAGTCCCCTTTGACTCGTGATCCAACACCTACAACCCCAAATGTTGGGACCTTGTCTCCCTTGAACGATGGTTCAATAAATCACCCAAGGCATAGACCGACTCCCTCTTGACCGGTAATCCAATATCAGTACCCCTCAAAGGTGTGGCCTATGTCCCCTTTAGGCGGCGGTTCAATAAATCACCCAAGGTGCGGACCATGTCCCCCTTCACCAATGATCCAATATCCATACCCCTTATAGGCATGGTCGATGTCCTCCTTCGGCAGCTGTTCATTAAATCACCCAAGGCGCGGACCAAGTCCCCCTTGATCGGTAATGTGCGGACTTTGTCCCCCTTCTACAGCGATCATAACTAAATCTGACCCCTACTATCTTCTTCGAATACAACTCAAGTTTGAACTCCCCCCAGCCAAGGCCTAGTTTGCTAACCAGAAGTTGGTCTTACAATGAAATCCTGGCCAAGGTTGCCTTTAAATTCTGATTATTCCTAGGGGTTCACACCCGACTAGGATTGCCTTTGGTTTTTAACAATTGTTAAGAATTTTATTCTAGCCAACATTGTCTTCAATTTCAAGTTATTATTAGAAGTGTTAACTCTGACCAACATTGTCTTTAGTTTCAGATTATTATTAGAGGAGTTAACTATGGCCATCATTGTCTTCAGTTTCAAATTATTATTAGAGGAGTTGACTCCAGCCAACATTGTCTTCAGTTTCAGATTATTATTAGTGGAGTTAACTTCGACCAACATTGTCTTTGGTTTCAAATTATTATTAGAGTAGTTAACTTCGACCAAGCTTATCTTGCAAATTCCAGATTACTAGCTAGTTTCTCAAGCACGAAAGTAAAAGGAAGACAAGCAAATGCAAAAAGATAAGTTAATAGAATTGCAAAATTACATAAGTTCCTACAACTATTACAAGGTGCTCAGGCCTCCCCCTTCCCCGGGACTGGCAACTTCACAATGGAGCAATCCTCCTCCAACAGAAACTCCCCATCCTGGACATACGTCTTGAAGCGTGTCGAAGACCAGTCCTCACCCGGGTGTACCAAGCTGACTTGGGCAAAGCATTGTCCCAGGCGAGAATCTAGAGCAACCTGCCCTTGCTCTTCCGACAAGTTCAACTTGTCATTGTGTCGATGGATCTCGGCCTTAGCCTCCTCATGATGCGCCATAATGCGGACCAAATCATCTTGGGAACTGACTAATTCCATATGGGCATCCAAGGCAGCTCAGCGAGCTTCTTCATGATGTTGAATCAGACAGGACAACTCTTGACAAGCCGCCATTACCTAGGCCTCCAAACCCTTTCACATCGGCCTCATGAGCATTAAGGGCCTCGTCCCCCAGTTGCTCTACCAATACACCGTCACCTTCCTGATACTTAGTGATCAATGCTACCAGGTTTGAGGATGCACGGACTTGTCTCATCATGTCATGGACCAAAGACCCATCCACCACAACCTTCACCTCGTCTGTCACCAAGTTTAGTTTGATCGCCTGAGGGATTGATGTGAACCCAAATGAGGCAAGATTGGATCATGATGAACTAAGAGGCATTGCTGGTCTCATGACAAGGGCAAGCGCCAAACGGGTACAAGAGGAACTAGGACTATTCATGAAATGCATCAAGGAGAATGCTCCACGTTCAATTCAAGGGAGTCCTCACTTTATTCATTATGTGACTTTGCATATTGTCTAAAATGGGGAAAATAATTCCCAAACACTTAATTGGGCCAAGGCCATGCCCAAGGCAAGGCTAGGACATCTTTAATGTGTCCTAATTGTTTTTACTAGTTCTAACTTACTTTTGTTTAATTGAATTCAAAATAAAGGTTGCCTTAAACTCGTGGGGACCATAGCATTAACTTCATTCAACATCATTAAAATCTGGAGAGAGGTTGTACTTAATGCACCAAATTGGGAACTCAAGAATGATTAATTATGGGTGTGATCTTCATCCAAAATCTCCACTCACTTAATGCATCCTAATGGGGAACTCCAGATTGATAAATGAAGAGTATAATTTACGTGCAAAGCCTACACCCACTTAATACAACCGAATGGGGAACTCAAGCATGATAAATGAGGGAGTGAGTTTCGTGCACTCACTTAATGCATCCAAATGGGGAACTCTAGATTGATAAATGAAGAGTGTGATTTTCGTGCAAAGCCTCCACCCACTTAATACAACCGAATGGGGAACTCAAGCATGATAAAGGTGGGTGTGAGTTTCGTGCAATACATCTAGCCAAGGTCTATGCATAATTCAAAGTCCAAAATTGCTTCCTTAAACTCGTGGGGACCATGGCATTAAAGGACGACCGAATTTCTCTTTCACTTGGCTGGACCACTTCATTGAAATTCAAAGTATATTGCATTTTGTAATTTAATTACTTAGGAATTCCCATGTGGGATATTTACTTTCTTTATTTTGTGTCAATCATGGCTGGAAAAATAGATCCAATGTAACCAGCCATGAAGTAGGATTAATCTAGCCGAAAATGGGTCTTAATTCATAGTTGGGTCATGTGGGGAGCCATGATGGCTTGCCTATAAATGTACTTAAATTTGCTAAAAAAAGGTTGAATTTGAATTTTATTTTGGAATTAATTTCCTTTAGTTGAGAAAGGGCTTTTAAAACCATTCTTGGCTGAACCAAGAATTATCAATCTTATCAAGGATCCTTCCTTGTGGCGATTATCACTTGGCTTATCAAACAACTCACTTGTTTGTGGCACCATCATCTTCATATCTTCTCCATTTCTTTTATCCAATCAAGTTTATTTCTACTGCCTAAATTTACTCCATTTGTCTCGGCATAAAATAAAGTTAGCCTAGGCCATGTATCAAGCAATCTCGGCCAAAGATGATACACCATCCAAGAACGATCGTGAAATGAGAACCGCCCCAAAGCAGGTTCACGTTAGGTGGTATCAGAGCCACTTCTTGTGTGGTGTCTAGACCACTTTGTGTTTAGTAAGTATCAAGTCCTTCTTGAGTCATATCTTTATTTTTCTTCTCATTGTTAGTCAAACACAAAGGTGTCAAACCAAAACTAAGAGTGTCAAGCCATAGTGTCAAACACGAGTCAACCAAAAAAATTATCCAAAACCAAAAAGTGTCAAACCAAAGTGTCCAACCCATTTCAACCCAAAAAAAATTGTCCAAAAAGAGTCTAAAAGTGTCTATCCGTAAATTGTCCAAACGAAGTGTCCAAAATGAGTCAAAAATCAAAACGTTTCAAAAACATTGAGTCAAAAGTGTGAAGTGCAAATTTGTCAAGCACATCTATGTTGTATGCCATGTTTACAAACCATGTCCAAGCCTTTCAAAACCAAATGAAAAAAATGAGGCTAGATTTGGATAGGAAACTTCCTATAAAAGAAGCCAAAATAAAGGTTCCAACCTTTATTGGCAAAAATGATCCTGAAGCCTACTTGAAGTGGGAAATGAAAATGGAAAATGTCTTCAATTGTAATTTTTACAATGAAGAGAAGAAAATTATGGTGGCTACTTCATAATTTAAGGAATATGCCTTAAGTTGGTGGGATTAAGTACAAAAGGAGAGGAGTAGATGTGGTGCCAAACCAATTGGTACTTGGGAGAAATTGAAGATGGTGATGAGATGTAGATATGCTCTAAAAGCCTATCAACCAACCAGATGCAAATTGCAAAGCCATCCCAAACTAATCCAAACAAAGTTTGAGCCAATAGATTTCTCAAGGGAGTTCAAAAGGGCATTACAATATGCATCTAGAAAAAGAAAAGGAGAACCCGAGATCACGAGTGAAACACTTGTGAGTAAGGGAGATTTGAGTGAAACCCTTGTCAGTAAGGGGGATTTGAGTGAAACACTTGTGAGTGAGGATAACACCTTGAGGGAGGAGAACACTTCGAGTGAAAACACCAAGTGTACCTACCCTATTGCAGGAAATTTCTTTTTACTACTACCCATTCTAATGAAAATTGTTTGTAAACTGTTGTTGATCAACTTTTGCAAGGTATTGTTGAATTATTTCCCAAAGAAACAATTTGTGTTCTTCCACCTATCAACTCACATGTGGAACTTAGTGAAGATGTGGATAATGTGCACATGATGGAGACAAGCAACATTGAAGATTCAACTTTGATGGTGAAAATTGGGTACTCTCAAATTACACATTTTTTATCATTAATCAATATATTTATCAAAGGGATGATCCAAGAGGAATATGCTGAGAGTTGGAGTGAAAGAATATATAAGATGGCTTTTGACCCGGAAGGATATGACCACTTGAATTTGAGGTCAAATTCCCTTCAAGAAGGAGGGAATGATGTGAACCCAAATGAGCCAAGATTGGATCATGATGAACTAAGAGGCATTGGTGGTCTTATGACAAGTGCAAGGGCCAATCGGTTACAAGAGGCACTAGGACTACTTATGAAATGCATCAAGGAGAATGTTCCACGTTCAATTCAAGGGAGTCTTCACTTCATTCATTATGTGACTTTGCATATTGGCTCAAATGGGGAAAATAATTCCCAAACAGCTTAATTGGGCCAAGGTCGTGTCCAAGGTATGGCTAGAACATCTTTAATGTGTCCTAATTGTTTTTACTAGTTCTATCTTACTTTTTGTTTATTTGAATTCAAAATAAAGGTTGTCTTAAACTTGTGGGGAGCATAGCATTAACTTCATTCAACATCATTAAAAGATAGAGAGAGGTTGTACTTAATGCACTAGATTGGGAACTCAAGAATGAGTAATTATGGGTGTGATTTTCGTTCAAAGTCTCCACTCACTTAATGTATCTGAATGGGGAACTCCAGATTGATAAATGAAGAGTATGATTTTCGTGCAAACCTCCACCCACTTAATACAACCGAATGGGGAACTCAGGCATGATAAATGAAGGTCTGAGTTTCGTGCACTCACTTAATGCATCTAAATGGGGAACTCCAGATTGATAAATGAAGACTATGATTTTCGTGCAAAGCCTCCACCCACTTAATACAACCGAATGGGTAACTCAAGCATGATAAATGTGGGTGTGAGTTTCGTGCAATGCATCCAGCCAAGGTCTATGCATAATTCAAAGTCCAAAATTGCTTCCTTAAACTCGTGGGGACTAGGGCATTAAAGGACAGCCAAATTTCTTTTTCACTTGGCTGGACCACTTCATGGAAATTCAAAGTATATTGCATTTTGTAATTTAATTACTTAGGAATTCCCATGTGGGATATTTACTTTCTTTATTTCGTGTCAATCATGGCTGGAAAAAGATCCAACGTAACCAGCCATGAAGTATAATTAATCTAGCCCAAAATGGGTCTTAATTCATAGTAGGTTATGTGGAGAGCCATGATGGCTTGCCTATAAATGTACTTCAATTTGCTAAAAAAGGTTGAATTTTAATTTTATTTTGGAATTGATTTCCTTTAGTTGATCAAGGGCTCATAAAACCATTCTTGGCTGAACCAAGAATTATCAATCTTATTAAGGATCCTTCCTTGTGTCAATTATCACTTGGCTTATCAAACAACTCTCTTGTTTGTGGCACCATTATCTTTATATCTTCTCCATTTCTTTTATCCAATTAAGTTTATTTCCGCTACCTAAATTTACTATATTTGTCTTGGCATAAAATAAAGCTAGCCTAGGCCATGTTTCAAGCAATCTCGGCCCAAGGTGATACACCATCCAAGAACGATCATGAAATGAGAACCACCCTAAAGGAAGTTCACGTCAGGTATAGAGTATCCCACCGAAGGCCAGCCTTCCAAACTTGGGGCTTTCCCCTTCTGCACTGTTTGGCGGATGGCACGGGGAGGGACGACCATGCTTAGGCCAGAAGGTACCTCCTACTCGGGTAGGGGATGACCATTAATTGAACTACAGGAACGACCAGATCTGCGTGGACCAGCCTACTCTGATCGATTGGAAGTGTAGGGGGAGGTGGAAGGTCTGTTCCTCGGTGAGTTGAAGGAGGTGAGGTCCTCCCGAACTGGTTGGACGAAGGAAGTGCAAGCTCGTCTGAGCTCATTTGCTTCACCCTTATCATATGAAGATCTAGCCTAGAAGTTGGCTCTTTTCTATAGAGTTGGCCATAACAGCTAGAAAAAGGAAGAGAATAAAACAAATAGTACACAATCAACCTACAAGTTACGAATGCATGATAACTTGGAACCTACCAACTTAACGTTCAAAGGCTTGGTCGCCCTTAGATAGGTCAGAGCAATAAAGCACGATGCCATTCTCAACCAACCCTAACATTACACGGGCTACCTAAATCTTCAGACCTTCGACGCTTTTGAAGTCATACTTGAACTTCATAGCTGGCTTCTAGTGGAGGCTACCATTCCAGGAGAACTGGAAAATACGCTCTCCCTAGGGACCATATGCCCACTGATGAGTTGCTCCCTAGATCTCAACACGATAGAAGCCCGCCTTCTAGTTCTTGGTAGAGGAGTCATAGGGGTGGAACTAGGCATGCTTGTTCTTTGATTGAAGGAACGTCCACCCACGATGTCCATTCATCTCTTTGTCCGAGTTGGTGTTGTTGGTTACCCGGAACGTCCAGAAAAATAGGTGAATCCCCAAGTGTTCGGGTGCATATCAATATCGCATTTTAAATATCTAAAGTTGATTCACACTTCCCTCTACACTCTTAAACTTGTTCAAAAGAAAAACTCATACTCAGAGAACCTCATACATTAAGAAAACCTAATACTCAGAAACCTCAGGCAGCTCAAAAAACGTTAATGGCTTCCTAATATGGTGATCATGATTCTCACAATGGTGACGATGCTATACAGACTTCACAATATAAGTAACTCGTTCATCATAAACAAACTCCATGTGGAATGACTTTCATTAAGAATGCCATTCATGCGAGAAGTAGGGACGTGAAAGTAACAGTTGAATGGAACGCAAAAGACCAACCTATAAACTCTAAGAGTGGCAACACATTGGGGTCGTGGTAAGACAGAATGCGTCGGTAACATTCAGCAAATGGGCTAATCTTAGGTTGGATGTCATGAAGGAACGTATTTGTAATGAAATAACAATAAGTTTCTATTTCTACGTGCATGTTTATGTGTTTTCATGTAATGTATATGCGCTTTCATGTAATATATGTGTGTTTTCATGCAATGTTTATGCATTTTTTTGTATTCATGCAATGTATATGTTTTCATGCAATTTATATATATTTTTGTTTATTCATGCAATATATGTGTCTATTATGCAATATATGTGTAATCATGCAATGTATGTGCTTTTATGCAATGTATTTATGTGTTGTATGTTTATGTTTTCAGTTATCTTTTGATATTGGTGAGGAGCGTAAGGATTACATTCTTAAATTTTTCAGCAAGGCTCTCCGACAATTCAGAATCGATGCTGGAAAATGTATCAGTGATGCTGATGGCAATGTCAACCTCAAAACTCCAACCAGATATGCAAATATCATTGAAGATGAGGATTAGAAGTGGAATGACTCTTGTTGCTTGAACTTTACATATGTCAAGTGCAAAAGATTGAAACCCAACATATGTGAATAAGTCATACTTTGGGGTCATTGAACGATTATGAGAATTGGATTAGAGAATGTTTCGGTTGCCGACTTTTTGTTGTATGTGGGTTGGTAACAACAATGAATTTCGAGTTGATGAGTTAGGGTTCATGTAGGTGGATCTTAATATGCCATGATATAAAGATGAAACATTTATTCTAACATCAAGAGCTCAACAATTATTCTATGTTAGTGACCTAGTGGATATGAAATGGTTCATTGTTCTTTAAACTAAAAAAATAATCGTCAATAATATTGATGACCAAGAATATGAAGATATTGATGCTGAATATGATCATTTATTTGGGACATCATAGTTGTGCGTGAGTGGACCAACTAGGGATAATGATTTATATATAAGAGATGATCATGATGAGGGCCTTCGAGTGAATCACGACGTTCCTTCAAATAATGATATTACAAGTCAAAAACAATCAAAGAAAAGGAAAAAATATATGCATGTCTTTGTATAATTATAGCATAATTTTATTTATTTATAATTTGCTATATTGTACGTATGTTATTTGTTTATAATTTTATGTACTCTGCTAAAATATAATTGGCATGATATTCTTTGTTTGTAATTTGTATTATATTAATGACAATAATACAAACTTCTGGCCAGTATTGTTGTATTTGTGCTATTGAGAATGTATATGTTATTGAGAATGTATATGCTATTGATAAATGTATATGCAGGTATCAATGTGTACAAATCAATAGTGCATGCTAGGGGAAGCTCTAGCAATCGTTGTTGTATGTATACAATAAACAACACTCATTGTAGGCAATACTATTGTATATATACAATACAACAACGCTCATTATAGATAGTGATGTTGTATGTATACAATACAACAACCTACATTTATAGACAACATTGTTATATATGATTAATACAATAACATACATTATAAGCATTGTTGTTATATATGATTAATACAACCACACTCGTTGTAAATGACAATGTTGAATATCTATGTTGTTGAGAATATTTATGAATAATACAACAACATTCCATGTAGCCTACTCTATTATATGTATGAAATATATAACATCGCACTTTGAAGGTGGCGCTATTGTATGTATGACATACAACGTCGCCTGTAAAAGCATTGTTAATCATGCCTATATATTATTATGATCATATACAAAGCACCCAAAAGCGTTGTTATATATCTAAAATGTGTGATATTGAACTTCAACTTCAGCGAAGTTATGTGAGATGTTGGGAAAGAGAGAATTGCTCCTTCGATATGAATTGTGAAAGATCTGTCAATATGAATTGTGTTAAAAAGTTGAATAATCCAAGTATTAAGTGTATGGTTAAGAGTTAGTTAGTTCTTTCTATTTTAGTTAGGAAGTTTCAAAATTTTGTTAAGTCGGTTAAGCCTTTCTATAAAAGGAATGTAATCATTCTTCTTCATTTCAATGAAATACATAAGTCATTCACATCACAATTCTTTCTTACTCTCTACTACGCTTTTCTTATAAATTCCAACAAACTTGGTATCAAGACTATGTTCTCACCTAGGACCTTAGAATCATGATTCTAAGCTTCAGTAATCACCTTTGGGAATTGCGTTCAGTTGTATGCAATGTGTACTCTCCCATCCACTGCTGTGAACTATTCATGTGCACATAGATTAGAGTACTTGCATATAAGATTGGGATTCTTGATCACTACTGGGATTATGAAATAGTTCTGCATTCAAGCCATGATGATTAGAAATGGTAGTAATCTCCCATCTATGATTCTCCCAATTCTGACTGAAAGGAATTAAGATCGGTGGACCACCCAATTTGCACTTGGTCCTGAAGTTATAGAGACCCAAAGAATAATATTCAAGTAAGCCATTAAGAAAGACAACAAGGTATTCTTCTTGCTTCATCAATGTGTTGATGATACTCACTTTGAGAAGATTCAAAATGCTACTACTTCTAAAGAATCCTAGGATATCTTGATTTCGAGCCATACTGGTGGAGACAAGATCAAAATGGTAATATTACAAACACTATGGAAGTAATATGAATTGATACAAATAGGAGACAATGACATTGTTGGTGAATAATTCACAAAGGTACTCTATCACCAAGGAGATGAAAGGTAGTGGAGAATCAATTATGGATCTCATAATCATTGAAAAAATGAAGAGATCTTTGCCTCATGAATTTTACCTATATATATATATATATATGCAATGAAGATAGGAGAGCTTCAAAGTTCATTATAAGCTCATAAGATTGAGACTTTTTCATAGAAATACTATAAAAAACAGTGAACAATATTTAAAAGCAACTTATTTCAGATAGGAAGATAGGAAGATAATCAAAATGAGGAAGGGAAAGCATGGCAATTACAAGGTGCGATGGTTTCATAATTATGAGAAGAGCAAACAAGATCTTGATAGGCCAAAATCTTCAAATAAAATAGGAGAGTAAGGAAAGAATCAGAAACAAAGAAAGTATGATAAAAGGAATATGGAATTCTTCAACTATCACAAGTCAAGGTATTACTCGTATGAGTGTCCTACTGACGAAGGACAAAGAAAGAAGCTTCATGATAAAGAAGCTTATATAACACAAGAAGAATCTGACTCAAAACCATTGACTCCAACATTACAACTTATACTGAAAACTCTCACATTGAGTCATGGTATCTTGACTTAGGATGCTCAAATCATATGACAAGTCACAAGGAGTGGCTTACAGATTTTGATCCAAGCCAACAGAGCAAAGTGAAGTTTGCCAATGATAGCACATTGAAGGTGGAAGGAGCTGGTAATGTTGTGATCATGAGGGAGAATTATTCCAAAGCCTTGATATCAAATGTACTATTTGTCCATGGAATGAAATGTAACCAACTAAGCATTGGCCAATGAGTTCGAAAGGGATACAATGCAATAATGGGAAATGGTCAACTTGAGTTATTTGATGTTGATAGAAGACCCATTCTAAGGAGTAAGTTGACCGAGAATAGGACATTTCAAGTGAACATCAAAGTTGTTGAGATTCAATGCTTGGCTGCCATGATGTCTAGTAAAGAAAGTTGGTTGTGGCATTCCAGGTATGGCCACTTGAAATTTAAAACCCTACATCAACTTATGTCAAATAATATGGTCTATGGAATTCCTTTCACTACACTACCTGAGAAGGTCTGTGAAGTTTTCTTGGCTGGCAAACAATCCAGAAAGTCATTCCAATCATATTTGAGCATGAGGTTTAGGGGAATCTTAAAAGTTGTGAACTCAGACATATGTGGCCCTTTAGAAGAACAATCAATGGCTGAAAATAGGTATTCCATTAACTTTGTGGATGAGTTTAGTAGGATGATCTAGTTGAATGAGATAAAGATGGAAGGTGATGCCTTTGAGCTTTTCTTGAGATTTAAAGCTTCAATAGAGAAGGAAAGTGGGAACATGCTGAAAATTCTCATAACATGTGGTGGAGGTGAGTTCACCTCTAATATATTTGGATCATATTGTCAAAAGAATGACATTAGACATGAAGTCACTAGTCCTAGTCCATATATCCCTCAACACAATGGAATAGCATAAAGGAGAAACATGAAAATCATGGATATGGATAGAAGCTTGATCGAAGAGCAAGGCTTGCCACAAAAAAATTGGGGTGAAACAGTATCAACCCCTATATATATTTCTAACAAAACTCCAACAAAGACGCTTGGAGGGAAAGTGTCAATTGAAGTCTGGCTTGGGTAGAAACCAGTTGTTAGTCACCTCAAAGTATTTGGCTCACTTGCTTTTATGCATGTACCTGACTAGATGAAAATCAAGATCCAAGACAAAAGTGAAAAAATGGTTTTCATCGGCTTTCATCCTACTAGTGCTTACAAAAGCTTTATGATCCAGTCAGAGACAAAGTACTAATTAGTAGGTATGTTATTTTGTTAGAATAGGAAAGTTGAAACTGGAAACATATGACAACCAGCTTGAGGGGAATTATTTATGAGGTTATTAATGATGATATCATCTCAAAAGGTAGAACTAAGAGGACTAGTGACATTCTCGCAACCCAATAGTCACAAAGGCTGAGATCAATGCCTACAAAGTTAAGTGATTAAAAGGTGCATCCTGATAATCATATTAGTGATGAAGGTGATTTGGTGGACTTGACATAATGACTGAAACATAACCTATTATTGAAAATGAGACTCTATAGCATACAGTTTTTAAGAGAGCAATGGCTAAAGAAATCAGATCTATTAAGAAGAACAAGACTTGGAATCTAGGTGAACTTATAGAGGAAAACATCTTATAAGAGTAAAATGGGGTTTTAAGCAAAAACTCAACCATTATGGAAATGTATCCAAGTACAAAGAAAGATTTGTAGCCAAAGGGTTTCTATAGAGGCAAGGTTTGGATTACTCAGAGATACTTGCTCTAGTAGCTCGAATATAAACGATAATATTGGTGGTGGCAATTGCTTGTACAAGGAATTGACCACTATTTCAATTTGATGTAAAATCAACCTTTCTCCGTGGTCCTTTGGAGGAGGAAGTCTATGTTCAACAACCTCCTAGTTACATTGTAAAATGGAAGGAACACCAAGTTCACTATATGGTTAGAAGCAAGCTCCAAGAACTTAGAATAGAAAGATTGACTACTTTATATTTTATCTCAATTTTAAAAAAAAATGCACAATTGAGTGTGGAGTGTATGTGAAGGATAATGAAAATGGAGATCTAATGATCATATTCCAATATGTTGATGACTTGCTAGTGGCTAGATCAAATTTGAGAGGAATTGAAGAATTTAAGAAAGTCATGGAAACATAATTTAAAATGAGTAAATTGAGCTACTTCCTTGACATGGAATTCACCTATACCTCTACTGGTCTATTAATGCACCTGAAGAAATATGCTAGAGAACTTCTACAAAGGTTCAATATAGTCTCTTACAATTCAGTTTCTAGCCCTGTTGAACCAAATGTGAAATTATCAAAAGGTGGCGATGAGGTAGTTAATGAGACATTGTTCAAACAAATTGTAGGGTCCTTGAGATTTCTATGCAACAACATGCGAAATTTTTCCTTTGCAGTTGGACTTGTAAGAAAATTTATGTGCAATCCAAAGAAGACTCATATTCTAATTAGTGTGCCGATTTGGTTGGGAGGAAGAGTACATCTAGATACTTATTTTTGCTAAATCATGACCTCGTTTCTTGGTGCTATAAGAAGCTACCAGTAATTGTATTATCTAGTTGTGAAGCATAATACATCTCTAGGAGCTAGGAAACATGCCAAGCAGTATGGCTTGATGAATGAAATGAAGATTATTGTGAAAACACCACTACAAGTGAGGATAGACAATATTTATGCCATCAGCATATCCAAAACTCCAGTGAGCCATGGCAGAAACAAACACATAGAAGTGAGATTTCATTTTCTTTGAGATTGAGTGAATAAAGAAAGACTCAAGGTCGTGTATTGCAAGACTGGATTGCAACTTGCTGATGTTTTCACCAAAACACTAAGAACTGACAGGTTTGAGAATCTAAAGAAGAAGACGGGTGTTGCATCTCTTAAGTACTTGACTTAAGGGAGAGTGTTAAAATGTTGAATAATCCAAGTCTTAAGTGTGCGGTTATGATTTAGTTAGTTCTCTCCGTTTTACTTAGGAAGTTTCAAAATTCTGTTGGAGTTGGTTACACCTTTTTATAAAAGTAATGTAATCCTTCTTCTTTATTTCAATGAAATACATAAGTCATTCACATCACAATTCTCGTACTCTCATTTTGATTTTCTTAAAAAATTCATCAAATCAACATTGTTCATTGACTTCAAGGCCATAGTCATGTCTCTTAACCAATAATGATAATTAACATCATTTAATGGAACTGAAACTAATGTGACGCATGGATTTTATTTGGATGCTTTAAGAAGGGACCAGGATCACTAATGGGCTTTGTTGTAATTGTTAAAGCAATGAAGGTAAAGAAATTATGAATCATCTTTATGGTTGATGAAAGAAGAGGAACGATTGAATATTAGGCATAGTAGAGATTTATTGATTGATGCTCTAATACCATATTAGAAATTCAGTATTCATTGTTAAACTTTATCTTGGTAACTTCATTGTTAAACTTCATGGTTGATGAAAGAAGAGGAACGATTGAATATTAGGCATAGTAAAGATTTATTGATTGATGCTCTAATACCATATTAGAAATTCAGTATTCATTGTTAAACTTTATCTTGGTAACTTGAAAAGGGAAGAAAATTAAAGTAGGAGGAATAATAAAAATGACTATGAAGAGAAGAAGAAAGGGAAGGGAAGAGAAAAGAATTATGAATATTTTTGTATGTATTGAATTGAATGAGGATAAAAAAAGGTTATTTATAGGTAAAACAAATGAATAGTTAAAATTGATAAAATATTAACTAACTAGAAAACTGAAAACTGTTGAAAACTCATCTTGTTGGACGAGTTGCGTATCTCAATGACTGAGGTCGAGCTCTCGCTGAGTGAGGTTGAGCTCTCGCTGCGTAAGGTCTCTAGAGCAATGATTTGTCAATCTCCCGCTTCCATCTTGCTGAGCAAAGGTCAGATTGCTCAAGGATGTTTTCTGGCTCACAGATAGAGTTTTTATGGTTTCATGTTCCAGTCTCGCTCAACAGCAGTCTTAGTGATAGTCTGGTTTCTCCTATTATTGCTAGACAACTGAATGGTTTTGTTGTCATCATGTTGATCTATTGTTGGAGTGATTTGTTGGTTTGATAGTCTGCATAATAATTTACCATTTCTCGGTCTAACAATATACTAATAATTGAAGACATTAACATTATGTTTGGTTGTATAGAGAACAAGAGGAAAGAAAAAAGAGGAAAGATTCCTTTGGTTCCAAAATTAAATAGGGAGGGAGGAAAAAAATATGTATGGATCCCATAAAAAAAATTACTTCCTTAATTTAGGAAGAAAATAAACGAAAGAAGGAAACCCATAAAAATTTCAAATGTGCCCTTCCATCATGAATTGAAAAAAATAATAATCTAGAATAAAATAAATATAATGTAGTAAATTTCTTTGATTATATTATTTTTTATGTGAAATTAGTTAACTTAATTTTATTTTTGTTGCTTTTGAGCTCACAAATAAATAGTAATTATGTATGCTAAAAATGAAGTGAAAAGAAAAAAGAAATATCATTACTTAAAATTATCAACAAAGTAACAAATGATAAATAAATTAGAAAGACAAAACATAAATATATGGAAGTGAAATGAATAGAAATATATATGTTATTGTCAAATATGAATTATATTTTATTTTAGACACACTATTGAGAAAAAGATGTATGTAAGATGTTAATGATTTTCTTTGAACTTTATAAACAAATATTTTATATTAAACTTAGATTATATCTTACTTAAAAAATATTAATTAATATTATTAAAAATAAATTATTTAGTTATGTAATTTAAAAATTAGATATTTACATAATTATATATATAATGAGGATACTAATGTCATTTTCAATACATTATATATAAATGTGTTTTTCTTTCCTCTCATTTTCCTTTCATTTTAAATCATACCAAACAATAAAATTATCTTATTATTTTCTACTACTTTTCTTTCCTTCAATTCTCTTTACTTTCATTTTCTTTCCTTCTATTTTCATTCCTAAACCACACATAGTCTAAATCTTATGTCAACCATAATCATTTTAGCAATAAAAGCGCAAATTCAAAATCATCATTTATATTATTTTGTAACTAATACAATCTAAACTAAATTTCAAAGGTTGATTTAAGCAACTGAATCAGAAACTAAGACTGGTACTCAGTGATTCAAAATGCGATTTGCAGCAGAGATTGCATAGACAATATTGTTGTCGTTAGCTCCACAATAGCAACAAACCATAATTGTGGTGTGATGAGATTCACGCTAAAAACAGCAACACAATGGTAATACAACCTCAACAAAATGGTATTATGGCCGCAACTAAAACACAATGCACTAGTTCACCACCACAGTTACTACAAATCACACCAACAAAGAACAAAATCACATGCCCAATACTCTACTTCCATTTTGAGACCTCAATAATTCCCTTCCATATTTCTAATTTTATAAAAGAGATGACTTGAGCTTGCTTATTGTCAATGGCAAAGAAGTTGGCTATTTACTTCATGGCTTTCCTCTATAGAGAAAATGAAGAAAGAAGAATTGAATTGACTCATAGAGAAAAAGAAAGTTGAATATGAATGCTTCAATGGAAAGAATGTGGAAAAAACGGGGATGTGGGAAGATGAGATATGGAAAAATGCGGATGTGGAAAAGATGGTATATGTGGACAAAATGTAGCCAAATGAAAGGAGGGACTAGGGAGACACAGCCTTGCTGTTAAAAATGAAATACAGTGCATACTAGTATGGATTCTCTTTATTAATGGAGAGATAAGTGAACTTTTTACACTTAGTTTTAGGATAAAAGTGTCATTATAAAGAGGCAAGTTGGGGGAAATACACTAAAAACCTAAAAGACAATGACATCTATGACCTTTAGTTTTCATTGAAGTTACAATTTTGGCCTTAAAAATACATTACAAAATATAATTTGTCTCTCCAATAATGAAGAGGAGTCTTACTCCATTATAAATGTAAATAAAATAGTATAATTGTCTTTTTATCATATTTTTTGTTTTATTTTATACAATACTTCCCTCTCTATTAATATAGAGGAGTATTACTCAATCCACACACCAAAGTTGGGCCCATTTTCTAAATGCCACTTCCATTGAAAAATTTCACAATTCACAGCAATTTCACCGGTAGTTATCTGGTTTTTACAATGATAATGTTCAGTATTTTTTTGTTTAGGATGAATTTTAGTATAATGTAATATGAATTTTTAATTAAGATAGAACAAGTCATCATAATGAATCACAATAAGCAACTATATTTCTACAAACTATATTTTTAGAAGGCATCTTGTACTCTGCTAAAACATTTGAGCCACCACGTGCACCTTCAAAACCGCCAGATGGATAAAGACATCATGCTCAATTAACCTTTAAGGACAACGTAATTGATCTAATTATCCAACACCTTCCATAGTAAAGAGGGATTTTGTTGCTGAAAAACTCATTATAAGTGAAGTCATGACAATCACTTATGAATAAGGAAATGTTGTTGTTCAACATATAGCTCTTGATCAAATAGTCTTTCAAGAATTATGCTCCGCATGGAAGGATGTTTTTGTAATTATGATGGTCAGGAAAACCCTCAATTATAATGTGTTCAAAGAGAGACTAAAACGAATTTGGAAACTCCAAGGATGATTTGATATGGTGGATGTCGACCATGGTTTCTATTATCAAATTTGACATGAAGGCGGATCGACAAAACAATAATTAGAGGTGGCCCTTGGATGCTCTTTGATGACTACGTGGTAGTAGCATGCATGCTGGACTCCTAAGTTTGTTGCTCCTTTGACTAAAGTTGACCACTAAATGGTTTGGATTAGATTTCCATTGCTGAACATGGTCTAGAGTTTCCTCCTTGGGTTACCTTCTTGTGTTGGGAGACCAATCAAAGTAGATACTAATACCTTAAGAGTTGATAGAGGTCGTTATGCAAGGGTATGTGTGGAGATTGATCTAACAAAACCTATAATAGGGAGGTATTTGTGGTGAGGATATTGTTACAAATTGATATACGAAGAACTGCACGAAGTCACCAGTGGTTAGGAGTGGCAATACGGGTCAGCCCGGTCCCGCCTAGCCCTTATTATTAAAAGGGCTCAAAATGCCAGCCCGACCCATATTTGGCAGGGCCAGCAAGCCGGTGGGCAGACCCGTTTTTTCTTCTTTTAAAACACACATTAATGTTTTTAGACAAAAATAAATAATCAACACTTCTCATAAATATCTTTTAAAATAAAAAAAAAACAAATCACAAACAAAAGACACAATCTCATAATAACATACCGCATTAGTTCAAAACTTGTAAATTTTAAACAATAAACCAATATAATCTTAAACTTTTAGATTCCTAGTTTATAATAAAGCTTGTAACTCCTAAATTTTAAAAAGTGTATAAGAATCAAAACTATTATATTATAATTCAATCACAATAAAATATATATATATATTGTTCAATTCAATTTGAATTTGACTACATTAAAAATATAAATTCAAACACATTCGAATTTAATTAATTTTTCAAAAGGAATCAAAATCAGTAGTTCTGTTTGAGTTTCCAAATTTTCATTTCAATTAATTAAATGTTTAAATTTGCTTCAAACATCACTAATTGTCAATGAAACTCCACCTTAATCTGATAACAAGTACAATAATTGAACAAGAGTGAATGACATAGATAAATATAAAATGAGATATTAAATGTTCATTTTGCAAAGAGAAAGAACAATTACATGTTTTTTATAGCATCTAAATATAAGCTAAAATTGTACAAGTTTAATCTTAATTACAATGAACAACATGATAAGCAAATGATCTTTAATCTTAATGTTGGCCCGTCGGGCCAGCCCGGCCTGACCCTCCATGGTCCGTCTAAAAAATGGTCTTCCAAAACGGGTTGAATACAGGCTTTTGGGCTAAAACCCTCAGCCCGACCCGCTCAAAATACCTATCCAAACGGGCTGGTCTGTCAGGCCAAGCCTATTTTGCCATCCCTACCAGTGGTGGCACCCCTAAGCACCGCAAATGTGACTGATGGGGATGATGGTGTGGCTGCCGATCTTGCTGGAATCATGGAGTAGAGGTTGACCATTAATTCCAATACATTAAGTGTGGATTTATTTAATAGAAATGAGTAAAACGGCTCAACATAATGTCCAAGATTGTGTGGAGAATTATGGAAACTGGTAATTGTTACTAGGGAAACAAAATTCTCAAAAAAAGCTCAACCAGCAAACATTAATGCTATTAAAAAGGTGGACTTGAATCCGCTCACCATCTTGTCCAACGGTCATGAGCAAGTTAAGGGCCCTCTCAAAGTTGTAATTCTTTCCCCTAGGGTGGATCACTTCACATTAAAGTTGTAAAACAAAAACGGATGTGCCTGATTTAGGCAATTACAATAACATTAATTCCCACATCCAAGCTAATTCCAACTGTGTTAATGTTATTAAGAGGAGATAGATTTCAATTAACATCTCATAAAATAAATTTCACATATTATAATTTGTCATATCTTACTTCCTCTTTAATTTTTTTCCTTCTAAAAGGTTACATGATATTACTATGTATCTATCTACACTACGTAATCTCTTTTTTACAATGTATATTAATATATTTTAATAATTTATTAATTATATAATAAAATAAAATTTTCTCACATTATAACTTGTCACATGTCACATCCTCCTTACCTTTTTTCTCTCCTAAAAAGAAGCTTGTGGTACTACTATGAATCTTTTGACAATGCATAATCATATTTTTACAATGTATATTAATATATTTTAATAATCTAGTAACTATATAATAAAATAAACTTCTTCCACATCATCACTTGTCACATATCACTTCCTTCATAATTTTTCACGCTAAAAGGTTTCATGGTATTACTATACACCTATACACTAAATAATATATTTTAACAATATATTAATATATCTATTAACAACATAATAAAAAAAGCTCATTCATGCCACATGTCACTTTCTCCTTCCCTCATACCACATGTCACTTTCTCCTTCCCTCATGTCACATGTAACTTTCTCCTTCCCTCATGTCACATGTAACTTTCTCCTTACATTTTTTCCTTCATGCCACATGTCACCTCCTCCTCACATATTTTTCTTCCTACTTTTTATATATTATATATATTATGTTATTATGCATTTTATATGCTAATAATAATTTAATATTAATTAGTGATTGGTTCATGTCGCTACCCCACTAAAATTGAGTGTTTACAACATCTATGTTTTGTTATGTTAAAAAGTAATAGTCATTGAACATTAGATGAAATTGAAATCATTTTTCACATTCAAATTATTTCTTTACATTGATCTATCTATATAATTTAATGTTTACCATTAATCTAAGAATAATTGTACTTTTTCACCTCATCAAAGTTTTTTGACATTTTTCTCACTGAATTTTAATATTATAGTTCAGATTCTTTGAATTTTAATTTTTCTCTATATATAAAAAAAACTACCTTATGCCACATGTCATCAATTACCTATTACCTATATAATAAAATAAACTCCATCTCATGACATGTGTCAATCTCTCAAGCCCTCATGACATGTGTCAACCTCTCATCAAAACTAAAGGTCCCTCATGACATGTGATTTATTTAAAAATAAAAGGAATATGATTACCTATACAATATTAAAATATAATGTTACTATAGCAATATTAAAATAATAATAGGAATCATAACATATCGTTTGTAGCTATTTGAGAGTTAAATAATATTTACTTTTATACTAATCTTACTTTA
The DNA here is from genome assembly GCF_001865875.1 of Lupinus angustifolius. Classification (NCBI taxonomy): domain Eukaryota; kingdom Viridiplantae; phylum Streptophyta; class Magnoliopsida; order Fabales; family Fabaceae; genus Lupinus; species Lupinus angustifolius. The sequence continues at coordinate 17,115,135 of NC_032014.1, forward strand.
GAATCAAATAATAATGAAATTATAAATTTTTTGATGATTTTTTTGATTAATAGGATACTACTAACTATATCATGTTATGTATGTGTAAAAAACAATGTTGAGAAAGTCGAGCAAGATGTTAAACCAGTAGATGACCCATATTAAGTTTATCCGATTTAAACAGTTAAACCGTATGGTTTGACCGTATGATTTTATATATAAT
>NC_032014.1:17115436-17141776 GCF_001865875.1 Lupinus angustifolius
TATATATATTATAAAATAAACTAATTCCACATTATCACTTCCATATTATATAATCACATTTTTATAATGTTTATTTCAATATATCTATACTATATATAAAGTCAAAACATGATGTAACTTTCATCATGGTGTAATTTTCATTTCATGTTTTGCTCTTCACATTTTTTAATTTCAACAAAAAACAAATAAGTTTAATTAACCACCACCAACACATTAACTAACTACATATCTCACCTTAAACTAAATAGTATCATAAACACACAAAATTATAATATAAAGTACACTGAATACAACAAATATATTCTAATTATAAAAAATGAAATATATAAAAATTAAATACATAGTACCATACAATATTGGCCTGCAGGCACGAAGTGCCTGTACACACTAGTTTTAATAATCTATTAACTATATCATATAAAAAAAAACTCTTCTCACATCATAATTTGTCACATGTCATTTCCTCTTTAATTTTTTCACTCCTAAAAGGTTTCATGATACTACTATGTACCTACCCATACTACATAATCATATTTTTATTATGTATATTAATATATTTTAATAATCTATTAACTATATAATAAAATAAAATCATCTTACATCATAACTTGCCACATATCACTTAATTCTTAAATTGTTTCTCTCCTAAAAGGTTTCATGGTACTACTATACATCTATCCACAATACATAATCACATTTTTATAATGTATGATAATATATTTTAATAATCTATTAATCATCACTTGCCACATGTCACTTTCTCCATAATGTTTTCTCTCCAAAAGGTTTCATGGTACTACTATTATACACATACACACTACATAATCACATTTTTACAATGTATACTAATATACATAATAAAATAAACTCATTCTTCATTATCACTTGCCACATGTCACTTTCTCCTTAATTTTTTCTCTCCTAAAAGCATCCATGACAATACTATGTATCTATCCATATTATATAATTATTACATTTTTACAATGTCTATTTTAATATATTTTAATAATCTACCTATTAACTATATAATAAAATAAATTTCTTTCACATCATCACTTGTCACATGTTACTTCATCCATAATTTTCCCCTCCTAAAAGGTTCCATGGTATTACTATGTACATACCCACTCTGCATAATCACATTTTACAATATATGTTTTAATATATTTTAATACATATCCACTCTACATAATCACATTTTTACAATGTATATTTTAATATATTTTAATAATCTATATATTAACTATATAATAAAATAAACTCCTTCCACATCATCACTTGCCATATGTAACTTCCTCTTTAATCCCCCCCCCTCCTAAAAGGTTCTATGATACTACTATATACCTACCCACAATATATAATCAAACATATGGGTTGAGATTAAATTAAAATCATGCCTCATATAAAACAGGTTTTGAAGAATATGTATAATTTTTCTAAACATATATAACTAAACTTACTTATTTACACCATAATCTATTAAAAAAATCATAGATTTTGTGTTACTGCTATATACCTACCAATAGTACATAACCAAACCTATGGGTTGAGATTAATTTAAAATCATACCTCATATAAAACAAGTTTTACAGAATAAGTATAAGTTTACTAAACATATATAACTAAAATAACTTATTTACACCATAATCTATTAAAAAATCACTTATTGAGATATTTGACACAATAAAAAATAACTTATTCAACTATCGTGGGAGTTGTTTGAGTTTTCATATATTTTAGTATCATAATTTTGTCCATCTCTTACTGAAAGTCATGTTGAATTTTTTAATAAAGTTATTAGGTTTCATAATAATCTTATCCATCATATGAAATTTGGTATGGAAAGAATGAATATGATGTTCATTGTTTTGTTATATGGTTCTTAATGATATTGATATTGCAAGTATATGACTTTTAGAATATATCACGAAGGAGTTCATGACAATTTTGTTTAGTTAGTGTTTTCTTTATAACATTTTTAACAGGAAGTTTCAAAACATTATTGTCATTTATTTTCCTTATGTATTTCAACATCTTTGATTATACGAATGTGCGAGTAACATGTAAGTTATTAATTATATAAGTACATGGAGTAACATGTATGTTATTAACCATGTGAATACATGAGAAATATGTGTGCTCTTAACCATTTGAATGTACAAATAACATGTGTGTTTTTAACCATTCGACAAAAATGTCATCCCAAATACCAAAAAACAAAAGGTTCCATTGTACTACTATAGTCCTACTCACAGTACATAATCAAACATATGGTTGAGATTAGCTTAAAATCGTACCTCATATGAGACAAGTTTTAAAGAAAAAGTATAATTTTGTTTAACATATATAACTAAAATTACTTATTTATACCATAAGCTATTAAAAAATCACTTATTGAGTTATTTGACACAATAAAAAATTACTTATTCAACTATCATAGAAATTGTTTGAGTTTTCATATATGTTAGTATCACAATTTTGCCCATCTCTTATTGAAAGCCATGTTGAATTTTTAATGAAGTCATTAGGTTTCATAAGAATCTTATCAATCATATGAAATTTGGTCTGGAAAGAATGGATATGAAGTTCATTGTTTTGTTATATGGTTCATAATGGTGATGATATTGTAAGTATATGACTTTTGGTATATATCATAAAGGAGTTCATGACAGTTTTGTTTAGTTAGTGTTTTCTTTGTAACATTTTTAATAGGAAGTTTCACAATATTATTATCATTTGTTTTCCTTATGTATTTGAACATGTTTGATCATACGAATGTGCGAGTAACATGTATGTTATTGATCGTGTAAATATATCGAGTAACATGTATGTTATTAACCATGTGAATGCATGAGTAATATGTGTATTTTTAATCATGTGAATGCACGAATAACTCTTGGGTACCAGCAAGGTAAACACACCTAGATGGGTTGAATAGGTGTACAAGATCACTAATCCCACTTTTTTGATTTATGCGCACAACTGAAAGTTGGTGCAGTTAATCGATTATAACAGGGATAATCAATTATGCACAGTTGTGTTAATCGATTATGTTCACCTTTAATCAATTATATTGAATCTTGTTTTCTTTGAAAAATAAATTTTTCTTGCAGTGAAAGAGTGATGATTACTAGTCTTTAATGACCTAATTGATTCTTGATTATGCTATGATTATCAACACTTAGCTCAAATCACAGAATGCAATTCCCATAGAAAACAATAAAGACGTAATGTAAAAGAGATAGGTAAAAAGAAAAGTACTCTACATAATCACATTTTTACAATGTATATTTTAATATATTTTAATAATCTATATATTAACTATATAATAAAATAAACTCCTTCCACATCATCACTTGCCATATGTAACTTCCTCTTTAATCCCCCCCCCTCCTAAAAGGTTCTATGATACTACTATATACCTACCCACAATATATAATCAAACATATGGGTTGAGATTAAATTAAAATCATGCCTCATATAAAACAGGTTTTGAAGAATATGTATAATTTTTCTAAACATATATAACTAAACTTACTTATTTACACCATAATCTATTAAAAAAATCATAGATTTTGTGTTACTGCTATATACCTACCAATAGTACATAACCAAACCTATGGGTTGAGATTAATTTAAAATCATACCTCATATAAAACAAGTTTTACAGAATAAGTATAAGTTTACTAAACATATATAACTAAAATAACTTATTTACACCATAATCTATTAAAAAATCACTTATTGAGATATTTGACACAATAAAAAATAACTTATTCAACTATCGTGGGAGTTGTTTGAGTTTTCATATATTTTAGTATCATAATTTTGTCCATCTCTTACTGAAAGTCATGTTGAATTTTTTAATAAAGTTATTAGGTTTCATAATAATCTTATCCATCATATGAAATTTGGTATGGAAAGAATGAATATGATGTTCATTGTTTTGTTATATGGTTCTTAATGATATTGATATTGCAAGTATATGACTTTTAGAATATATCACGAAGGAGTTCATGACAATTTTGTTTAGTTAGTGTTTTCTTTATAACATTTTTAACAGGAAGTTTCAAAACATTATTGTCATTTATTTTCCTTATGTATTTCAACATCTTTGATTATACGAATGTGCGAGTAACATGTAAGTTATTAATTATATAAGTACATGGAGTAACATGTATGTTATTAACCATGTGAATACATGAGAAATATGTGTGCTCTTAACCATTTGAATGTACAAATAACATGTGTGTTTTTAACCATTCGACAAAAATGTCATCCCAAATACCAAAAAACAAAAGGTTCCATTGTACTACTATAGTCCTACTCACAGTACATAATCAAACATATGGTTGAGATTAGCTTAAAATCGTACCTCATATGAGACAAGTTTTAAAGAAAAAGTATAATTTTGTTTAACATATATAACTAAAATTACTTATTTATACCATAAGCTATTAAAAAATCACTTATTGAGTTATTTGACACAATAAAAAATTACTTATTCAACTATCATAGAAATTGTTTGAGTTTTCATATATGTTAGTATCACAATTTTGCCCATCTCTTATTGAAAGCCATGTTGAATTTTTAATGAAGTCATTAGGTTTCATAAGAATCTTATCAATCATATGAAATTTGGTCTGGAAAGAATGGATATGAAGTTCATTGTTTTGTTATATGGTTCATAATGGTGATGATATTGTAAGTATATGACTTTTGGTATATATCATAAAGGAGTTCATGACAGTTTTGTTTAGTTAGTGTTTTCTTTGTAACATTTTTAATAGGAAGTTTCACAATATTATTATCATTTGTTTTCCTTATGTATTTGAACATGTTTGATCATACGAATGTGCGAGTAACATGTATGTTATTGATCGTGTAAATATATCGAGTAACATGTATGTTATTAACCATGTGAATGCATGAGTAATATGTGTATTTTTAATCATGTGAATGCACGAATAACTCTTGGGTACCAGCAAGGTAAACACACCTAGATGGGTTGAATAGGTGTACAAGATCACTAATCCCACTTTTTTGATTTATGCGCACAACTGAAAGTTGGTGCAGTTAATCGATTATAACAGGGATAATCAATTATGCACAGTTGTGTTAATCGATTATGTTCACCTTTAATCAATTATATTGAATCTTGTTTTCTTTGAAAAATAAATTTTTCTTGCAGTGAAAGAGTGATGATTACTAGTCTTTAATGACCTAATTGATTCTTGATTATGCTATGATTATCAACACTTAGCTCAAATCACAGAATGCAATTCCCATAGAAAACAATAAAGACGTAATGTAAAAGAGATAGGTAAAAAGAAAAGTGCTCAAGGATTTTTATCATGGTTCGTTTGCGGGTCCACTTGCAAACTACATCTAGACCTTCCCTTCTGATCTTGGGAGATTTTTATTCACTATTGAGAAAGATGTTTAGTTACAAGAACTCTTCCAATACACCTTGCAAGATACTTCTTTCTTGAACCCATTGAACCTACATGCTAGATTTGACCAATCTAGACGCCTACTAGGATACCACACCGTTCATGAATCTCGCCTCAAACGAAGTATCATTCGGTCCAAGACTTCCTTCTCTATGAAGATAACCAATTCTCTACTATGATGATGCTAACACACCACGAGAACAATCTTTGTAATTCACAAAATAAGCCGAGTTAATTGCACACTCAATGCACGGATAAACTCTGAATACGACTCTATAACACACTACATAAATCTCACAACAGCCTTAAACTAAGTATGAAGTTTATGCAGGGTTTTTCAAATGAATGAAAAGATAATAACACTATGAAAAGAAATTCTCTATTTTCTCTCTTGGAAAACTTATGCAAGAAATATTTCAAAGATAAGCAAAATGCTTTGAAAATTGCAGCTCTAAGAATCTTTAGTTTTCTTTTTCTCAATGTAAAACTAAAAGTTTGTGTATTATGCACATGAGTTAAAATCACAGCTTTTATATCAAACTTATTTTAACTGATGCTAATCGATTATGAACATAGTCGATTAACGTGCTAATGAAAAATATTTTTTCAGTTATGGCTTAATTGATTATCAGTATACTTAATAGATTAATAAGCCAGAAATCCTGGGAGGTTAGCTATTGTAATTCCTTTTAATCAATTACACCAATCCTTGATCGATTAACGAATTTCAACAAGATATAATGAATTATCAATTATGTTAATCAATTAATATGTATATCAAAATGATTTTCCAATGCATGGTAAACATTTTATATGATGAACGTACATGCAACACATGATTATAAAATAGATAGTTCTTTTATGCACAAAACCATGTATGCATAATCCAAATGCATGAATCTTACTTATCATATATTTATACTTAGATGTAATGCCTCATCCTATATCTATTTCATTTTAGACTTTTGTGAGACTTCCATATATGGTTTACCTAACCTAGACTCAACAATAGGCACACATCTTATGACTTCTAAACTAATAAAATAATTCTAAGTCTTCGATGTTGACCTTTGAGTGTTTGACATGTTGTTTATTGTGATGTACATATCTTCAAACTTCCATTAAACTCATTGTCTTCATCAAAACTAAGTAAGTCAATCACGATGACATCCTTTGACTATTTTCCATTTCAATAACATGTGTGCTTTTAACTATGCGACAAAAATATCATCCCACATAGCACAAACAAAAGGTTTCATTGTACTACTACATACCTACCCACAGTACATTATCAAACCTATTGGTTGAGATTAATTTAAAACCATACCTCATATAAGACAAGTTTTTAAGAATAAGTATAATTTTGCTAAACATATATAACTAAAATCACTTATTTACACCATAATCAATTAAAAAATCACTTATTGAGTTATTTGACACAATAAAAAATCACTTATTCAGTTATTGTGGAAGTTGCTTGAGTTTTCATATATTTTAGTATCACAATTTTGTCACTCTCTTACTAAAATTCATGTTGAATTTTTAATAAAGTTATTAGGTTTCATAATAATTTTATCAATGATATGAAATTTGGTCTGGAAAGAGTAGATATAAAGTTCATTGTTTTGCTATATGGTTCTTAACGGTGTTGACATTGCAAGAATATGACTTTTGGAATATATAATAGTGGAGGAGTTCATGACAATTTTGTTTAGTTAGTGTCTTCTTTGTAACATTTTTAATAGAAAGTTTCACAACATTATTGTCATTTATTTTCCTTATGTATTTGAACATGTTTGATCATGCGAATGGGCTATCTATGTGAATACACGGAGTAACATGTATATTATTGATCGTGTGAATACATGAAGTAACGTGTATGTTATTATCTATTTGAATGCATGAGTAATATGCGTGCTCTTAACATGTGAATGCACGGATAACATGTGTGTTTTTAACCATGCGACAGAAATATCATCTCAATTACCAAAAACAATTTTGGTAGTTTTTTGAGAAAGGCAATTCCAAAAGCATGGCATTTAACTCTACCATTAAAGATGGAAAGATGGATGTTGCCTTGAGTCCAGCCCATATGGTCATGCTTCATGAAATAAATGCTGAAATTTCACACCACGCGGAGTCTAAGGCGGAGACAATTAATGGTTCTCAAAATCTGGGATATATGTATCAAAACGTTGGGGATTCAATTAAGCCACCTTACGTTTTTGGTAGAGAAAATTTACTCATAGTTCGTGTGGATGAGATGGCAAACTAGTCCAACATGTCTTCAATGTATTCCGGTGATGTGATTTTGGGGTCCACTCCTTCCATTCCTACTTGCCACAATCAGGTGGAGGCTACCTCAAGTTCTCATGCAAATCAAGAGTTAGAAAACAACAATATGTTTGCACAGGAGGATGCTCCAAACACATCATTTTCCGGTGATACTGATATGGTTGTTTCAAATTCTGTTTATAATACCTTTTATGGAACTACAAATACATTCATGGATTGTTAGCTTTCTAATTATTATGGTGTTCCTCATATACTATTTGATAGCTTTCTAATTATTATGGTGTTCCTCATATACTATTTGTTTCTTATGATTGAATTTCTGGATTTCAAAATCATCTCTTGAAATGTTCGCCGAGCCATCAACAAGAATGGTCGTGATCATGCTAGAGAACTGAACAGAACGTACAAACCGACTATTTTCATACTTATGGAAACTCATTGTCATTTTAAGGATGCTAGTTGTTTTTGGAGGGCTTAGGCTATCAGGCATGTGGTATTGTTGAAGCTTCTGGCCATGTTGGTGGTATTTGAGTTCTCAGTAATGTGGGCAGTGGTTTCAGTTAAACCATTATTGACAACCAAGCCATTTACATTATGGTTGAGGTCGGGGTTCGTGCTTGAATGATCACTGTTGTCTATGCAAGTGATACACTTCTAGTTTGGGAGACTCTTTGGGCATACATGGTAAACTTTTGTCGTTTTTTGTGACTGTTCTGTGGTTGATCTTAGGGGATTTTAATGAAATCCTTCTTCCCTCTAAAGTTAGGGGTGGTAATTTTATTCTCTCACGAGCCACAAAATTCTCTCAAGTGGTGGATTCTTGTAGTTTTATGGACCTAGGAGCTGTTGGCAGTAAATTTACTTGGTTTCGTAGAGAGCATGGTGGTTGTAGTGTTTCTAAGCGTTTGGGTTGAGCTTTGTCTAACTGTAGTTGGAGAAGCGAGTTTCCAGAAGCCTTTGTTGAAAATATTCCAAAATTACACTCTGATCATTGCCCTATTTTGGTTAGATGTAGGGGAAGTGATGAGGTTGCTTTCAACATACCCTTCAGGATCTAGGTAGTTTGGTCTTCTGTGGATAATGATGTTATGAAGGGGCTTGCTAAAGTCAAAGATGATGCTCCCCTTTTTAATAAAAAAAATTTCGTTGATACTTTTAGTAGGAAACGAAGGATTGAAGCAAGAATTAAAGGTGTTAAAATCAGTTTGGGTTTTGTTGATGATCTGAATCTGGTGAGACTAGAGGCTATATTGAGGCGAGATTGTAATTGTTTTTTTGCGGGAAGAAGAGATGTGGTTCTAGAAATATAGAGATCAATGGGTGAAATTGGTGACAGAAATACAAACTATTTTCACACTCAAACCATTGTGAGGAGGAAGCAGAATAAAATTCATGCGCTCTTTTTTTATAATGGTGTTTGGACGACTGACCATGTTAATCTTAAAGAAGAGGTTAACTGATATTTTCAAACTCTTTTTTGTGTGGTAACAACCATGTTATCCTTGGTAATTGTATTGTGACCACTCTGGTGTTGTCACCTGAAGGGGTTGTTGCTATGTCTAGGCCCATCACTTTGGAGGAAGTTACTAAGTAGGTCATGTCTATGTAGTCTTTCAAAGCGCCTGACACATACAGTTTCCATCCTTATATTTTCAAGATGTACTAGCATATTGTTGAGAAAGATATTTCGAAGATGGTCCAAGATGCTTTTCTCAATGGTTATAGTGATCCTCGTCTTTTGGAGACTCTTGTGGTGCTTATCCCTAAAGTTAACCACCCTACTTCTTTGAAGGAGTTGTGTCCTATTAGTTTGTGTAATGTGGCTTATAAGATTATAAACAAGGTGCTTGTGAGTAGAATGAGACCTTTTTAGATAATCTAATTTGTCCGTTGTAGAGTAGTTTCATCCCTAGGAGAGAGACGACAAATAATATTATACTTGCTTTAAAGGTTATACACTACATCCACAAATCTAAACAAATGAAGGGCATTATGGCTTTTAAGGTTGACTTAGAGAATGCTTATGATAGAATTAACTAAGATTTTCTGGAGCACACCCTGAATGACTTCGGTTTTCCTACCTCTATTGTGAGGCTTATTATGTGGTGTGTGACAGTTGGCTTCATGTCTATTCTCTAGAACGATTCTCGTTTGGAGTCTTTCAACCCTTCTAGAGGTCTCCAACAAGGGGATCTCATGTCTCTTTATTTGTTTGTTATGTGTATGGAAATATTATCTCTTCTTATCCAACAAAAACTCAACCCGGGTTTATGGCAACCCATTACTATTTCATGAGGTGGTTCTCCTATCTTTCACCTACTTTTTGCGGATGATGTTCTCCTTTTATGCAAAGCTACTAATAGTCAAGTCAAACATATCACCTATACTCTTGAGGAGTTTTACAAGGCCTCTAGGATGAAGGTTAACCTTGAGAAGTCTAAATTCATGTGCTCCAAGCATATCCATTGCTGGAGGAGACAAAATTTCACAATCTTTTGTTAGATGCGAGCTGTCACAAATCAAGGTATGTATTTGGGTATTCCGCTTCTTTAGGGAAGGGTCCATAGATCGGTTTTTAACCCACTGATGGAAATGATTCAGAGGCATTTGAGCACATGGAAATTGAATATTCTAAATAAAGTAGGTAGACTTTGTCTTACTAAATCTGTTATTACTTCCCTTCCTATATACTATGCAGAGTATGTGGCTTCCGTAGAGCATTTGTTATGAGATTGATAGGATGTCAAGAAATTTCCTATGAGAATGTCAATTAATTGAGAGTAACTAACCATGAATAAAAAAGATGGTGGCCTTAGGATCGGAGATGCTCGTTCGACTAATATCTCTCTTCTTGGAGAACTTAACTGGAATTGGATTCAAGGGAGTAATAAATTTTGGTGTAAGGTGTTGAAGGAGAAATATCTTACAAATTGTTGTGTAGTGTTTGCTTCTTCTAGACCTTTAGCCTCTCCGGTTTGGAAGAGTGTTGCGAAAGCTACTATGGCTCTAAGGAATGGTGTCATGTTGTAGATAGGTGGTGATAACATGCCCTCCTGGTATGATAATTGGTGAGGAATGGACAAACTCTATAACTTTGTGGATTTTGTTCATATTTCTACTACTCAGTTACAAATACAAGACTTTTGGAAGGACTGCACATGGGACTTTAGCTTCATTAACACTATGCTTCCTAGTGAGGTGAAGGACACCATTCAGTCAATTTTGGTTCCGTCTTCCTTGAGCAGTTTGGATTCTTGGATCTGTGAGGAGAATGCCACAAGGTGTTACACTGCTAATTCTGATTATTGGTGGATTAAGAATAATGATGTAGTCATGGATCCTCATAATAGTTGGAGATGTGGAAGTTTCGTGTTCTAGAAAAAGTTAAGTTTCTTTGATGGCTTATTGCTCATAATTCCTTACCAACAAACTCTCTTCGTTTCAGGAGGCATATGAGAAACTCTCATATTTTCCCTCGATGATTTAATTTGCATTTTCTATTTAATTATAAAATAAAATTTGAGCACATAAAATCTTTTGCGATTTTATAAAATGAAGATGATTAACTACTTCTTTTGTAGGCATATTTGAGATCTTGTAGAATTACTATAGAATTTCTATCCAAAGAAGGATTTTCAGCTACTTTTAATTTTTTTTAAGGTGAAGTAATTAATTTTTATTGCATTGGGGGTACTACAATAGTTTTTAGGCTTTATAAAATTTATTAAGTAATTTTTATCAAAAAAATATATTTTCTAGTTGTCCTAAGAACAAAAAAAATACTCAATTTGAATATTTGATTTTATGATTATTTTTAAATTTGAATTTTATTAGTAGTAATATGAATTGATTTTCTGAATTATGAATTGTATTTTTATTTTATAACATGTATTGAAATCGACCTATAAATAAAAGGAAATCAACAATATAAAACGGACCAGAATTCTTTTCATACAGAAACAATAACCAACACATCCCAAAATAAGCCAGGAATTGTGCAGAGAAATTCTTTTCATACAGAAACAAAAATCTCAGAATACACAAGAAACTAAAAGTCTACAACCTCCAAACACAACCAGAAAACCTAAAAAGATTCAGAACAAAAAAGGGCAAGTTTTTGCTCCTGCTATCTCTGCACAATCATCTTGTGCGGCATCAGTCAACGCCAACAGATTGCTTTTTGCGCAGCCTGTTCCCACGCTCACTACAATACCCAATGTCACCTCTCATTCCATGGTACTTTGCAAAGAAAGTTTGCATCAAACAGATATGCAATGCTTACTTTATTTCCCTTGCCTTTTAATAATTTATTTTCATCTTTCTTTCGATTATATATATAACAAACTAAATTGTTTCTGTTGTTTATCACAGTCTTACATAATCAGGACTTAACCATTAAATAATAAAAATCAATAATTTTTACTTACTAATTAAAAATGTAAAAAATAAAAAGTCAAATATAAGGATTGATATGATGATAATTGCAATTATAACCGTCCAGAATATATAATTGGATTAATAAAATAGGTAATTGTTAATAGTAATAATTTTGGCTTCTTTTTAGTTTCACCTTTTACTAAGTGTAGTAGAAAGTAGGGACCATTGACTTCGGTCTCCCAAATGTTCGTGTCAATCACTTCAATGAATATTCTCATGCATACTTTTTAGTAGTGTAATCCTCGTTACTGAAAACCAGAGGACGGTTGATGAATGCGTCATCACCATAAAAAGAGAGCCTATATTGATTTTTCCATAGGATCGACGATCTAATTGGGCAAGTTAGTACTATCGTACTAACTCTGGTACAATTTGTTGGGCAAACACAAAGTAAAATACACCTAGAGATGGTGAATAGGTGTAACGATTCACTAATACAACTTTTCCAGTTGATTGAGAATATTGAAACAAGTTATCTCAGAAACAATTTTTAAAGTTTCAATTTGCTTAATGAAAGGGATTCAAGGGAGTAATAAATTTTGGTGTAAGGTGTTGAAGGAGAAATATCTTACAAATTGTTGTGTAGTGTTTGCTTCTTCTAGACCTTTAGCCTCTCCGGTTTGGAAGAGTGTTGCGAAAGCTACTATGGCTCTAAGGAATGGTGTCATGTTGTAGATAGGTGGTGATAACATGCCCTCCTGGTATGATAATTGGTGAGGAATGGACAAACTCTATAACTTTGTGGATTTTGTTCATATTTCTACTACTCAGTTACAAATACAAGACTTTTGGAAGGACTGCACATGGGACTTTAGCTTCATTAACACTATGCTTCCTAGTGAGGTGAAGGACACCATTCAGTCAATTTTGGTTCCGTCTTCCTTGAGCAGTTTGGATTCTTGGATCTGTGAGGAGAATGCCACAAGGTGTTACACTGCTAATTCTGATTATTGGTGGATTAAGAATAATGATGTAGTCATGGATCCTCATAATAGTTGGAGATGTGGAAGTTTCGTGTTCTAGAAAAAGTTAAGTTTCTTTGATGGCTTATTGCTCATAATTCCTTACCAACAAACTCTCTTCGTTTCAGGAGGCATATGAGAAACTCTCATATTTTCCCTCGATGATTTAATTTGCATTTTCTATTTAATTATAAAATAAAATTTGAGCACATAAAATCTTTTGCGATTTTATAAAATGAAGATGATTAACTACTTCTTTTGTAGGCATATTTGAGATCTTGTAGAATTACTATAGAATTTCTATCCAAAGAAGGATTTTCAGCTACTTTTAATTTTTTTTAAGGTGAAGTAATTAATTTTTATTGCATTGGGGGTACTACAATAGTTTTTAGGCTTTATAAAATTTATTAAGTAATTTTTATCAAAAAAATATATTTTCTAGTTGTCCTAAGAACAAAAAAAATACTCAATTTGAATATTTGATTTTATGATTATTTTTAAATTTGAATTTTATTAGTAGTAATATGAATTGATTTTCTGAATTATGAATTGTATTTTTATTTTATAACATGTATTGAAATCGACCTATAAATAAAAGGAAATCAACAATATAAAACGGACCAGAATTCTTTTCATACAGAAACAATAACCAACACATCCCAAAATAAGCCAGGAATTGTGCAGAGAAATTCTTTTCATACAGAAACAAAAATCTCAGAATACACAAGAAACTAAAAGTCTACAACCTCCAAACACAACCAGAAAACCTAAAAAGATTCAGAACAAAAAAGGGCAAGTTTTTGCTCCTGCTATCTCTGCACAATCATCTTGTGCGGCATCAGTCAACGCCAACAGATTGCTTTTTGCGCAGCCTGTTCCCACGCTCACTACAATACCCAATGTCACCTCTCATTCCATGGTACTTTGCAAAGAAAGTTTGCATCAAACAGATATGCAATGCTTACTTTATTTCCCTTGCCTTTTAATAATTTATTTTCATCTTTCTTTCGATTATATATATAACAAACTAAATTGTTTCTGTTGTTTATCACAGTCTTACATAATCAGGACTTAACCATTAAATAATAAAAATCAATAATTTTTACTTACTAATTAAAAATGTAAAAAATAAAAAGTCAAATATAAGGATTGATATGATGATAATTGCAATTATAACCGTCCAGAATATATAATTGGATTAATAAAATAGGTAATTGTTAATAGTAATAATTTTGGCTTCTTTTTAGTTTCACCTTTTACTAAGTGTAGTAGAAAGTAGGGACCATTGACTTCGGTCTCCCAAATGTTCGTGTCAATCACTTCAATGAATATTCTCATGCATACTTTTTAGTAGTGTAATCCTCGTTACTGAAAACCAGAGGACGGTTGATGAATGCGTCATCACCATAAAAAGAGAGCCTATATTGATTTTTCCATAGGATCGACGATCTAATTGGGCAAGTTAGTACTATCGTACTAACTCTGGTACAATTTGTTGGGCAAACACAAAGTAAAATACACCTAGAGATGGTGAATAGGTGTAACGATTCACTAATACAACTTTTCCAGTTGATTGAGAATATTGAAACAAGTTATCTCAGAAACAATTTTTAAAGTTTCAATTTGCTTAATGAAAGTATTCCAAATGCTAAATCAATAATATGCAGATAAAGAATCAATAACAACACACTTAAAGACTAAAATTTAAAGAGATAAAGGGATAAAAGACTGCATCAAAGAATTCTATCCTGATTCGTTTGCGGGTACACTTGCAAAATACATCCGTACCTCCTCTTCTGATCTCGGGAGATTTTATTATTTGTGGAATAAAACTTATGTTACAAACATGTTGAAAGGAGTTTTCGGTGTTGTTGAGAGTTTTTCCCCTCAACAAATTGTCCTGACAACACTGCCAATTTGTGGAAAGATTATTGCTCTCTTTTTCGGTATGTTCTTTTTATTTGCTTAAGTAAGTGAACTCGGTTTTATTCTTTGTTCGCCATCTCGGCTTTGTTAGAATAAATTCTAACGCCGGTATAATGATTTCAAGAATATTCCAGTTACATATTACTTTTAATAATCATGTAAATAAGCCATTCCTTCTTTGCCTCATCTCAGCTTTGTTAGAATAAATTCTAACACCAGTATAATGGTATCGAAACAATTTCCTATTACATAATTATTAAGAACCTTTGAATACCATCTCGATTTTGTGGAATAAATTCCAACACCGGTTTAATGGTATTCTAATGTACAAAAGTGATGAATAGTTAGTTGTCAGAAACAAATAAATAAATAAAGAACAAAAGAATAATAAATTTGAGTGACATTTATTTATTTACTCCCTTTCGGATTCATTTTATGAACAAGCAAAACTTCTTCCTTAAGGAAGGTTGGTATTAAAGAAAAAGTAAATTGCGAAAAATAAATAACAATAAATTAAAGTTAGTAAATTAGCTTTATCACTTTTGTATATTACAAGTTAGTTTCATCACTTTTGTATATTAAAAGGTGTTTTCAACAAATAAATTTATTGATAACACTTTACTATTTTACAATTTACACCTCTTTCAAGATTCAATTGTAGTATAGTATAGGGTTATGTCGAACCACAATGAATTGCCTAATAGAATGAATCATATAAATATGTCAATGCACAAATAATGAGTTTAAACATATTTTGGTTTTGTTGAATCCAATTGCATATAAACAATTAACAATAAACATAAACTAAATATTAACAATTTCTGGAGGAGACAAGATCATTTTGAATAAGGAAAATATATTTCTCAACTTCTTGTGAGTTTGAACTACTTAAACAAGTTTTTATGTTTTACTTTGATTAACTCCAAACACCAAGTTCTAAAATTCTTCTTTTAGTGTATGTCCTAAAATGGAAGAATGATGATCACTTATATTCATTACTAAACAATACTACGTCCACAAAGAGACTAGGTTGTCACACCCTAATCTTGGCTACTCTAATATTGAAGTAGTAATGAATATAAGATCTTATGAAAAATATGCTTAACTTGGCAAATAAACTAAGTAGTACAACTACTTCTTAGTTTATTTGTTAAGTGTTTGAGACAAGTAATTTTTATGACTTGAAATCATTTTTTAGGTGATCAATCTAAAAAGAGCATTAAGTATTTCTCAAACAAATAAAATTAACCAAAGCACCAACTTCAATGATTAAAATTCAAACTTTTAGAATAGAAGAAGAAGTAGAAATTAGATAACCATATTCAAAAGAATTTGTTAGGAGCATGAGCCATCCATCCAAGGATTGGATGCTTTTGAGTTCCAAATGAGAGTACAAAATTGATTTTTGCATCTCATTTGCCTTCTCATTTTCTCCTCTTGAATTCTAAACTAAAATTACAAAACTTACTTGAAATAAATCTCTAAGAACTAAGAAATGAAGAGAGAACTTCAAAAAAGAATTTCTAGTGAGAGACTTGTTAATTTCAAGTGTAATTTCCTTTTTTTGCTCGAATGAATTGATCCCTATTTATAGAATTCCTTTCTGGACCGCTGAACTGCTTGGCTGGACTGCTAAGCAGCTGACCAAACCCTTCATCATGGGTTTGGTCCCTTAATCAAGTAGCTTTGTCACCTCCTTATACTTGACTCATCAAAGCTAGTTGTGGGCTATGAAACCATCTATTGTGAGCTACTTCTGAAAAGCCTATGGTGGGCTACTTGAGGTGAGGTCATGGATGACTTCATGGTTTTCTTGATGGTTAAGTCAAGTTTGGGTGCACACCGCTTAGCGCACCTGCTTCACTGCTAAGCTGCTTGTTCAGTAGCTTTTGACCGTGCTGATTGGGACGTGCCCTGGTACTTACTGATCTGGTCAGGAGTCTGGTTCTCCGCTGAGTTGCTTGGTTGTACTGCTAAGCTGCTTGTTCAGTAGCTTGGGCATGTGCCAAGCTTGTGTCTGACCGTGTCAAGCTGAATTCTGACCGTGTCAGGCCTAGTCTGGTGTTAGTCTGAGCGGCCAAGCAGGTCCGCTCAACTGCTTGGTTGAGCAGTTTGGTCCAGGTCAGGCTGGTGGCCACGTCAAGCTGGTGTCCAGGTCAGCTCAGTGTGGCTTGGTCCACACTTAACTGTCTGGTTGAGCACCTTGGTCCATGAGTGTTTTTTTTCTTCTTTCTAAATCCTACAAAATACACAAAAGAGAAATACAAATACAAATATACTAGATTGTGATATTTTATACAAAAAATATTGTTTTAAGTTGGTTTTTCTCAATTATGCTTAAGATAAGTGCCACAAAAATGTATATAATTTAGGTATGTTTGGCACTTATCAAACTCCCCCCAACTTAAAATTTTGTTTGTCCTAAAAAAAGGTGAAAATTATCCGAAATCAATTTGGCTAAAAAAATGATAATGATGATCAACATGATTTCAAATGTATAAGCATGTAAAAAAAAATTAGTTTTCAATGAGATTTTTCATGATTTGTGAATTTTGACACATAATGCTTCAAACAAGAAATCAATGCTTTTGCTTATAAAAAATGTGTAACAATTTACCTAAGCAAATATTTTTCTAACCAAAAAGTGTTTCTTTGCACACAAGTTCAAAGTAGGAACTTTTGAAGGGTAAGTGTTTCACCCAAATTCTCAAACATTTGTTTGTAGTAATTTGAATTTGTTCTTTGTCTCCCATATTCTCTTAAACTGTATAATTACTCAAAGATCACTAAGGTCTTCTTTTAGGTTGTAATGAGACTTGGTTTGGATAATGGTTTTTCTAGATTTTCAAGGCTAAGTAAAAAAAAGAGCATTTTTGAAATTTTTCTCAGTGGACTATTTTACTCTTCTTCTTTCCATTATTTTTCCTAACCTCTTTAACTTGTTGAACCTTTGGCTTCTGTTTTTCTCAATCTCTTTTTGTTTTCTTTTCATTTGTAAAGAGATTGAGTTTTTATTTTTCTTTTGAGAAGCAAAGTCCACCAATTTTCTCCCCAACTTATTCCTTTCAAACTACTCTTTTAAAATTTAATGCTCTCTTAGAACATTCTATTATAATTCGGTTTCATGGGATAGTTTGAAAAAAATTATTTCATTTGTTTGGCTTAAAGGGGCTTATTAAAGGATGATCTTAATTTGGTTTGGACTTTTATGGCCTTTGGTTCAACTAATCATAGAACATGCCTTGATCATTTCTCATCATTCTTATGCAATTAAGAGATTTAAAGACTCCAACAAGTTTAATTAGAAAATTCAAATGTTGATTCTCACTTATGTGTTTGACTCACTCCCTCACTTGGTTTTGATTCACACTTTTTATTAGAAAAATGTTTGCAAAGATCTTGTTACATAAAATTGAATTTTCAATTTGCAAAATTTTCAAGTTATGACATTATGTGACTTTTTCCTCAAAAGTTTAGCATATATCTCAATTTTCTCAATCAAAGCTTAATTTTAAAGTATGCTTAACATTTTCTAATCATGTGATCATGCTTCAAAAAAATTTGTTTT
Source organism: Lupinus angustifolius (assembly GCF_001865875.1). Taxonomy (NCBI): domain Eukaryota; kingdom Viridiplantae; phylum Streptophyta; class Magnoliopsida; order Fabales; family Fabaceae; genus Lupinus; species Lupinus angustifolius. The sequence continues at coordinate 17,134,078 of NC_032014.1, forward strand.
AGCTATTTTGTTTTCGGTTTTGAATTTTTTTTTTTAGTTTTTGAACATATAAATTTACTTTTTATATTTTTACACAATCTAGTCAAGAAAAGAATTTTTTAAATTACATCAAGTCTTGTCCCCCCCTTTTTAAGTGAAGGCTTGTTCTCAAGCCTTAAAAATTTTGGGATGTACTTGATGTGATTTAAAAATTTGTTTAGCTTTTCTAAAAAAATTAAAAATATAAAATTAACATTACTAACAAAAATACACTCTATTAATTTTAACTTGCTCATAACATAAATTTAAAACATAATGGGAAATGACATAAAGAAATGCAACATACTATGAAATTTGAATTTTTTTTAGGGAATAGAAACAACCAGAAAAGCTTTTTCTCATTCTTCGTCATCTTCCTTTTCTTCCTCTTCACTTGTGTCTTGGGACCTCCCCTCGGGCCATTTAGTCATTGCTACGAATTCTTCATAGAATCCTCCCTTGAAATCACGTTTCTTCCCAATAATACTATGCAAACTTTTGAAGATGCCCTTAAGCCCACGGTATCATGCCTTTTGTTGCAAATTTTGCATGTGTTGTTCCTTTATTATGGCATCTACCTTAGAACTCATGGTTTTCCTATATCCACTTAATTGCGTAGAGTTTAAGTCACCAAATTTCTTTCTAATCTCGGTTTGAGCTTGGGAAAGGGTTTTCTCTTTGCAATTTTTGGTGACATAAGCATGGTTGATTTCGGATTTGAGAGCCGTCATTTCTTTGTAGGGTCCATACACATTTTGAAATTTGCACAAATCAGTGATAAAAGGTGGAAGAATAATTGCAGGGATACCTTTGTTGATGCAATCCCAAATAGCATCTGAGATCACTGCAGCAATATCGATGGAGTCTTCATCATAAATGGAGCTAATTAGCTTTGCTTTAGGAAGAGGGATGTCTGAAACATGTGAGGAAGGCCATATGTTGGAGAGTATGAAGCTTGTCCACATTTGGGTTTGTTGTGTCATGCAAGATTTGAAAATGGGCCCAAACATGTTGAGCTCCAAGTCCTCCAAACATAGACTTTTTCTCACATATTCTTCTTCATGACTTTCTTCTTCACCCAAGTAGGATGCATTGAGCTTAATTTGGAAGTCACACAAGTCATGTCCTTCACTTGGTGGATTCCATGGGTTACCCAAGTACTCATTGATTACATGCTTGTTGTAGAAAACTTGAGTCCCATTTACCCAAGTGTAGCAGTTTCTCCTTGCCTCACTTGATGTAATTGAGTTGGCAAAAAATTGTTAGACTACATCCAAAGAAAACATTTTCTTTGGTTGAGCAATTTTTTGCCAACCATATTTTTCTATGATGAAAAGAAAACCTTCAAAGCTATCTTCACTCAAGTTGACAATTTTTTCTAAAGTGATAGCATTCTTGAGTATGATTTCTTTGAATTTTTCCTTACAATCATTAGAGACAAACTTGGATTTTTTTTCCTCCCTTGCAACTTCCTTTCCTCTCCTCGATGAACTTCGGAAATTCATGATGAAGGTAAAGAGAAAACTTGAAATGTTGAGAGAAATTTTTTTATTTTTGAGTTAAAATGAGTTTGCAAATTTGGCTTGATGCTTTGTGTTTCAAGAATGAGTGTTTATATAAGAGTTGGAAGTCCTTGGTCAAGAAATTTCGGTAAAAAATTTAAGAAAAACTCCTCTTTTGAGGAATTTTCGGTTCCAAGGCACATGGTCTGGTCAGACCTGCGCTGAGCGCATGGTCCCCCATGCTAAGCAATGGGTCAGTAGTCCAGGCTTGACTGAGTAATGAGCCTTGACCAAGACTTTGACTATGTTTTGGGCCCCTTCTTGATTTTTGATTTTTGTGAATTTGGCCCAATAACCCATTTTTCAAAACAAAATTTTTCTCGTCCTAAAAATTATTTTCCGAGTTTTGACCCTTAAATTTTTTTTACTTATAAACACAAAAATTAATAGAATAAGGATAAAGTGTAGAAAAAAGGAATAGACATATTATATATCAAAATATATTGGGTTGCCTCCTAGCAAGTGCTTCTTTAATGTCATTAGCTTGACATCAGTTACCAACAAATTGTATTCCTTCTACTGCGCCGATGGTCCAGATTCACCCCTCAGGTTTGCATGGCCATGTTCTCTAGGGTTTATTTATGTGTTAGCTGAAAATGTTGATTTTTCATTTTCACCTATTTGTTTGGCCAACTGCCCAATTTGTATTTCCATATTCCTTAGAGAAGCGTCAGTGTTTTTCTGATTTGCCATGGTCATTTGCATAAACTGGTTCAAAGTATCTTCTAGTTTGATGCTATTATCCTGAGTTGGATGCTGAAACTGATTATTCTGGGGGTAGAAGTTTTGTCTCTGAGGAAGGTCTTGCCTCCAAGGTTGATTCTTTCGAAATTGATTATTACCCCCTTGAGGGTAATTACCTTGAAAATTTTGCCTTGGAGGATTCCCTACAAAATGCACTTCCTCATTATGGTAGATATTGGCGTCATGATCCTCATTACAGTTGTCACACCTATAAATATGCTTCTTTGAGGTTTCCTGTAACTGTTTTGGTAGATCAATGAGTTTTTGGGTTACCTCTTCTAACTGTTGTTGAAGTAGTTTATGTTGGGCCAAAACGACATCAGCTGAGTTCAGTTCAAGCATTCCACCTTGCCTAGGTGGTGGCCTTCATTGGTGTTGACTTTTCTGATCGTTTAAGGCCATGGATTCAATAATGTCAATTGCTTCCTGCAGAGGTTTGGCCATTAATTGTCCGCGTGCAGTTGTATTTAATATCCATTTATGTTGCTACTGAAGTCCATCGACAAATATGTGGATCTGGGTTTGCACGTCAAATCCATGGTTTGGGAATTTTCTAATCATAGATTTAAATCTATCCCATGCCTCGCATAGGCTTTCCTCAGAAGGCTGGATAAAGGTGGAGATGATAGTTTTCAAGTCCATAATTTTCCTTGCGGAAAATATCTGGACATAAATGTTTTTCCACCGAATTCCAGTTATTCTACATATGTTGCGGGAGATCGAGGAACCACTCTTTGGCTTTTCCGATTAATGATAACAAAAATAGCCTTAGAAAGATGGTCTCCTCCTTGGACTCTGAGATCCCAACAGTACCAACCAATTCATAAAATTTAGTGAGATGGTTGTATGGATCTTCGTGATCTAATCCAGCAAAAGGGTTGGCGTACATGAGCTGTACTAACCATGTTTTCATTTTCGTCGGCCTTTGAGAGGCGGAAGGTCTCCCGATTCTTATCATGTTTCTGGGGTTAAAACTGACAATCCTCCTATGCTGCTCTGGTTTTTTACACTGGACTCATGATTGTCTGCCATTTCTATTCTATTTTCTTGAAAAATAAGTTTTGCATTATGTGTCTTCTTTTATGCTCTTATCATGTTTTCTTGAAAAATAGGTTTTGCATTATGTGTCTTCTTTTGTGCTCTTATCATGAGTTGTACTAACCATGTTTTCATTTCCGTCGACCTTTGAGAGCCAAAAGGTCTCCCGATTCTTATCATGTTTCTGGGGTTAAAACTTACAATCCTCCTATGCTGCTCTGGTTTTTTACACTGGACTCATGATTGTCTGTCATTTCTATTCTATTTTCTTGAAAAATAGGTTTTGCATTATGTGTCTTCTTTTGTGCTCTATTCTGCTTCTTGAGAGTTTTCTCTATTACAGGATCAAGAGAAAATACAAGTTGTTTATTCTTGCTCATGCTCAGAAAAAACTTATTCTCTCTATTTTCCAAGAAGAATTAGTGGATAAATAATGTCCACATTTAATAATTCAATTTTTTTTGTACAAGGCTAAAAATAATTGTACAAAATAAAAAATAAGTTTATGCACAATTATTTGATAAATGACATATAAATATGAAATGTTCTATTATTAAAGCAATTCCCCAACAACGGCGCCAATTTGTTGAAAGGAGTTTTCGGTGTTGTTGAGAGTTTTCCCCTCAACAAATTGTCCTGACAGCAGTGCCAATTTGTTGAAAGATTATTGCTCTCTTTTTCGGTAAGTTCTTTTTATTTGATTAAGTAAGTGAACTCGGTTTTATTATTTGCTCCCTATCTCGGCTTTGTTAGAATAAATTCCAACGCCGATATAATGGTTTCAAGAATATTCCAGTTACATCTTACTTTTAATAGTCATGTAAATAAGTCATTCATTTTTTGCATCATCTCGGCTTTGTTAGAATAAATTCTAACGTCGGTACAATGGTATCGAAGCAATTACCTATTACATAATTATTAAGTACATTTGAATACCATCACGGTTTTGTGGAATAAATTCCAACACTGATTTAATGAATATTCTAATGTACAAAAGTGATGAATAGTTAGTTGTTAGAAACAAATAAATAAATAAAGAACAAAAGAATAATAAATTTGAGTGACATTTATTTATTTATTCCCTTTCGGGTTCATTTTATGAACAAACCAAACTTCTTCATTAAGGAAGGTTAGTATTAAAGAATATATAAATTGCGGAAAATAAATAACAATAAATAAAAGTTAGTAAGTTAGCTTCATCACTTTTGTATATTAAAAGGTGTTTTCAACAAAAAATTTATTGATAACACTTTACTATTTTACAATTTACACCTCTTTCAAGATTCAATTGTAGTATAGTATAAGGTTATGTCGAACCGCAATGAATTGCCTAATAGAATGAATCTCATAAATATGTCAATGCACAAATAATGAGTTTAAACATATTTTGGTTTTGTTGAATAAAATTGCATATAAACAATTAACAATAAATATAAACTAAATATTAACAATTTCTTGAGGAGACAAGATCATTTTGAATAAGGAAAATATATTTCTCAACTTCTTGTGAGTTTGAACTACTTAGACAAGTTCTAATGTTTTACTTTGATTAACTCCAAACACCAAGTNATGTCCTAAAATGGTAGAATGATGATCACTTATATTTATTACTAAACAATACTACGTCTGCAAAGAGACTAGGTTGTCATACCCTAATCTTGGATACTCTAATATTGAAGTAGTAATGAATATAAGATCTTAAGAAAAGTATGCTTAACTTGGCAAATAAACTAAGTAGTACAACTACTTCTTAGTTTATTTGTTATGCCTTTTAGACAAGTAATTTTTATGACTTGAAATCATTATTTAGGTGATCAATCTAAAAAGAGCATTAAATACTTCTCAAAAAAAAATAAAATTAACCAAAACACCAACTTGAATGATTAAAATTCAAACTTTTAGAATATAAGAAGTAGAAATTACATAACCATATTCAAAAGAATTTGTTAGGAGCATGAGTCATCCATCCAATGATTGAATGCTTTGAGTTCCAAATGAGAGTACAAAATTGAATTTTGCATCTCATTTGCCTTCTCCTTTTCTCCTCTTGAATTCTAAACTAAAATTATAAACTTACTTGAAATAAAGCTCTAAGAACTAAGAAATGAAGAGAGAACTTATGAAAAGAATTTCTAGTGAGAGACTTGCTAATTTCAAGTGTAGTTTCCTTTTTTTGCTCGAACGAATTGATCCCTATTTATAGAATTCCTTTATGGACCGCTGAGCTGCTTGGATGGACCGCTAAGCAGCTGTCCAAACCCTTCAGCATGAGTTTGGTCCCTTGATCAAGTAGCTTTGTCACCTCCTTATGCTTGACTCATCAAAGCTAGTTGTGGGATATGAAACCATCTATTGTGAGCTACTTCTGAAAAGCCTATGGTGGGCTACTTGAGTTGAGGTCATGGATGACTTCATTGTTTGCTTGATGGTTAAGTCAAGTCTAGGTGCACACCGCTAAGCGCACCTGCATCACTACTAAGCTGCTTGTTCAGCAGATGTTGACCGTGCTGACTTGGACGTGGCCTGGTGCTTGCTGATCTGGTCAGGAGTCTGGTTCTCCGCTGAGCTGCTTGATTGGACCGCTAAGCTGCTTGTTCAGCAGCTTGGGCATGTGCCAAGCTTGTGTCTGATCGTGTCAAGCTGAATTCTGAATGTTTCAGGCCTAGTTTGTTGCTAGGCTGAGCGAACAAGTAGGTTCGCTCAACTGCGTGGTTGAACAGTTTGGTCTAGGTTAGGCCAGGCTAGTGGCTAGGTCAAGCTGGTGTCTAGGTCAGCTCAGCGTGGCCTGTCCCACACATAGCTACTTGGTTGAGCACCTTGGTTTTTGACTTCTTTTTCTGTTGGGCCATGAGTCTTTTTTTCTCTTCTTTTCTTCTTTCTAAATCCTACAAAATACATAAAAGAGAAATACAAACACAAATATACTAGGTTGTGATATTTTATACAAAAAAGTATTGTTTTAAGTTGGTTTTTCTCAATTATGCTTAAGATAAGTGCCATAAAAATGTATGAAATTTAGGTATGTTTGGCACTTATCAAAACACACTTCCAATGACTTTCCAAATACTCCTGTCTTGGCCCTAGAGTCTCTCACATCAGTTTGACCTTCTACCCGTCTCTTAGGATACTCAACACCTACTCACGGTATAGCCCCAACCGCTGATTCCTCTCAACCAAGACCTTTGTAAAGGTGAAGACTCAATATCTAACCTCGACTAGGTTTTCACTCTAATTATCAACAATCTTGAGAATTTCAATTCAATTGGATAAAGAAAAATTTGGGTAATATGCACCTTATACGTGTAATTGAACACTAAACTCATAAATAAACTCAAAGACAAAAATCTAACAAGAACCCTAAATTCTAAGTGAAGATTAATGCAAGGTTTGTGTATATGAAATCTATAATGCATTGTATGAAAAGAATGAAAGAACTCAATATATTTTCACTCTGGAAATTCAAAGAAACTCTAACACTATTCAAAACAAGATTTCGTTCAGAGACTTTTATGAAAATGTGAAAATTTGACAACAAAAATTCTAAACAAATGAGTAGAAAAACGGTTTATATACAAAACTATTTTCTATTATGTCTTATCAACTATCTTAGCTGGTAATCGATTATCGACTAGCTAAAATCTTGATATTTGATGGAAATAATCGATTGTTTCTTGAGTAATTGATTATTGATGCCAAGAGATCTAAATCTTTTAGCTAATAGACCTTTTTCTAATCGATTATTCCCATAAATAATCGTTTATTAGGTTCCATACTTATATAAATGATTATCACTTCATGGTAATTGATTAACATAGTTGAAAAATAGTTTCTTTGATGTAAGATGAACCTCCTACATTATGTATGTATATATAATGCATGATTTTGAAATAAGTATCATTTTGATGCAACAAAATCATGTATGGTCAATATAATGCATAATACTAGTTATCATGTATGGATGGATATATGCCTCATTGTAGATAAATCAAGTTTTAAGCCTTGTGTGACTTTCATCCTAGGTTCACCTAACCTAGACTCAATCTAAGCAAGCATCTTAGAACTTCTATAAAATTGAAAAACTTTTCCTAAGACTATGATGTCCTTGAGTCTTGGCATGTTGTTTGTAGATTTGTCTTCATCTTCAAGCTTTCCCAAAGTCCTTGTCTTCATCAAAATCATATGAGTTGATCATACTTGCAACCTTTGACTCCTATTGCAATTTCAATCTTCTTCTTTTTAATGATGACAAACTTTAAGTGATATCAATCATTTTACAAGCTTGATGATGATCAACTTTATGTTTGCAAAAGGTTGTGAAATCATAAGCGCTTCTCCCC
>NC_032014.1:17141876-17143915 GCF_001865875.1 Lupinus angustifolius
TCTTAGGTGCGGAAGCCTTATATTACAACCTGCAAAATTCAAACAACATTTTCTCCCCGTTTTAGCATGATAAAAAAGCAAAGGTATAATATGAACAATATAGCCAAAAGTAAGGAAATATTATAAAAACATTTTTACTGACTTAATCAAAATAGAAACCATAGAGTTGATTAAGAAGTTTAGAGAAAATTGAAGATCAAGGCAATAATCCATTATTTTGCTGCAAATAATCGATTATCATATGCTAGTAATCAATTATTCTGCTAAATAACCAGAAGAAAATAAGTGGTTCAAGTACTTGAAATTTCCATGAGAACTTTGAGAATGACACTGTACATTTTGCATATAAGACACATAGCAGCAGAATAACCAATGTAGATAGTATATAACCAAAGATAACATACACTAGTCATTCATGAAAGCAAAATGATAGAAATTAAAGCCATTGCAAATAAACCATAAACACGATAAAATAAGAAGATCAAGACAATAATATAACTAGGACAGGAATTCTAGACTATTTTTGAGGTTGAGGTGGTGATGGTGGACATCCTCCTACAGTTTACGCAATCAAGAGAATACAGTGAATTTGCTGGGTAATCCTTTCTTCCTACCTATGAAACTCTGCTTTCATAGCATCATTGAAGGATTCAAAGCCCGTGCCAATACATGCATTGAGATGTTGTTCCATGGCCTCAAGATGAGCTAAACCCATAGATGGTTCTTGATGCATATTTAAAGCCTTGGCTTGTGATGAATCAGGGTTCTGCTCAACTAGATTTTTGTCTTATTCTTCATTAGACATCTCTAAATTCACAGTAGTATTGTGATCTTCTTGATACATTCAGCTTGCACTATACTTGTAAATTCCCATCTTCCAGATTAAATTGTACCTACCAAGTACAGTCTTGAGTTACAATTCATGATTTCCACATCAGATGTATCTATACCCATATGATCAATCACTCGAGAGATAAAGATCCCATATGCAAGTAGCCGAGAAGAAGATGAGGCAATCCCATACATGACCTTCAGAATCTCAACATACCAATTTACCATAACACCCTTATTAATAGCAAACATCAACATAAGGTCGTCGATAGTCGACTGATTATGGTTTGTGTTTCTCTAAACTAAAATCTATTAAACTATGTAGTGTAAAAGTCTATTCTCAACAGAAAATGAATCAACTTTAGTAGCTTCTCCTTCTACATAGTAATGTGGTCCTTTGAGACATGATTTGTACATATCCTTGGTGTCATATGAGTCTTATGTCTCATCATGACAATCTCCAAAAGGAGCATCATCACAAGAAAGTCCTTATACTTGTAGAAATAATTCCTCATCAAAGTAAATACCTTTCCCTTAACCAAACTTATGTAAACACCATCCTTATACTGAAAGTTGTAATAAAATTCTCTAACTAGAGATGGATAGATGTTACTGTTAATTCTAGGAAATCGATGACTCCTTGTGCCTCTAGTTGATGGGTGATGACAACCTCTAGGGGGCTGCCTTTATTTTGGATGGTTTTTTTAGCTTGAAAATTCTAAGTTTGGAATCTCAAATTCGGTTTTGATGTTAATGGTTTTTTTTTGGCTATTTTTGGATAGGGTTGTGTATGGTAATTACGTGGGGTCTAGGTTAGGTTGTATGTGAGGACTTTTGGGGAATGTTTGGCTTGGGTTTGGGATTAATCTTTTAGGCAAGGTTTGTGTTAATTCTTGGGTATATTTGGGGCTATTTGGATGATGGGACGTGTATATTTGGGAAGGATTTAGGGCTGGGATGTTTATGGACAGAATTGTATGAAGTTCATGATGTTAAAGATGATTTGTGGAAGGTATGGTCACGGTTTGATGTATCTAGAATTGAAAATGGATTTGTGTTGTGCGTGAGGCACTAGGGAAATGGAAAAGGAATGATGATGAAGCGCCACAAGCAAAGGATACTTGATAAGCCAATGCTGTCCGCCACAAGCAAGGATGCTTGATAAGAACAAGGTATTCGCCACAAGGATAACTCCTTCGAATGACATT
>NC_032014.1:17144015-17145926 GCF_001865875.1 Lupinus angustifolius
AAATTCAACTTAATTCATTCATGCTGAAAAGGAATACATAAATAGGGAAATTTGACTAGTCCTAATTTGAAATTTGAAATCCTAATTAAAAACATGTAATTAAATGAGTTTTAATGGCTAAGTTATTTTGGTATTTGAATTTGGCCGAATTCCCTTGAATATTTCTACCCATGTGCTTATTTTATTTGGATAACTTGAATGTGCCTTGATATGGACGGTTTCTTCAAAAATATGCTTGAAAAGGAAAGTTCATAATTGATTGGATCTTCATGCCTTGAGTTTGAATTCATATTTGAATGAGCTGATTGCCTTTTGTTCCTTGCAAATCTGAATTGAAGAGGTGAAGATTACCCAAGGATTCACACGCCTCCTTTGAATGGAAAGCCTTGATTACTTGCCTTTCTTGGATGAACCTTGAATGCTTTAAATGAGATTTGATTTCTTGCATTTCTGGAATGAGTTTGGCCTTGAATGCAATGAATCCTTGTTTAATTCGAATGGCCTCCAAAAAGGAAAGGTTTGGACCGAATTTGCTTGTTGAAATATCTTTAGCTTCACCTTGAATTTGAATTCTTTGATCCATTTATTCCTAGGCTGATTGGAAACCTTCCTTTTTAGTTCTTCTTCACGCCATATTGTACTTGGCATGCTATTGATATCCCCTTGTTTAATTACTATAATGATCCTACATGGTTTCTTAGTATTCAATTTCTTGGCCACTATTGGACCATGTTACAAGGAAATAAAATACATTCCCAACCCTCATATTACATGATTTAATGAAAATAAAATACTTAACAATAATTTAAAAATACTCCTAACACTACCCATGAGAATTAATCCCACTTATTCATGCAATAAAATAAAAACAACTAGCATATAACATCTAAGGACATAAATGCCCTTTCTCCATATAATCTCCCGGGTCAATTGAGTCCTTTGTGACCTTAAGGAGTCTTGATTTGGCTTTGGCCCTAGTCATAGGACCCTCTTGACCTCTCTTGCCACTTGACTCAGAACTTGGCCTAGGCTGGTTCATATCATCACCTCCCCCTTCGAGTGAATTCGACCTCAAATTTGCATCACTCTTACCTTTCTTTCCAACCGTGCCATGTTCTTGCAAAGAATGGCTAAGTGTAGAAAAAAATATTTCCATCCTTAGGGGGATGTATAATCTCAAGCTTAGGCTCGGTCACCACTTTGTATTCAGATTCACTCTCTTTTTTCTCCTCTTCTATTTTTTCCCTTAGCATTTTTTGGTCAGCACTAACTTGCTTTGGAGATAAATGGGCTAACACCACCTTGTGGCCCTTGTGCATGAAAGTTATCTTGTTGGTAAAACCATCATGGCTAGTCCTCTTATCAAATTGCCATGGTCTCCCAAACAAGATATGGCTAGCCTCCATATGAGCCACATCACATAAGACCTCATCCTCATACTTCCCTATGGAGAAGGGAACCAAGACTTGCCTATCCACCACCATTTCCCCTATCTCACTTAACCATTGGAGTCGGTAAGGAGAGGGGTGTGGTTTAGTCTCAAGGTTTAGTTTTGACACTAACCTTTGACTAACCACATTGGCACAGCTACCTCCATCAATAATTAAGGTGCACACCTTTCCTTGGATCAAACACCTTGAATGAAATAGGTTGAACCTTTGGCCCTCCTCATTCCTTTTGACTTGGCTGCCCAAGAGCCTCCTAATCATTAAGATATCACCTTCATGCATGAAAACATCATCATCAAACTCCTCCTCACAAGATGATTCGGATTGGGACTCAACAACACCATTAGTGATAACCATTGTCCTCTTTGTAGGACATTGTGAGGCAATGTGACCATGGCCAAGGCACTTGAAACACTTCACATTTCTAGTTTTTGTATTGGTCTCCATGGCTGGTTGGTTTGGC
>NC_032014.1:17146026-17158679 GCF_001865875.1 Lupinus angustifolius
ATTTTGTTTAAATTGACTTACTTTAAAAATGATAAGTCTAGCTTAATGATCTTATTTTAAAATGTTAGTTTTAGTAAAAATGTTTTACTTACAAAAAATAAGATTTATGAACTATCAAAAAAATGTAATGAAGTGGGAATACATGTATAGAAATGTTCTGTCTAAGGAAAAGCTTGATATTTAAGTATGTCTTTACGACTCACCTCTCTTTCCTGGGAACTAGCCTGGTGTATATCCACAGATTATGACATAATTCCGATATAAGTTTTATTGAATATCTTACTTTAAAAAATGTTATTTGATTGTAAGACTTTTTGATGACAACCTCTAGGGGCTGCCTTTATTTTGGATCGTTTTTAGCTTGAAAATTTTGAGTTTGGAATCTCAAATTCGGTTTTGATGTTAATGGTTCTTTTTGGCTATTTTTGGATAGGGTTGTGTATGGTAATTACGTGGGGTCTAGGTTAGGTTGTATGTGAGGACTTTTGGGGAATGTTTGGCTTGGGTTTGGGATTAATCTTTTAGGCAAGGTTTGTGTTAACTGTTGGGTATATTTGGGGCTATTTGGATGAAGGGACGTGTATATTTGGGAAGGATTTAGGGCTGGGATGTTCAGAATTGTATGAAGTTCATGATGTTAAAGATGATTTGTGGAAGGTATGGTCATGGTTTGATGTATATAGAATTGAAAAGGGATTCTTGTTGTGCGTGAGGCACTAGGGAAATGGAAAAGGAATGATGATGAAGCGCCACAAGCAAAGGATGCTTGATAAGCCAATGTAGTCCGCCACAAGCAAGGATGCTTGATAAGAACAAGGTATTCGCCACAAGGATAACTCCTTGATAAGAATGTAGACGCCACACCGAGAGGGTGATGAGTCTTAGAACGCCACAAGAACTGATGTTCTTGATAAGTCCAATGATTGGCCACGGCCAAGATAAGAGTAGGAGAAATTCTCAACTAAACACTTAGATTTTTATCTCAAATTCAACTTAATTCATTCATGCTGAAAAGGAATACATAAATAGGGAAATTTGACTAGTCCTAATTTGAAATTTGAAATCCTAATTAAAAACATGTAATTAAATGAGTTTTAATGGCTGAGTTATTTTGGTATTTGAATTTGGCCGAATTCCCTTGAATATTTCCACCCATGTGCTTATTTGATTTGGATAACTTGAATGTGCCTTGATATGAACGGTTTCTTCAAAAATATGCTTGAAAAGGAAACTTCATAATTGATTGGATCTTCATGCCTTGAGTTTGAATTCATATTTGAATGAGCTGATTGCCTTTTGTTCCTTGCAAATCTGAATTGAAGAGGTGAAGATTACCCAAGGATTCACACGCCTCCTTTGAATGGAAAGCCTTGATTACTTGCGTTTCTTGGATGAACCTTGAATGCTTTAAATGAGATTTGGTTTCTTGCCTTTCTGGAATGATTTTGGCCTTGAATGCATTGAATCCTTGTTTAATTCGAATGGCCTCCAAAAAGGAAAGGTTTGGACCGAATTTGCTTGTTGAAATATCTTTAGCTCCACATTGAATTTGAATTCTTTGATCCATTTATTCCTAGGCTGATTGGAAACCTTCCTTTTTAGTTCTTCTTCACGCCATATTGTACTTGGCATGCCATTGATATCCCCTTGTTTAATTACTATAATGATCCTACATGGTTTCTTAGTATTCAATTTCTTGGCCACTATTGGACCATGTTACAAGGAAATAAAATACATTCCCAACCCTCATATTACATGATTTAATGAAAATAAAATACTTAACAATAATTTAAAAATACTCCTAACACTACCCATGAGAATTAATCCCACTTATTCATGCAATAAAATAAAAACAACTACCATAAAACATCTAAGGACATAAATGCCCTTTCTCCATATAATCTCCAGGGTCAATTGAGTCATTTGTGACCTTAAGGAGTCTTGATTTGGCTTTGGCTCTAGTCATAGGAACCTCTTGACCTCTCTTGCCACTTGACACAGAACTTGGCCTAGGCTGGTTCATATCAATGGGGAAACTCAAAACCTTGTTGTACCCTCCATGTTAAGTCAGCATACTGAATATAGGTTTGTTTCCTTCCATGGAACTTGACCAACCTCTTCGCTTGAAGATTCAGAGCATAATATGGGTCACTTCGTGCCTTGGTTTTGTCAGTTCTAGTAGTGGATGAACCACCAATCTCTGATGTTCTCGTATGTTTTGCAGTATGCTTAGTGTGTTGTATCCTTCCTTTACTTATAATTTCATATTGTAGATGGTCTAATATATTGATTAATCAATTTTTCGAATTTGGGGTTTTAGGGTTCCGAAAATGAGAATTGGAGACTTCGAATTTTTGGAACAATTAGAGTGATTAAAGTGTAGAGGTGGAAGATATTAGAGTAGGGGTTGATCAAATTTGCTATTGGAACATCTAATTTGAAGAAATTTTAGAAATGGGGCAAAGCGTAGAGGATTTAGGGTTTGGACGTATGAACCCTAGAATGACTATTTGAATCAGTTTTAGTATTGTAGGTAATCGATTATGTGCAAGTGATAATCGATATGAAATTTTTCCAATTTTGAAAATTTTCTCCCAAGTAATCGTTTATTTAAGTAGTAATAAATTATTTTTGCAATCATTTTTTGCCTAGTTTTGAATTTTTTCTCCCAAGTAATCGATTAGTACACAGAACATTTGATTACTTGTAGTAAAGTCACATATTTGAGTGCACTTTGTGTGGTTCTTAGGAGATGCTAAGATACTATTTGATGAAACATATCCTAAAGGTCTATGATACACTAACAAACAAGCAAGACAATCATGAATTCAATTAGATACAAGAATCAAGCACTCAAATGGAATAACATGTAAGCATGCATTAGAATCATGGCAAAGTCATATACAAGAACCTAAAGCACACTAACTTAGATATGATTCATCATGTGTAATACACAGAAGTTATCCCTTGGAAGGGATTGGTGAATATGTCGTCTATTTGCTTTGAGATTTCCACAAACTCAATTATTGAATCACCTTTTTGCACATGATCCCTATGGAAATGATGTATAATTTCTATATGCTTAGTCCTTGTATGCAATATGAGATTCTTAGATAGGTTAATGGCACTTGCGTTGTTACACTTTATTGGTATTTATCAAGCTTTAGACCGTAGTCTAATAATTGTTGCTTCATCCATAAGATTTGAGCATAACATACACCAATGTTAATATTTTTCACTTTGGCGGTTGATAAAGCAACACAAGCTTGCTTTTTGATGTGACATGACACTTTGGAACTACCTAAAAGGTAGCAAGCTCCACTTGTACTCTTACCATCTAACTGGCATGCAGTTATCAAAGAGAGTGAGACATCCCTAGGATACCATAGTCTCATGCTTATAGTTCCTTTCAAATATTTCATCATGTGTTTTGCAGCTAAAAAATGTGACTCTATAGGAATTGATTAGTATGTAGCACAAATGCACACACTGAACATAATAACGGGTCTACTTGATGTAAGATATAACAACGAACCAATAATACTACAATACATAGTTCCCTCAATAACTTTTCCTTTTTCATCATTGTCAAGATAACAAGATGATGCCATAGGCATAGAAGCTTCCTTTGATTTGTCCATATCGAATTTCTTCAAAAGCTCCTTACAATACTTCGATTGGGGACCAAAGATCTCGTTGCTCAATTACATTATTTGAAACCTTGGGAAGAAGGTTAATTCTCCTATCATAGACATCTCAAATTCCTTTTCCTCAAGTCCGAAAATTCTTTACACAAAATATCATTAGTACCACTGAAAATAATGTCATCGACATATATTTGCACTAACAATATATCATTTTCATATTTTGATATAAAAATTATGGTATCGACCTTACCCCTTTCTCTAAAAGAAATGAACTTAGTCTCTAATACCAAGCCCTTGTGGCTTGCTTCAAACCGTAAAGAGCATTCTTAAGCTTAAAAGCATAGTTTGGATATTGAAAGTTTTCAAAGCCAGGGGTTGGTTAACATACACCTCTTCCTGAATGTAACCATTCAAGAAGACACTTTTTACGTCCATATGAAAGAATTTAAAATTCATAATAGATGCATAGGCTATTAACATTCGAATGACTTCCAACCTAGCAACAGAGGCATAGGTTTCGCCATAATGTATACCTTTTTCTTGATTATAACTTTGAGCCACTAGCCTTGTCTTGTTTCTAATTATCTAGTCCTATCATCCAATTTGTTAAGAAAGACCCATTTTGTGCCAATGATAGGATGATCACTTAGCTTAGGGACCAAGTCCCATACATTGTTTCACTCAAGACCCATTTTGTTCCAATGATGGAAGAGTGCGCCAAAGAATTTTATTCTGGATTGTTTGCGGGTCTACTTATAAACTACATTCAAACCTTCTCTTCTGATCTTAGAGATTTTCTTCAATGTGGAATAAAATGTATGTTACAAAGATGCTTCCTATGACTTTACAAATGCTAATTTCTTGACTCTAGAATTTCTCATGTCGGTTTGACCTCCTACCTGTCTATTAGGATACTCTACACCTACTCACGGTATAATCCCAGCCGCTGATTCCTCTCAACCAATACCTTTATAAAGGTGAAGACTCAATACCTAATCTCAGCTAGGTTTTCACTATAATTCTCAACAATCTTGAGAAATTCAATTCAATTGGCTAAAAAATCCAAGTAATATGCACCTTATACGTGCTAATCGAATACTAAACTTGGAAACAAACCCATAGATAAAAATCTCACAAGAACAGTAAATTCTAAGTGAAGATTAATGCAAAGTTTGTGTATATGAAATCTATAATTCAATCTATGAAAAGAATGTAATGATTCAATATATTTTCACTCTTGGAATCCAAAGAAACTCTAACACTATTCAACACAAGATTTCATTTAGAGACATTTATGAAAATGTGAAATTTTGAAAACCAAGATTCTGGACAAATGAGTAGAAAAACGGTTTTTATACAAAACTATTTTCTATTATGTCTAGTCGATTATCTCGAGATAAATACAAATAATTTAATTAACAAACAATATAATTATCTAGAGCAATCATATTTTATTATTTTCATTTTTATTTATTATGTAACAAAGTGATAACCTACTTATCTAAATTAAATAATATTATCCTCTCAATTTTTAATTATTTATTATTACAATAACAAATACTAACAATTTCCCCTTCTTTAAAAGATCATTATGACAATATTAATTATAGTTTATTTTTATTTATTTATTTTCGTATTTAACTAAATATATTTTGATAAATTATTTTTTTAGAAATTATTTTATTTATTTATTTTTGGGATGGATAAAGTTCGGTTTTAACTAGTTTGGTCTACTAACGGGTGTTGGTTCAAGTGATACATTTTGTTTGGTCTCATGTTTTGGTTTTGAAAATTTAAATTCAATACCCAAACATGAAACATAATTTTGGTACTGACCTACTCCATGCATAAACATGTATCCATTTACCCATGTTAAAAATGATCTTATAAAAATATCTGTAGGTGACAATTAAATTAGTTTCTTAACGTGTATATATGTATATATATATTATTATATTATACATTTGTTAATCTTCTTAATAAACACTGGAGAGTGACTATTGCCAATTCAATATTATCTTTCATTCCTATTTACTAGCAATTCGCTTGGCTTCCACAGTCGGTCAGTTCAAGAATTTATAATTGCACTCAAAGTTTTATTTGGGGTACGAGTACTCGGAGAGGAATACATCTAGCGGAATGCAAAAAATCACTAGCAACAAATCCAATGATGGCTTGTGGGTTAGAATGGAAAGAGCTTGTAATACCCCACTGTTAGGAAAACATGTTTGGAACCTTTTTCATTGCAGACAATATTCGTGTCTTTCTCATAACAACTATCCATCAAACAATTATTGATATGGAAAGATAATTCCCAACTCATGCACAACCTACTAATATCCATTGCTTACTACTTGCTCTGAATGTTGACGAGACTTCTTTGGGAGACTCGGACAAGTCAGGCTTTGGATGACTTTTTCGAGAGATTAACGAGTGTGGATAACAATTTTTATGGGATGAGTTGACATCTCTAATAATCTCCATGTGAAACTTATGGGGCTTATGTATGGCCTTCAGATGGCATGGAAGTGGAGTTTTAAAAAGGTATGTTGTTTCAATGATTCCATGGATGCAATTGATATAATCAAGCGTTACATGCTTATCCAGCATCACTACCTTGTCATTATTTTATCTATCTGAGATATCCTTCAGCTTTTGTGGGAGGTTCATTTCATTCATACAATGAGGGAGATTAATTTAATCTATCATAGATTACCTTGCTATAATAGAGACAATACCCTATAAGCTCAGAAACTTGTTGTTTTTTGATGTCACAAGTACACGAAAATATATATCCCATAAGGTTTATTAGGTTGTAGCTTGTTTTTACTTTCAAATCTTTACCAAAAAACAAATACTTGGGTTACAAGTGAACAAAAACAGACACACCTTGCATAGAAATTATTGGTTGAGGTTGTTTTTATTTTATTCCTCAAAAACTATCTTTAGAAATCTTTTTAGTCATCTCGAAGTTGTATCAAAACAAAATCTGTCAACTTTTAAATTACAAATTATTGAGACATATGTGCCTAGTATTTATTGTTAAATCATACATATTTTGTATAAAAACTTAAATTTAAATGTTTTTTCTTACCTTGAATCAAATCAAATATATTTATATCTTACTTTTCGTCTTTTATCACTATATATATATATATATATATATATTACCTTCACTTGGTGACACAATTTAGAACTCTTATGGTAATGAGAAAGATTCTTGGAAGTGGCTTCACTAAGGAAGGTAACATAATTCACAACTACGATGGTAATGAAAGTGATGCTTGGGAGATGGCATTACTAATGAAGATGGTGATAAAGCAGGTAAAAAATAAGACATCTAAAAATATTTGGTCAAAGTAAGACTTCTAAACTGTAGAAATACCTTATAAAATACAATTCATCTTTTCATGTGTGAAACTTGTGTTTTTCAATGTCATGTTATATGTTCTATTCTACATAATTACTCTGTGTTCTTTATAAGTGTCACCCTAAGTGGTTTTACAAAAACCAAAGAAGTGATAGGAGTTTTTATTTTTAAGACAATCTTTATTCTTTTTACTATAATACCATTCTCAATTCCACTCCACATATTATCCCACTATTATTTTTTATAATGAAGGAAAGGGTAAAATGATAAAAAAGTACTGAAATTTGAGACTAAAAGCAAAATATAATAGGAATAAAATGTTTCTAAAATATCAACACTTAGAGTTACGTAGAGCTCCAATGGCACCCGTACAACGAAAATAACTACTTAATTACTCCTTAGTTATTTATCAGTCTTATGATTGATGTATGAAGTTAATGTACAAAACACATCTATATATATAGCTGAATCTATTACTGCGTAATTATAGAGGATGATATTTGTTGTCTCACTTTTTATACCATTTTATATACAAATAATTCTGATTGGTTTAAAACAAATTATTTAAATTAAAATTGTAATAATAAAATATTTTTTTGGATAATCACATCTTTTGGCCTATAGAGTGACACAAAACTTTTGGTAAAAGTACTCCCTAATTCCACACCTATATGTAACTCAAACCATTACAACATAATTGCAGATTATTCTATTACTGCATGATTGCTAATTAGTCAATTCCATAATTTCTCATTCTAAATTCATTTTTTTATTGTACAATCACACCCAAATATATTATAAAGAAAAAACGATTACAAAAAAATCCATAAGTTTACACAATTTTGAATCTATAGTTATAGTCTTTTTCTATTGAATTCATTAAGAATGAGATTAGGAATAATATCCCACCAACCATAAACTTGAGAAGAGACACCAAAAAAGAAGGCCAACTTGTCAGCAGAAGTTGTTTCCTTCCCTATATATGTGAGACAGTAAAAGGACCATAAATGAAAGATGAGCTTCTCATTCTAACATTCATATATTGTATACTTATGGACAATTGGTGTACATGATTTCGCTGTTATCTTTTACTTTGCTGCCCTGCAACAAAGGAGTCTTACTATTGGGTAGATGATCAGTTCTACCTTCATCAATCTCCTCACTCAATTCCTCTTCCTTTGCTTTCCCCCATATAACAGCATACAACCCAAATGATAGTATCATTGCTCCAAAAACACTGCAACATTTGAAACATGATATGTCAGAGAATATAAAAAAATAGGTTGAATGATGCAAATATTTATCTTTTTTTATTCTTAGGATTTATTTCAATTTTTCAAAACTAAATCTTAATATTGAAAGATAAAAATAAAATAGTGGCTGCTTTGAGAGATGGGATGTTGATTGTTGGAAGTGGTCTCCTTGTAGTACAGGTATTTGTTCAGCTAAAGCTTGTTCTAATTATGGTATAAGTTATATTGAGCTAATGAGCTGACAATAATTGCAATAAAATGAGGTGGATGCAATCATAATTGTGGTCGAGATATCATGATGGAAACTCTCAAAATTGCAGTATTGCAGCCATAATTTCGATTAGCGATGCAATTTAAAATATTGGTTAGGATATTTGTTGTTAAATTCCATGCTTGTTGGTTTGTCACACAGTCACTAGGAAGAGGAAGTATTCCTAATATTTTTAAACATTTACGGTAAGCATGTGATTTGAGTTTTGAACGAGAAAACATGGAAAATAAAGGCTTCAAATCCATTATTATAAGTATTTTAATATTCTCAAGCATTTCTCTTCCTTTCATTACCCTGTAAAAACCAATTTGCAAAGAAACTGTTATAATATTCTTCATTGTAATATTTCTGTGGAAGTCTGTTTTGTTCTTAGCAAGATTTCATCATATAACCTGTTGGTCCTGTCCTGGTTTTGAGTACCATACATTTCTAGATAAAAAACATATTATTGAAGAAAACGGGAGAATGAGTTTCTTACGTTCCGACATATAGCGAGTCACCAAGAAATATAACACTCAAAGTGGCAGCAATGACTATTGATGCAGGTTTAAAGATTGATACGTATAGAGCGCCTTTAAGACGGACAGCCCAAGCATAAACTAGAGTACTGAGGCATGTGTTTAATATTCCCTGCATGAAATGGTAATAGTTAGTTAGATGTTAGAGAAAAGATATATACACTCACAATATATGAATTTTATACATTGTCATTGCATTTATACCATTCATTTTTTATTTATCCTTGACTCTTAAAAGAAAAGTAATCCAAATGAAGGGTAAATAATATTCTCACTGTATATAAATTCATTAGATTCTTACCCAACATAAAATAGTGACCAATCTTATATCAGGAATTATCTTCCAGGCACTCGGATTTGTTTCTAATAGTAAGCATGTTGGTGCAGATATTACAGTCACACACACGCAGTATATGAAGACCCCAACAATCTCCGATGGATAGAGAGTCATGACATGACTCTGTTGCACGAAACAAAATTAGATTTTAGTTATTTGGTTTATGAGAATTCTCATTATGATTCAATTCATAAGTACTTTCTGGCTAAACTGGAAATAAAGATTAGTTGGAGTCTAAAATAATTTGTAAATGCCGACAATCCCAGACAAAAAGATAAAATAAAATTATACATACCTGAATAATCAAAATAATTGAAAGCAGAAGATACTGAACAACAAGTAGTGATCCGCCAATAACCCAATTTCTTGGTGAAGATAAGCTAATTGGAGAATCAGTTGTAGGTAATTGTAGTGAATTTGAATTTGAAAAAATTATGTGACCCTTATAGAGAACAACGAAGAGTGCACCTATTATCGACAATACAGTCCCAAAGATTTTGGCCTGTGTGCTTTTGCTTCTTAAAGCAAGTTTCTCCATCCTACATGCAAGGATATGAAAAAAGTAAATGTCTAAGCCTATGTGCACCTATTACCAATTTCATGTTTACCTATTACTTCCAAATAATCTTTTTTTGTTATAGTTGGTTTTCAGTACAATTGGTACTCCTTCAATAACTTATTCAATTGGTATAAATTAAACACTATTGTTAATTATCAATTACTATCACCTAAAAAGTAACTTATTCAAACACAAACCACACAAACATCTAAAGTAATAATGCTAGTAAACAAATCATTATTGTGGTTCAATGTTTTAAACTAGGTCTAGAATCACCGCAACATATATTGTAATTATAATTACAGTTGCATCCGTCATAGTTTTTTACAACTCTATAAACATAACATAATCACAACTACGTCAACAATTTAAATAATCTGGATGAAGTAGGTTGAAGAAAGAGAGACAGTTACCTAAAAAGTACAGAAAGTATAAAGGTTAAAATCGGTACAAGAATGCTAAGAGTAGAAGAAAGTGTAGGTGAAGCGTATTGCATTCCTTGGACTCCACAAAGTTCAGCTGCAAACCTGCATTCAATTCAGAAAGAAATATAGGATCAATATTTTACACCTTAGTTTAATTCTTCAAAAGAAATAACTAAATTTTACACCTTAGTTTCATTAACGGTTAAAATTTAAGGTGTAATTATGATTAATAAATAGTTCTGGATGGTTACTTAAAAAAAAACATAAAGTTTAGTTTGTTATTTTATCTACATTCCCCAAATTTAAATTCCAAAATCTTACCCCAATACTCCAATGACCAAAATCTTGAAGAATATAGAGGCCTTGAATGGCGGAAGTCCTCTTGACCTGAACAAATGCTTATTTTAGATATGAATAGAAACCGTCCCCATTAAAGGAAAAAAAGTCTTTGCCTATAAAACAGTGTTGTTAAAACCATACCGATTATCAAACTGGTTAGGGTACTGGTATAGTGTTACAGTGATTCAACCAGTGGTTCAATAATTAAACCGCATGCCGATTAAACCGGACATACCTACTTATATTTATATATGTATAAACCTATAATAAAAAAATTCCAAATAAATAGATACTCAAATTTATAATTCATATTTATAATCTACTTAAAATTCACATAAACAAACAACTTTAAATCTTTAACAAATTAAAAGTCTAAATTACAAAACATATATCAATCCAAAAGTATCACTTAACAACCGCAAAATATAAATAAATGACACAAGTTCATAACTCACTCTACAAAACAAATAAATTTGGATTTTTACATTTAACACCAAGGAGTCAAAGTTGTCTCATATCGATATTATATTTTTGCACCAATCCTATCTTCAGATAGAACTCCAAGATTACACACATTTCACTGAGATTACACACGAATGTAAGGAACCAAAATGTGTAATCTAAGTATGTCTTGGAAGCATGTATCTTGAAGTGTTGAATAAATGCTGGAAATATGGTTCACCTTGTAATAGGTTTTTATGTTTTTTTTCAAAAAAAAAAATATATGTATAAACCAGCCGGTTTAGTAAAATACCGGTCGGTTCATCGGTTTAGATACTTGGTCGGTTCACCAGTTTTCCGGTTAAACTGGCCGGTACGATCAGGTTTTTACATCAATGGTAAAAAAGGTACAAATGTAGAAATGAAAAACATGGATTTACAAAGAAGAATTAATTCATTGGGTAATATATATGGTATTAATGAACATGCAATAGACTACCTTTTGAGGACGTAGCACAAGGGGAAAAGAAGTATAATAGAAGAGATTGAATATGAATAAACGATTAAGGCATAGTAACTCAGTCCCTTTAGCGTAGCTGCTTTGTATATAACATTAACACCAACAAGTATGGCCTCTGTTGCAATTATTACAATGAATGGAAACACTTCATTGTACAATTTGCTTAAGGCCATTTTTCTTTTTCTCTCTACGTTTTTATCATTCAAGCTATATGTGTCAATACATTTTATAGTGTAATAATGTAAACCATGAATGTTGCTCGGTAAAAATTAAAATATTAAATATTAAAAAAAGTTATAATTTTTAAATAGAAAATAAAAAAGCATTTTAAAATAAATTTAATAGGGAATATTATATAGTTTAAATATTTTATATTAGCTAGATTAAATCATACTTTAAATATTATTTCTATTATTATACATTATTTCTGAACTTTAAGCAATCAAATATTTCAGATTCTTGCACATGTTTTTTAGTTTGTATACTTTACATTTGAATTATTATCACATCATTGATAAGTGCCAAACATACCTAAAAATCATACACTTTTATGGCACTCATCTTAAGCATAATTGAGAAAAATCAACTAAAACAATATTTTTTGTATAAAATATCACAATTTGGTATATTTGTGTTTATATTGCCTTTTTGTGTATTTTGTAGGAAATAAAATGAAGAAAAGAAAAGAAAAGATTCATGGTCAAAAAGCAACAAAAGTCAAGAAAATCAAGGTGCTCAACCAAGCAGCTGAGCGTGGAACAAGCCTCGCTGAGCTGACCTGGCCACCTGCCTGACCTGGACCAAACTGCTCAACCAGGCTGCTGAGCGGACATGCTTAGCCGCTCAGCCTAGCACCAGACTAGGCCTAGCAGGTCAGAAATATGCTTGACACGGTCAGACACGAGCTTGGCACAAGCCAAGCTGCTGAACAAGCTGCTCAGCGGAGAACCAGACTCCTGGCCAGATCAACAAG
>NC_032014.1:17158779-17159708 GCF_001865875.1 Lupinus angustifolius
CAGAAGCTGCTGAACAAGCAGCTCAGCGGTGAAGCAGGTGCGCTGGGTGGTGCTTACCAGACTTGACTTAACCATCAAACAAACCATGAAGTCATCCATGACCTCACCTCAAGTAGCCCACCATAGGTTTTTCAGAAGTAGCTCACAATAGCTGGTCTCATAGCTCAGAACTAGCTTTGATGAGTCATGCACAAGGAGGTGACTAAGCTACTTGGTCAAGGGACCAAACCCATGCTGAAGGGTTTGGCTAGCTGCTGAGCGGTCCAGCTCAGCGGTCTGGAATTGAGCCTATAAATAGAGGTCATTTCCTTCGAGCAAAACAAATTGTAATTGAGCATTTCTTCACTAAATTCTCTCAAAAAACACTTGAAGGTAGAATTCTCTCATTTAGGAATTCTTTCTTAGCTTAGAGTTTTCATTTTCAAGTAAGTTTTGTAATTTGTAGTTTAGAATTCAAGAGGAGAAAAGGAGAAGGCAAATGAGATGCAAAAATCAATTTTGTACTCTCATTTGGAACTCAAAAGCATCCAATCCTTGAATGGAGAACTCATGCTCCTAAACATTTTCTTTTGAACAAGGATATGTAATTTCTACTTCTTCTAATTTACAAAAGATTGAATTTTAATCATTCAAGTTGGCGCTTTGGTTAATATTATTTGTTTGAGAAGTAATTAATGCTATTTTTAGATTGATCACCTAAAAAATGAGTTCTCAAGTCAATAAAATTACTTTTCTCAAACACTTAACAAATAAACTAAGAAGTAGTTGTACTACTTAGTTTATTTGCCAAGTTAAGCATGCTTTTCTTAAGATCTTACATTCATCACTCAATCAATATTAGAGTCATAAATGGTTAGGGTGTGACAACCTAATCTCTTTTATGGTCGTAGTATTGTTTAAGTGATGAATATAAATGTTTATGATTCTAC
>NC_032014.1:17159808-17160049 GCF_001865875.1 Lupinus angustifolius
AATAAATTTATTTGTTGAAAACACCTTTTAATATACAAAAGTGATGAACTAACTTACTAACTTTTATTTATTGTTATTTACTTTCCGCGTTTTATTCTTTACTACCAATCTTCCTTAAGGAAGAAGTTTGGTTTGTTAATAAAATGAACCCGAGAGGGAGTAAATAAATAAAATGTCACTAAATTTATTATTCTTTTGTTCATTATTTATTTGTATCTAACAACTAACTATTCATCACTTT
>NC_032014.1:17160149-17163261 GCF_001865875.1 Lupinus angustifolius
TGCATGAGCAGGAATAAACAACTTGAATTTTCTCTTGACCCTGAAATAGAGAAAACCCTCAAGAAGCAAAAAAGAGCACGAAAGAAAGCAAACAAAGCAAAAACTACTTTCCAAGAAAAAAGAGCACAAATGGCAGATAATAATGAGTCCAGGGCAGAAAACCAAGGATGCATATGAGGTGTTGTCAGTTTCAATCCCAGAAACATGATAAAAATCGGGAGACCATCTAGCTCTCAAAGGCCAGTTGAAATGAAAACAGGGTTGGTACAGCTTATGTATGCAAACCCTTTTGCTGGATTAGACCATGAGGATCCGTACAACCACCTCACAAAATTTTATGAGTTGGTCGGTACCGCTGGGATCTCTGAGTCTGAAGAAGAAACCATCTTTCTAAGGCTTTTTCCGTTAACTTTAATCAGAAAAGCTAAAGAATGGTTCCTTGATCTCCCGCAGCATATGCAGAACAACTGGAATACGGTGGAGGAAAAATTTATGTCAAGATATTTCCCGCAAGGGAAATTCATGGATTTAAAGACTGCAATCTCCACTTTTATTCAACCATCTGGGGAAAGCCTATGCGAAGCATGGGATCGATTTAAGTCTATGCTGAGGAAGTGTCCGAACCATGGATTTAATGTGCAAACTCAGATTCATATTTTTATTAATGGACTTCAGCAGCAGCATAAGTGGATACTAAATGCTACTGCAGGCGGGCAATTGATTGCTAAACCTCTGCAAGAAGCCATTGATATTATTGAATCCATGGCTTTAAGTGATCAAAAAAGTCAACATCAGCGAAGGTCACCACCCAGACAAAGTGGAATGCTTGAATTAAACCCAGCTGATGCAGTTCTGGCCCAGCATAAATTGCTTCATCAACAATTAGAAGAGGTAACCCAAAAGCTTAAAGATCTACCAAAGCAATTGCGGGAAATCTCAAAGAAGCAAATTTTTATATGTGACAACTGTAGTGAGGACCATAATGCCAACATCTGTCAAAATGAGGAGGTAAATTTTGTTGGGAATCCAAATCCTCCAATGCAACACTTTCAAGGAAATTACCCTCAAGGGGGTAATAATCAATTTCAAAGGAATCAACCTTGGAAGCAAGATCCTCCTCAAAGACAAAACTGCTACCCTTGAAATAATCAATATTAGCATCCTACTCAGGACAAAAGTATCAAACTGGAGGATACTCTGAACCAGTTTATGCAGATGACCATGGCTAATCAGAAAAACACTAATGCTTCTCTTCGGAATATGGAAATTCAGATTGGCCAGGTGGCCAAACAAATAGCTGAAAATGAAAAATCAACATGTTTAGCTAACACAGAAATAAATCCTAGAGAACATAGCCATGTAGTCTTAAGAAGTGAATCCGGACCATCGGGGCAGTAGAAGTGTTGATCAATGT
This sequence comes from Lupinus angustifolius, assembly GCF_001865875.1. Classification (NCBI taxonomy): domain Eukaryota; kingdom Viridiplantae; phylum Streptophyta; class Magnoliopsida; order Fabales; family Fabaceae; genus Lupinus; species Lupinus angustifolius. The sequence goes on from NC_032014.1 coordinate 17,161,564, forward strand.
CAAGCTAATGACATTAAAGAAGCGCTTGCTGGGAGGCAACCCAATATATTTTGAGATAAAACATTATTATAATTCCCTTTCTTACATTTTATCTTTTTTTTTTCTAAATTTTGTGTTTAAAAGTAAAATTATATTTTTAGGGATCAAAAATTGGAAAGTAATCTTTTGAATAAGAGAAAAAAATTTATTTTAAAAAATGGGGTATTGGGCCAATTGTGTAAAATTCAGAAATAAAAAAGGGGCCCAAAATATAGTCAAAGTCTTGGTTAAAACGCATTACTCGGTCAAGCCTGGACCTTTGATCCATCGCCCAGTGTGGAGTACCATGCGCTCAGCGTGGGGGACCATGCACTCAGCGTAGGTCTGACCAGGCCAGCTCCTTGGAACCAAAAATTCCTTAAAAAAATGAGTTTTTCTTAAATTTTTGACCGAAATTCTTGACCAAGAACCTTGACCAAGGACTTCCAACTCCTATATAAACACCCATTCTTGAAACATAAGCATCAAGCAAAATTTTCTCCTTAACTCAAAAGCTCTTTCTCTCAAAAATTTCAAATTCTCTTTTCATTTTCATCATGAATTTTCGAAGTTCATCAAGGAGAGGAAAGGAAGTCTCAAGGGAGAGTAACAACTCCAAATTTGTCTCCAATGATGCTAAAGAAAAGTTCAAAGAACTCACACTCAAAAATGTTATAACTTTGGAAAGAATTGTTAACTTGAGTGATGATGACTTTGGAGGTTTTCTTTTCATCATAGAAAATTATGGGTGGCAAAAAATTGCTCAACCAAAGAAAATGTTTTCTTTGGATATAGTCAAACAATTTTTTTTCCAACTCAATCACTTCAAGTGAGGCAAGGAGAAATCGTTACACTTGGGTAAATGGAACTCAAGTTTTTTATAGCAAGCAAGTAATCATTGAATACTTGGGTAACCCATGGAAGCCAACAAGTGATGATCATGACTTGTGCGATTTTCAAATAAAGCTCAAAGCATCCTCTTTAAGTGAAGAAGAAAGTCATGAAGAAGAGTGTGTTAGGAAAAGCCTATGTTTGGAGGACTTGGAGCTCAACATGTATGGGCCCATTTTCAAATTTTGCATGACTCAACAAACCCAAATATGGGCAAGCTTCATACTCTCCAATATATGGCCTTCCTTACATGTTTCAGATATCCCTCTTCCTAAAGCAAAGTGAGATGTTAAGCCTACTTTAAATTAGAAATGTTCAGATATCTCCAATTAGAAATGTTAAGCCTACTTTAAATTAAGCTTTGATTGAGCAAAATGAGATGTATGCTAAAACTTTTGTGAAAAAGTCTCATAATGTCATAACTTGAAAACTTTTTACAAATTGAAAATCAATTTTATGTAACAAGATCTTTGCAAATATTTTTGTATTAAAAAGTGTGAATCCCAACCTTGTGAGGGAGTGTAAGCCACATACAATACTTATGTGAGCTTAGTGAGAAATGTTTGATCTTGCAAATTGATTTTGTTTGAATCTTTCTTTACTTGGTTGCACATAATTTGATAGGATATGATCAAGGCAAGTTCTTTCAATTAGAATGAGCCACTTGACCAAAAATGACCAACCAAAAATAGGAATATCCTTTGTTAACCCCTTTGAGCCTTAAAATAAAAATTTATTTTCAAAATCAACCCTTGAGCCTAAAATGGAAAAACAAAAATAATCTCCTAT
>NC_032014.1:17163361-17163792 GCF_001865875.1 Lupinus angustifolius
TGAAATCATGTTGATCATCATCATCACTTTTTAGCCAAATTGATTTTTCGGATAAATTTCACCTTTTGTTTGAGGACAGACAAAGTTCTAAGTTGGGGGGAGTTTGATAAGTGCCCAACATACCTAAAAATCAAACACTTTTATGGCACTTACCTTAAGCATAATTGAGAAAAACCAACTTAAAACAATACTTTTTGAATAAAATATCACAATTTGGTATATTTGTGTTTGTATTGCCTTTTTGTGTATTTTTTAGGAAATATAATGAAGAAAAGAAAAGATTCATGGTCAAAAAGCAACAAAAGTCAATAAAATCAAGGTGCTCAACCAGGCAGTTGAGCGTGGAACAAGCCCCGCTGAGCTGACCTGGCCACCTGCCTGACCTGGACCAAACTGCTCATCCAGGCAGTTGAGCGGACATGCTCAGCCGC
>NC_032014.1:17163892-17238190 GCF_001865875.1 Lupinus angustifolius
CCAGTCAACACGGTCAGAAGCTGTTTAACAAGCAGCTCAGCGGTGAAGCAGGTGCGCTGGGCGGTGCTTACCAGACTTGACTTAACCATCAAGCAAACAATAAAGTCATCCATGACCTCACCTCAAGTAGCCCACCATAGGCTTTTTAGAAGTAGCTCACAATAGCTGGTCTCATAGCTCACAACTAGCTTTGATGAGTCATGCACAATAGTTGGAATTTATTTCAAAAAAGTCGAGATGACGAACAAAGAATAAAACCGAGTTCTCTTACTTACAAAAGAAACATAACGAAAATGAGAGTATTAATCTTTCAACAAATTGACATTGCTGTCATGACGATTTGTTGAAAGGAGAAAACTCCCAACTAAAATAAAAACACCGAATAAAGCTTTCAACAATCATCTAATAATTATATAGATTAGTTTTATTTAAGAATTATTAACTATTAGGCTAAAATGTGGTTTTGGTCCCTAAACTTTTTCAATTGTTCCATTTTAGTCTATTGTGAAAGTTGGACTCAATATACCTCATGACCTTTTCGTATTTATTTCATTAATGATTACATAGCCATATGCTTTCTTATATAGAAAAGCAATCTTGCTTGCAGTAGAAGCAATGTGATTAAAAGGAGAATTAACCGAACTAACTAACTAACAAACTTGCTTAACTAACATAGGGTGAGCTATCTTCTATAATATATAAAATGTACCCATATGAAACACACGTTTCAATTAATTGCCCATGTGCATAGAATTTTGACCGAGCAGGCCTTGTGGCCTTGGTACAAATCTGGTGCGCCAAAGCTAGTGAGGCCTTGGTAGGAATCTGGTGCGCCAAGGCTAGTCAGGGCCATGAGCCTGACCGTATATTGTTGTGCGCCAACACTGGTGTGCATCAGCCTAAGCAAGTCTAGTGCGTCAGTCTGGCCGAGCCTGGTAAGCCTGACCGAGGGGACTATGCCTGATGCTTGGCGTGGCCTGAGCTATGTTGTCTCTGTCAAGGGCCTTATCCTGATGCACCATGCTGTTTCGGTCAAGGGCCTCAACCTGATGCGTTATGGCGCATAGGACTCTGACCGAGCTGGTTGAGCCAATGGCTCGTGCTGGAGCATGGGATGAGCCTTTGGTTTTGTTTGTGTGAGCATGGGGCACATATTCATGTGGCTTGGTTGGCAAGTGATTATGGTCAGCATATTGATGTTGAGTATGTTCCAATAGCCCCCTGCAAGCTGGAGCACAAATGTTGAGTGTGCCGTGCTTGGAAAGCAAGTAGTGAAAGGGTGTAGGATCCAGAGCTTTAGTTAGGATGTCTGCTGTTTGTTGAGTTGTTTGGATAGGAAGAAGGTGGAAGAGCTTGTTTTGGAGTCGTCCTCGAACCACATGGCAGTCAATATCAATGTGCTTAGTTCTTTCATGAAATACAGAATTTGCAGCAATATATCTAGCCAAATTATTGTCACAATACAAGAGGGCAAGTTGAGTGAAATGTACCTTAAAATTGGTGAGCAAATAAGTGAGCCATTGGATTTCACACGAGGTTGATGCTAATGCTCTATATTCTGCTCCAGAGGAAGAATGAGCCATAATGGTTTGGTTTTTGGATTTCCAAGAGACTAAAGAATCACCAAGAAAAACATAAGAGCCAGTGATGGATTTGCGTGAGTCAATGCAGGCTGCCCAATTTGAATCACTAAATGCCTTGATTTGAAGAGCTGATGTGGTAGAGTAGAATAATCCTTGTCCATGGCTTCCTTTGATGTATCTCAAAACACGAGTGAGAGCTTGTTGGTGAGTGATGGTTGGTTGTGCCATGAATTGACTTAGTTGTTGCACAGCATAGTTGATATCAGGTCTTGTGTTGGTTAGGTATATGAGTCTTCCTACCAATCTTCTGTATGCTGTTGGATTAGAGTAAGGAGTTGAGGTGTCTTGGTGTAGCTTTGTGGTCTTCACAATGGGTGTTGGTGTTGGTTTTGAAGCTAGGAAGCCAGTATCTGCAAGAATATCAAGTGCATATTTTCTTTGGCACAAGGTAATGCCTTGTGTGGATCTAGCAATTTCTAGGCCTACAAAGTATTTGATTGGGCCTAGATCTTTAATTTTAAAGTGAGTGTCCAAGCATAGTTTAACCAAATCAATTTCCTTTTGGCTGTTATCAGCTAACACCAAATCATCAACATATATAAGCTAGACAGTAAAAACAGAGTCAAAAGCCTTAGTAAACAAAGAGTGGTCATGGTGAGATTGTGTGTAGCCAAGGGATAATAACCACTTGGTTAACCTAGTGAACCATTGCCTTCCAGCCTGTTTTAAACCATAGAGGAACTTATGGAGTTTACAAACTTTGTTTGGGTTTGTGCATGCGACACCTTGAGGAATGGACATATATACTTCCTCATGTAAATCACCATGCAAGAAGGCATTGTTGACATCCAATTGATGCACAAGCCAATTTTGTGAGGATGCAATGGCTAAGAGGAGCCTTACTGTGGTTAGTTTAATATCTGGTGCAAAAGTGTCAAAGTAATCAAGTCCCTCTGTTTGGTTATATCCCTTGGCAACCAATTTTGCCTTGTATCTCTCAATCGTGCCATCAGATTTGTAATTAATTTTGTAAACCCATTTGGACCCTATATGGGTCTTCTCAGGTGGTAAGTCAACTATGCTCGAAGTTCTATTAATCTTCAGGGCATTTAATTCATGTTGCATGGCTACTATTCAATGATGGTGCTTGACTGCTTGGAAGTAGTATTTAGGTTCTATATTGGTTTGGACAGACAATATATGTTTTAAATGGCTATGTGAAACTGTGTTCTAGGAGAGGACAGTGGATAAAGGATGACTAGCCTTGGTGGGCTTAGTTTGAGTATGGCTAGGGGAGAGAAGATTGCAGTGGAAGTCATGCAGGTAGGTAGGGGCACTTCTATTTCTCTGAGATCTTCTAACATGATTGTTGGCGGCCTCAGAGTTAGTAGGGGAGTCGAGTGCATGATTAGTACCATTAGACTCTAAGGGCAGGTTGTTAGTTTATTGATCTGTTGAGTCATGGAGCATTGGACTCTAGTGTAGAAGAGCAAAGTCATCATTCTCTATTGGTATGATGGTGAGATCTCTAGCCTGTTTGGTGTTATAGGGGAAGATGTGTTCATGGAATATGACATGCCTAGAAATGAAGATTTCTCTGTTTCTTAAATCAAAGAGTATGTAACCTTTAATGTTGTCTATAAAACCAAGGAATATGCAATTTTGGGCCCTAGGGTCAAGTTTAGTCCTGTGTTGAGCTAGGGTGCTAGCTAAGCACAGAGAGCCAAAAACTCTCAGATCTTGTAGGTTGGGCAGTTTATCATTAAGAAATTCATATGGTGACTTGTGCTGTAGGTTTGGGGTTGGCAACCTATTTAGGTAAACTGCATGATGGACAACATAGGACCAAAAGGTTTTAGGGAGCTTTGATTGGAAAAGTAAGGTTCTTGCCACATTTAGTATACGCCTATGCTTCCTCTCAACAACCGAGTTCTCCTGAGGGGTTTCCGTTGTTAGTTTGTTGATCTGTTGTGTCATTGAGCATTGGACTGTGTTGTAGAAGGGAAAAGTCATCATTCTCTATTAGTGTGATGGTGAGATCTCTAGTCTGTTTGGTGTTATAGGGGAATATGTGTTCATGGAATATGACATGCCTAGAAATGAAGATTTCTCTGTTTATTAAATCAAAGAGTATGTAACCTTTAGTGTTGTCTTTAAATCCAAGGAATATGCACTTTCGGACCCTAGGGTCAAGTTTAGTCCTATGTTGAGCTAGGGTGCTAGCAAAGCACAGTGAGCCAAAAACTCTCAGATCTTGTAGGTTGGGCAGTTTATCATTAAGAAGTTCATATGGTGACTTGTGTTGTAGGTTTGGGGTTGGCAACCTATTTATAAGGTAAACTGCATGATGGACAGCATAGGACCAGAAGGTTTTAGGGAGCTTTGATTGGAAAAGTAAGGTTCTTGCCACATTTAGTATATGCATATGCTTCCTCTCAACAACCGAGTTCTGCTGAGGGGTTTCCACACAGGATCTTTGATGCATTATTCCTTTCTCCATAAAGAAACCAGGGGTGTTGAATTCAACACCATTATCTGTCCTAATGACTTTGATCAGTTTTCCAAATTGAGTATGAGCCATTTGGACAAAGGCATACATAAGATGTCTAGCTTCTACCTTAGATTTCATAAGGAAAAACCAAGTGTGTCTAGTATAATCATCAACTACAGTGAGAAAGTACCTATGGCCATGTATAGAAATATTTGCTATGGGTCCCCAAATATCCATATGGACAATATCAAAAGCATATGAACATCTATGCATATTATTTGGAAAAGAAAGCTTAGCTTGCTTACCCAAGTGGCAGAAATCACATACAAGATTATGTTTACAATCTATATAGCTAAAGGTTTTGCATACAGAGTGACCAAAAGGTTTTAGGGAGCTTTGATTGGAAAAGTAAGGTTCTTGCCACATTTAGTATATGCATATGCTTCCTCTCAACAACCGAGTTCTGCTGAGGGGTTTCCACACAGGATCTTTGATGCATTATCCCTTTCTCCATAAAGAAACCAGGGGTGTTGAATTCAACACCATTATCTGTCCTAATGACTTTGATCAGTTTCCCAAATTGAGTATGAGCCATTTGGACAAAGGCATACGTAAGATGTCTAGCTTCTACCTTAGATTTCATAAGGAACAACCAAGTGTGTCTAGTGTGATCATCAACTACAGTGAGAAAGTACCTATGGCCATGTATAGAAATATTCACTATGGGCCCCCAAATATCCATATGGACAACATCAAAGGCATATGAACATCTATGCATATTATTTGGAAAAGAAAGCTTAGCTTGTTTACCCAAGTGGCAGAAATCACATACAAGATTATGTTTACAGTCTATATAGCTAAAGGTTTTGCATACAGAGTTAAGTATGTTCATTGAAGGATGGCCTAGCCTAAAGTGCCATAAGTCAAAAAAAGGCAAAGTATTCACATCATGCACTATATCCAAGCTATCCTTAAGGTCTCTCCTAAGCATGTAAAGTCCATTAACAACATCAGCATGCCCAATCATCCTCAAGTTAGTCATATCCTGGATAGAGCAATTTACAGTGTAATGAGGACACTAGTTTGTGCACTGAAATGAGGTTATATTTAAAGGTAGGCACATATAATACATTGTGTAAGGCCAGTGACTCAGAGAAGATTATTGTGCCTGATATCTTGGTTTGAATAGTGGTTCCATTAGGCAAGTTTATAGTGATAGGCCTTATGTGCTTGAAGATGTTAAATTTTGACAAGGAGGGGCACACGTGATCAGTGGCCCCTATGTCAAGTATCCATTGATCATTCATACCTGAGGGTTCTTGATGTTCTTGGGCAGGTCTGCTTTGAGTGTCAATGCTTGGTATGACACTAAGTTGATTTACATTATGTCCATTGTCTGCTCCATTGTTTGATCCAATGCTTTTGAAGAGTGACTCCAATTGAGCATATTGCTCTGGCCCAAAGTTGAAGCCTATGTTTCTTGTACCAGAGGTTGGTGCCTGATTCTTTTCAATTTTTTCTGGGTTCATGTCTTGAGTTGTCATTACATTGACTGATCCACTATCTTGTCTTGATCTTCCTTGAGGTGTGTTGGGAGGAAAACCATGCTTAAAATAGCATGTTTCTATTGTATGCCTGTTCCTCCCACAATAGGTGCATACCTTTTGTCCGCCATTTCTTTGTCCACCAAAGCCTCTGTTAAAGCTCCTGCCAAAGCTTTTTCCTCTTCCTTGCATATTACCTCCTCTTTGTCCAGGGAATCTTGATTTCCATTGTTGTGATGTCTCATTTTTGTTGGTGCCAAGTTTGTTGTTTGAGAAGTTGAGCAGTGCCTTAGAACTTTTTGGATTGACTTCATCAAATCATTTTTCTTGTTGATGTACTAGCGAGAATGTCTTGTTTATTTGAGGTAGTGGCTCCATAAGGAGTATTTGTGCTTTGGTTGTACTGAATTCATCATTCAATCCTTTCAGGAAGCAAATAACATGTTCCACTTCTCTTTGGTCCCTTATAGCTTTTGTTGATCCACAGTTGCACTCGACCTACCAAAAATGCATACGGGTATCATTCTCAAGGACTCTAGTTCTTCCTAGAGTGTCTTCAATTCTGTGTGATAGGTTGATATGCTCATGTCCCCTTGCTTCATTGAGTGCAGTTCTTGCAACACATCCAAAATCCTAAAGTAATGTGATTAAAATGAGAATTAACCTCATGACCTTTTCGTATTTATTTCATTAGTGATTACATAGCCATATGTTTTCTTATATAGAAAAGCAATCTTGCTTGCAGCAGAAGCAATATGATTAAAAGGAGAATTAACCGAACTAACTAACTAACAAACTTGCTTAACTAACATAGGGTGAGTTATCTTCTAGAATATATAAAATGTGCTCATATGAAACACACGTGCCAATTAATTTCCCATGTGCATAGAATTTTGACCGAGCAGGCCTTGGTAGAAATCTGGTGCGCCAAGGCTAGTCAGGCCTTGGTAGGAATCTGGTGCGCCAAGGCTAGTCAGGACCATGAGCCTGGCCGTATATTGTTGTGCGCCAACGCTGGTGCGCATCAACCTAAGCAAGTCTGGTGCGTCAGTCTGACAGAGCCTGGTAAGCCTGGCTCGAGCATCCTGACCGAGGGGACTATGCCCGATGCTTGGCGTGGCCTGAGCTATGGTGTCTCGGTCAAGGGCCTTATCCTAATGCGCCATGTTGTTTCGGTCAAGGGCCTCAACCTGATGCGCTATGGCGCATAGGACTCTGACCGAGCTGGTTGAGCCAGTGGCTCGTGCTGGAGCATGGGATGAGCCTTTGGTTTTGTTGGTGTGAGCATGGGGCACATATTCATGTGGCTTGGTTGACAAGTCATTGCGGTCAGCATATCGATGTTGAGTATGTTCCAATATAGTCATCTTTTTTATGTGCAATTTTCATCCACCAACTCGTATGAATGTGCAAAAATAGTTATGCGTTAACTTTTTACCAAAAGTGTTTTCTATGTTCTTATGTGACATTCATAATTATAAAATAAAATTTTGATCTTTCATTTTATCATTTGTACAAACTCAGCATTCTATTTTTATGTAAAATTTTTACCCTCTAACTTATGTTGTTGTATAAAAATGACTATAATTCCAATATGCCTAATAAAAATATAATAACATATACAACTATAACCTTATTTTCTAGAATTAAATTAGAAATACCAGTTGTTCTCTACATGCTAAAGAAGAACGACAAAAGAAGTAAGACAATAACATTGTGCTGAACATTAAACTATAATTCTTCTTTATTTTCTAATTCTTAATTTATTTTGATAATAATCTAATTAATCTACATGTGATTAGGTTGATATGATATATTTTTCAGAAACTTCCATGGTTGATGATTTACAAAATCTATTTTGTTAATTAAAAATATTATTTTCTAAAAAGAATAGTAGAAAAGTTACTTGTAAATAATACTTCAGATTTTCAAAAGAATCTGAAAATAAAGATAACAGTAAAGATAAAAATAAATAAATTTGAAAGCAAGTAAGTGACAAGATGAAATAATTTATGCAAAATAGTAAATCTTCATTTTCTTATTATTGTACGTTCTTTATTATTATTTTTTAAAGGTACATTAGTCATTTCTAGTTTTGAGAAACTAAGGATAGTCTTTTATTTGAAACAAGAAACCAGAAACCGCTGAAATGAGCATAGCATCTCCCCGGTCTGTAAATTTTAGGACCAAGGAATTAATTAAGTGTTTTCATATTAGACTTTATTGGTTGAATTGTTACCTTTTAGAATATTAATTCATACTATAACACCCGACTCTTATTGAAGTATATATCTCAAAACCCTACAAATAATATATTTAATTCTATATGAAAATAAGATTCTTATATGTCATGTGTTGGCTTCTCAACAAATTATTATGACAAAACTATTACATCATCTTCAATGCACCTTATCATATTTGAACCTTTGTTATTCGCCATTTGTTAGTTCGTGGAGGAAATTCTGCCAAAAACTTTCATCATGTTCAATGAACCTCATCTATCATGTGTTATGACTTACCAATTAATTTCTTCTTAATACACGTATAGTGTATAGTGACTTAAGTCACTTTCCAAGCTCAAACAAATTAAACCTGTCATTAAAAAACCTTTAATTTTCAAGAACTTTTCATTAAAATATGTATTAAAAAATGTTTGTAACATCTCATTTTCTTCTTAAATATAGTGCAGATTTATCCGGCCTTTCATCTTCTAACATTACAAACCTTTCCATTTTTTCGTGTACGAAAAAAAATTATTTAGCCTAAAAAAATAGTCCTTTCAAATTTTATTTTATAAAAAAATCTGAATCAAACATTTCTTTTTCATCATAATCTATTTAATAATTATTATTACTATTTTTCCTTCTATCTATTACACATATATATAAGAAATTAATAAAAATTGTTTGCAGACATATTTATTTTTTGGTACATTTACGATTATCATATGTATTAAATGTGTTTATTTTTTGACGAATTCTCTCATTTAGTTTATTCTCTTACATCAAATATACCGTTTTTCAACAATTTATTTATATTTATTTCCTGAAAAGTATATTTTATTAAATCTTTTCATCTCCAACAAGTATTTGTCTTCTATTCAGACTCTTTTTTTCTATTTTTTTTCTTCCTTTATAACGAGTTGTTTAGTTTCAACCAAAGGTCATGACAGAGACAAACTCTGTCAATCATGGCTCTTTCTTTACATGAATGTATGTGTCATGAGATGAAGATCTAATCTCACAACTTTTATTTCGTGATCTGTGTCACACAACATCCAATATCTACAAGGAGCTGTCTACATGGGTTCAATCTATCTCTCCATTTGCATTTGTGGTACAACGTTTCTAAATAGTCACTTTGTGGTAGGTGTACGATAAGAGAGTATCCCCGTCTAAAATAAGGTAAGGATATTTTTAAATCTTCAATTTTTTGATGGACCTATTGCTAATATGTTTATTCCTTCGTCTAAATTGCAAATATTTTTCTCCTTCTTTGTATGTTTAATCTTTATTTTTTTATTGTTTGTGTTGTATGTTTCAGAAACCTGTGTCCTAGTCTGAAATAGGGTATGTTTCTTTTTAGAACTTCAATTTTTTGTGGATCCATTACTAATATGTTTATTTCTTCGTGTGAAGTTTGAACCCTCCTACCATTTTAGATTTCTTTTCCTTATTTACATTCTATGTTTCAAAAACATGATTTTTTTTCATTCTTTTATTGCTTAATGTTTAATATTTTCATTGTTTATGTTGCATATTTCAGTCTTCTATTTTTTCATGGATCCATTGCTAATATGTTTATTCTTTTATGTCAAATTTGATCCCCTCCAATTATTTTTGAGTTTATTTTTATTGTTTATGTGTTATGTTTCAGAACACGATTTTTTTCATTCTTTGTATCTTTAATCTTTATTCTTTTCAATGTTTGTGTTGCATATTTCAAAAAGACCTCAAATGCATATTTTTCATTCTTTCTGTGTTTGTACTTCTATTATTGTTTCCTGTCTGATGACCATAATAGTATTAATGACCCATTGAAGGTATATTTTCCTCCTTTTTTAGGATTCAATGTTTTGTAATTTGCACCTTTTAAGAGTCTTTGGAAGGTAGCTATTCTGATGGGGACTACTTTTTAAGTTTATTAGATTTGATCACATGCACTACTAAATGAATTTGTAATTTTTTTCAAAATTTATATGAAGACCATATGGATTTTAACCTTGATTAATGCTTTTAAATATAATTAGATTAAATGTCTTGCTAATTTTGTTTATTTTTTCATTCATTTGTTTATTTTATAAATTAGTTATTATTTTGTAGATCTATTATTATTTTGTAGATATATTCTCATTGATTACATTATTTGATTGATGTTTGTTATTTACTCTTTTAATCTCATAATTATTATTATTGGTGTCACATCCCTCCTTTTAACTTTCTGTTTAGGTAGATGCATGACAAGATAGTATATATATACATATAGATAATTGCTTTTATGTTTGTGATAAAGATGAAAAATATGAATATATTTTCTATGTCCAGAATAATAGTTATTCAAGTAAGGACTAACTTGAATAACAAGTAACCTATTGATAGAACTTAGTTAAGAAGTGAGGAACTTTGTTTCTCATTCAGAAACTATATAAATATATTTCTAGTATAGGAATAAGTTTATATATGAGTTGAGGATGACAGAAATAAGCCAATTTGAAATTGGTTACAAAACCGTCCAAATTCTAGAATTAACCGTTATCGGGTAAGTTTATTGTTACAAAAGCTCGATCGGTATGGCCTGAGCCACTTTATAACCTTTGTGATTTTCAGTAATTCTCTTAAGAAAAGCTAGTTTTTCATTGTAAACTTCTTGATCAGATTACCTAAGAGTACATGTAGTTGATCTTGTTAGTTCTCTAAGAGTATAAACTACTATCCATACTTATCTAGCTAATATTTAGACTTGTCGTAAGATGTCTTAGAATGCAAGAAACATATCCATGCAACAACAAAAAAAGATTAAAACAACAAAACACATCCCAAATCACAAATATTAAGAATGCATGCAAGATTAAGCTTGGATGATGACATGTGTGCCTTAGGTGTCATAATTAGGAGTTAATGCTACCTTAGTCACCAACCTAACCCCTTCCTCCTCTCCTATATAAAGCCTTAAGGGGCTGAAATCCACACCAAAAGTCCTACACAATCATACAAAGTTGCCTTCTTCTTCCTCCACCATTCACGATGTCAACTTGGAAGGAGGGTGACCTCCATTTCTTTCACTCAAAGCTTGCATGCAAATCAAGCTAACACATCTCCAACGTACTCAATGGTCGGATAAGCTATGACACGAAGTTAATAGGATCAGGGAGGTACAGGTATGGAGGGAAGTATTTTCATATATGTGGACTTAGAATCAATACCAAAGATAGTTGTGCATCTCTAAGTCATGCCCAAAAACGTTTAGTCGAATACTACAATTGTGGGTGCAAACTAATGAGTATCGAGACTTATGAGTTCGTCTAACGATGAAACTAACTTTGTGGATTAAATTGTTTGAGTAATGGTATTGGAAATATGTATCATGTTCTATTAGTTGACTTATATGATTCTTGAAATTAAACTGCTACTTTGTTCAGCAACTGATGCATGCTATGATAGTCGAAATTGTGAAGCATTTGCATAATTCTTCAACATTGCATAATTGTGCGCATTGTCATATAAATTTGGATTCGAAAAAGAAATGGGAAAAGAACTTTGATTTTGGAAAACATAGAAAAATAATATGATATGAAATTTTTTATTTTTAATCAATGGTTGGAAGATTTATTTTTAGTGCAAAGTATATACTTGAAAATTGTACGAAAATAAGTATACTTCCTAAAATGAAAAAGTTTTCATAATAAAAGGTCGAATTTTAACACGTGGTGATTACCCAATGATTTCTGAGATTTTAGAGAATTGAATCCAAAGTTATACCCATAAAGAAGTACGATATACCCATACGAATGTACCGATTTATGCACAATATGGTTTACGGGAAGACACAACACTGTCAACTATGTTGAGATCCTAGAGGGGTACCTATTTTATTAGAATTGGTTGAGGGGACACTACGGGTAAAGGTTGAGCTGTTATGGGAAGGGGTAGCTCCCCTGAGCCGATGAAACCCTTTGTGATAATTGTGATGACTTCAGACACCCCCTTGAAGGTATCATGTTCATGATAATATGGCAGCTATCTTTGTCGACTTGAGGGTTTCCGACACTAACGAGTGCATGATATTTTTCCAATGAGTCACCAATGGTGGGCACAACACAATATTCATCTTGTCTGCTTCCTAAGAACATCATGACACTAGTCCATCCTGATTGGTATCAGTACCATTGTTGTTATTACTACATTAAGGCCCTACTAGGAGTTTAATTCTCCAAGCATTCATCATGAGGATTTGTAGTCGAGTTCACGGAAAAGTAAAAAATAATGCATCCATCATGACATTATCATGCATTAATATAATTATGATAGACATATGAATCTTGCATATTGTTGGTTGATGTTTTCATACATTTTTGTATATGTGTATACGTAGATACTTACTCTCAAACCCACTACTTCAAGCAGTGATGGGTTCTAGGGCTCCTTTCATGGATCCTCCTTATGTGATAGAGATATTGCCTCTCCCTCGCGGAAATGTTGAGGTTGGCAGGTATCGAGCAGTGTTCCAGGGAGACATAGATACTCGGAGCACTCATTCACCCTAGTTTAGAGTACCACTTCCCAATCGCTTTGCCGAGCCAACGGTATATGTTATACATATTCTAGACAATTATGAGTTACGATCGATACCTCTTCCTACTCCTGTCAGGTATGTTCCTCTCCATACCAATCCTATTGTTTTTTCTTTGGTTCCTCCCATCATATCAGTCTTAGGGCTGAGCCATTACTAGGCGTCCCGATATCTTTGGTGAGACATCCCATTTCGAGACCATTGGTGGTCTAAGGGAGTCATCCTCAGACGACTCAAGGGTTTTCAATATGTTAGTGTTGTTGGTATCTCTCTCCTTTGGGGAGTCGCTTAGATTCATATGCCCTTACCGTGAGCGAAATTCCGGAATACGCTCTAGGATCTCCTTCTCATGGGGTGCATGTACGGAGCCACTGCAACAGGGTTGATACCTGTGGCCTAGGAAAACATGTTCAGTTTTATCCTTCGCAAAAGCATGCCCCTACCCACCGAGCCTACTACCGGTAATGGCATGATATATATTTCTAGGGATGAGAATGAGCTAGAAGAGCGCTCAAATGAGGGTAGTGTAGGAGGGCAGTAGTGTGAGGAGATGGAATTGATACCATAACAATCTATGTATGCATAACAATATCGTACAGTGTTTTGGCAGTATAGATAGTCCAGCGTATACCCAATGATATGGATGTTTTGGTGGCTTGTATATATACATATAACTCCTATATCAGGCATGATGTTCATGTAATGAAATTATGTATATGATAACATATTTTTAAAGTATGTATCTGGAGATGGTAGTAAAAGACTAAATCAATGTCGTTGATCATATGCTGGTGTTTTTAAAAATATATCTATACATAATACGCCTATATCATATATCGATAAGAATTAGAAAAAAATACGAACTATTTTAATATCCACCGTATAATTAACCAAAAACGTGATCAAAGTCCTTGTATATAATTTTCATTTCTACGCTAGGAAGGGTGTCACACTTTAGTGGTATCAGAGCAGTTGGTCTTGTTAGCCTGAGTATAGGTCTCACACACTTCTAGTAGTGTGTGTCTGACTGTATTTGATACAAAATGCAGGTCGAGCGTATGGCAATAAAAAACGAATCTAATGCTCAAGAAGTATTGAATCGAATGGCAACTATTCTCGAGAGTAGGAATGAGGCAACAAATCAAAGCACCAATGAGTATCAGTGCCTACAACAATTTTTGAAGAACACGCGACCCAAGTTTGATAGAGAATTTTACCCGGACGGTGCATATCAGTGGCTTTAGGACATTAAGAAAGTCTTCAGAATCATGTAGAGAACTGAAGCTCAGAAGCTAATTATGGCTCCTCATATGTTAGATGGAGAGGTCGAACACTAGTGGGATTATATTAGGTCACAAACGGAGTTGGAACAAAGGGAAATTACATTGACGAACTTTTGGGAGAAATTCCTCGATAAATTCTTTCTAGAAGATGTTTGCCAAAGAAAGGAAGTAGAATTCCTAGAACTTAAACAAGGAAACATGACAGTTGGTGAATATGCTGCCGAATTTGAAGAATTGTCGATGTTTTTAAGGTATTTTCAGCAAGCCGAGAATGAAAGGTTGAAGTGTTTTCAATTTGAAAATGGACTCAAACCGGAAGTGAAGCTAGTGGTAATTTTTCAAAAGATTTTCCATATTCCTACCTTGGAGAACAAGTTTATATTTTATGAGAAAGATATGATGGATCATAGAGCACATTACAAGAGTCTACAACCACAAAAGCACACGGGGAAAAATTGTCCTAAAGGCAAGAACACTCAGAATTCTTGGAAACTATATCGACCTCCATCTCACCACATAGGACCTTGTAACAAGGGTTTTCGACAAAAACCAAGTGTTAAACTTGAGGAGAAACCACCCAGATGCCTAAACTACAACAAACTTCATTTCGAGCAAAGATGTCCAAACAAGAATGATGTGTGCTTCAAGTGCAGACAGTTTGGGCACTTGCATTATGAATGCACATGGGCATCTCAAGGGAACATGAACCCATCACAAATCAAACCTCCAATAGAAAGACCAATGAAACGTGGGAAAGTTTTTGCTATGAGTGGAGTCGAAGCGAAGGAGTCACCAAAACTATACAAGGTAAGTGTCTGATAATTGGAATTTCCTATATTTGGGTACAACAAGTAGGATTGAAGATAAATCTTTTACCCTATAAATTAGGCGTAGAAACGCCTATGAAGACTTTGGTAATAACATCCAAAGCATGTCTACAATGCCCAATTGTGATTCAGAAAAGAACCTTTATAGTAAACCTGATTTGCCTACCCTTATCACTATTATATATGATATTAGGCATGGATTGGATGTAAAAAAAAATGTGTTACAAAACTGTCGAGACAAAAACTGTAGAATTCCTAGAAACACCTACCAACTACTCAAAGGTAGAAAGTGGGAATCTATGACTACAAAAGAATTCTTAGCCACAATTCGAATAGGGAATCAATTGTTTGTGGCCTTGCCATCAATATAGGTTGGTGAAGGATCATAACTTTGAGAGATACCAGTTGTTGATGAATTTCTTGAAGTATTTCCAGAAGACATTCCCGGATTACCACCCGAAAAAGAGTTAGAGTTCTCGATAGATTTGATTCCCAAAACAAGACCCATCTCTATGACTCCTTACAGAATGGCCTCTGTAGAGTTAATAGAACTTTAAAAGCAACTAGAAGGCATGATGAGCAAACTATATTTTAGGCAGAGTGTATCATTGTGGGGTGCTCCAATATTATTTGGGAGGAAAAAGGATGTAAGCATGAGGTTATGTGTAGATTACAGACAACTCAACAAGTAACTATTATGATCCACTTCCTTGAATTGATGACCTAATGGGTTAGTTAAAGGGAGCATCGATCTTTACTAAGATCGATTTAGATGAGACTATAATTAAATACGAGTTAATAAGGAAGACATACCTAAGACTATTTTCTGTACCCGATATGGACAATATGAATATGTGATGGTCTGCTTAACATGTCAAAGAGCAAAGCCAAAACATCAGAAACCCAGAGGAGAACTAAAACCCTTGAATATCCCTAAGTGGAAATGGGAAAGTATTGTTATGGATTTTTGTTTCAGGACTCCCAAAAACTTCTACAGGTCATGATTCAGTATGGTAATAGTGGATAGATTGACGAAATCATCCCACTTTATCTCGGTGAACATCAAATATTCCTTAGAGAGTCTGACTCAAATATACATCAAGGAAGTCTTGCAAATTCATGGAGTACCTTTGAGTATCATATCTGATCGGGATCCCAAATTCACTTATGGATTTTGGCAGAGTCTACATCAGGCTTTAAGGTCAAAGTTGAGAATGAATTCTGCTTATCATCCACAAATCGATGGAAATTGATGGACATACGGAAAAGACTATACATGTGTACTGGTGCAACAAGGAATTTGGGACAAACTTCTCCCATTAATTGAGTTCACTTATAACAATAGTTATCACTCCAACATAGATATGGCTCCATATGAAGCCCTATATGGAAGGAGATATCAGACCCTGTTATGTTGGAACGAGGTGGAGATAAGATGATCGTAGTGCCAAAACTGGTACTGGAAACCATAGACAAGGTAAAAATGACCAGGGATAAACTCGGAGCAACACATAGTCTTCAAAAGATTATTACGATAAGCACATAAACCACTAGAGTTTCAAGCATGTGATCATATTTGTTTTTAGAGTAAGGCCATTATAAGTGCCAAAAATACCTAATTTTCATACACTTTTCATGACACTTATCTCATGCAAATCATATAAAACCAACTTAATTCAACACTTTTTAGATAAATTGTCATATTTTGATTGTATATTTTGTCCACCTCTTTTCCATATCTTTGTGTGAAGTTTTTAGGAAAAATCAAGAGAATAAAAATTCAGAAAAAATAGTTAAGCAAGGAGGTGTCCACATACGCCACATTTGATGCACACATGGCAAGCTAAGTGCTTGGCCTAAGCATGGACCAAACACATGAAGCTTCTCACTAAGCAGCCTGGCGTGGACAACGGGGCCACCCAGTTGACTTGGCACGGTTAGACACAAGCATGACACAACCAAAATCAAGCTTGACACATGCCAACCCGCTAAAGTAGGCATCTCAACGCGCACCTGGACCGCCCAGCCTAGAACCACACACATGGCAGAAAAGGACAACTTGTCACCACACACCTACCTTGTCTAACCAACCTGCTCAAGCATGCAGCTGAGTAGTGCCACCTAAGTAGCCTGGCGGGTTGGACCCAACAAGTGGTAAACTTGACTTGGTCACCAAGCAATAATGGCATCATGCATGACTTCACATGATAAGGCCCCTAAGCACTTTTCATATTAGCCCACAGTAGTCTGGTCAATTAGCTCACAAGTAGCTTTGGTGAGTCAACAACAAGCAGCTGACTATGTTACTTGGCCCTGGACCAAACCCATGCTGAAGGGTTTGGTGTGCCTAGCATGGACCAAGAGGGTCAAGTGGTGACCTGATTGCCTATAAATAGAGGCCCTCTTCCAACATATTTGGTAAATTGCAGGAACACAAATTGGAACTTAGCCAACTTAACAAATATGAAGAGCAAGAAAAGAAGAAGAAAAATATCTCTCCCAAAGTGAAGGCAGATAGGTATGACTCATCAGGAGATGAATTAGAAAAGGAAGAGATGGAAGACACGAGTCCCTTTGTAAAGAAGTTCAGCAAGTTCCTTAAAAGGAACAAAGGCACTAAAACTAAATAAATGAAGAAATTTACCAAGAATAATGACGCCTCCACTTCGAACCAGAACTTCACATGTTTTGAATGTGGTAAGCCCGATCATATAAAGATGGACTGTCCAAACATGAAACAGAATGCCTTCAAAGGCAAAAATGAAACGAGGACTGGACGAAAAGCCTTCATAGCTTGGGAAGACAATGATACCAGTTTTGCCTCTGAACTAGAAAATGAAGAACAAACACATCTCTCACTAATGGCATCTCATCACTCTCATGATGAACAGGTAAATGAAACTAATCTATTTTGTTCTTCTAAATTGCAACTTGCATTTAATGATTTACATGATGAATATGTCAAACTCACTAAATTGTTTTTAAAACAAAAAGCTGAGTTAGAAGTATTTAGAAATAAGCCATCATCTTCTTCATGTCAAATCTGCATTACTCTTGAAAAGAAAGTTTCAACCTTAAGTCTTGAACTTAATAAATTAAATAAGAGTATAAAAAATTTGGACAAGATAGTTAAAGATCAAAGACATTATACAGACCGATGAGGTCTCGACTATTCTAACTGCCAAGTTTCTAAGAAACAGAATGTCTCAACAAAAATAATTTCTCAAAAACAAGCATCCATGCATTTAATTATAATAACAATAAATCTTGTACTTATTGTAAAAACCATGGGCATATACCAAACACTTGCATGATTAGAAAACATGGTGCGCCCTTAGGTCACTATAGATGCATTAAGATAGGTGCTAACCATGTAGGACCCAAAGAAAATTGGGTACCTAATACTAATTAACCTGTTTTGCAGGAAAATTTGAGAGTCGCCAACAACTTATGGTACTTGGACAACGGCTTCTCAAAGCACATGTCGGGCGACAAATATAAGTCATTTGTCCTTACTCCAAGGGACAAAGGCTATGTCTCATATGGTGATAACAACAAAGGAAAAATACTTGGAGTTGGTAGAATCAATAAGCCACCTTCAACAACTATAGAAGGAGTATTGTATGTCAAAGGACTCAAGCACAACTTGTTGAGCATAAGTCAACTATTAGATTCTTCTTTACCAATAAAATGTTTAGTTGCTAATACTAATCATGATGCATGGCTTTGGCATAAGAGAATTGCTCATATTCATATGGATCATATGAATAAACTGATTAAAAAAGATTTAATTGTTGGTTTACTCAAAGTGAAGTTTGTTAAAGACAAAATATGTAGTGCTTGTCAAATGGGTATGATTTTTTCTGATAGACCATTGTAGTTACTACACGTTCTCAAGCACAACTTGTTGAGCATAAGTCAACTATGCGACAAAGGATCTCATGTAGCGTTCTACCCTGATAAGTGCATATTCGAAAGTAAGGATTTTAAAACTTATTTGGCCCCTCAAGGACCAAAAGTTATAGTGGTAACTACTATACTCTTGTTACAGTAGACGATCATTCAAGATATACTTGGACTATATTTTTACTTCATAAGAATGAGGCATTCAACACCTTTAGCAAATATGCTAAAAGAGTTCAAAATGAAAAATTAGTGAAAATTGCTGCTTTAATAAGTGATCATAGGGGAAAATTTTATAATGCTTCTTTTGAAGAATTTTGTGATGACCTTGGTATCAATCCCAATTTTTATGCTCCTAGAACACCAAAATGGTGTTTTAGAGAGAAAGAATCGGTCCTTAGAAGAAATTGCTCGTACAATGTTGAATGCAACTAATCTCCCAAAATATTTTTGGGCTGATGCGATTAGTATAGCTTGTTATGTTTCAAACATAGTTCTTATAAGGCCAATTCTCAAGAATAACCCCTATGAACTCTTAAAAGGTAGAAAACCAAACATTTCTCATTTTCCTGTATTTGGTTGTAAATGTTTTGTTTTAAATAATGGTAAAGACAACTTAGGGAAGTTTGATGCAAAAGCTAATGAAGGACTCTTCCTAGGCCACTCTCTTACAAGTAAAGCTTATAGAATTTTCAATAAAAGAACTCTAGGAATGGAAGAATCTGTTCATGTGTCTTTTGATGAAATCAATCCTATGATAAAGGATGGGTTAACTCTTGATGAAGAGGACTTGCCAAGTTCCCCTTTAACTGAAGAGTCTTTTACCAATGCAACAACAAATACTGAGTATTTAAAAATGAACAATACTCTATCTTCTCAAGAAGAGCATATTCATTCTGGTTTACCCAAAGAATGGAGAACTCATCGAGATCATCCTATTGAAAATATTATTGGCGATATAAGTAAGGGTGTCACTACCTATTTAAAGCTAAATGATGCTTATTTAAACATGGCCTTAGTTTCTCAATTAGAACCTTACAAGATTGATGATACAATCGAGGATGAACACTAGATTCTTGCTATGCATGAAGAGTTAAACCAGTTTGAGAGAAATGAAGTTTCAGAACATGTTCCTAGACCAAATAATAGGCATGTTATAGGAACTTGTTGGGTATTCCATGACAAATAAGATGAAATGGAATTATTGTTAGAATTAAAGCTATACTTGTAGCACAAGGATACAATCAGTAAAATGAATAGATTTTGATGAAACCTTCGCTCTTGTTGCTAGACTTGAAGCTATTTGATTGTTACTTGCATATGCTTTCTCTTTAAGTCTTCAGTTATATCAAATGGACGTAAAGAGTGCATTTCTTAATGGTTATATACAAGAATAAGTGTTTGAGAACAACCTCCAGATTTTGAAGACTACAAACATCCTTCTCAAGTTTACAAACTAAAGAAAGCTCTCTATGGCTTAAAGCAAGCTCCTTGTGCTTGGTACGATCGCCTAACAAACTTTGTACTTGAAAACGGTTTTAGCATAGGAAAGGTCGACACTACACTTTTTATTAAGAAAATAAATCATCATACTCTTCTTGTTCAAATATATGTAGATGATATTATTTTTAGTTCTAGCAATGAGATTTTGTGTAGTGATTTTGGAAAAATGATGCAAGTGGAATTTGAAATATCTATGACGAGGAAGTTAAATTACTTCCTTGGATTTCAAATCAAACAACTGAAGGATAGTATTTTTGTAAGTCAATCCAAACACTATAGATATTTTTTGAAAACATTTGAAATGGTTGACTGCAAGCCAATAGCTACTCCTATGAGTTCTGGTACATATATCAATACATATGAAGCTGGAAAATGCATTGACATATAAAAGTATGCAGGTATGATTGGGTCTATACTTTATTTAAGTGCCAGTAGACCTGATATAATGTTAAGTGTCTATTTGTGTTCATGTTATCAATCAAAACCAAAAGAATCACATTTAGTTGTTGTCAAAAGAATCATGAAATATTTAAAAGGCACAACTGACGTTAAGTTATAGTATCCAAAAGGAAGTATATGTGATTTGGTTGGATATTCAGATTCAGATTTTGCTGGATGCAAAACTGAGAGAAAAAGTACAAGTGTTACTTGTCATATATTAGGAAATGCACTGGTCACATGGTCATACAAGAGACAAGCTTGTGTTGCCTTAAGTACTGCTGAAGCAGAGTACATAGCGACATGTAGTTGTTGTGCCCAAGTGTTGTGGCTTAAACAACAATTACGAGATTATGGCTTACACTTAGGCTGCATTCCCCTAAAATGTGACAATACTAGTGCTACAAATCTCACAAATAATCCAGTAATGCATTCTAGAATCAAACACATAGATACAAGACATCACTTCCTTAGGGACCATGTCCAAAAGAAATATGTGTATGTAGAATTTGTTGATACTCATGATCAACTACTAGATATATTTACTAAACATATGGCAAAAGAACTTTTCTATAAAATTAGACTAGAATTAGGCATACTTGATGAAGCTTACTTGTCTTAAATTCTTATACATGATTATATGTTTGCCTCATTATATTTATCTTATGCCTACTTGTACTTAAAATTGCTTAATTTTATTCAAAATTTTCATTTCTAGGATATTTAATCGATTATTTTGGGTAAATAATCGATCATCAGGCATACGTATGCCTAAAAATTCGAATTTATGGGGTTAGTAACCGATTACTCTGGAGAGTAACCGATTACTACATTGGGCAGGAACTATCAGTAACTGATTACCCATTTACATAATCGATTAGCTAAGGTTGTTGTTTGAAATATGAGATTTTTCTATGTTAAGTAACCAATTACTCACTTTAAGTAACCGATTACTCTGACCAATATTTAAGTTTTCCTCCTCGTGTTTCAAACACTTCTTCTTCTTCCTCGAACCCCGTTTTCGTTTTCACCCTAGCTTTCCTCTAAAATCTTTGTTTTTTTTATCTTATTTGCATGATTTTTGAGTCATTTCATATTATTTTTCAATTCTTATCACTTCTATTCCTTAGATTTCATGTTTAGTGGCCTAAATAAAAAATCCTCAAATCTCTCGAACCTCAAAAATCTAACCTTTCAAAAACCTCAATCAATGGCTTCATCATCAAGGGCTAAGAAGCAAGGTACCAATGTGTCTCAAAAGAAGCAATGCACTTTATCTTTTGAAGTTAAACCTCTGGATTTGGCACGTCTTATCGCCAATGATGAACAACATAGAGTTGTTTCAGAGCATTTCCTTGGACGCTGAATATTTGCTCCTAAGTATGACATGTTAGGTATTAGTGGCCTAGGAACACCTAGAGGGGGGTGAATAGATGTAGCGATTATCAATCACCGCTTCTTGCACCAAAACCCAATTTCTGGAAATATCCCAGTTAATCCATTAACACCTAGTGTTAATCGATTAACTCATGCACATAACATAATGATCAGAGAGGCAGATTGCACAGTTATTTAAAATCAATTGAATAGAGATAAAACAGATATTTTTAAGCACAAATAATAAGCATATGGCAGTAAACAAATATCCAAAATATCAACTACATATTCAATTTAAAAAACCAAGAAACGAAAAGAAGATTCAGAGAGAAAAAGAGTGCACAAGCAGATTTTTATCCTAGTTCTTTGCGGTCCACTACAAACTACATCCAGGCCTCCCCTTCCGATCTAGGGAGATTTTCTTCTTCAAAATTTCGAGTAAAAGTATGAGTACATAATCCAATTCAATTACAAGCACATAGGACGCTTCTTTCTTGAAATCTAGGACTCCTAAATCCTTGGTTTGACTCTACCCTTCACTTGAGAAAACCTTTCTCACGAAATAGCCCTAGCCAAGATTCTTGTCCTCAAATCAAGACCTCCTAGCCTTGGTGAAGAATCTCAATCTCTATGGTGGTACGACACCAAGAGATTAATCCAGAAATACACAAAAAAACATATTAAAACATTAAGGTATACTGAGCACAATAATGCTTAAAATATTACAAGAAAAGATCTAAAGACTAACCCACTCACTAATCACTCAAGCCATCAAGAATCATGAGTTAATCTAAAACAGAAATCAAATAATCTCTCTATCAATCTATATAATTCATGAACATGTGAGCAAGATAAAGATGAGCGTATGAACATGTAAAAACAATATGCAAGAACTCAGAAGTCAATTCAGCATAACAACTCTCTTGCAAAACAGTAAAACAGAATGTAAAATGCTCTCTAAAATCATCCCTATACAATAGAATGCAATGCTATGGTTTTCTGGTGGTTGCCTCTATTTATAGCAAGTAGTTTTGGCAGTTGGATTCGTTGCAAACAGTTAAACGATTAAAAAAGAAATTAGTTATAACAAATAACAGACCTGATAATCGATTAAGGCTACCCATTAATCAATTAACTATGCAACAGAATGACACATAAAATAGTTGTAACAGGAAACACTGATTTAATAGAAAAGCAATTGAGTTAATCGATTAAGTCACCACGTTAATCGATTAACTAGCACATTAAAGTACATGGTTCAAAAGGTAAACTTCTCATATGTCATGCACAACATATATACATGTTCTAGAAATTATATTATGCCTAATATGCACATACTACATGTATGATAAATGCATGTACATACAATTAACTAGATGATATGTCTCATGAATATGATATGACAATTAAGATGGCTTGAGAGACTAGCACCTAGATTTACCTCACCTATACTCACTTACTACGACACACATCCCAGACTACTTAGAATAGTAACTCTAATTATTGTCCTAGTCTAGATATGACCAAATGAGCATAAGGCGTGTTGATTGTTGGGCCATCTTCAAGCTTTAATAGAACCTTGTCTTCATCAAAACATAGGTAAAGTATTGCTAGTGCTATCCTTGACACTTTGTACTTTCAATCTCCCCTTTTTGATGATGTCAAACACCATATCAAAATTCTTCAAAATGTTTGATGAATTAGCTTGATGATGAATTTGCATAATGGTTGTTAATGGTTGTTTTCAAAGATACAAAGTTGAAGCGCAATTGCTCCCCCTTAGGTAAGAAATCATTATATGGAAGCTAGGTAAAACAACCTGCAAAAGCTATTACACAACCTGCAAAATACATGTTTAACACAACAAGCAACTTTTCTCCCCCTTTTGACATTATAAAAAAGATACAAGTATTCAATTCTAGTCAAAAGTCAGGAGAGATATGATAGTTATAATAGACTGTAATTAATCAATTAATTTTGGGCGAGTAATCAATCAACCAGGTGTAAGAAGTTTGAACAAATGCACATTTTCACAACATTAAATCGATTAAATAATGGTCTTAATCGATGAAATGGACAACAAACAGCAACAACACAGTTTTAATGGTATGAAAGGTTATGTTTTATTCAAATTAAGCATGGAATGATTAAGTATTTGACATATTTGAGTAGTTAGTAGTAGGCATAATCATTCAATATAAACACATATACCAAACATGATCAAGATCCATTTAAACAAATGAGTATACTATTTGCAACATAATTAATACTCAAGCATGAACGAGATAATTCAAAATCATTGTAACGCAATATCATGTTTTAAGGCAGTAATTTAGTACAAGTCATAGTTATTACAATCCAAAAATAAGAGCAACAATGCAAAATAAAAGATAAGTTCTCAAGAGGGAACGAGGAACAAGAAAGTCCATTAGCTAGGAAGGATAAACTATGACTCTATGGGCTCCTAACTAAGGATGAGATGGAGGGTTTTGGTTGTCAGGAATCGTCGAGCTACTACCACCCCTGATGAAGGTACTCAGCACACAATCTTCTAGTTTTTGAGTCAGCAGTGGTCTGAACATAGTTTCTCAAAGATTGGTAATGGTTGTCAATATAAGCATTTTGACGCTCCTTAAAATTCTCCAGATCCGTATGATGAGTCCTTCAGAGACTGAAAGTGGAGATCCATCCTATTGTTGAGACGTTGTTCCATAGCATCCATGTAATCTTGTCTAAAAGCAGGTTCATGTGATGCATGTCCTGAAGACTCCCCCTGAGTAGCAACAAATGGCTCTTAGTAATCATATTGATCATCCTCACCTGAGGGGTCAAGATTTACAGTGTTGAAGTCCTCTTGATATTGCCATGTGTTACCGTACTTGTAAATACTCATCTTATGAATCAGACTTTCACCAATCAAGTGATCCTTGTTAGAACAATCATCACTATAGTATCTGAAACATCAATATGTAGATAATCAATAACTCACAAAATGAAGATACTATAAGGAAGCAACCTTGATTGATAAGTGGAGACTCTATGCATGACCTTCAGAATCAAGTCAGGCCAATTAATCATGATGTTCTCCTTCACAACAAACATGAACCTGAAATCATTCACTGTAGGTTGTGCATGATTTGTGTTCCTCTGAATCAGAATGTAGGCAATCAAGTAGTGTAGGAGCCTATTTTCCACGGACAACGACCCAGTTTTGGTCAATTCTCCCTGAACAAATAATTGAGGTCTACGCAAACAAGACTTATACATTTCAATAGCATCAAAAGATTTGTTGTCTGCCCAACCACAATCACTTAAATTAGCACCAGTATAGGATAAACCACCCACATTCATAAAAATGTCTTCACTAACCTCTAACAGTTTTCCAGTAATCATTGACCAATACTTCTCATCTTTGTATCTAAATTTGGCATAATACTCCCTAACTAGAGAAGGGTAAATGTTACATTTTAATTCCAAGAAGGGGACAGCCCCTTGAGCTTGCAAATCCTGTGGAAAATTG
The DNA here is from genome assembly GCF_001865875.1 of Lupinus angustifolius. NCBI lineage: Eukaryota > Viridiplantae > Streptophyta > Magnoliopsida > Fabales > Fabaceae > Lupinus > Lupinus angustifolius. The sequence continues at coordinate 17,189,151 of NC_032014.1, forward strand.
AAGTTTTGTTCCGCTAGCCAAGTCAAATTCGCAAACCGAATGTATGTGGGTTTCCTCCCCTGAAATTTCAGCAACCAGGTTTCTTGTAGAATCAATGAATAGTATGGGTCCCTGTGGTCCTGCCTTGCCTGTTGAGATGGCACGGCTTTTGGGGGACGCGGTGAATGTTACGCGGTTGTCTTGATTCTCTTAGCACGTCCTCTCTCCATTGCAATTGAAACTGAACCGTGATGAAGGTTTAGTGGAAGGATTGAGGGAAACCTAGGGTAGGGTTTTCAGTTGGGGGGAAACAAATTTCTTGGAAAATAAGGGATGGCGAAGCCGGTTTATGGAGTGGAAATGGAGTAGGATGATTCGGTTTAGGCGAGGTTAAAGCTTAGGGATGATGTTGGACTTCTTCTTTTGAGATTTGAGAGAAAAGGAGATGAATGGGGTTTTGAAAAATGCCTAGAAACGCTTGTATTTCTGATATACTGATATCGTTATCGATTAACAACATCACTTAATCGATTAACCTGAGTTAAAAAAAGCCAGATTTGAAAATTTTTGCCCAGGTAATTGAATAACTGGTTGTCTTAATCGATTAAATGCATCAGATACAACATTTTGGATGTTTTTGAAAGAATGCAAGGATTTTTAACTAATTTTTAAATGAATTTTAAGCAATCACATATATTTAAAAGAATTTTATACACAGAATCATGGATTATACAAGGAATTATGAGCATTCAACATGTTTTTATAATAGAGCATACAAGGCAAGTATATCATGCAAGGTAATTACATATGCTCAATCAAGATATTTTTCATCAAGGATTCCTAGTTCTCTTCGAAGAACATAGAAAGTATCTCATGAGAGTGGCTTGGTGAAAATATCTACTAATTGCTTAGAAGTTTCAACAAATTCTAATACACAATCACCTTTTTGAACATGATCACGCAAAAAATGATGCCTTATTTCAATATGCTTGGTTCTAGAATGCAAGACTGGATTCTTGGAAAGGTTAATGGCACTTGTGTTATCGCACTTAATAGGGATATTTCTAATATGAGCCCAAAGTCCTTAAGTTGCTGCTTCATCCAAAGGATTTGAGTGCAACACACACCAGCGGTAATGTATTCTGCTTCAGCGGTGGACAAAGCAACGCATGCTTGCTCTTTACTATGCCATGCAACTAAGGAACTTCCTAATAGGTGATAAGTCTCACTAGTGCTTTTTCGATCCAACTTACACCCAGCGAAGTCAGAATCGGAGTAACCTACCAAGGATAAGGAGGCATCCTTAGGATACCATAATTCCATATTTATAGTTCCCTTTAAATATCTCATGATACGTTTTACAACAATATAATGTGATTCTTTTGGCAAAGCTTGAAATCTAGCACACATACAAACGCTAAACATAATATCAGGGCGGCTAGCAGTTAAAGTACAATAAAGAGCCGATGATCCCACGATATTTAGTTAATTCAGTCGCTTTTCCCTTTTCATCTTTGTCCAGATAACGTGCATATGTCATAGGTGTAGATGCCTCTTTACATTGCTCCATATCGAATTTCTTTAATAATTCTTTGCAATACTTCGATTGATGAATGAAGATGCCACTTGCCATTTGTTTAATTTGAAGCCCAAGGAAGATAGTCAGCTCATCCATCATCGACATCTCAAACTCCCCCTGCATCAACTCAGAAAATTCCTTACAAAGGATGTCATTAGTGGATCCGAAGATAATATCATCAACATATATTTGTATAAGTAAAACATGATTATCTAATCTACGGATAAAGAGAGTCGTGTTGACCAAGCCTCTTTCGAACCTTTTTTCAAGTAGGAACAAACTCAACCTATCGTACCAAGCTCTAGGAGCCTATTTTAGCCCATAGAGGGCCTTCTTGAGTTTATACACATGGTTTGGGTCTTTGAAGTTTCCAAATCCTGGTGGTTGGTCTATGTACACCTCTTTTTGAATATAGCCATTTAAAAAAGCACTTTTAACATCCATTTGGAAAAGTTTAAAAATTCATGATTGATGCAAAAGACAAGAGCATCCTAATTGCCTCAAGTCTGGCTACACAAGCGTAGGTCTCGTCATAATCGATTTCGTCCTCCTGGTTGTAGCCTTTGGCCACTAAGCGGGCCTTATTTCTTATTTTTAAGCCAGATTCATCTAGCTTATTACGAAAGACTCATCTAGTGCCAATCATGGGATGATCTTTTGGTTTGGGGACCAAGTCCACACATTATTTCACTCAAACTGGTTTAGCTCTTCTTGCATAGCTATACCCCAATCTACATCCTCGATGGCTTCACTGATGGTCTTTGGCTCTATTTGAGATACGAATGCAACAAAATTACAGAAATTACGTAAAGAACTATTGGTTACAACCCCCATAGATATATCACCTAACACCTTATCGAGTGGATGATCCTTTTTAGTTTTCCATGCAATAGGCATATTCTAATGTTGTTCTTCTACTATTTGCTCCGCATCTTGTTGGATTTGATTCATGTCCTTGGATTGCACTTCTTCTAGTGTACCTGAGATGTCATCAGAAGAGACCTTTCTCTTCGCTTTTGGAGAAGATTCATCAAAATGAACATGAATAGACTCCTCTAGTTGCATGATATATTTATTGAACACACGGAGTGCCTTACTATGTAATGAATACCCTAAGTATATACCTTCATCAGCTTTCGAGTCAAATTTTCCTAAAGACCTTTTTCCATTGTTTAAAATAAAACATTTGCACCTGAATGCATGAATATGTGAAATATTTGGTTTTCGACCTTTAAGAATTTCATAAGGTGTTTTCAAAAAATTAGGTCTAAGTAGTATTCGATTGATTACATAATAGGCTGTGTGAACTGCATCAGCCCAAAAATATTTTGGAACCTTGCTCTCATTTAGCATAGTCCTCGCGAGTTCCTCTATACCTCTATTTTTCCTCTCAACAACTCCATTTTGTTGAGGGGTGCAGGGAGCTGAGAACTGATGCATGATGCCATGCTTATTACAAAACTTATTAAATTTATGATTTTCGAATTCTCCGCCATGGTCGGATCAAATGTAAATAATTTTTAGGTTAGACTAGTTTTGGATTTGTTTGGCTAGACATTTAAAAGATTTATAAGCATCACTCTTTGATGTTAAGAATAAAGTCCATGTGAATCTAGAAAAATCATCGACAATTACCAAAGCATAATAACTTCTACCAAAACTCATAGTTTGTGATGGTCCAAACAAGTCCATATGGAGAAGCTCTAAAGGTCTGGTAGTGGATATCACATTCTTTTTATTAATGGAATTCTTTATTGTTTACACTTTTGACACATGTCACAAGAATCTTGTGTTTTAAAATCGAGTTTTGGAAGACCGATTACCAAATTGTTCTTAGATAATTTTTCTAAATGCTTCACATGAATGTGAGTGACACGTCTATGCCAAAGCCATATGTCATCTTCTTTTGAAATAAAAAATTTTGAAAACATGGAAGTGACATCCTCCAGATTAACCATATAAATATTGTTTACCCGATATCCGACAAATTTAACATTATTAGATAATACATCATGAATGATACAACAATCAGAATCAAATGACACACCATTACCTTTGTCGCATAGTTGGCTTATGCTCAACATATTATGTTCCAAACCTTCTACGTATAGAACGTTCTCGATTATGGTGTTGGTTGAGTTGTCAATCTTCCTGGTGCCTAAGATTCTTATATCCGACAAATTTAACATTATTAGATAATACATCACGAATGATATGACAATCATAATCAAAAGACACACGATTACCTTTGTCACATAGTTGGCTTATGCTCAACAGATTATGTTCCAAACCTTCTACGTATAGAACGTTCTCGATTATGGTGTGGGTTGAGTTACCAATCTTCCTGGTGCCTAAGATTCTTCCTTTGTTGTTGTCTCCATATGTGACGAAGCCCTTTTCTTTTAATGACAAGTCTAGGAATTTTGACTTGTCGCCAATCATATGTCTCGAACAATCGCTATCAAGATACCAGTTTTGTCCATGTGTTTGAAGGCAAAATAGATCACCTACTAGTCTCATGTACACAAATTATGTTGGGTCCTTTTTTGTTAGTGACGAGGGAGTTATCTCCCTTTCTTACCCAAGCGTAAACACCACTGGGTATCCCATATCTCCTAATGTAACAAGAATGAGAGGTGTGGCCATATGTGCCACAATAGTAACATGTAGGGACTCTACTTTTCTTTTTAGACTTTTAATATGGGTGTGTTAGAGGTCTCCTATATGGTCTATTTTTATGGGTGGGGGAACATACCCTAATCCAATGTGGTCACCAACGTTTCTCATTTTACTAAGCATAGTCTCTAATTGATGTTTACTATTTGTAAGTTTTGTGGGTTTATCATTTAGTTTAAAATTTTCATTTTTCAAGTCCTCGCAAGACTCACATGTAGTTGATTGACATAAATTATTTTTAGAGCAATCGCATGAAGTACAAGAAAAAATTAGATCTAGGGTTTCATTTTCCAATTTTAATTCATCTAATTCTTTTTGTAGTTGAACTATTTTCTGATCATTTAGGAAAATTATTCTTTTTCTATCAGCGCTAATTTTTGCAAATTTTTTAAGCTCTTCATGCATCTCAACATAAGCATCATATAAAACATCATATGAGGGAGAGTCAAAAGAAGAGGATGATGTGTTAGAATATACCTCGTTTATAGTATCCTTACTACCTGATCCACAAGCCTCATCTATTATGGTCATTAGGCACAGCTTCACGGTCTCCTCTTCATCTAAGGTGCTTGATGTTGTTTCTTCCTCTGATACATCCCAAACGATGTATGCCTTTTTTGATTTGAAGTCCCGGGGAGTGCTATTTTCTGAATCAACTTTCTTTAAGTAAGTGGGGCACTAGAACATCATGTGACCCGACTTACCACATTCATGGCAAGTGAAGCGCTCCTTGTTCTTGCCTTTCTTAGTTGATTCTCGAGCTTGTTTCTTTTGGAATCGTCTAAATCCTCCTTTCTTATTCAAGAAATTTCCAAATTTTCGCAGAAAAAGATTTAGCGTTTCCTCATCAATGTCTGAATCAGAGTCGTCATTTTCTATCTCTTCATGGGGTTGTGATGTTGTAGCTTTAAGAGATATTTCTTTCTTTTTACGATAAGACTCCTCATGCATGGTCAGACGCCCAAGCTCCATCTCATGCTCTTGAAGCTTTCTGAATAGTGTAGCCAAAGGCATGGAATCTAGATCCTTAGTCTCCATGATTGTCGTCACTTTAGATTGCCATCTCATGTCAAGACATCATAAAACTTTATTAGTGAGTTTTCCTATTGTGAACATTTTATATAGAGCAATAAGATGATTAATAATGTGAGTGAATCGCTTTTGCATGTCGCCAATCGATTCACTCGGTAGCATATGAAATAATTTGTATTCGTGTGTCAGCGCATTTAGCCTGGCGCGCTTGACCTTGCCAGTGCCCTTCGCCTGAGAAAACCTTTCTCACGAAACAACCCTAGCCAAGATTCTTGTCCTCAAATCAAGACCTCCTAGCTTTGATGAAGAATCTAAATCTCTATGGTGGTACGACACCAAGAGATTAATCCAGAAATACACAAAAAACATATTAAAACAGTAAGGTATAATGAACACAATAATGCTTAAAATATTACAAGAAAAGATCTAAAGACTACCCACTCACTAATCACTGAAGCCATCAAAAATCATGTGAGTTAATCAAAAACAGAAATCAAAGAATTTGTCTATCAATCTATATAATGCATGAACATGTGAACAAGATAAAGATGAGCGTATGAACATGTAAAAACGGTATGAAAGAATTCAGAAATCAATTCATTATAACAACTCTCTTCTCACACATGCGACTCTCTTGCAAAACAGTAAAACAGAATGTCAAATGCTCTCTAAAATCATCCTTATACAATAGAATGCAATGCTATGGTTTTCTGGAGGTTGCCTCTATTTATAGCAAGTAGTTTTGGCAGTTGGATTCGTTGCAAACAGTTAAACGATTAAAAAAGAAATCAGATATAACAAATAACAGACCTGTTAATCGATTAAGGCTACCCGTTAATCGATTAACCATGCAACAGAATGACACATAAAATAGTTGTAACAAAAAATATTGATTTAACAGAAAAGCAGTTGAGTTAATCGATTAAGTGACCACGTTAATCGATTAACTGGCACATTAAAGTACATGGTTCAAAAGGTAAACTTCTCATATGTTATGCACAACATATATACATGTTCTAGCAATTATATTATGCCTAACATGCATATATTACATGTATGATTAATGCATGAACATACAATTAACTAGATGATACGTCTTATGGATATGAAATGCAACTAAGATGGCTTGAGAGACTAGCACCTAGATTTACCTCGCCTATACTCTCTTACAACGGCATACATCCAGACTACTTAGAATAGTAACTCTAATTATTGTCCTAGTCTAGATATGACCAAATGAGCATAAGGCATGTTGATTGTTGAGCCATCTTCAAGCTTTAATAGAACCTTGTCTTCATCAAAACATAGCCAAAGTATTGCTAGTGTTATCCTTGACATTTTGCTCTTTCATGGCAATGTAAGTAACTTTGAGTTTGAAGATTTCCATTTCCCTATTCTACTTAGGCATGAAGATCTTTTTTATTTTTGTGAAGAATCTGATGACAACCTCTTTGTGAGTTGCCTTAATTGAAGGATCCTTTCTTGTGAAAGTTCTACTTTGATTGATAGTTGATTTTCTTTGGGTTTATTTGAACAATTTGAAGTACTTTGCCTTGGATTGTCTCGATTTTTATTTGTATAGTTTAGGAATTTAAGAAGAGAATTTGGTTTGATGGGATTTGCAATGTATGCTCACAGTTAGATGTTTAGAATTAGTGGAATGATTTGTAAGATGTTTAAAAAGATGGTTGGGGGATTTGAGGTGGAATGGCGCCACAAACAAACAATTATTTGATAAGCCTTGTGAAGTTCGCCACCAGATTAAGGAACTCTTTCTTGCCCTTCTTGGCTGATCTTGCATAGCTCTCGGTCCTCTTTTCAATTTGGTCTTTCACTTTCTCATGTATTTTCTTCACATAATCTACCTTGGCCTTGCCATCCTTGTATTTCAGCAATAATCTACCTGGAAAAGGCAATAAATCAAGGGGAGTTAGTGGATTGAAACCATAAACAATTTCAAAAGATGAATATCTTGTGGCACTATGAGCTTCCATGTTATAGGCAAACTCCACGTGGGGAAGGCACTCTTCCCATGCCTTTAAGTTCTTTATCAGGACAACCCTCAACAAGGTAGAGAGTGTCCTATTTACCACTTCGGTTTGCCCATCCGTTTGGGAATATCATATGATAGAGAAGAGAAGCTTTCTGCCAAGCTTCCTCCATAGCTTTTTCCAAAAGTGACTTAGGAACTTGACGTCCGTATCACTTACTATGCTTCTTGGTAGGCCATGCAGCCATACCATTTCTTTAAAGAACAACCCCGCGATGTGGTAAACATCATCAAAATTTTTCCAGGGTATGAAATAGGCCATCTTTGAGAACTGGTCCACTACAACTAAAATTGAATCTTTGCCACTATGAGTTCATGGCAAAGCAAACACGAAGTCCATGGATAAGTCTATCCATGGTGAGTCAAGGACGGGCAATGGAGTATAGAGTCCATGAGTCATGGCCTTGGACTTGGCACGTTTGCAACTGATGCACTTCTCGGCCAATAAAAGTGATCATGCAAAATATCAAGGGTCTTTTGAGACCCAAAATAACCCATCAACCCCCCTTCATGGGCTTCCCTCAAAAGCAACTCCCCAATGGAGCTTTTAGGCACACAAAGCCTTTTGTCCTTAAAAGGCAACCCTTCATGCCTAAAGTAGCCCTCATGGGTCAAAATCATGCACTTAACATTAGGTTCAAAAAAGTCAGGGTCATGCTCATTCAAAGCCTTCAGCATTTGATACCCATTAGCTTGGTCTCTAAAGTAGCAATTAGGGCATGCCTTTGAGATAAGGCATCCACCACTATATTAGCCTTTCTCTTTTTGTGTTTAACCACATAGGGAAATTGCTCTAGAAATTCCACTCACTTGGCATGTTGCCTTGCTCCTTTAAATACTTAAGTGACTCATGGTCACTATGAATACAAAATTCGTAGAGCAAAAGATATTGTTGCCAAGTTTGTAAGGCCCTCGCTAATGCATCAAGCTCTTTATCATAAGTGGAATAGTTAAGGACAGATCCCCCAACTTCTCACTAAAATATGCAATAGGATTCTCATCTTGCATTAGAACAGCCCCAATTCCCACATTGGAAGCATCACACTCAATTTCAAAAGACTTTGAAAATTTTGGCAATCTAAGTATTGGTGTGTGTATTTGCTTCTCCTTTAGCGTTTGGAAGGCTGCTTCTTACTTATCACCACAATGAAATCCCGCATTCTTTTTTACCACTTCATTTAGAGGTGCGACCAAGGTACTGAAATCCTTGACAAACCTCCTATAAAAGCTAGCTAGGCCATGAAAACTTCTCACATTTATAGTACTTTTTGGGGTGGGCCATTCTTCGATAGCCTTAATTTTCTCAGGATCTACGTGTACTCCGTTGGCACTAATAATGAAGCCAAGAAATATCACGTGATCAATATAGAAGCTGCACTTCTCAAGGTTAGGGTATAGTTTCTCTTTCCTTAATACAAGCGAAACAATTCTTAAGTGTTCATAATGTTCATCAAGACTCTTAATGTACAGAAGGATATTATCGAAGTACACTACAATAAATTTCCCAAGGAAATATCTCAAAACTTGGTTCATTAGTCTCATGAATGTGCTTGGCGCATTGGTTAAGCCAAAAGGCATTACCAACCACTCATACAAGCCATATTTGTTTAAAGGCTGTTTTCAACTCATCTCCTTCCCGAATCCGAATTTGATGGTAGCCGCTCTTTAGATCAACCATTCAAAAGATTCATGCCCTATGTAATTCCTCCAATAGATCATCCAATCTAGGAATGGGATGTCTATAATTTACTGTGATGTTACTCACGACTCTACAACCAGTGCACATCCTCCAAGCTCCATTTTTTGGACTAGGATGACTAAGACTGCAAGGACTTAGACTTTCTTGCACCCACCCTTTGTGCATAAATTCATTGACTTGTTTTTTTATTTCACTAGTCTCTTGAGGATTGCTCCTATAGGCAGGCTTATTGGGCAAAGAAGCACCAGGAATCAGGTCAAAGTGATGTTTTATGCCCCTCAGGGGTGGAAGACCACTAGGGACTTCTTCTGGGAGTACATCATTGAACTCATTCAAGTAGTCTTTCAAAAATTGAGGCGTAGTAGCCTTCTCAGCAGCAGTACTGCTCAAACAAAAGCTTTTGCACAGAAGTAAGTACATGGGCTGCTTTATGAACAAAGCATGTTTTACTTCACTTTTTGTGACAAAATAGCTCTTTCTATGATCATTTGTATCACTCTTTTTGACTTGGCTAGGTCTAGGGTTTCAACCTTTGCCTCTTAATTTTCCTTATCCATCTTTTCTTTCAGCCTACATTGATCATCACACGCTTGTTTTGGAGATAAGGGTGATAGGACTACCTTGTGGGTGTGATCATAAAAGTGTACTTATTAGAATAACCATCATAGATGGCTTTCTTATCATACTTCCATGGCCTTCCCAAGAGCATATGTTTGGCCTCCATGTTGACCACATCATAAAGAACCATGTCCTCATATTTTCCAATGGAAAAAGGCACTTCAACTTGTTGGTTAACGACCATTTCCCTAACCTTACTAAGTCATTGCAGTCTATATGGTGTTGGGTGTGCCTTGGTGTTAGGTTTTAACATAGACATCAACCTTTTACTAACCATGTTAGTACAACTTCGTCCATCAATGATGAGGGTACATGTATTACCTTGCACAAGGCAGCGATAGTGAAATATGTTTTCTCTTATAGTCTCCTCATGATCTCGAACTTGACTCCCAAGGAGTCTTCAAACAATGAGTAAATCTCCCTTGAGTATAAAAATATATCCATCACTATCATGGTCCTCATCAATATATGCCTCATATTGAGACTCAACAATTCCATTTAGAACCACCATAGTTCTCATCGTAGGGCATTGAGAAGCAATATGGCCACGACCCAAGCATTTAAAGCACTTGATGTCACGACTTCTTTGATTAGGATCCATGGGTTGTTTGCCTTGGGACTTGGCTGCCCCCACAACCTCCTTAGTATTAGGGCCACTGTCCTTTGTTGCATTACCCTCATTCTTAAATTTGTCCATCCCAGCATTTGAAGAATACTTGGATGCTGAATTAGATGAGTACTTAGACTTCCTCCTCTTTAGTTGATGTTCTATCTTGATGGCCTTTTGAACAAGGTCATCTAACTCAACATATGGTTGCAACTCAACAATGTCATGTATCTCAAGGTTCAACCCATGTAGGAACCGAACCATTGTAGTTCCTTGGTCTTCATGGAAGTTGGACCTAAGTAGGGCCATCTCCATCTCCTTAAAATACTCATCTACTGATTTGCTTCCTTGAGTTAGCCTCTGCAATTTGTTATGCACATCTCTCTCATAAGAACTAGGAACAAATCTCCTCTTCATCACTCTCTTCATCTCTCCTAAAGTATCTACGACATCATCACCATACCTCTTTCTCTCCTTTTGGATCTGGTTCCACCATACCATAGCGTACTCCTTAAATTCTAAGGCAGCCACCTTCACCTATCTCTCCTCAGTTTAATGGTGGCATTCGAACACTTGCTCCATCTTCAACTCCCACTCAAGATAAGCGTCAGTGTTATTCAATCCCAAAAATATGGGGACTTTTATTTTTACCCCCTCAAGCCTATCCTCCCTCCTCCTCTCACCACGAGCCCCTCCCTTATAATCATCCTCCTCACACCTCCCTCTCTTATTTATCCTCCTCCTAGGTTCTACATCACTACTAGAATGACCATCCAACCTCCTATCAACATGAATTCGCATATGCTCTATTTGTCTTTGTAAGGTCTAAAATTTGGTGTTCATCATAACATGTAACACGGTTGTCCTTGGGGACAATAGAGAACCACTATCTTCTGAACTAGCCATAATATTACATTCCTCATTATTCTCTCAAGTGTTTAAGTGTTTGCACTCCCTCACTCCTCTCAACGTGTTATATGTATCACTCCCTCACTTTTCTCTCAATTTTTCCCTTTAATTCTTGAGTGAGTCAAGTAATCAAGTTATGTACCAAAAACATGTGAGAAGTTCATAAGATTACCAATAGAATTGGTTTGTGGCACGACTGGAATGTGTGTAGGTTATAGGTTTTCTATTTGGGTCTGTTTTGGGTAGGTTTGGCTTTGGTCTCGACTTGTGGGATTTGTGGCTTAGGATTAGGTTTTGAATTTGATTTGCTTAGATTTTAGGATTAGGGTTTCAGTTGGGATAGGTTTGTTGAAGTAGGTCTCATTTTGTTTGGTTTTGTGGGGTAAGAGTGTTTAGGTCACATCCTTGATGTGTTTGGTTGGTGTTTAGGTGATTTTGGTCGAGGTTGATTGGTTTATGTTTGGGTGATTCGGTTTAGAATTGAGTAGAAGAGAAAGTTTTGTACTTTTGATTTGAACTTTTGGGATTTGAAACTTACTTGTGGTTTCTGCCCCAAATTCAATGCCTTAGGTCTTATTTTGATAAAGATATTACTTTTGTGACTTTCAGGAAAGACCTGAGCTCGATGACCACTTGATGACAACCTCTTTGTGAGTTGCCTTACTTGAAGGATCATTTCTTGTGAAAGTCCTACTTTGATTAAAAGTTGATTTCCTTTGGCTTTATTTGAACAACTTGAAGTAATTTGCCTTGGATTGTCTCGGTTTTGATTTGTATAGTTTGGGAATTTAAGAATAGAATTCAGTTTGACGTGATTTGTAATGTATGCTCATGGTTTGATGTTTAGAATTAGTGTAATTCGATTGTGATGAGTTTGTTGGCCGAGATCCATTCCTTGCTGGCCGAAGTCTTCTAGGTGAATTTATTGGACAACTTGGTCTTGGTTTGATGCATTTGAAATAGAAGATAAGATTAAGATGATCTTCACGACGGAATTGAGGTCTTTATAACATGATGGGCCATTGTGATTTTGTTGCCTTAATATTCATATTATCTCCAAGTTTTCCAAGCCTTGGTCATGTGCTTATTCTCCTAGATTATAGTCGTGTGGCTTTAAGCTCACACCTTCTTCTCCATGTTTCTAGGTCTGTGCATTTTGGTAGATTGAACTCCTTGATATGTGCCAACTCCTTGCTTTCTCCCTTTATTCATCTCTTCCTCCCTTTGATGTGTAATTGTGCTTCCATCATTTAATAAAACATAACATTAGTTAAGTAAATGCATTTAATGAAAACAAATTAAGACAAGGTAAACATCATAACTAAAATTCCTAGACAAGTGCGAGTTAAGACAACTTCCCACTTATTTAGGTTCCTAATTACTTATGTAATAACTAATGAGGTCAAGGTGGTTCTTCCACCAAACCGTGACCTCCCTCAAGATCTTCAACTTGGCTTGTGCAATTTAAAGCCTTCTCATCTTGCGTGGTTCCATGTGCACTTGTCTCCATGATGCTAATTATGAGTTGTCGAAGTAATTCTTAGGCCTTCTTGGCCTTGGCGCTAGTCATTAGTCTTCCCAAGACATGTAAAGGTTCTTCAATGATGCTGGATCCCATTGGGATCACATCAAAATTGAATGTTTATTATCCTAAACTTGTTAAAGTATTTTACTACAACTTGAACTTTAGGGAGAATCGTTTAACATCCAATGTGAAAGGAAAATAAATTATTTTAGATGTTAAAACCTTCAGTTTAATATGCTGTAATATACCCTATCAAGATAGCATAAAATATTTTGGTCTTGCATGTGAATGAGATAATTATGATAGAAAACCACTACTCTATGTGTAGATTCTCTAAATGGGAAATAGAAATGCGTAAGCAACTGGATTTAGGTGAAACTGTAAAGAGTAGAGATATCCTTGTTGTAGGAAATCTCAATCTCAAAGATCGTTTGCTTCATTACTTTCTGAGCTATATCATTCTTCCAAAATTTTCAAATCATTCTCAAATTAATGACATGGAACTGCAATTGATGTATGCTCTTAAGCATAACCTTTCAATCAAATGGGCTTTAATAGTAATAAGACAAATGTGGTCTATCCGAGAGACTCACAGCCCTATGCCTTATAAAATCTTCATTACCAAAGTCCTTGAGCATTCTGGTGCATCCATTGCTGGTGAATCTAAAGACACACTTGATGCACACGATTGTGAAACCGATGTGGATGTGATCCACAAAATAGGGTTCTTCTGAGATCCCATTGATACAATCTATAAGCATCAAAGTGATCGACAAGCTGCACATGTTGATCCAAAAGTCTCTACTAATCCTCTTGAACAACAAACTTCTAAGTTTCTTGCTGAGTCTTCTTCATCTGCTTCCATGCCTACCAATCAAATGATTATGGATGAGTTATTCTCTCTTCGAGGCTACATCTCTAATCGGATGGATGCTCTTGATGCTTAGAATCAACAAGTCAAAATCGAGCTTCAACATCTTTCTTATAAGATCAATAGCATGGATCTTGATGGCGATAGCCATGAGCCTGAGTCTTAAAACATTTTTTGTCTAGGAATTCTCTTTGTAATGTAGCGTGATTGTGGAAAAATTGTTGTTTTGCTGCTTTTCTCTTGTTACGCTTGAACAATGTATGAACATCATTTATGTTTTCTTCTATGCTATGTTACCTCTATATTTGCTATATACATATTGTATGTGTGCTGGACTCTTGCTTTTCTTCTTTTTGATGAAGTCAAAAAGGGAGCATAAATAATAGGGGGGTCATACTCAAGACAAGTCAGAATATCAAAAAGTATGCTACACTAAAAAAAAATACACTGTCAAGAAAATATTGGTTTGTCATCATCAAAAAAGGGGAGATTGTGAAGAAGATCTTACTCCTGACCTTGGCACGGTTTTGATGAAGACACCAACATCACATAAAGAAGAAAAGCAAGAATACTTATGAAGACAATGAAGATAAAGCTTCAAGGAATTAGAATCTAAATCTATAGGAAATGTTATCCTTATACTCTATTATATACAAATAGTAATAATGCTCAAAAGTATTTAAGAGAAAATTGAAAACTACAAGTATAAATGAAAACAATTTTCAAAATATTGTGTAATAGGTTACAAGATCTAAGTAACAGGTTATTGTGACTAAGTAACATGTTACCTAAACTAAGTAATAGGTTACATGAGTGAGAAATGAGTTATCCAACAAAAATTGAACAAGGTAATCAATTACACCCATTTGAGTAATCGATTACACTATGTGATAATCAATTATTTAGTTGGACAAAATGTTTGGGTAATCGATTACGTCCTTTAGGTAGTCGATTACACTGTGTGATAATCAATTACTCAGTTGGACAGAATGGTTGGGTGATCGATTATATCAATGTTGTCATCGATTACTGAGAGTTGTTGCACCTGTTTTCATATTCAAACTTGAAGATGTAAGTTTGCATGAATGCGAGATTGAAGAGACAAGCATGCATCACATAATGTTTTGATGAAGACAAAGGACACACAAATGTTGCTGAAGACAAAAGAGTGATAAAGGTAAAGGATTGACAACATGCATAAATGTTGAAGGACAAGCTTAAGAGGATGAGAAAATAAACAAACAACAAGTATCAACGATAAAGTCAAGACTCAAGTACATACAAGGGAAAGCATTCAAAAGAAGATCTACGGGTTAAGTATTTTTATATCTTTATTAGGTCTTAAGATGTTGACTTAGTAAGAGTCTAGGCTAGGATGAACCCTATTGAAAGTCTAACAAGCTAAAATCAATCATAACTAAAATGAGACTTACATCAATACCTACATGATTTACAGGCACATGCATACATACATGATAATATGTTTTGAATGCATTTAAAAAGAGTTTTAAATCATACGTCATTCAAAGACACGCATCATGCTTTCCCTAATGTTTTTACATTTCTACACTACTTGATTTACGTAACTTGACATGCATATAATTCTATGATAATTGCATATTTGTATTGTGCATTTAGTGTTCTTAATTGTCTATATAATTTTATGTAAGTTTGGTTGGATATTGGTAATCTTGGATGATCGAAAGAATTATGTTTTCACTGTAACTAAACCAGATAATCGAATAAGTGGTTTAGATAATCGATTATCAGCAGATAAAATTAATCGACTAAGTTGAGTAGTTAATCGATTAAGAGTGGATGATTTAATCGATTAAGTCTGTCATTAATTAATTAAACAGTGTGTAAATTTGTATAATTTCTAGGTTTATCGAGTGACGGTCATTGTGTCCTGTATCACGTATTCACCACCCCTTTAGGTAAGTGGCAGAGCCTGTGGGACCCAAAAAGTGGTATCAGAGCTAGTATGACCATGTTATCTTAGCCGCATAGATCATTGATCCAAGGCACTTTCACCATGGGCTCTTCTAACCCGCTTTGTGGCGATGGCGCATCCATCGACTGCCCTCCGATTTTCAGTGGTTAGAGGTATGCCTACTGAAAAATCCGAATGAGGATTTTTATTGAGGCCATCGATACGGAAATTTGGGATTCCATCCAAAATGGACCTTTCATTCCACTACACACTGAATAGAAAAACGAAAGAGAAACCTAGAAGTCTCTTGACCAACTAGGAAAAGAGAAAAGTGCAATTCAATTTGAAAGTGAAAAACATGATAACCTCCGCACTCTCATATAATGAGTTCTTTAGAGTTTCGTAGTGCGATAGTGCCAAGGAAATGTGGGATACTTTACAAGTGATCCACTAAGGCACTAGTGAGGTCAAACGTTCTAGATTGAATACATTGATGCATGAGTATGAATTGTTTCACATGTTTCCACACGAGTATATTCCTGATTTACAAAAACGATTTACTCATATTATTAATCATCTCATTGCATTAGATAAATCATTTTCCAAACATGAACTAATTGTTAAAGTGTTTAGATCTCTAGACATGAAATGGCAACCCAAGGTGGCTGCCATTATGGAGTCAAAGGACTTGGAACAAATGACACTCGTAACTCTATTTGGCAAACTTCAAGAACATAAGCAAGAATTAAGACGTTTTACACTCAATGAACAAATCAACGAGAACATCAAAGAAACCTCCTTCATTGCAACAAGATCATATGCAAGAAGTCAAAAGGAGATATTTGATTATAGTGAGTCTGATTCTGACACGGATGATGAAGCCATGTCCCTCCTTATCAACAAATTCATAAAGTACCTAAGAAAGAATGGAGGAATAAAGAAGCTTCACAAGGAAGCTGAGATTGTTCGATCAAGATGAGCATGAATCCCAAAGACAATGAATCTTTCCAGAAGAGTAGGAAAGTAGGATGCATGAGGTACACATGCCCTACACCTTACAAGAAGATTGAAAAAGATTACAAGAAAGACTCTCGGGATATCAAAGCTAAGAAGGCATATATCGTTTGGGATGAACCCGAAGAGGACGATTCGTCAGCAAGCATCCCGAAAGATGAAGAATCACACAAGATTTGTCTAATGGCTCAAAATTCGAACTCTTGCGAAGTAAGTGAGCAAGAAGATCCTAGTGAGGTCTACTTATATGATTAAAGTTCAAATTTCGATATATCTCTCACATATAATATGCTATAGGATGCTTATGTTGAAATGCATGAAGAACTTAAAATGTTACCTAAAAAGTGCATGAATAGCAAAAGGTTAATTTTAGATCATGAAAAGAAAACATGTGAATTGCAAAATTTCATTGATATGCTGAAAATTGAAAAAGAAACCTTAGATGCTAAATATGCTAACTCTTCATGTGATTGTACTTCTAACTTAAATATGGCATATATGTATGAAAATTGCATTTGCATGAAAAATGATCATAATGTCTTGAATGATAAACTTACGAATTTCACATCTACATGTCTTAAGTGTCATAGATATATTCTAAAATGAAATCCTAGCAAGGCCATAAACTCAAGAATCATGATATCACAAAAAAAAATCATTTTTAGGCCTAATGCTTTATGTTTCACATTTACGTGCTCTCAAATGCAAACATGATATTATTGAATAAGTATATGAATCATGTAACCATGTTTCGATTGATATTAAATGTATAAACACCATTAAAGATTATCTAATCATGTTGAAGCACAACTAGTTAAATCTCACATTAATGCAAACTTAACTAAAACTATGTTTTTGGAAAGCTTATGTGAATTTAATGTTTGATTAAGTCATCTCCAAAAGAGGAGAGGAATGGTACGCTTACTATTTTGTAGGTACGAATGAGGATAAATACTTTAAGAATTGATATTCTATGCAAGAAAAGAACAAGAATCACAAATTGAAGAAAAGCCAAATAAAATATCAAATATGGCAAACTTCAAATATCTTGATAAAGATGAGTTAAAGTATGTGAGGTAACCTAATATCATGATAAATGTTATCCAAAAAATTGGTATCCGATATATTACCCAAGTGTTTGAATGCATGCTTGATTTCTAGATAATCCTAAAAGTTCACTTATCGCCATAATATGCATGTAGTTTTAATTGTAAAATGCATTCTTGCTTGTATATGCTAATATGCCATTTTGGCTCTGTGTTAAGTTCCCATTAGATGTTTAGGATAACTCTTTGTCTTAGAATCTTAGGAGACCTATAAACTAATTCAAATTGTGCCAAAATTTGTTTATGTGACTCATTTAATCAATTGTTCTATGTTTTAATCGATTACCTAGGCTTTTTCAAATTATCTTAATCGATTATGTGTTTCCTTAATTGATTATCTGGGCTAAAATGTTTTAAAATCTTAATCAATTAAGTTGGAACATAATGGATTAACTATGTTAAAATTTTAATCACGTTAGTCGACTAACACAGAGGTTAATCGATTAAGTGCAGAAATAAAATAAATTATGCAACACTTATGGGTTACGATTTTGAAAACCCTTACCTCGTGAACCATGTCCTCTACTCTCAAATTGATCCCTCAATTCTTCCTCAATCTCATATTAGAGCTATCAATTCTCTTCTTCTTCCCTTCTCTAAGTATTCAACCCACCAATTCGACTCAAATTGCAAAACCTAGTTTTTCCCATTTTCAAACCCTAAATTCGGCTTTCACCCAACAATCAATTACCCATCCATTTGATTCTGCTACCATGAGTAACAAAAGACCAAAGAGAGTGAAACACACTGTTGGCTCAAACCATTCTCTACGTCATCCTGAACGTTCGTAAAATTTCAGCGTCGAAGGTTCCTCTTTAGCCAAGTAGAATCCTCCACTAGGTTTAGACCCGTTTTATGCTCTTGTTGTCCAGGCAGAGAGGTTATCTCGGTTCATAAGCCAGAAATCTAAGTACATCCATTATGCCGACATTGCATGGATGGTGGAGCAAGGATTCCAATTCCCGCATGAATTAGAGGTGCAAGGGGTTGTGCGTTTAATGGAATTAAATGGTACTTTTTACCCCTCTCTAGTTTGGGAATTTTATGTGAAATTTCAGTATAAGGATGGTGGGTATAGGAGTGTGGTGAAAGGGAAGCTGATTATGTTGAATGATGAGTTGTTTATGGATGTGGGAGACTTATCCTACGATGGTGGTACCCTTAGAATTGCCACGATGAAAAGTGGAGTATGTGAAACTCTATAGAGGTATATAAGTCATTCTTAAGGGAACCTCATTATTTTGTTTGAGGTGAGCTCACAAAAGTAGGTTCTTTAACCATAGAAAATAGGCTTTTACATTACCAAATTGCTTACATATTAGTTCAACGCAACACTAATCATGCGCAACCTATTGTAAATGATCGGAAGCTTACATATGTATGTTGTTAAAGAAGGAATACTGATTAGCTAGCCCGATGAGATTCTAAAAGTGATGTATGGTATTGCATCATCTTCTTCGAGATTGTTGGCTTATGGAATATTCATCTCACGTTTCATTAATCATTTGGAGATTGACACATCTTATGCAGAGATAATTGCTGTGAATTCCAAAGAGCATACGGTCCACGAGAACATCATTCACAAGATGAGTATTTACAAATATGGAGGTGAATGGATGTATCAAGAGGATTGCAGGACCTCAGTGGATTTAGAAATGTCTGGAGAAGAAGGTGATGAGCATAGTGAGCAAAACCAAGGGGAAAATGCAGAGGCATCTGATATGCCTCGAGGAAATTCATTTGGTTTGGCTCATCTAGATGCCATGGAACAACGCCTAAATGAGTGTATCGACTCAATGAACCAAGAAGTGGTATCTAGGATACAATCTATAGAGGATAGGCTTATGACGGAGTTTCGAAGACAAGATGAAGAGAATCATAGTCGATTCAAGTAGCTTTCTTTTATGTTTACTTCCTTCAGTGGATTTCTACAACCACCTCCTAGCTAGCTTAGGATGTCTAGTGTGTCCTACTTAGTTGCTGCTTTTAGGAATTGTGTGGTTTTGTTTAATCTTTTGGTTGTTACATTGTAATTTTCTAAACTCGTTTAGTTTGTTTTTGTGCTTTGACTTAAACAATGTAATGACATAACATGCTATGAATGAATCAGTTTTGTGCTATTAAAATCAAATTGTATACTGCTCTTATTACTTTTGTAAATCACTTGATCAATGGATAAAAGAATGTTAGAAACTTACAAATCTATTTGCATTGATCTAATTGTCTTTACATTTCAATTAACAAGTGGTATTAATTCACAAGTGGTATAGAAAGTGGTATGTACATAAGTGATATAAAAAATTTGGCATCTGTATAAAACAAGTGGTATGAAACCTGTGATATCAAACTGTATAAGTTTCTGCTATAGCATGTGGCCTACACTAAAATCTGTCATATCAGTAGGTTTAATCGACTAAGCACGGGCCATAATCGATTAACCTACACCTAAAATGCAATTTTGGGCAAAACTAAATCTCACTTAATCGATTAAGTACATATGTTATTCGATTAATTTTAGTAGAAATTGCATTATTTGTTCCTTCTTTTGGCAATATACTTTCATATATGACTTTGCTTTTCGATCATGCCAAAAGGGGGAGAAAGGTTGTTGTTTATGTTTTGCAAGACTTACAAGAGAAGATAAGTTGAGGCTTCTGCAACGAAAAAGACAAATCACCCAATAATTAAATTGAGGGGGAGAAAAAGGGAGAAACGTGCATCAACTTACAAGAACAAGACAAAACAAGTTGATTGTCATCAAGAAAATCCAACAAATAATTGTTAGATCCAACAAGTTGTTAACAAATGTCAACAAGTGTATGTCATATGTCAACAAGTGTTTGTCATCGTCAAAAAGGGGGAGATTGACGATGTAAGCGTGCATGAATGCGAGATTGAAGAGGCAAGCATGCATCACATAATATTTTGATGTAGACAAAGGACACACAAAGGTTGATGAAGACAAAAAAGTGATAAAGGCAAAGGATTGACGATGTGCATAAATGTTGAAGGACAAGCTTAAGAGGATGAGAAAATTAACAGACAACAAGTATCAACGATAAATTCAAGACTCAAGTACATACAAGGCAAAGCATTCAAAAGAAGATCTAGGGGTTAACTATTTTTATATCTTTATTAGCTCTTAAGATGTTCTTAGTAAGATTCTAGGCTAGGGTGAACCCTAATGAAAGTCTCACAAGCTAAAATCAATCATAACTAAAATGAGACTTACTTGCATACATACATGATTTACATGCACATGCATACATACATGAAAATATGTTTTGAATGCATTTAAAAAGAGTAATAAATCATATATCATTCAAAGACATATATCATACTTTTATAAATCATGTAGGAGATTCATTCATCATTAAAAATATATTTTAGAAACCCATTTAATCGATTAGGAGTCATATTAATCGATTAAGTTTTGGGAACCTGTTAATCAATTAAGTTAGGGGCTAATTAATTAAGCAGGTAAGAAACCCGTTAATCGATTAAATCAATTTTTAATCGATTAAGCTGGTAATTGTTTCTGTTTTCTGTTATTTTGAAGAAACCCGTTAATCGATTAAGGTTCAATATAATTGATTAACTGTGGTTAAAAAAAAGTATATAAATCCGAGTTTTTCATGTTGGTTAATAATATAGATCATATTGGAAAATATTGATTTAGAGGGTTAGAACACATTTTCGAAAACAGAGAGTTTTACACTTTGTTGAGAAGATCTAAAGCTCAAACTTTCATATCTTTAGGAAAGATTTTATAATTGTTCTTTCAATAAAAGAAAATGGTGAATCTTTACAAGATACTCGTTGAGATTTCATTGTCAAATCTGTGAAAAAGAAACATGCATCTCACGCATTGTATTTACGTATTTATGTATTTATGCATCTCGTCGTTGAGCTTTCATTGTCAAATCTGTGAAAAAGAGTTTTTATACAAGATTATTAATAATATATCATAGTAAATCATAATTTCTATTATTTAGTAATTCCCCGGCAGCGATGCCAATTTGTTGAGAGATATTTCTTGCTGGTTATTGAGGCAAGTTTCTATTTGCTTTATTTAATGAAAGGTTTATTCTTTGCTCGACATCTCGGGCTTTGTATGAATAAATTTCAACTCTGATATAATGATTTCAATAATGTTCATTTAATAAAAAACTTAGCTTTATTGAATTATTAACAATTTCATATCATCTCGGCATTGTTGGATTAATTTCCAACGTCTGTATAAAGGTATGAATTTAGCAAATTAACACAAGTGATAATGACTGATATTTATTTTTTCATTTTCCTTTATTAACCGAACTACTTCCTTATGGAAGGCTGTTAAAGAATAAATAAAATAAAACAATAAATGGTTAATTGCATCAAATAAATGTTAGTTGCGAAAAGTAAATGACTGAAAAATAAATGTTAGTTGTGGAAAGTAAATGACTGAAAAATAAAAGTTAGTAGTTAGATCACTCATTATGACTGTTTATTTTTCCTTTTCACAAAGATAAAATTTATGAATTAAATTGCACTTTGATTCAAGGTTTCTTTCTTTGCCAACAAATAAAATTTATAAGTTATCATCTTACTATTTTACATTTGCATCTCTTTAAAGATTCAATTGTAGTATTGTATAAGGTTATGTCGAACCACAAGAAATTGCCTAATAAAACATTATTATAAACATCTTATATTACTACTAAAGATTGAATATGTTTTTGATTGATTTTTTATTATGTTGCATAAAAATTAATAGGGAAACATAAACTAATATTCACATATTCTTGAGGATAAAATTGGTTTGAAATATGGAATTATTTCTAGACTCGATTGATTTTGAGAACATTACAAGTTATCTGTTATACTTTCAGTTGATTCTACACACCATTTCTAAATCCTTCATCTAGTGTCCAAGAATGATAAGATGATTTTCAAATCTTATGTAATACACTAAATAATAGTTAAGTTCCACTCGTCGTACTTCAGGCTCCATTAACTTTATTTAGCTGTGAACATAAGTTGCATAAAATAGATACTTGATATGGCAAATGAACTAAGGTGTAGGTTATACTTTTTAGTTCATTTGTCAACTCTTTGAGAATAAGCATTTTTGGATCATTAAATCAAGTTTTAGTGTTCAAGCTAAAACCGCATTAAGAACTCCATAAAGAATCAAAACTTAACCAAAAGTAATAACTTGAATGAATTGAGTTCAAAAGATGATGTAATTAAAGAGAAGAAATAAAATTACACCATAATCAAAATCAATATGTAGGAGCATGAGCCATCTATCCAAGGATGAGATGCTTTTGGAACCAAATGAACTTACAAAATTAAGTTTTTGTATCACATTTGTCATCTTCTTTCTCCTCTTGAATTCTAAGTAAAAATTACAAGAAATTACCTAGGACAAGCTTAGAACCGAGACTAGAGAAGAAGTGAAGAAGAATAAATAATGAATGTGAAAAATCAAGTGTTTTCGATGTATGTTGAAGTGTTGAATGGGGGCTTTATTTATAGACAACCAGGGCACCGCCTGGCCACCTACTTGCCCACGTCAGGATCACCAAACCCTTCAACATGGGTTTGGTTCATGACCAAGCTTAGTCAGCTGCTTGGTGTTGACTCACCAAGGCTAGTTGTGAGCTACTTGACCAGGCTATTCTGAGCAACTCTGAAAAGTGTTTAGGAGCCTAGTCAAGTGAGGTCATGCATGATGTCAAGGTTGCTTGGTTGCTAAGTCAAGTTTGACCCCTATTGGGTCCAGCCCGCCTGGCTGCTTATGTGGCCACGCTGAGCTGCCTGCTTGAGCAGCTTGTCCTACTCTAGCTAAGTCTGTGGTTCCAGCTGGGCAGTCCCAAGGTGCACGTTGAGTTGTCTGCTTCAGCAGGTTAGCTTGTGTCAGGCTTGAGTCTGACCGTGTAAAGTTTGTGTCTGGCCGAGCCAAGTCGGTGTCTGGTCAGCTGGGCAGTGTTGAATGTCTACGTCAGGCCGCTTAGTGAGCAGCTTCATGTATGCATCAAAATGGCTTATATGGATACCTCCTTGCTTGACTATATTTTCTTGATTATTTTTACTTTCTTCATTTTTCCTAAAAACTTCACACAAAGATTTGGAAAAAGAGGTGGACAAAATATATAATCACAATATGACAACTTATCTAAAAAGTGTTGAATTAAGTTGATTTTGCATGATTTGCATAGGATAAGTGTCATGAAAAGTGTATCAAAATTAGATATTTTTAGCACTTATCAGTAAAGTATATGGAAATCTTGAGTTGAAAGTTTGTAATTGCTACTCCTAATATCTAGTGAAGAAATCTCTTGTGCTGCAAGAGTACTAGACATAACCTTCGGTGGACAACAAGGTGAACCAGTTTAAAAATATCTTAGTAATCTCCCTTATCTTTTTAAATTGGTTTGATATTTTTCTGCATAACTTTTTTCGCTGCTACTAACTCTGATAATTGTAGAAAAATCTAGGTATAGAAACGAGCCGAACTGAGTCGGACCAGAGCATAGCTCGGTTCAGCTCGATAAGGTTTTGTTCGGCTCGAAACTTGACTCGAGTTCGATAAGAGTTATTTTTTAACTCGGGTTCGGCTCAGTTAAACTTTACTAATAGTTTGGCTCAGTTCGAATTGATTCAATTAGACAACTCAAATAATTATTTCATTTTTTAAAATATTATAAAAGGCATTACATATATAAATATAACATAGTTTATAAATATAATAAAAATAAATATAAAAATAATGTATCGATCATAATAAGCATGAAAATTAATTTATATGCATAAATATATAGACACGCATAAATACATATATACACATTAATATATATGTGTGTATATGTATATATATATCTGTGTGTATATATATATATATATATATATTGATTCGGTTCATGAACCTAACGAGTCGAACTGTATCCAACTCAACTTTGCCTCGTTTAGTTATCGAACTCAATTTTTAGCTCAAACTCGACTCATTTGGTTCATGAACCAAGTTTATAGAGCTAAATAACGAATCGAGTTTCGAACGAATACCGAGTTGGATCGGTTCATTGTCAGACTTAGAAAAATATGACAAATATTTAAGTCAACTATTTCACCCCCAATTAGTTCTCATCTCAGTCTTACAGTTACTCCCAATTGTCCTTGATGCAATTGTTACTCATTGCATGCGTGTACTAACCCTAAAGCGTTACGGGTCATAATAGGCTTTAGTGTTAGGTACCAGTGGCAGAATACACCTAGAAGGGGGGTTGAATAGGTGTGGCAGAGCTTAAGTTCCACTTTTTGGGTTTTTGCACACTTGCTGAAAAATGCTCAGTTAATCGATTAAGCGTTGTTCATAATTGATTAACCAGTAACAAAAACAGAATAATCAGAACAGCAATTTGCACAGTTAGTAACTAACACACAAACAGATATACAACAGACACTTTTACGCAAGATTAACAAGAATATAGCAAGGAATAAGCATGCAAAAAACCAGCTCCAAACTCGCATTAAAATATCTTCAAATATAAAAGAGAAAAGGATAGAAAAGATTGCGCAGGGATTTTATTGTGGTTCATTTTGTTGTCCACTGCAAAACTACATCCAGTCCTCACCTCTGATCTGGGAGATTTTCCTTCTTCACTATAGAACACAATGTACGTTACATACACACTTCCAAATACAAGACTCGAATGCTCCTTTCTTGGAACCCAAAGAACTTTGTCACCCTTGGTTTGACCTTTCCCAAAACCGTGTCCCAAGAAAACCTTTCTTACCGCAATTCAGCCTCAGCCAAGGTATCGCTCTTTATTCCAAGACCTCCAAGTCTTTGTGTGAAGAACACCTTACCTAACCGCAGCTAGGATTTTCACAATCATTGAATAACAATGCTTTAAGTTATGAATGAGTACTTAATACTCGGATAGTACAATAAAGATCAAAGCCTAAAACCTAAGTAAGAACCCACAAGACGCCCTAGTCTAATATGAATGTTCATACATGAGGTTTCTAAAATTATGCAATCAATAAAACACTATCTCTTTTCTTTTCAAGAAACAGGAGAATGATGCAAGAGAACTTTTTCAAAGAACATGCAATATAAATGTAAAACTTAAAGCCTTAGCGTGATCTAATCTTCCTTCTCTGCATTTTTCACTCTTTTTTTTCACATTCGTTTATGCAATTTTCCAGAGTTTATACAAAACATATTTTGCCTTCAAAAATGGTTTTTTTAGTTATGCAGTTGAAACAGTAGGAAATAGACACGTTAATCAATTAAGCCATGGGGTTAATCGATTAACCAGTGTATTTTTAATACATGATTTAATGGTAAACTACTTATATGTTATGCTTGATACCTATACATGTTTTAGCCATTATGTTATGCCTAATATGCACATATAACATGGCATGAACCTAATTATCATATATTTCTAGATGATGTCTTATTTTAGTGGATTAATTACTTTATTAAGTCTTGTGAGACTCACACCTAGGTTTATCTAACCGAGACTCAATATATATGGCAAGCAACTTAGACTTCTAAAAAGATAATAAAGAATTATAACATAAGTCTAATAAGTCACCACTTCACAACTTGAGTCCTAGGCATGGTGGTTAATGAGTCATCTTCAAGTTTTAATAAAACATCGTCTTCATCAAAACATAGGCAAAGCATTGCTAATGCAATCCTTGACACTTTGCACTTTCAATCTCCCCATTTTTGATGATGACAAACACCACATCAAATAATAAGTTACATTTGATAAATTAGCTTGACGATGTGTACATTTTCATAATGGTTGTGCATTCAAAGTTGAAGTGCTTTGCTCTCCTCCTTAGGTAAGCAACGATTAAGCTATTATGACAACCTGCAAATAACATCAAACACAACAAGCAACCTTTCTCCCCCTTTTGACATTATCAAAAAGATACGAATATTCAATTCTAGTCAAAAGTAAGAAGAGATATAGCAATTTATTTTGAAAAACTGTAATTATTAGCATAGGCAATAACCAGTTTGAGAAGCTTAAACAAATGCATTGATTTCTGACTCTAAAGCTGAATATAGACAGATTTTGCATGACATATTCATTATGTAACCAGTTTAGACATGGAATGATTAAACATATATGTATACCACTTGTTAGCACTTGTTGGGTATTTTCATTTTAAAACATATTTCAATCATTCAATTATAATACACAGTTAAGACATGTTCAAGATTCATGCAAAAACAAATTATATTTAACATAATTAGCAAGGTTCAACATAGTTACAAAATACTAAAAGATGGTACAACCAAAACTATGAGATCTACTTGACTCAAAAATATAGACATAAGACGCAAAACAACAAGAATTAAATTTCAAAAAAACTTTGAGCCCAGGTAATCGATTAACACAAAATTTAATCGATTAAGATGATTTATTTCAAAAAGTTTTAGCTACTGGAACTCATTTAATCGATTATACTGAGGGTTAATCGATTAATGATAGAAAGTTAACAGTTTTAAGCACAATTTTGAGCTTACTAAGAAATAATTTTGTAACCTTGTTAATATAATTACCTTACTTACCCATTGGTGATAGATCAAGATTACCAATTGTTTGATGAAAAGTTTGATGATATGATCAATGTTGTGTGTTTGATATTCAAAGTGCGCTGCTCCCCCTTTTATTGTTCTTCCCTTTATCTTCTCCCCCTTTATTACTTAGAGAAGTACTCTTGGTAGGTAGCATAATATGGAAGCTCATTTAACAACCTTTCTCAATAACTTTTCTTCAAAATAGCCTTGACCTACTCACCAACCTTGTGCCTAGAACATCTTTTATTGATTTATCCCTTGATGCTCTAATGTCCTTTGGCACACCTGCAAACACAATTTACTTGTCTCTTCTGGGTATCCAAGTTATTTTGGGTCCCTTCTTGTTAGAAACTAAGGGATTTTTCCCCTTCTTTACCCAAACATATTTGCCACTTGGCACACGAAATTTTCTAATAAAGCATGTAGTGCATGTGTGACCATATGTACCATAATAGAAACAAGTAGGCATGTTATTATTTGATTTCTTATGCATATGAACTACTAGATTTCTATATGGTCTTTTCTTAGGTTCGGGTTTATATCCAATCTCAGATCGGTTACCAATGTTTCTTGTATTAGCAAGCAATGAGTTAAGGTTTTCTTGACTATAGGTGAGCTTTGAAAGTTTTTGTTTCAAAACAGAATTTTCAGCATTTAAATTCTCACAATTGTCACATATAGAGGGTTGACATAATTTAGAAGTAGAGCAATCACATGAGGCACATGCATAGATAAGATCAAGAGTTTCATTTTCAAGTTTAAGTTCATCTAATTCCTTTTGTATTTCAATTATTTTCTTTTCATATAATTTTCATGCAAGGAGATAACTCTTTTTCTATCTATATTTATTTTAACAATTTTCTTTAATTCCTCATGCATTTCGACATAATCTGCATATAATTTATCGTATGGAGGAGAGTCATTATAACATGATGAAGTATAGGAATTTACCTCAATAGAATCATCTTCATCATTGGATGTGCACTCCTCATGCAATTGTGCTATAAGGCATACCTTTAAATGCGCTTGATTTGACAAAAAAAATAGCTAATTTGAAAGGAGAATGGCATACAAGAATTAATCAAATATTTAACAATGTTAGCAATGTCAACTCTGGACATTCAAGAGTTGCTCTTCTTGTTCTCGACTTTCTTGAGGTGGCTTCGACGCTGATGCTTCATGTGGCCTATTTTCCACACTCATAGCAAGTGAAGCCTTCTTTGGGAATCTTGCTTTTCTTAGGCGAGTTCTTGGCTTCTTTCTAGAGATTCTTGATCCCTCCTTTCTTCTTGAGATACTTCTTGAATTTTTCAAATAGGAGAGTCAAGTCTTCATCAGAATCAGAATTTGATTTAGAATCCTCACTTTCTTGATCTTCTTGAAATCTTGTAGCATTGAGTGTGATTCTATTCTTGTCTGACTCTTCATTCGTTGTCAAGCGCCCTAACTCCATTTCATGTTCTTGGAGTTTACCAAACAAAGTAGC
The DNA here is from genome assembly GCF_001865875.1 of Lupinus angustifolius. Taxonomy (NCBI): domain Eukaryota; kingdom Viridiplantae; phylum Streptophyta; class Magnoliopsida; order Fabales; family Fabaceae; genus Lupinus; species Lupinus angustifolius. Next base: position 17,217,827 of record NC_032014.1, read on the forward strand.
TAATGGCATGTTGTCTAAGTTCTTTGACTCCATTATTGCGGTTACCTTTGGTTGCCATTTCCTGTCAAGACAACGCAAAACTTTATTAGACAAATCAGCATTAGTAAAAATTTTATCAAGGGCGACCAAATGATTTACAACATGAGTAAAACGTTTTTTGCATATTACATATAGATTCATTAGGAAGCATGCGAAATAACTCGTACTCATGCTTAAGCGCATTTATTCTAGCGCTCTTAACTTCACTCGTGCCTTCGTGGGTAACTTGCAAAGTATCCCACATTTCTTTTGCATTAAGGCACTGCGAGACTCTAAACAATTTGTCATAAGATAAGGCCGAAGTAATAATGTTCTTAGCCTTAAGGTCATGTTGGACCTTTCTTTTCTCAATATCCGTCCATAAGCCTTTAGGCTTTTCTTTAAACTCGCCATCCACCATATGAAGTGGAATATATGGACCATAACCAACAGAATCCCAAATGTTAGTGTCAATTGCCTCGATATAAATTCTCATGTGAACCTTCCAATAGGCATAACCTTCGCCACTGAATACGGGAGGGCGGTTAATGGATGTGTCATCACCGCCAAATGGGTTAATAGAGCCCATGTGTAGTCCATCTCGGATCACGCGGATGTGATTGAGCTAGCATGACGTGCTAGCTCTAATATCACTTGTTAGGTATCAGTGGCAGAATACACCTAGAAGGGGGTTGAATAGGTGTGGCGGAGCTCAAGTTCCACTTTTTTTGTTTTTGCATACTTGCTGAAAAATGTCTAGTTAATCGATTAAGCACTATTCATAATCGATTAACCAGTAACAGAAACAGAATGATCAGAACAACAACTTGCATATTTATTAACTAACACACAAACATATATACAACAAATACTTTTATGCAAGATTAACAAGAACATAGCAAGGAATAAGCATGCAAAAAATCAGCTCCAAACTCGCATTAAAACATCTTGAAATATAAAAGAGAAAATGATAGAAAAGATTGCGTAGGGATTTTATCCTGGTTTATTTTGCTGTCCACTGCAAAACTACATCCAGTCCTCCCCTCTGATCTGGGAGATTTTCCTTCTTCACTATAGAACACAATGTACATTACATACATGCTTCCAACTACAAGACTCGAACGCTCCTTTCTTGGAACCCAAAGAGCTTCGTCACCCTTGGTTTGACCTTTCCCAAAACCGTCTCCCAAGAAAACCTTTCTTACCGCGATTCGGCCCCAACCAAGGTATCGCTCTTTATCCCAGGACCTCCAAGTCTTTGTGTGAAGAACACCTTACCTAACCGCAGCTAGGATTTTCCCAATCATTAAATAATAATGCTTTGAGTTATGAATGAATACTTAATACTCGGATATTACAATAAAGATCAAAGCCTAAAACCTAAACAAGAACTCACAAGACGTCCTAGTCTAATATGAATGTTCATGCATGAGGTTTCTGAAATTACGCAATCAGTAAAACACTATCTCTTTTCTTTTCTAGAAACACAAAAATGATACAAGAGAGCTTTTTCAAAGAACATGCAATATAAATGTGAAACTTAAAGCCTTAGCATGATCTAATCTTCCTTCTAATTCAATGCTCTCCAATAGATTCTAACAATGATGATCTATCTCTTTTCTCTGTGTTTTTCACTATCTCTTTTTTTTACACTCGTTTATGCAATTTGCCAGAGTTTATACAAAATAGATTTTGCCTCTAAAAACGATTTTTGTAGTTATGCAGTTGAAACAGCAGAAAACAGACACGTTAATCGATTAATCTTAATCGATTAATCCATGGGGTTAATCGATTAACCAATGTATTTTTAATACATGATTAAATGGTAAACTACTTATATGTTATGCTTGATACCTATACATGGTTTAGCCATTATGTTATGCTTAATATGCACATATAACATGTATGATTAATGCATGAACATATAATAAACTAGATGATGTCTCATTTTAGTGGATTAATTACTTTATTAAGTCTTGTGAGACTCACACATAGGTTTACCTAACCTAGACTCAATATCTACGGCAAGTTACTTAGACTTCTAAAAAGATAATAAAGAATTATAACCTAAGTCTAATAATTCACCACTTCACCACTTGAGTCTTTGGCATGTTGATTGTTGAGCCATCTACAAGCTTTAATAAAACTTTGTCTTCATCAAAACATAGACAAAGCATTGCTAATGCAATCATTGACACTTTACACTTTCATTTAGATGTCAAGACTTTTACTAAAATCGATTATGGCTAAGGATAATGATGAGTTACCTATGTTTTTCTATGTCGAAAATTAGCCTTTGGAAGATGAATCTTAATTATATTTTTTACTTCGAGGATAACCATATTTATTAATTATTTTTGTGTCAATTATTTATTGGAGAAAATATATATTTATTCTATTTATAAATAAAGTTTAATAAATGAGTCATTATATGTTAATGTAAAATAAAATAGTTATTATTATTATTATTTGTTTAAAATAATAATAATCGTAATAAATTAATTATTACTTAATTATATAATAATAAAAATAAAATATTTATTATTATAAACATAATTATATATTAAATAAATCAAATAAGTAATAAGAGAATACAAAAAGAAAATGCATATCTCTATCAGATAATAGAAAGGAGGATAGGAGCGGCAAAAATCTTGAGCTATATCTTTGATATTCTCTAGTGTTTCTGTCTTGTGTTTTATGTTCTTTTTTGTGTGTTTTAACTCACCAGTCATGGTCTTTTAATATTGTACCTAAGAGCCTTATTATTAAGGAATATGTTATTGTGTTAAATTTGCTCTCTAAAGAAGATACTAACTAGTTACCTTATTTATCTCTTAAGGTAAATATACTATTATTTTTCTTTAACTTTTTCCTTTTTTGAAAAATACAACTAATCTATTCTACAAATAATCTCATTATCTAGAACAACCTTACTTTATTATTATTTTATTTATTTTTATTCACTAGTGTAACAAACCTATAACCTACTTATTCTAAATTAAATGATATCCTCTCAATTTTTATTATATATAATTAAAGTAATAAATACTAATAGTTTCCCTTATTTAAAAAAACATTATGACCATATTAACTATTTGGTAGAGTTTATTTTTATTAATTTATTTTCCTATTTAATTAAAAAATATTTTGATAAATTATTTTCTTGGAAATAGTGTTTTGTGATTTTTGGGGAGGATAAAATTAAGCGTTCATAATATAGATTTGTGTCATGTTTTAGTTTAGTTTTCAATATTCATATCTGAAACTCGAGCCATGCTTAATTGGATTATAAATAAAATCCATTATATAAAACATGGTAATATTCATCCATAAACACGTGTCTATTTACCCTTTTTTAGAATGATCTTATATTATATTATATGTGTAATCTTCTTAATAAACCATGGACAAGGACTCTTGCCAATTAATTATTATCTTCCATTCCTTTGTACTACAAGCAATTTGTTTGGCTACTGTAGTCATTTGGTTCCAGAGTTATACTTGCACTTACGACTTTATTTAAGGTACAAGTACTCGGAAAGGCATGCATCTAGCGGAATGGAAAAAGATCACTGCAAATAAATCCAGTAGTGACTTACGGGTAAGAATCTCAAGAGCTTGTAATACCCTATTTTTAGGGAAGCATGTTTGAAACATTTTTCATTGCAAAAATTAATTTTCGGTTTGATTCCATTCTAATAAATATTTGTTGCATGATAATAGATTTAGTTTTTCCAAGAAAAAAAGCTTCCAAACTGGAATTCAATTAAAAAGGCCATTTTGGAGTAGAATATTGCTTTCAAGATAAATATTCAGGGAGGAAACATTCTTAACTTATGAATCAAGGATGTTCGTCAAAATGGCAATTTAACAATAGCATGACTTTTATTCCTCCCTTCATCCTGGAAAACATATGTGAGAAACATCTTCGTCTAATTCGGGGATCTATTCATCATGTTATATGGAAAATGATTCTTAATAGAATTTAAATAGCAAATGATGGATACACATGGCTTTTGAGGAATCTTAACTACGTCATAAATCAATGTGATTAGAAGAGGATTTGGCACTTAGAAGCTCCAGAAAGCATTTGTTTTCTAACTATGCAAAATAACCATGATTTCATTCCCACTAATCTAGTTAGATTTACTTATTGAATTCATGTTACACCAAATTATCCTTGATACAATTGTTACACATTACAGGTGAGATTGAACCAACTCTAAAGTATTTCGGGTCGCAATAGGTTTTAGATGTCAAGACTTTTACCAAAATCAAAATTTTTTCAATAGATTATGCTTAATGGTAAAGATGAATTACCTATGTTTTGCTATGATGAAAATTATCCTCCGAGCGGTGAATCTTTCTTATATTTTTTACTTTGAGGACAATAATACTTATTAAATTTTGTGCAAATTATATATTATAAGAAATAAATGTTTTTTATTATTTATAAAGAAAAGTTTAATAAAGGAGTCACTATTTGTATATGTAAAATAAAATATTTATTATAACTATTTATTTAAAAATTAATAATAATTAGTAATTATATAATAATAAAAATAAAATATTCATTATTGAAAACAAAGTTATATAATAAATATATCAAAAATGTTGAAAGAGAAGATAAAAAGAAAATGCATAATAAATAGAAAGGAGGAAATGAACAACACAAATTTTGAGCTATATCCTTTAGATTCTCGAGTGTTTCTCTCTTTTGTTTTATTTGTTTTCATGTATTTCAACTAAGGACTCAGGGGTCTATTGATATTGTACCTGAGACTTGTCAATAAGAAATATGTTATTATGTTAAGTTTACTTTCCAAAAAATATTCTAACTAGTTACCTTATTTATTTCTTCAGTATGCTATTATTTTTCTTTAACTTTTACCTTTTTCGAAAAATATACGTAATCTACTTAACAAACAAACTGATTATCAAGGACAATCTTATTTTACTATTTTAGTATTTATTTTAATTTACTAGTGGAACAAACCGATAACCTACTTATCTCTAAATCAAATGATATATCCCCACAATTTTAAATTAATTGTAATTAAAGTAACAAATACTAACAGTTTTCTTTATTTAAAAAACATTATAACCATATTGATTATCAGGTAGAGTTTATTTTTATTAATTAAATTTTGAATTTAATTAAAAAATATATTGATAAATTATTTTTTTAGAAATAATGTTTAAGGATTTTTGGGGCGGACAAAATTAAATATTCACAGTATATTTTCGTATTGAATATTGAAATCGTAGACCCAACCATGCTTAATTCTATTGTAAACAAGTCTTATAAATATCTTTGGAACTCACAATTAAATTATATGTGTGAATCTTCTTAATAAACCATGGACAATGACTATTGCTAATTCAATATTATCTTCCATTCCTATATACTACATGCAATTTGTTTGGCTACTGCAATCGGTTGGTTCAAGAATTTATAGTTGCACTCGGGATTTTATTTAGGGTACAAGAACTCGGAGTGGCATGCATCTAGCGGGATAGAAAAAATCACTAGAAATAAATCTCATGTTGACTTATTGTTAAGAAGCAAGAGCTTGTAATACTAGGGAAGCATGTTTGAAACCTTTTTCATTGCACAAATTAATTTTGGGTTCAATTCCTTTCGGATAAATTTTTGCTGCATGATAATAGAATTTATTTTTCTAAGAAAAATGGCTTACAAACTTGGAATTCTATTAAAAGGCCACTTTGGAGATATTGGTTTGAAGATAAATATTCGGGGAGGAAACTTGTCTCTTTGGCATGATTAGTGATGGACATAGGACAATGATTAAGTGAATATCCAGGACATTAACTTCTGAATCAAGGATGTTTGTCAAAAAGGCAATTATGGAAAACATTTGTGAGAAATATCTTGATCTACATTCGTGGCTCCGTTGATCATGTTATATGGAATATGATTCTTAATAGAATTTAAATAGATAATAATGGGTACAAATGGCTTATGAGGAATCATAACTACGACATAAATCTAGGTGATTAGACGTTGATTTGGCACTTAGAAGCTCCTGAAAGTATTTGTTCTCTAATTTTGAAAAATAAACATGATTTCATTCACACTAATCTACTTAGGTTTACTTATTGAATTGATGTTACTCCTAATAGTCCTTGATGCAATTGTTACCCATTGCATGTGAGATTGTACTCACTCTCAAGCATTAGAGGTCACAATAGGCTTTAGATGTCATGACTTTTATCAAAATCTAATATATGTCAGTGGATTATAGCTAATGGTAAAGATGAGTTACCTAGTTTATTTTATGATGAAAATTACCCTTAGGAAAATAAATCTTCATTAAATTTGGTACTTTGAGGACAATAATATTTATTAAATTTTGTACCAATTATATATTATTGAAAGTAAATTTTTATTATTATTTATAAAGAACAGTTTAACAAATGAGTCATTATTTACTTATGTCAAATAAAATATTTATTATTATGATTTATTTAATAAAAATAATAAATTAGTAATTATTAATAATAAAAGTAAAATATTTATTATTAAAAACAAAATTATGTTATAAATAAATGAAATAAGTAGAAAGAGAAGATAAATAGAAAATGCATATATGTATGAGACAATAGAAAGGAGGAAAGGAGTGACACAACTCTAGAGCTATACCCCTGAGATTCTCTAGTGTTTCACTCTTGTGTTTTATGTGTTTTTCGTGTATTTCAACTAAGGACTCATGGGTACTTTTATATTATACCTGAGAGTCTTCTTAATAAGAAATATGTTATTTTGTTAAGTTTTCTTTCCAAAAAAGAAGTTAATTAGTTACCTTATTTATCTCAGGTAAATATGTTATTATTTTTCTTTAACTTTTACCTTTTCTGAAAAATATAATGAATATACTTAACAAACAATCTGATTATTTAGAACAATCTTATTTTATTGTTATTGTATTTATTTTAATTTACTAGTGTAACAATAACTTACTTACCTCTAAATCAAATGATATTATGCTCTCAATTTATTATTAAAGTAACAAATACTAACAGGTTCCCTTATTTAAAAAAACATTATGACAATATTAATTATTAGCTAGTGTTTATTTTTTTATTCATTTATTTTCATATTTAATTAAAAATATTTTGATAAATTATATTTTTGGAAATAGTGTTTGGAGATTTTTAAGCCACGCAAAATTATATGTTCACAATATAGTTTCGTTTATGTTTTAGTTTGGTTTTGAATATTTAAATCAGAGACCCGAGCAATGCTATATTGGATTGTAAATAAAATCCAATCCACGAAACATGGTTTTGTTTTTATTGACAGAAGTCATGTATAAATATCTATTATTTATCCCCGTTAAAAATAATCTTACAAAAAAATTTGGAATAGACAAATAAATTAGTTTCTTTACATGCGTGTGTGTCTATATATATATATATATATTATATGTGTGAATCTTCTTAATAATCATGATTTCATTCCCACTAATATACTTAGATTTACTTATTGAGTTGATGTTACACCTAATTATCCTTGATACAGTTGTTACTCATTGCAAGCGAGATTGTACCGACTCTAAAGTATTTCAGGTCATAATAGGCTTTATATGTCAAGACTTTTAACAAAATCTAATACATATCAATGGATTATGGCTAATGATAAAGATAAGATACCTATATTTTTTATGATGAAAATTATCCTTAGAGCCATGAATCTTTATTATATTTTTTACTTTGACGACAATAATATTTATTAAATTGTACCAATTATATATTATAAAAAATAAATTTTTATTATTATTTATAAGGAAAAGTTTAATATAGGAGTCACTATTTATATATGTAAAATTAAATATTTATTATAATTGTTTATTTAAAAAGTAATAATAAATTAGTAATTAGTAATTATATAATAATAAAAATAAAATATTTATTATTAAAAACATAATTATATAATAAATAAATCAAAAACGTTGAAAGAGAAGATAAAAACAAAATGCATATGTGTATTAGAGAGCACAAATGTTGAGCTTTATCCTTGAGATTCTTTGGTGTTTCTCTCTGGTGTTTTATATGTTTTAATGTATTTCAACTAATGACTCAAGGGTCTTTTTATATTGTACCTGAGAGCCTTATCAATAACAAATATGTTATAATGTAAAGTTTGCTTTCCAAAAAATATGCTAACAAGTTATCTTATTTATATCTCAAGGTAAATATACTATTATTTTTCTTTAACTTTTACCTTTTTTGAAAAATACAAGTATTATACTTAACAAACAATCTGATTATCTAGAACTATTTTATTTTGTTATAGTTGTATTTATTTTAATTTACTAGTGTAACAAACTGATAACTTACTTATCTCTAAATCAAATGATATTATACTCTCAATTTATTATTATTTATTATTAAATTAACAAATACTAACAGTTTTCCCTTATTTATTTTCATATCTAATTAAAAATATTTTGATAAATTAATTTTTTGAAAATAGTGTTTTGAGATTTTTGAGCCACAGAAAATTATGTGTTCACAATATGGTTTCGTTTTATATTTTAGTTTGGTTTTGAATATTCAAATCAGAGACCCGATGCTTAATTGGACTGTAAATAAAATCCAATCCACCAAACATGACTTTGTTTGTATTGGCCAAATTCATGTATAAATGTGTATCTATTTACCCCGCTAAAAATAATCTCTCGAAAATCTTTGGAATTGACAATTAAATTAGTTTCTTAACATGCGTATATATATAATGTGTGAATCTTCTTAATAAACCATGGACATTGATTCTTGTCAATTCAATATTATCGTCCACTCCTATGCACTATATGCAATTCTTTTGGCTGCTGCAGTCGGTGGTTCAAGAATTTATAATTGCACTCGTGACTTTATTTAGGGTACAAGTACTCAGAGAGGTATGCATCTAAAGGAAAGGAAAAAATCACTAGAAATAAATCCAGTGGTGACTTAGGGGTAAGAAAGGCAAGAGCTTGTAATACCCCACTCTTAGGGAATAATGTTTGAAACCTTTTCCATTGCACGCATTAATTTTAGGTTCATTACCTTTCTCATAAATATTTAGTGCATGATAATAGAATTCATTTTTCCAAGAAAAGTGGCTTCCAAACATGGAATTCTATTAAAAAAGCCATTTTGGAGCTAAATATTAGTTTCAAGATAAATATTGGGGAACGAAACCTGTGTTTTTGACATGATCATGATTATTGTTGGGAATAAGTGAATAATCAAATAGTAAAAGAAAATAGGGAAAAAATGATAACATAAAAGATTTGGTAACGAAATTCAGCCAATTGCGCTTACATTCCATGGAGTATTGAGAGAATACCACTATGTATTAGAGAATTAGGATTTGTATTTAGCTATTTTTCTCCTTGTTACATTAGGTTTGGCACTTAGAAGCTCCTGAAAGTATTTGTTCTCTAATTTTGAAAAATAAACATGATTTCATTCACACTAATCTACTTAGGTTTACTTATTGAATTGATGTTACTCCTAATAGTCCTTGATGCAATTGTTACCCATTGCATGTGAGATTGTACTCACTCTCAAGCATTAGAGGTCACAATAGGCTTTAGATGTCATGACTTTTATCAAAATCTAATATATGTCAGTGGATTATAGCTAATGGTAAAGATGAGTTACCTAGTTTATTTTATGATGAAAATTACCCTTAGGAAAATAAATCTTCATTAAATTTGGTACTTTGAGGACAATAATATTTATTAAATTTTGTACCAATTATATATTATTGAAAGTAAATTTTTATTATTATTTATAAAGAACAGTTTAACAAATGAGTCATTATTTACTTATGTCAAATAAAATATTTATTATTATGATTTATTTAATAAAAATAATAAATTAGTAATTATTAATAATAAAAGTAAAATATTTATTATTAAAAACAAAATTATGTTATAAATAAATGAAATAAGTAGAAAGAGAAGATAAATAGAAAATGCATATATGTATGAGACAATAGAAAGGAGGAAAGGAGTGACACAACTCTAGAGCTATACCCCTGAGATTCTCTAGTGTTTCACTCTTGTGTTTTATGTGTTTTTCGTGTATTTCAACTAAGGACTCATGGGTACTTTTATATTATACCTGAGAGTCTTCTTAATAAGAAATATGTTATTTTGTTAAGTTTTCTTTCCAAAAAAGAAGTTAATTAGTTACCTTATTTATCTCAGGTAAATATGTTATTATTTTTCTTTAACTTTTACCTTTTCTGAAAAATATAATGAATATACTTAACAAACAATCTGATTATTTAGAACAATCTTATTTTATTGTTATTGTATTTATTTTAATTTACTAGTGTAACAATAACTTACTTACCTCTAAATCAAATGATATTATGCTCTCAATTTATTATTAAAGTAACAAATACTAACAGGTTCCCTTATTTAAAAAAACATTATGACAATATTAATTATTAGCTAGTGTTTATTTTTTTATTCATTTATTTTCATATTTAATTAAAAATATTTTGATAAATTATATTTTTGGAAATAGTGTTTGGAGATTTTTAAGCCACGCAAAATTATATGTTCACAATATAGTTTCGTTTATGTTTTAGTTTGGTTTTGAATATTTAAATCAGAGACCCGAGCAATGCTATATTGGATTGTAAATAAAATCCAATCCACGAAACATGGTTTTGTTTTTATTGACAGAAGTCATGTATAAATATCTATTATTTATCCCCGTTAAAAATAATCTTACAAAAAAATTTGGAATAGACAAATAAATTAGTTTCTTTACATGCGTGTGTGTCTATATATATATATATATATTATATGTGTGAATCTTCTTAATAATCATGATTTCATTCCCACTAATATACTTAGATTTACTTATTGAGTTGATGTTACACCTAATTATCCTTGATACAGTTGTTACTCATTGCAAGCGAGATTGTACCGACTCTAAAGTATTTCAGGTCATAATAGGCTTTATATGTCAAGACTTTTAACAAAATCTAATACATATCAATGGATTATGGCTAATGATAAAGATAAGATACCTATATTTTTTATGATGAAAATTATCCTTAGAGCCATGAATCTTTATTATATTTTTTACTTTGACGACAATAATATTTATTAAATTGTACCAATTATATATTATAAAAAATAAATTTTTATTATTATTTATAAGGAAAAGTTTAATATAGGAGTCACTATTTATATATGTAAAATTAAATATTTATTATAATTGTTTATTTAAAAAGTAATAATAAATTAGTAATTAGTAATTATATAATAATAAAAATAAAATATTTATTATTAAAAACATAATTATATAATAAATAAATCAAAAACGTTGAAAGAGAAGATAAAAACAAAATGCATATGTGTATTAGAGAGCACAAATGTTGAGCTTTATCCTTGAGATTCTTTGGTGTTTCTCTCTGGTGTTTTATATGTTTTAATGTATTTCAACTAATGACTCAAGGGTCTTTTTATATTGTACCTGAGAGCCTTATCAATAACAAATATGTTATAATGTAAAGTTTGCTTTCCAAAAAATATGCTAACAAGTTATCTTATTTATATCTCAAGGTAAATATACTATTATTTTTCTTTAACTTTTACCTTTTTTGAAAAATACAAGTATTATACTTAACAAACAATCTGATTATCTAGAACTATTTTATTTTGTTATAGTTGTATTTATTTTAATTTACTAGTGTAACAAACTGATAACTTACTTATCTCTAAATCAAATGATATTATACTCTCAATTTATTATTATTTATTATTAAATTAACAAATACTAACAGTTTTCCCTTATTTATTTTCATATCTAATTAAAAATATTTTGATAAATTAATTTTTTGAAAATAGTGTTTTGAGATTTTTGAGCCACAGAAAATTATGTGTTCACAATATGGTTTCGTTTTATATTTTAGTTTGGTTTTGAATATTCAAATCAGAGACCCGATGCTTAATTGGACTGTAAATAAAATCCAATCCACCAAACATGACTTTGTTTGTATTGGCCAAATTCATGTATAAATGTGTATCTATTTACCCCGCTAAAAATAATCTCTCGAAAATCTTTGGAATTGACAATTAAATTAGTTTCTTAACATGCGTATATATATAATGTGTGAATCTTCTTAATAAACCATGGACATTGATTCTTGTCAATTCAATATTATCGTCCACTCCTATGCACTATATGCAATTCTTTTGGCTGCTGCAGTCGGTGGTTCAAGAATTTATAATTGCACTCGTGACTTTATTTAGGGTACAAGTACTCAGAGAGGTATGCATCTAAAGGAAAGGAAAAAATCACTAGAAATAAATCCAGTGGTGACTTAGGGGTAAGAAAGGCAAGAGCTTGTAATACCCCACTCTTAGGGAATAATGTTTGAAACCTTTTCCATTGCACGCATTAATTTTAGGTTCATTACCTTTCTCATAAATATTTAGTGCATGATAATAGAATTCATTTTTCCAAGAAAAGTGGCTTCCAAACATGGAATTCTATTAAAAAAGCCATTTTGGAGCTAAATATTAGTTTCAAGATAAATATTGGGGAACGAAACCTGTGTTTTTGACATGATCATGATTATTGTTGGGAATAAGTGAATAATCAAATAGTAAAAGAAAATAGGGAAAAAATGATAACATAAAAGATTTGGTAACGAAATTCAGCCAATTGCGCTTACATTCCATGGAGTATTGAGAGAATACCACTATGTATTAGAGAATTAGGATTTGTATTTAGCTATTTTTCTCCTTGTTACATTAGGTTTGCATAACATAAATATATAGCTCTCTACCCCAACCCATTTACATCAGCTCAAACTCATAACTTAAGTTGATGTTATCTAGATAATATGAGTCATTGCACAACGCTCTCCACCTTGGCGAATATCATCAATATTCATCTTCTGCCATTAGCTTGGGAACACTCCATAGTCTAGATTAGTGAATGTTTAGCAAGCTCAAACAGTGTCTGAACTTGTCTACGGTAACTGGCTTGGTTAACACATCAGCTGCATTTTCTGAAGTATTAACCTTCTGCAATAGTATCTTCCCACAAGCTACCAACTCTTTAATCTTGTGAAATATCACATCAATATGTTTGGTCCTAGCATGATACACCTAGTTCTTTACCAAGAAGATAACACTTTGACAGTTACAATACAATAGAACTCCACCTTGCGCAATATCTAATTCATTTACAATCTCCATAAGCTATAGGGCTTCCTTAGAAGCTTCACCAGCTGCGGTGTACTTTGCTTTAGTTGTGAAAATAGCAACAATAGACTAAACTAATGATCTCCACATGGTTGGTCTACCTGCAAGGTTGAAGACAAATCATGTTGTGGACCTTCTTTAATCCAAGTCTCCTGCATAATATGAATCAACATAACCAACAACTAAAGACTTAATATGTTGGCTTCCAAACATGATATCGAGACTTGTAGTCCCCTTCAAATATCTGAAAGCCATTTGATTGCTTCCCAATGATGCTTCCCTAGCATGCTTGGCTAACTGTGTGTGCCAAGTATGGTCTAGTGGAAACCATAGCATACATCCAGCAACCTACTACACTGGCATATGAAACCTTTGACATGTACTTCTTCTCTTCATTTATTTTTGGACATTGGTCTAGGGAAATCTTGAAGTGATTTCCCAATGGGGTGCTTACTACTTTAGCATTGATCATATCAAATCTCTCTAAGATCTTTTCAACGTAGCTTTTTTGGGAAGGCCATAGTTTTCTAATTCTCCAATCCCTGTGAATCTCCATCCCAATAATCTTCCTAGTAGCCCCTAAATCTTTCATGTAAAACTCCTTACCTAGCATGACTTTAAGCTCATTGATATAACTCAAATGATTAACAGTACAGTCAAATGATTAACAACATTAAGTCTCATACATCTTGTCCTATTTGTAAGAATTCTATTCATCCTCTCTACAACACTATTATGTTGAGGAGTATTTTTTACTAAAAAGTGCTTATGAATGTCATGTTTCTCACAAATTTCTATGATTGTGAGTCTTTGTACTCCATACCATTGTTTGATTTCACGTATTTTATGTTTCTGCAAGTCTGGTTCTCTATCTCTACCTTCCAAACCTTGAACTTGTAAAAGACTTCTGACTTGTGCTTTAGAAAATACGCGACCTTGCGAGAAAAGTCATCAGCAGAGGTAACAAAATACATATAACCTCCTAAGGATGGTTCTTGAGTGGGTCCCTATACATCAGTGTGGACATATTCTAGAATGTCTCGAGTCCTATATTGGATAGCCTTGAAACTAACTCGTATATGTTTCCGAAGTACACAATACTTGTACAAATCTAGTTTGCATTTTTGGCTCCCCTCAACAGTCCTCTTGCATATTTCTGTCATGCCACACATACTATGTGCCATAATTTTGTAACATTATGGTCTGAATCTATTGAAATCTCTTCAGTCACTCCAACAACCTCACCTACAATTGTTCTCCCTAACAGCTTGTAAGTGCTCTCAATAGACTTCTTACCATTCATCACGTTCAGAGTACCTTTGCATACTCAAAGAATATCATTGTCCTCATCATCTCTATTGCAAAATCCTTTTGCCTACAATGTCCCTAATAAATCAAATTCTTCTTCAAATTTGTTAAGTGTCTAATCTCACATAATGTCTTTACTACACCATCTTCCATCACAATTTTGATTTCTCCCATGCCAATAATTTCACATGCTTTATTATTTTCAAGATACAAGAAACCAAAATTGTCTATCCTATATGTAGTGAACCATTCTCTGTTTGGTATCATGTGGTGGGAACACCCAATGTCAAGTATTCGCTCATCTGCACTATGATTTGATGATACAAATATTAGATCACTTCCACAATTGTAACCATAGTCATCTTTGTGTGCAACATTTGTAGATATAGATACTCTATATTTCTCCACCGGCTTGCTAGGACTCATACATTGGGACAATCCTTTTTGTAATGTTCACTTTGTTTGAATTTAAAGCCTTCTACTCGTGTTCTACCCCTGGAATTTGGTCCTTTCCCTTTAGCATGACCTCCTATGCCTTGTCTCCTCCCACACGCTTGGCTCATTTTCATATACAAACCATCACCCTGAGACTTTTCCCCTACATTCTATCTTCTTTGAGTATGGGATAGAAGTGCATATTTGATCTCATTAAGTTTGATTGAGTCTTTCCCGTACGTCAATATTGTCACCAAGTGTTCATAGGAATTTGGCAAAGAACACAACAATATTATTGTTTTGTCTTCATCATCAACCTTCACATCAAGTTTTTGCAAGTCATTGATCACTTGATTAAAAGTGTTGAAATATTGTTGCACATCAGCACCCTCCTACATCTTCAGGCCATAGTCTATGTTTCAAATACAACTTATTTTTTAGAGACTTGAACATGAAACACTTCTATAATATCTCTCATACCTCTGTTGGTGACGTCAAATCCATACAATGATACATCATCTCATCTGATAGATAGAGCAGTATGGTTCTCGCAGCTTTCTCCCTCAATTCTTCCCAATCTAGTTGATCTATACCATTTGGTTTATTCACATGCAGCGCTTTTGATAAACCTTGTTGAGTCAACACATCTTTAATCCTCCTTTGCCAAAATCCTAAGTTACTAGTTCCATTGAACTTCCTCACCTCGAATTTTCCATATGGATTAAGAGCACTCTGATACCAATTTTTGGGAACAACCGAACAATCAAATAGTAAAAGAGATTTGGGAAAAGAGGATAACACATGGGATTTGGTAACGAGGTTCGACCAATGGTACCTATATCCCCGAGAGCGTTGAGAGGCTACCACTATATATTAGAGAATTACGATTTGTGTTTAGCTATTGTTCTACTTGTTACATTAGGCTTACATAACATAAACTTATAGTCATTTATCACAACCCATTTATATTAGCTCAAACTCTTAACTTGTATTGCTATTATCCAAAAAATATGAGTCATTGCACAACAACGGTTGATGAAGATAAGACCTTGATTAAGTGAATATCCAAGACATTATTATGAAACAAGGTTGTTTGTCAAAATGGCAATTTAACAATAGCTTGACTACTATTGGTCCTTTCATCCTGGAAAACATTTGTGAGAAACATATTCATCTACATTTAATGACCTCTTGATCATGTTATATGGAAAAAGAATCTTAATAGAATTTAAATAGCAAATGATGGGTACAAATGGCTTGTGAGGAATCATAATGTACTTTAGCATAAATCAAGGTGATTAGAAGTGGATTTGGCACTTAAAAGCTCCTGAAAGCATTTGCTTTCTGATTTTGCAAAATAACTATGATTTCATCCCCACTAATCTACTTAGATTTACTTATTCAATTCATGTTACTCTAACTTGTCGTCGGTGCATTTATTACTCATTGCATGTGAGATTGTACTGACTCTAGCATCTTGAGTTGCAATAGGCTTTAGATGTCCAGAATTTTACCAAACATCTAATACATGTGAGTGGATTATGGCTAATGGTAAAGATAATAATAATAATTTCTTGCCAACCCTTTGGTGGTTTTGGATAAATAGAAACATCTTCTGTATGACTCATAGGAGGTCTTTCTCCTAACAACTATCCATCAAATAATTATTGATATGGATAGATCATTCCCAACTCATACACAACCTACTAATATCCAACGATTACTAATTGCTTTGAGTGTTGACGAGACTTCTTTTGGAAACTCTGTCGAGTAGAGATGGCAAAACGGGTATTGCCTGCAGGCGTGCCCACATAGCCTGCGTTCTTTTTGCGGGCAGGACACAAATATTTTGCCCATTTCCCGTTTTGTCCGGCCCGTTTTGTCCGCCAAGTTTGCGGGCATTTCCATTGGGCATACGGGCGGCCCGCGGACGACTCATAAATATAATTTAAGGAAAAATGTCAGAAAATTTTAGATGAGGTATGATGTAATGTGATTTATAATCGCTAAATAAATTGCAATCTAATGTAATTTGTTAAACTTCATATAAAACATAAAAAAATTTGTTAATCTTTTATCTTCAACTCTTTTATTTAATTTCATTTCATTTATTATATGATTTTTTATTTTTTTTAATTATTCAACAATGCCCGTGGGCCACCCGCAAGTCTGTTAGCCCGTTTTAAAACGGGCAGGACATTGAATTTTGTCCGTTAACCAATGTGGGCATGCCCGCACCTGCTTAAATTTTTGTGGGCATTTGTGGGCGCGGGTTAAACGGGCGGTCCGTTTTGCCATATCTACTGCCAAGTCAGGTTTTGTAAGACTTGTCCGTTAACCAATGCGGGCGGCCCGGAAAGTGGATAACAGTTTTTATGGGATAGTCGGCATCTCCAATAATCTGCATGCAAAACTTATGGGGATTATGTATGGTCTTCAAAAGGCGTGGGAGTGAAGTTTTAAAAAGGTATGTTGTTTCAATGATTCTGTGGATGCAATTGATCTAATCAAGCATTACATGCTTATCTAACATCACTACTCTAACGTTTGATATGCTTCAACTTTAGTTGGATGTTAATTTGATTCCTATATTAAGGGAGAGTGATTCGTGTCTTCATGACCTTGCTAAAATGAGAGCTAAGTCTTCCACAATCTTTACTATAATATCGATAATACCCATAAGCTCAGATTCTTATTGTTTGTTGATGTCACAAGTCCTTTATTCCTTTGGCTGATAAGTAACAAAAATACCTAAATTTCATGTGGTTTTTATAGCACTTATCCTTAGCAAAATTCATAAAACTAACTTAACTCAACACTTTTTGTATAAAATATCACAATCTTGTATATATGCTTTGTGTATTTCTTTGTAATATATTTTTGTAGGATTTTGATGAAAAAGAGAAGAATTAATCAAATGCAAATAAAATGCTCAAAAAAGGCCAAAATGACCAACAAATGACATGCTTAAGCTTGACATAGCAAGCTATATGCTTAGCCTTAAGCATTACTCAACAAGACTTGGCCTACTAGGAAAAATATGGAGTCAAATTGAAGTTGCTCACTAAGCAGCTTTGCCATGCTGACCTGGACACCAACCTAGCACAGTCAGACCCAACCCGACACAGTCAGAATACAAGCCTAGCACAAGCTAACCTGCTCAAGCAGACAACTTAGCGGAGCACCTGGACCGCCCATCTTGGAACAACACACCTGACCAAATCAGCAAGCTCTAGGTCACATCACCATCAGCATGGTCAAAGCTGCTCAAGCAGGCAGCTGAGCGGTGCCACATAAGCGCTTGAAGGTTTGCACCCAACAACTTGGTCAAGTTGACTTAGCCACCAAGCAACAATGATATCATGCATGACCTCACTCCAAGTAGCCTCCATACGCTTTTCAGAGGTCTCACGATAGCTGGGTCACTAGCTCACAACTAGCTTGGATGAGTCAGCCCGAAGGAGGTGATAGAGATCTCCTACAAATATGAGGCACCTCAAAGGAAAAAGATATTTATTCTCATTCATAACTCACATTCTCAAATACACTTCCATTCCTCATAAATGAATTCTCCTCTTCTTCTTGTAATTTTCATGGAGAATTTCTACTCCAAAGTAGTTTAGGTAAGTTTATTTTGTACTTTTTTTCTTAATTCAAGATGAGAAAGGAGATGACAAATGAGATACAAAAACATAATTTTGTTATCTCATTTCGGTCCAAAAAATATCTCATGCTGCTAAAAATTGACTTGAATTATGGTGTAATTTCTTCTCTTTAATTTGTCATCTTTTGAATTCAATTCATTTCAAGTTATTATTTTTGGTTAAGTTTTGATTCTTTATGAAGTTCTTAATGCGGTTTTAGCTGGATCACCTAAAACTTGATTTAAAGATATAAAAATGCTTCTTCTTAAAGTGTTGACAAGTGAACTAAAAAATATAACATACACCTTAGTTCACTTACCACATCAAGCATCTATTTTAAGCAACTTATGTTTAAGGCTAAATAAAGTTAATGAAGTCTGAAGTAGGGTGTGACAACCTACTCCAACAAGTGGCACTTAACTATTATTTAGTGTATTACATAAGGTTTGAAAATCATCTTATCATTCTAGGATACTAGATGAAGGATTTAACTGAAAGTATAACACATAACTTGTAATGTTTTCAAAATTAATTAAGCAGAAAAATAATTCCATATTTCCAATCAATTTTCTCCTCAAGAATTTGTTCATATTAGTTGTATATGTTTATTTACCTGCTAATATTTCATAAACAAAATCAAACAAAAAAGATGATTAAACATTCTTAGTAATATAACATATTTATAATAATGTTCAATTAGACAATTCCTTTTGGTTCGACGTAACAATATTGTGAGGTATCAGTGGCTAAAATACACCTAGAAGGGGGGGGGGGGTTGAATAGGTGTAGCGGTCAGAGTATCCGCTTTTCCGAAAACAACAATTAATGCTGAATTAACCCCAGATTAATCTATTAACAGAATAGAAATAATCGATTAACGTAATCAATTTAATCGATTAAAATAGCTCAGATTACACAAACAGATTCGGTTTCTTGCACGACAATCAACCGAGATTGAAATGAATATACAGAGCTAACAAATATATCAGAGTTACAACAGTATAGTATAGAAACAGAATATTACAATTAAAAACAACTATACAAAGTAATCGATTAAAGCAATAAAGAGAGAGAGGGAAAGAAAAAGCTTGCAACACGATTTTTATCCTGGTTCGTTTCCGTGTCCACTTGCAAACTACATCCAGGCCTCCCGGCTGATCTGGGAGATTTTTCTTCACTATAATTGAAATAATGTTTGACAATCAATTCTTCCAATTACAACACTTAGACTTTCACTTGAAACTAAAGAACCTTATCCCTTGGTGTGACTCCCTTCCTACCGCCCAAGAAAACCTTTCTTGCAGTGTAGCCCCAGCCAAGAACCTATTCTTTCTATCAAGAACTCTAAGCTAATGAAGATACAACACAATCTCGTTGGTGGTAAGACACCTTGAGATTCCCAAAGTTACAACACTTTTTACAACAAAAACATAGAGTAATCTAAAGCAATTACAATGCTCAAATTTAACAATTAAGACCTTACTCTAAAACTCTAACACAAGTCTCATATAACATGATAATGCATTAGTTAAAAACAGATTTTACAGAATACAAAATCTTCACAAAAACATCAATGAATGCATGAACATGTGAGATGAAATGATGAGAAATTAAACATGAAATGCCTCTCAATCCTAAAGCATAGAATTCTCTCTTTTCTAATCTCACAAATGCAATGTCATATAGATGCAACAATTAACACAAAATATGCT
>NC_032014.1:17238290-17239786 GCF_001865875.1 Lupinus angustifolius
TACATGTATTTATGTGATACATGAACATAGTATAAAAGACATATCTCAAAACTAAAATGATTTAAAGTTTTATGCATATGAGACATGTATTGAGTTTACCTAAGCCTTAGACTCAACCTAAACTAATCGCTAGTCTAAGTCTAATACCAATCTTGAGACTTAACCACGTTGATTTGTTGATGATCTTCAAGCTCTTATAAGCACAAGTTGTCCTCATCAAAACCAAAACATATTGTGAGAAAGCTTTCCAAAGTGCTCTTCTTGACATGCGCACTTTCAATCTCCCCCTTTTTGATGATGACAAAACACTACACCAATTGTTTGATGAATTAGCTTGAAGATTGTATTGACACTGATTGATATGATGCGCTAATAGTTCGGAAGAAGTTA
The DNA here is from genome assembly GCF_001865875.1 of Lupinus angustifolius. Classification (NCBI taxonomy): domain Eukaryota; kingdom Viridiplantae; phylum Streptophyta; class Magnoliopsida; order Fabales; family Fabaceae; genus Lupinus; species Lupinus angustifolius. The sequence goes on from NC_032014.1 coordinate 17,238,681, forward strand.
TTACGTTCAACCTGCACAATCAAACAACAACAAAACAACCTTTCTCCCCCTTTTGACATTATCAAAAAGATAACCCGCGTCAAAAGTAGGCAGAGATGTGTAGTTAAACATAAAACGAAGGTAATGAATTAATTTGGGATTTTACTATTAACCTGATTCATTTTCGGTGGCTTGAACAAATGCGCTTGTTTAGAAAATAAAATAACTAAGAGGTAAATAGAACGGCATACAAGATTTACCATATCACTTAGCATAATAAGCAATGTAGTGCAATAACTAGCTTAATGTATGCACCACAAAATCTCATATGATCAAGAACCATTCACATAACCAAATAAGCTATTTTGACATAATTAAACACAAAAATAAGAACATAGCATAAAGAGTAAAAATATTCAGCAACCATACAAACCATAAAATGTCAAAGAGACAAATAAAGAGGCACAAATAAGTCTTGAAGCAGTAACAACAACTGAGTCCATAAAGTGCAATAAAGAAGAAATAAACCTAAGGGTAAGATATCCTAGGTCTAAAGTCTTCTAAACTAAGGTTGAGGTGGAGGAAGATCAATCTCATCATCAGGAATAACAATATTCTGGTCACCCCTGATCAGCATAGACAACTTCTAAAATTCAGAACAAAACAGTGAATTATGAGCTTCAATAGTAGATCGAATGAAGGCATTCTGAGCTTCGGCTGTTGATTGAATTAGATTCCTCACAGACTGATATTGGTTGTCTGAATAAGCAGTTTGACGCTCTTCATGGGTTAAGATCCATGCGGTTGTTGAGCCTTTGCTCCATAGCTTCCATCTGAGCCATACCGAAAACAGAATCCTGTGATGCTGTCCTAGAGGGCTCCTCCTAATTTTTAGCATTTTGATCACCCATGCCACCCTGATCATCATCACTGGACAGCTCCAGATCAATAATAGTGTAGTCCTTCTGGTATTGCCAAGTAGTGTCGTACTTGTATATGCCCATTTTATATCAGACTCTCACCAACCAGATGATCCTTATCAGTATACTCAACAATGATGGTGTCAGAAACATCTATATGCAGATAATCCACAATGCATGAAATGAATATACTGTAGGGAAGCAACT
>NC_032014.1:17239886-17240728 GCF_001865875.1 Lupinus angustifolius
CCTCAGTAGGATCAAAGTTACCTTAACCCATGAGCAATCTCCTATTCCATAACCCGAAGATGATAATCCACCAACATTCATAAAAAGTTCATCACTAATTTCAAACAATTTACCAGAAATCATAGACCAGTATTTCCCATCCTTATATCTGAAATTTGCATAAAATTCCCTAACTAGAGCAGGGTAAACTTGTCCCTTTAATTCCAGAAATTTAACGGCTCCCTGAGCCTCCATATCATGCGGAAAACTGAAATTTTGTTCCACCATCCAGGTTAGATTGACATACCTTACATAAGTGGATTTGCGTCCTTGGAATTTTGCCAAACGGGTCTCTTGCAAAATGAGCATGTAAAATGGGTCACCACGGTCCCGAGTGGAGGATGAACCAGCTTCCTGTCTTCTTCCACGATTGGCAGGAGTTTTGAACTTTTTTGCGCGACCTTGCTCCATGTTTATGTAGAACCCGAATTGATGTTGGACCAAACAGTGAGGGATTGAGGCAAACCTAATCAAGGGTTTTGATTTGGGGAAAATGGGAATGTAGTGGAATATAGATGAAATTTGAGATTTCTAGGGGGTTTGAGAGGGTTAGGGTGAGGTTTATCTAGCCTAATGCACTTGGGTCATTTGAGTTACAATTTCAGAGACTCAAAAGCAAGAAGAGGTGGAGAAAAATGTCGAAAAAGCGTGAAACCGAGGTGTTGTTTGCACTTAAACTACTGGTTTTAATCGATTAACAGGCATGGTTAATCGATTAAAATCATGTAAAAATTGATTTTTCAGAAACTGATGCCCAGGTAATCGATTAACACTAAGTGTTTAATCGATTAAACACGGTAAAA
>NC_032014.1:17240828-17242337 GCF_001865875.1 Lupinus angustifolius
TCCTATCCTCTTCCTCATCCTCATCCCCATCCTCATCCTATCCTAATCCTCTTCCTTATCCTCATCCAATCCTCGTCCTCATCCTCATCATATCCTCATCTTCATCCCCATCCTCATCCTATCCTTATCCTCGTCCTCATCCTATCCTCCTCCTCATCCTCGTCCTATCCTCATCCTCATCCTCAACCTATCCTCATCTTATCCTCATCCCATCCTTATCCTCGTCCCATCTTCGTCCACAGCCTCTTCCTCATCCTCATCGTCGTCCTCACCCTCATCCTATCCTCATCCTCATCCTATCCTCCTCCTCATCCTCATCCTATCCTCAACCTCATCATCTTCCTCATCCTCATCCTCCTTTTCCTCATCCTATCCTCATCATCATCCTCATCCTCTTCCTCATCCTAAACTCGTCCTCATCCGCATCCTATCCTTGTCCTCATCCTCGTCCTCATCTTCATCCTATCCTCATCCTCATTCTATCCTCGTCCTCGTCCTATCCTCATCCTCATGCTCATCCTATCCTCATCCTCATCCTCCTCCTCATCCCCATCCTCTTCCTAATCCTATCCTCATCCTCTTCCTTATCCTCATCCTATCTTCGTCCTCATCCTCGCTCATCCCATATTCGTCCTCTTGCTCATCCTATCCTCCTCCTCACCCTCATCCTCATCCTATCCTCCTCCTCACCCTCCTCCTCATCCTCACCCTCATCCTCATCCTCATCATCATCCTATCCTCCTCCTCATCCTCGTCCTATCCTCATCCTCATCCTATCCTCATCCTCATCCTATCCTCATCCTCATCCTATCCTCATCCTCATCCCATCTTCGTCCTCATCCTCATCCGTTCCTCCGGCTCATCCTCATCCTATCCTCATCCTCATCCCATCTTCGTCCTCATCCTCATCCGTTCCTCCGGCTCATCCTCATCCTATCCTCATCCTCATCCCATCTTCGTCCTCATCCTCATCCGTTCCTCCGGCTCATCCTCATCCTATCCTCATCCTCATCCCATCTTCGTCCTCATCCTCATCCGTTCCTCCGGCTCATCCTCATCCTATCCTCATCCTCATCCCATCTTCGTCCTCATCCTCATCCGTTCCTCCGGCTCATCCTCATCCTATCCTCATCCTCATCCCATCTTCGTCCTCATCCTCATCCGTTCCTCCGGCTCATCCTCATCCTATCCTCATCCTCATCCCATCTTCGTCCTCATCCTCATCCGTTCCTCCGGCTCATCCTCATCCTATCCTCATCCTCATCCCATCTTCGTCCTCATCCTCTTCCTCATCCCATCTTCGTCCTCATCCTCATCCGTTCCTCCGGCTCATCCTCATCCTATCCTCATCTTCATCCTCCTCCTCCTCCTCCTCCTCCTCCTCATCCTATCCTGATCGTCATCTTCTTCCTCATCCTATCCTCATGGTCATGCTCTTCCATCCTATACTCGTCCTCATCCTCATCCAATCCATGTCCTCATCCTCATCTTCATCCTATCCTCATCCTC
>NC_032014.1:17242437-17242908 GCF_001865875.1 Lupinus angustifolius
TCCTCCTCTTATCCTCATCCTCGTCCTCATCCTCTTGCTCATCCTCATCCTCGTCCTATCCTCATCCTCATCCTCATCCGATCCTCATCTTATCCTCATCCTATCCTTATCCTCATCCCATCTTCATCCAAAGCCTCTTCCTCATCCTCATCGTCGTCCTCACCCTCATCCTATCCTCAATCTCATCCTATCCTCCTCCTCATCCTCATCCTATCTTCATCCTCAACCTATCCTCCTCCTCATCCTCATCCTACCCTCAACCTCATCTTCATCCTCATCCTATCCTCATCCTCATCCTCCTTGTCCTCATCCTATCCTCATCATCATCCTCATCCTCTTCCTCATCCTATCGTCGTCCTCATCCGCATCCTATCCTTGTCCTCATCCTCGTCCTCATTTTCATCCTATCCTCATCCTCATTCTATCCTCGTCCTCGTCCTATCCTCATCCACATCTTATCCTCATCCTCAT
>NC_032014.1:17243008-17243651 GCF_001865875.1 Lupinus angustifolius
TCATCCTCATCCTCATCCTATCCTCATCCTATCCTCCTCCGCATCCTCTCCTATCCTCATCCTCTTCCTTATCCTCATCCTCATCCTCCTCCTAATCCTATCCTCAACCCCATCCTCATCGTATCCTAATCCTCATCCTTATCCTCCCCCTATCCTGATCCTCATCCTCATCCTATCCTCATCCTATCCTCCTCCTCATCCTCATCCTATCCTCATCATCGCCCTCATCCTCATCCTATCCTCCTCCTCATCCCCGTCCTATTATCAAGCTCATCCTTATCCTCATACTCTTGGTATCCTCATCCTCTTCCTCTTCCTGATCCCATCCTCATCCCATCCTAATTTTCATAGTATCCTCTTCCTCATCCTCATCCTATCCTCATCCTCATCCTCCTCCTCCTCCTCCTATCCTGATCGTCATCCTCTTCCTCATCCTATCCTGATCGTCATCCTCTTCCTCATCCTATGCTCATGCTCATGCTCTTCCATCCTATCCTCGTCCTCATCCTCATCCTATCCATGTCCTCATCCTCATCCTCATCTTCATCCTATCCTCTCCGTCATCCTCATCTTCATCCTATCCTCCCCCTCATCCTCATCCTATACTCATCCTCATCCTCTTCCTCATCCTATCATCGTCCTC
>NC_032014.1:17243751-17244927 GCF_001865875.1 Lupinus angustifolius
CTCCTCATCCTATCCACAACCTATCCTCATCCTCATCCTCATCCTATCTTCATCCTCATCCTATCCTCATCCTCGTCCTACCCTCATCATCATCCTCCTTCTCCTCATCCTATCCTCATCCTACCCTCATCCTCATCCTCCTTCTCCTCATCCTATCCTCATCATCATCCTCATCCTCTTCCTCATCCTATCCTCGTCCTCATCCGCATCCTATCCTTGTCCTCATCCTCTTCCTCATCTTCATCCTATCCTCATCCTCATTTTATCCTCGTCCTCGTCCTATCGTCATCCTCATCCTATCCTCATCCTCATCCTCATCCCCATCCTCTTCCTCATCCAATTCTCATCCTCCTCCTTATCCTCATCCTCCTCCTAATCCTATCCTCAACCCCATCCTCATCGTATCCTAATCCTATCCTCAACCCCATCCTCATCGTATCCTAATCCTCATCCTTATCCTCCTCCTATCCTCATCCTCATCCTTCATCATCTTCCTTATCCTCATCCTCATCCTCCTCCTAATCCTATCCTCAACCCCATCCTCATCGTATCCTAATCCTCATCCTTATCCTCCTCCTATCCTCATCCTCATCCTCATCCTATCCTCATCCTATCCTCCTCCTCATCCTCATCCTATCCTCATCCTCGCCCTCATCCTCATCCTATCCTCCTCCTCATCCTCGTCCTATAATCATGCTCATCCTTATCCTCATACTCTTGCTATCGTCATCCCATCTTCTTCCTCATCCTCTTCCTCTTCCAGATCCCATCCTCATCCCATCCACATCCTCATCCACATCCTATCCTCATCCTCATGCTCGTCCCCATCCTGTCCTCATCCTCATCCTCATCCCCATCCTATCCTTATCCTGATTCACGTCCTCATCCTATCCTCATCCTCATCCTATCCACATCCTCATCCTCATCCTATCCTCGTCCTCATCCTCATCCTTTCCATGTCCTCATCCTCATCCTCATCCTCATCCTATCCTCATCCTCATCCTCTTCCTCATTTTATCCTCGTCCTCATACTCACCCTCATCCTATCCTCATCCTCATCCTCATTTTCATCCTATCCTCTTCGTCATTCTATCCTCATCCTCTTCCTTATCCTCATCCTCATCCTCCTTCTAATCCTATCCTCAACCCCATTCTCATCGTATCCTAATCCTCATC
>NC_032014.1:17245027-17245427 GCF_001865875.1 Lupinus angustifolius
CCTCGTCCTCATCCTCATCCTATCCATGTCCTCATCCTCATCCTCATCTTCATCCTATCCTCATCCTCATCCTCTTCCTCAATCTATCCTCGTCCTCATACTCACCCTCATCGTATCCTCATCCTCATACTCATTTTCATCCTATCCTCCTCCTCATCCTCATCCTATCCTCATCCTCTTGCTTATCCTTATCCTCATCCTCCCCCTAATCCTATCCTCATCCTCATCCTCATCCTCATCCCCATCCTCATCCTATCCTAATCCTCATCATCTACCTCATCCTATCCTCGTCCTCATCCTCATCATATCCTCATCTTCATCCCCATCCTCATCCTATCCTAATCCTTGTCCTCATCCTATCCTCCTCCTCATCCTCGTCCTATCCTCATCCTCATCCTCA
>NC_032014.1:17245527-17246228 GCF_001865875.1 Lupinus angustifolius
TTATCCTCATCCTATCCTCATCCTCGCCCTCATCCTCATCCTATCCTCCTCGTCATCCTCGTCCTATTATCAAGCTCATCCTTATCCTCATACTCTTGCTATCCTCATCCCATCTTCTTCCTCATCCTCTTCCTCTTCCTGATCCTATCCTCATCCCATCCACATCCTCATCCTCATCCTATCCTCACCCTCATCCTCATCTTCATCCTCATCCTCATCCTCATCCTCATCCTATCCTCATCCTCATCCTATCCTGCTCCTCCTCATCCTATCCTCATCCTCATCCTCCTCCTCCTCATCCTATCCTCCTCCTCGACCTCATCCTCATCCTCATCCTCCTCCTCATCCTATCCTCATCCTCATCCTATCCTCATCCTATCCTCGTCCTCATCATATCCTAATGCTATCCTCATCCGCATCGTCATCCTCATCCTCTTCCTCATCCTATCTTTGTCCTCATCCTCATCCTCATCCAATACTCCTCCTCGAATTCCTCATCATATCCTCATCGTCATCCTATCCTCGTCATCCTTCTCCTCCTGATCCTCGTCCTCATCCTATCCTCATCCTCATCCTATCCTCATCTTACCCTCCTCTTCATCCTCATCCTCTTCCTCATCCTATCTTTGTCCTCCTCCTATCCTCATCCTATCCTCATCCTCATCCTATCCTCATCCTATCCTCATCCTCATCCTATCCTC
>NC_032014.1:17246328-17246718 GCF_001865875.1 Lupinus angustifolius
TCCTATCCTCATCCTCATCCTATCCTCCTCCTCGAATTCCTCATCTTATCCTCATACTCAACCTATCCTCATCCTCATCATATCCTCATCCTCCGCCTCCTCGTCATCCTATCATCCTCCTCGACCTCATCCTCGTCCTATCCTCATGCTCATCCTCATTCTCCTCGTCCTCCTCCTCATCCTATCCTCATCCTCATCCTATCGTCATCCGCATCCTTATCCTCATCCCCATCCTCATCCTACCCTCCTCTTCATCATCCTATCTTTGTCCTCATCCTCATTCTATCCTCATCCTCATCCTCTCCTCCTCCTCCAATTCCTCATCCTATCCTCATCCTCATCCTATCCTCATACACATCCTATCCTTGTCCTCATCCTATCCTCATCCTC
>NC_032014.1:17246818-17247291 GCF_001865875.1 Lupinus angustifolius
TCATCCTATCCTCCTCCTGATCCTCATCATCCTCCTCCAATTCCTCATCCTATCCTCATCCTCATCCGATCCTCGTCCTCATCCTATCGTCATCCTCATCCTCATCCTCATGCTATCCTCATCCTCCTCCTCCTCCTCATCCTCATCCTCATCCTATCCTCCTCCACAACGGCATCCTATCCTCATCCTCATCCTATCCTATCCTCATCCTCATCGTCCTCCTTCTCATCCTATCCTCATCCTGATCCTATCCTCGTCCTCAACCTATCCTCATCCTCATCCCCATCCTCATCCTCATCCCCATCCTCATCCTACCCTCCTCTTCATCCTCATCCTCTTCCTTATCCTCATCCTATCCTCTTCCTGATCCTCCTCCTCCAATTCTTCATCCTATCCTCATTCTCATCCTATGCTCGTCCTCATCCTATCCTCATCCTCGTCCTCATCCTATCCTCATCCTCATCCTATACTCG
>NC_032014.1:17248022-17248240 GCF_001865875.1 Lupinus angustifolius
TCCTCATCCTCATCCTCCTCCTCCAATTCCTCATCCTCCTCCTCATCCTCATCCTATCCTCCTCCTCGACCTCATCCTCATCCTATCCTCATCGTCCTAGTCCTCCTCCTCATCCTCTCCTAATCCTCATCATATCCTCATCCTCATCATATCCTCGTCCTCATCCTATCCTCATCCGCATCCTCATCCCTATCCTCATCCTCATCCTCATCCTCATC
>NC_032014.1:17248340-17249448 GCF_001865875.1 Lupinus angustifolius
CATCCTCATCCTATCCTCCTCCTCATCCTCATCTTATGCTCATCCTCATCCTCATCCTCATCCTCATCCTCATCCTCATCCTCATCTTCATCCTCCTCCTCGTCATCATCCTATCCTCATACTCTTCCCACCCTCCTCTTCATCCTCATCCTCTTCCTTATCCTATCTTCGTCCCCATCCTCATCCTATCCTCATCCTCATCCTCACATTAACCTCATCCTAATCCTCCTCCCCATCCTCATCCTATCCTAATCCTAATCCTCATCCTCATCCTCATCTTATCCTCATCCTAACCTCATCCTCCTCCTCCTCCTCCTCATCCTATCCTCATCCTCATCTTCATCCTCCTCCTCGTCACATCCTCTTCCTTATCCTAGCTTCGTCCCCATCCTCATCCTCATCCTCATCATATCCTCATCCTCATCCTATCCTCTTCATCATCCTCATCCCCATCCTCATCTGCATCCCCATCCTCATCCTCATCCTCATACTCATCATACCCTCCTCTTCATCCTCATCCTATCCTCATCCTCATCCTCCTCCTCCTCCTCCTCCTCCTCCTCCTCCTCCTCCTCCTCCTCCTCCTCCTCCTCCTCCTCCTCCTCCTCCTCCTCCTCCTCCTCCTCCTCCTCCTCCTCCTCCTCCTCCTCCTCCTCCTCCTCCTCCTCCTCCTCCTCCTCCTCCTCCTCCTCCTCCTCCTCCTCCTCCTCCTCCTCCTCCTCCTCCTCCTCCTCCTCCTCCTCCTCCTCCTCCTCCTCCTCCTCCTCCTCCTCCTCCTCCTCCTCCTCCTCCTCCTCCTCCTCCTCCTCCTCCTCCTCCTCCTCCTCCTCCTCCTCCTCCTCCTCCTCCTCCTCCTCCTCCTCCTCCTCCTCCTCCTCCTCCTCCTCCTCCTCCTCCTCCTCCTCCTCCTCCTCCTCCTCCTCCTCCTCCTCCTCCTCCTCCTCCTCCTCCTCCTCCTCCTCCTCCTCCTCCTCCTCCTCCTCCTCCTCCTCCTCCTCCTCATCCTCTATCCTCATCCTCATCTTCAGCCTCATCCTCATCCTATCTTCGTCCTCATCCTCATCCCCTCATCTCATCCTCATCCTATCCTCTTCGTCGCCTATCCTCG
>NC_032014.1:17249548-17250684 GCF_001865875.1 Lupinus angustifolius
TCATCCTATCCTCATCCTCGTCCTAATCCTCATCCTCATCCTCATCCTCATCCTATTTTCATCGTCCTCCTCATCCTATCCTCCTCGTCCTCATCCTCGTTCTATTGTTATCCTCATCCTCCTCCTCCAATTCCTCATCCTATCCTCATCCTCATCCTATCCTCGTCCTCATCCTATCCTCATCCTCATCCTAATCCTATCCTCCTCCTCATCCTCATCCTCATCCTATCCTCCTCCACAACCTCATCCTATCGTCATCCTCATCCTCATCCTATCCTCATCCTCATCCTCCTTATCCAATTCCTGATCCTATCCTCGTCCTCATCCTCTTTCTCCTCCCATCTTCGTCCTCACCCTCCTCCTATCCTCCTCCTCATCCTCATCCTCATCCTCATCTTATCCTCATCCGCGTCCTCATCCCTATCCTCATCCTCATCCCCATCCTCATCCTATCCTAATCCTCATCCTCATCATATCCTCATCCTCATCATATCCTCATCCTCATCATATCCTCATCCTCATCATATCCTCATCCTCATCATATCCTCATCCTCATCATATCCTCATCCTCATCTTATCCTCATCCGCGTCCTCATCCCTATCCTCATCCTCATCCCCATCCTCATCCTATCCTAATCCTCATCCTCATCCTCATCTTATCCTCATCCTCATCCTATCCTCCTCCTCATCCTATCCTCATCCTCATCCTCATCCCCTTCCTCGTCCTACCCTCCTCTTCATCCTCAGCCTCTTCCTCATCCTATCCTCATCCTCATCCTATCCTCTTTCTCATACTCATCCCCATCGTCTTCCTGCCCTAATCCTCATCCTTATCCTCATCCCCAGCTTCATCTTCATCCTCGCCCTCATCCTATCGTCATCCTCATCCTATCCTCGTCCTCATCCTATCCTCATCCTCATCCTATCCACGTCCTCATCCTATCCTCATCCTCGTCGTCATCCAATCCTCATCCCCATCCTATCCTCGTCCTCATCCTATCCTCATCCTCATCCTATCCACGTCCTCATCCTATCCTCATCCTCGTCGTCATCCAATCCTCATCCCCATCCTATCCTCGTCCTCATCCTATCCTCATCCTCATCCTATCCACGTCCTCATCCTATCCTCATCCTCG
>NC_032014.1:17250784-17251978 GCF_001865875.1 Lupinus angustifolius
CAATTCCTCATCCTATCCTCATCCTCATCCTCATCCCCATCCTCATCCTACCCACCTCGTCATCCTCATCCTCTTTCTCATCCTCATCCTATGCTCTTCCTCATCCTCCTCCTCCAATTCCTCATCCTCATCCTATCCTCTTCTTCATCCTCCTCCTCCAATTCCTCATCCTCATCCTCATCCTCATCCTGTTGCTCATCCTATCTTTGTCCTTATCCTCATCCTCATCGTATCCTCATCCCCATTCTCATCCTACCCTCCTCCTATCCTCGTCCTCATCCTATTCTCGTCCTCATCCTCACCCTCATCCTATCCTCGTCCTCATCCTCACCCTCATCCTCATCCTATACTCATCCTCATCCTCCTACTAATCCGATCCGCATCCTCATCCCCATCCCCATCACCATCCTCATCCTATCCTAATCCTCATCCTCTTCCTCATCCGCTTACTCATCCGCTTCCTGATCCTCATCCTCATCCTTATCCTAATCCTATCCTTCTCCTCATCCCCATCCTATCCTCATCCTCATCCTCATCCTCATCCTACCCACATACTCATCCTCCTCCTCATCCTCATCCTCCTCCTCCTCCTCCTCCTCATCCTATCCTCATCCTCTTCCTCATCCTATCCTCGTCCTCATCCTCATCCTATCCTCATCTTCATCCTCATTCTCATCCCCATCGTCATCCTATCATAATCCTCATCCTTATCCTCATCCAATCCTCATCCTCATCGTCATCATATCCTTATCCTCATCCTATCCTCATCCTATCCTCATCTCCTCATCCTCATCCTACCCTCCTCTTCATCCTCATCCTATTCCTCATCTTATCTTCGTCCTCATCTTCATCGTCATCCTATCCTCATCTGCATCCTATCCTTATCCTCCTCCTCACCTCATCCTCCTCCTCATCCTATCCTCTTCCTCATCGTATCCTCGTCCTCATCCTCACCCTCATCCTCATCCTCATCCGCTTTCTCATCCTCATCCTCATCCTATCCTATCCTCATCCTCATCCTCATCCTCATCCTATTCCTATCCTCATCCTCATCCTCATCCCCCACCTCATCCTAACCTCATCCTCATCCTCCACCTCCTCATCCTATCCTCATCCTCATCCTCACCCTCTTCCTCATCCTATCTTCGTCCTCATCCTCATCCTATCCATGTCCTCATCCTCATCCTCATCCTA
>NC_032014.1:17252078-17252388 GCF_001865875.1 Lupinus angustifolius
CCCATCCTCATCCTACCCTCCCCTTCATCCTCATCTTCTTCCTCATCCTACCCTCCTCCACATACTCATCCTCTTCTGCATCCTCATCCTACCCTCTTCCTTATACTCATCCTCTTCCTCATCCTATCTTCGTCCTCATCCTCATATTCATCCTCATCCGATCCTCATCCTCATCCCCATTCTCATCCCCATCCTCATCCTCATCCGCATCCCCATCACCATCCTCATCCTATCCTAATCCTTATCCTCTTCCTCATCCGCTTATTCATCCGCTTCGTGATCCTCATCCTCATCCTCATCCTCATCCTAA
>NC_032014.1:17252488-17252848 GCF_001865875.1 Lupinus angustifolius
CATCCTATCCTCCTCTTCATCCTCATCCTCATCCTATCCTCATCCCCATCCCATCTTCCTCCTCATGCTCTTCCTCATCCCATCTTCGTCCTCATCCTCCTCCTTTCCTCTTCCTATCCTCCTCCTCATCCTCCTCCTCCTCCTCCAATTCCTCATGCTATCCTCGTCCTCATCCTGTCCCCATCCTCATCCTCCTCCTCCTCCTCCTCCTCATCCTATCCTCATCCCCATCCTCATACTTTCCTCGTCCTCATCCTCATCCTCATCCGCATCCGACCCTCCTCTTCATCCTCAACCTCTTCGTCATCCTATCTTCGTCCTCATCCTTATCCTCATCCTATCCTCTTCCTCAACCTCATC
>NC_032014.1:17252948-17283100 GCF_001865875.1 Lupinus angustifolius
ATGCAAGGCAATCTAGAAAATCCAAGAGGGTGAGTAAATCATGGGTTAAGTGAGTGATTTAGGGGATTTGGTGGTAGTAAATCAAGACATTAATGAGTGAAATCTATAAGATTTAGTAGGTAGATTTTGTGAAGTGACTCATGCGACGCGACGACTTCGGCGAAACGTGCGCGATTAAAACCATGCTTGAGTATTGTCGGCCAATATTTGAGTAGCCAAAAATAATCGCCTGATTTTACTTTACGGTTGGAACTTCGAATTTCGGCATTCTGAGTGAAAATATTTTAGAAAATAGTTATGGACCAACTCAGGGTCTATCTCGACTCGAAATGTGATTACGAAGCCAACGGCGCGATCGTAATTCGATTCCGAGTTATGGAACTCAAAAACCACTTTTTGAGCCGTATCGGGTGAGATTTGGCCCCGACAGTGGTACGAAACCGACTGTCTCTGAAAATCATGAAAATTTACCACCAAATTGGAAATAGAATATCAAGACTAAAACTCAACTAGAGTTTCGTCTAATTCTTTACTGAAAATTCCCATAAATTCATTTTCGAAAATATAATTAATAAAAATATTGATAAAATCTTATAATTCAAAATCGTAAAATTCGCGGTTTTACATACACACTATATGAATTCAAAACATGATTAAGAGATAAATATGTAATTGATCCTACGTAATTTTTATATTCCAATTTAGTCTTTTACTGTATCAAATGTTTTTTATGTTTGCCTTTGTAACATACAAGTTGCTAATAATTTTGTAAAACATTCGAAATAATTTTGTAACATACATGTTGCATAAAACATAAAAATGAATGAAATTTATTTGGATTTGATACATTTCCTTAACCCAAGAATTACACTATGTCAATAACCAGTTGAAATTCCACTATGCTGAATGGTGAAAAAAAATATTGCGGTGAAGTTGAAAACTTTAAAAGAAAGTAACATATCTCACTCTCTATATAAACTTTGAGAAATTTATAGGTATAAGTTGAGAAATTTACAGAAACTATCTATATACTTGTTATCAGAAAAATAAGAATGTGGGTTGACAAACAGAAAATGTCGACTTCACGCTAGTTCATATAATCTATATAAAACTAGGTTTATGTATATTTGTTTTAGACGACAACATTCATAACATAATAATAAGATATGGGGATAGCGATAATAAATAATATACATCAATAATATAAATAAATAAATAAATAAATAAAAGTTACAATTTCATTTGAAGTTTTAATACAATTGTTTCGTGAATATGTATGTAACTTTATAATTTATGTACGATTTTTTGAAAATATATGTATGGATGATATTATGACTTATTAGATGTTTGAAATTATTGTATGATAGATTTGTTAATCATCAAAGGGGTCAAATCTTTATGTTATTTAATTCCAAATTGTATGATCATATTTCATTTGTTTGGAATTATTGTATGATAAATTTTTTAATCACCGAAGTTGTCAATCTTTATGTTTCTTTAATTCCAAATTGTATGATCATATTTTATCCACTGATTAATTTGATGCTAATAATGATATGAGTAAATTGAAGTTCATTATTATAAGACAGTTAAGGATGCCCAAAGATTTATTATTTGTTTTTATAATCAATGAACATGGATGTTAGTAGTGTAATTGTTCATTAGTTATATTTATATCCAAAGATAGTAAATGTTTTTAATATATGCATGTATTATTGTCAAATTATATGATTTTTTTAGTATCATTATGTAGGTATTGATGAATTACCCAAAGGTAAACATTAATATACACTTATGAAGTAGTCTAAATTAATTTAGCATCTTAGCATATAACTCAAATCCTTAATGTGTTTTTAATTTTATTAATTATAGTACATGTCACTTTGCATTCGTAATTTTCATATGTTTCAACTTTCAATAGACTTAAATTCTGTTAATGGAGTGAACAAATCCAATTTTACCTTGGGGTAATGAATTTGGATTTGTCACTTAGAGAAGATAAGTCAAGTGTTATTATCAATATAAGCACTGAAGAACATAAAGTTAATTATAGGAATTGGAAAAAATCAATCAAATTGAGTTTAATGTATATACAAATGAATATTGCTGACAACATTAAGTCCGCTCTTCCTAAAACTGAAAATGCTAGTGAAATGCTGAAGTTTATGGAAGAGCGCTCCCAAACTACTAATAAGTCTATTGTTGAGACATTAATGGGTACATTAACTATCATGAAATTTGATGGTTCTCATACTGTGCATGAACATATTATTGAAATGAAAACATTACATCAATAATTAAGACATTGAAAATGGATGTGGATGAAAACTTTCTTGTGCAATTTATATTAAATTCAGTATCTTATGAATATGGTCTTTCTAAAATGAACTATAACACCATGAAAGATAAATGGAATGTGCATGAATTGCATAATATGTTAGTTCAAAAGGAAACTAGAATGAGGAGTCAACCAAATCATTCCATCAATTTTGTTAATCATGAAGGAGCTAGAAAGAAAGTCAGCAAAAACATGACAAGAAATAGAATGAACTCTTAAATATTAATGAGTCATATTCTCTAATCCACATTAAGGAACACCATGATAACAAATGTTGCTTATGTAGAAAGATTGAGCATTTTCAAAATGATTGTCCGAAATGTAAAGGTTGGTTTGAAAAGAAAGGTAAGTCTAGTGCTTATATATGTTTTGAATCAATCTTAGCAAAAGTTCCTTATAATACTTGGTGGATTGACTTTAGATGTGCTGCTCATGTTTCTAATACTATGCAGAGATTCATTACGTCCCAAACCACAAGACCAAATAATTTTTTTTGTCTTTATCAGAAATAGAGTGGAGGCTCCAATGGAAACCGTCGAGACTTATTGTTTAATCCTGGACACTGGACATCATTTAGACATATTTGAAACCCTTTATGTACCTACTATATCTAGGAATTTGTTTTTTTTATCTAAACTTGATGTTGTTGGATACTCTTTTAAATTTGGCAATGAATGTTTCAGTTTGTATAAATATACTCATTAAATTGACAATGATATATTATATGAAGGATTGTACAAGTTAAATCTTGAAAATATTTTTTCTAAAACACTTTTAACCTTGCATATTAGGTTGGAATTAAGTGTAGCTTAATTGATGAATGTTCTACTTACTTGTGACATAAATGTTTGAGACATATTTCCAAAGAAAGAATGAAATGATTAGTAAAGAATGAAATCCTTTCATATTTAGATTTTACTGATGTGAATATATGTGTGAATTGTATTAAAGATAATAAAATAAAACACACAAATAAAGGAGCCATAAGAAGCACTAAGCTTCTTAAAATTATACACACAAATATTTGTGGACATTTTAACGTTAATTATTTCAATAAGGAAAAATATTTCATTACCTTCATTGATGATTATTCACGTTTTGAACATATCTATTTATTGCCTGATAAACCTCAAGCGTTAAAAACCTTAGAGATTTACATTATTGAAGTTGAAAGGCAATTAGTAAAAATGTTAAAATTTTCATGTATGACAGAGGTGATGAGTTTATGGAAGATATGATGAAAATGACAACATCTAGTTCCATTTTCTAAATTCTTTGAAAGTCGTAGCATGGCATATATTCACAATACATAATGCTATGTAAACCACAACAAAGCATTGTATCAGGATGCACTTATACTTTAAAGTCTTCCATGTATTTATTAATTAGGGTTCCTAGTAAGGCAGTTCCAAAAACTCCTTTTGAACTGTGGACAGGAAGAAAACCTAGTTTAAGACACCTTCATGTTTGGGGATGCCTGATAGAAATTAGAATTTATAATCCATAAGAAAAGAAATTGGATGCAAGAACAATCAATGGCTATCCAGAAAAATCAAAGGGGTGTAAATTTTATTGTTCAACCTTACTACAAGAATTATTGAAATTGAGAATGCTAGCTTTATTGAGAATGATGAAGTTAGTGGGAGTGAAACACCATATTAAGTGGAAATTCAAGAAATGAGAGTACAAATTCTATAACACCATGAAATTTAGGCATATATTTTATTAATTATTTATTTTACGAAAAATTAATTTTAGAAATTAATTAGTATTGATTTAGGCTAAACCATAGTTGAGTGTTAGTATTATTTTGTGATTTCCTATTTTGTGGTAAATTTTCGTAATTTTTTCTGTGATAGAAGGTTTTTGGACTACTGTCGAGCCCAAATTCGTCCGAATAACGTGTTTTTGAGTTCCGTACCTCGAATCGAATTCTGATTGCACCATTGGTTTCGAAATATATTTTGAGTCGATATAGACATCAAGTCCATGCAGAACGCATTTCTAAAATATTTTCACTCTGAATTCCGTGTTTCGAAGTTCTAACCGTAAATCAAAGTCGGGAGATTTTTAATATCCGATTGAGTATTATTAGCCAAGAATACTTCGACATGGTTTAAATCGCAAATGTTCTACATAAATGGTCACATCACTTTCCTGAATGAAGATTGCTTATTAAACAAACAAAAGTACTAACCTCTTACATCAAATCCCTTAAATCACTCATCTACCTATTACATAATCCACTTTTTGGAAGAAACCTTTGGTCTTTACCCACTCCAAAATCTCATTTCTTTTCTTTAAAAGAGCCAACCCTAGTTTAGAAGAAACCCTTGGCATTTTCACACGCTTTCTTCACTTTTGAATTTCTAAGAACTTCCAGGTAGTTCTTCATTTTTCTTCATTTTGATTTCTTCATCTTTTAAGATCTAACCATTATATGTTTATGAAATTTTAGTATGATGTTTAGATGTATGCTATGAATATGTTCAACCGTTGAAATGTTCTAATAATCTTTCTAACTCTTTTTATGCGTAAAACTCTAAATATGTGCTTTCTCGAGCTTAGAAAATTGTTTTTGAAACCATGAACTCTTTGTGTTCATGAGGCTGTTTTTAGTGTTTAAAAGGTTGCATTTTGTTGATTTTATTTAAGGTGATGACTTTGAAATCAAAGGAACCTTTAAAAATTTTTGAACCATGTAAAGTTTGAAACTTTTCACTTGTTTTTTATTCGAGAAACCATAGCCTGGAACAAGTGTAAAATAGTTGTTTTTCGGATTTAATGATAGAAATAAATGTTTGTATTTGAATATAGTTAAAGGTGATTATTTGTATATCAAAAGAACCTTTAAGGAGCTTTCTAACCATGTAAAGTTTGGATTTTTCCACTTGTTTTTGGCTTGAAAAACCATGGTCTTAGACAAGTTTAGAATAGTATATTTTTAATGTTGATGTTTGATTGTGTTTTAAAGGTGATGACTTTGGTATCAAAGGTACCTTTAATGTGTTTAATGATAAGTTGAAAATCAAAACTTTCCTTGACATTAGATCTAAATCATGACCTATATGTGTTTAGAAAAAGTTTAGTTTCAAACTTTGAAATCCAAAATATTTATGGATGAGTTTTTGTGAAAAAATGTTGTTTTAAAATATTATAAGTTAAAGGTTTGCTTAGTAAATAATATTCTTTGATTTATAAGTTCAAGTAATGATTTGGGATAAAAGATGTCTTATAAAAGTATTGACTTTATGAACTTAAAGTGTTAAGTAGTCTTGGATGATAGATTAGTTAAAGTATGAATGTTGTTAAGATTAGCTTACTTTAACATGAGAAGTTTAACTTAAGAAGCTTTGATCTAAAAGGTTGTTTTAAGTATGAGATCAACACTATCTAGAATGTGTTGAAATGACCATGGGAAATTATTGTACAAAATATGGAATCTACTTAAGATGATTTGCTTTAAAGTGGTAAGATCAACTTGAGACATATTGATTTAAAAAGTGTGGAATTTAATTAAGAAACTTAACTTAAAATGGTGAAGTATAGCTTAAAAAGTCTCCTTGAAAATATAAATCTATGGTGATAAAAGTGTAAACTGTATTAAAAACTCACCTTGAAGACGTTGGAAATCGGGAACAAGACTTTTGAGGATAAAGGATGGCTCAAAAATATGAATCTTCGATCGGATGGATGAAAGTGGTTGAGTTCATAAATGAGTTAAACAATGTCTTTACCTTAGGGTTATCATGTCAAAATTTAATTCGCAAATCACTAAATTGTTTTCGTATGTTTAGTTTCGAAGCTTTTGAAGTCAGACAACCAACCCACTCACACGTGAAGGAAATCAAGCATATGGCAATCTACGGTGAAGGAGAGTACATCGTGATAGAGTGGTGTTCGAATATGACCCGAATCTCCTCAACTATCTCAAAAGTTTGGAGTTATATTTACGTATTAAGAAAACCCATACTTAATCAAATATTTGCATGTCTGGATTAAGTACGGATAATTTCTTAAGTTGTATGCTTAGGATAGTTTAAAATATCAAGTAATATGGTAGTTAACCACGAAGGAATACCACGCTAGAAATTAAAATGCGTAAAAAACATCAAAGGAATTCAACCCGGTGGCCCAAAAGGGCGAGGGAGTGGCCCTGGCCACTGGACCACTCTCGCTTGAGCGAGTGGTTCTTACCGGGGCGAGGGCCAAGCAGCAAGCTTGGCCTATTCTGGTCATTTTGGGTGCCTGAGCGACCATGTGTCACTCGGGCGAGGAGTAGACAGGGATTTCGGCCAATTTTTGGTGAATTTTTCGCTTGAGCGATAGTCCCTCGCTTGGGTGAGAGCGAGACAAAGAATTGAGTCTGTTTTGATGCGTTTTTCAGTTGAGCGACAGTCTCTCGCTTGAGCCAGAGATAAACAATAATGTTAACTGTTTCTAATTGTTTGATTGTTTAGGCAATAGCCCTAGCTTGAGTGTGAAGTGTATTTAACACTTGGGAAAGACAGTGGCTCAGATGATTGAGTCTGGTGCCCAACTCGACAAACTTATATAAGTATCTCTGTTCTTGCGCCTATTTAAGACAAGGGTTCCGACGGTGAAGAGGATTACATGATACCATGCAACGAAGTCGTCTGACCGTAAGAGGTTTGGCCATGTGGTCATCCAGGGTAATTCAATGATGGTTCATAGTGGTAAGGGTGTTATTCCTCTATTACGTGACGATGTAAGATCGGGTCCCACAAGAAGTATTCCTTTGAGAGATGTCTTAGGTTGGGCTGATCATGTAAAAGAATGATTAAAAGATTTAATCTACTAACCTCGGTTAGTGTGCATACTCATTATGGATAATGAAGTAGTGGAGAGGAAATTTATAGGAGACGAATGACCCTCGAGATGTTTAGTTGGACGACGATGGCGGTGGTTCGTCAGGAAAGTCTTGAGGGAGAGTCTA
Source organism: Lupinus angustifolius (assembly GCF_001865875.1). NCBI lineage: Eukaryota > Viridiplantae > Streptophyta > Magnoliopsida > Fabales > Fabaceae > Lupinus > Lupinus angustifolius. Next base: position 17,260,244 of record NC_032014.1, read on the forward strand.
GGTTAGACGAGTCCCTTGTATTCTTGGATGAGGTATTATGTTGGATCAGATAGTTCTAACAGTACAAATTAGATGATCTCTGGGAACCACTCTTTGTAATCAGGATCGATGAGAGGGATGCACAAAAAGTGTTTGATACGAAATCGTCCTAAAATGGACAGTTCTTTTAGAAAAGATCGATCATATATCCTTGCGAGGAATAATCTGGTGCGTTCAAATCGACTTGTTATGGGACATGTACTCCCGGTTATTTCCAAATAGTTTATTGGAAGGATATTGATGTAAGGATGAATGAAATAAACCTAGCATTCATATATTGAGCTCGTGGATATTAATCCTCATGGTTTGAGTTATAACATCATTCATCATTTGCATTTGTGTATGTGATATATATTATGTGTCTGTCTGGATGTGATATTTTGTGCAATTCCACACCGTCAATGAATAATGTTGTCTTACTCCCTTTTCTTTCTGTTTGTCTTTGGTTCACGTTCATGTTCAAATGGACCACTCTACGAGGTTTCAGAGTTACTACTTCTCGATGTCTCAAGAGGGGGCATGAAGGATTGATGGAGATCGATACACCTACACGAGCCCTTATGCCTTAGAGCTGGAGATGATTTGTGATGGCTCTACAATGCGCTTCCCATCCCATCATGTGGTGCTGGAGGCTTCCTTCACCTTGCCTGATCGGAGGCTGACACCTGCAGTGTCGTCTACTCAGTCTGCGACTACTCACAGACCAACTACTGCAGGGCCATCTAGGAAGCAACGGAGCTGGGTGATGTGATCAGTTCCCCACCATGGAGGAGAGCCACTCGATGGACCATGCTCGAACCCCAGGCGGATGCAAGGGCGGTGACTAAGTTGCAGTATTCGTCCTATGACCCAGAGGAGGAGATGAAGGCCAAGAAGGAACCAGAAGCTGAAGATGAGGACTATATGAAGTTAATATGCATCGAGACTTCATTGAGGTAGTAAACTTCTCCTCCGACTCCGAGATGGAGGAGGATCTGAGCGATTGTTTTAGCGCACCCGCTGACACTAGAGCTAGCCATTAGAAGCCATTTCCATTTCTATTTTGCTTTTTGAGTAGGGTATCTGTGAAGGGTACTTTTTGATGTGTTGAATGTCTTAGCCTTTTTATATAGTTTCAGTTTAGGCGAAGATTTCATTTCGCCTTGTATTTTGTACTAATATTTCCCGTTCTTTTAATGAAGTATTATTCAAAGATATGTTGAGTTATTTTCGGTTACCATTAGGTAACGATTTTTTATTTTCTACAATATATGTTACTTAAAGTGATATTTTGAAAATGAAACGAAGATAAGGAAAAGAATTTTATATTACATTTTTCAAAACTTTTTTACCCATTTTTAGCTATATTTTGGAGTAATTTTCGGGGCGTTACAAGTTCTCTTTACTTGTGTCCCTAATAATATTGTTCCTCAAGTTAATGAACTGATTTGTATGGAGAACATCAAAATAATCGCATTATTGAAAATGAAGTTGACGAACTTATAGTAGAAGAACCACAAGAAATAGCATTAAGAAGATCTCAAAGAGAAATAAGATTTGTTATTCCTGATGATTATGTGGTTTACCTACATGAGTCAGAATATGACATATGAATTGAGAATGACCTAGTTACATTTTCACAAGCCATGGATAGTGACAACGCCGATAAATGTTAAATGTCATGAAAGATGAGTTAAAATCTATGAAACGAAATGAGGTTTGAACCTTGAGACCTTTTAAATGATATTGCAAAATGTTGGTTGTAAGCGAGTTTTCAAAACTAAACGTGATTCTTTTGGTAACTTCCTAAAATGGTGGTAGCTATCTGGTTGCCATTGGGCATGGTAACAAAGAGAACATTGATTTGTTTGTAGGTTTGGAATTTTGAAAGAGTATGACATACATGATCCACAACCCTTGTATCAAGGTATCAGTCAAGAGATTTAGTGTGAGAGTTCAAGAAGTACCTTTATCATTGGATTCACTAGACCATGTGCTGAATTGGTTGGTGTCATGATTACTTCTTGAGGGTTGCTGCATTATGGACAAAATAGTCTAGTGTTATTGTGGAGTGATATTTACTCCAGTGGTATGCTCATTGTTCTTGTTTGAAATGACATGCTCCCTTATTTCCTTTTGGGAGCCATGCTCACATGGTTCTTCTTCAATAGTGACAAGATTATTGTTGGGATGCTTGAAATATGTTATCGTGTTAGTCCCACATTGTCTAGTATTGGAATACATTAGAGTAACTCATGTTATATATTGGACTCAAGTCCCTTGTTATAATGTGCACCAGATATAAGCATCCAATAGAAACATCCCATGGGCAGGTGGGACTATGGGTGTGCTAGGGTATGTAATCCTTATTCTCTAATATTATATTGGTAGTCGCTCAGCGCTCCCGGGGACGTAGGCATAGTTGGCCGAACCCCGTTACCAAATTCTCTTGTTTCTTTTCTTCTATTTATTTTATGCCCTTTATTTGATTGCTTATGGCCAACGCTGTACAACGATCGCTTCCGTTTCACCAACAATTGGTATCAGAGCCAATTGGTAGTTGGATCTTAACCCAGATATCAGATAATGGCTAAAGAGGGTGAAGGCGTGATGGCTAGACAAGGTGTGTCAAAGGTAGTGGCAAAAATAGAGTAGATGAGTTGAAGGTAAAGAAAACATGGCGGAACTATGGTGTGGGCGATGTATGTGTTGATCCAGAACCCCATAAGTTCATGTATTGGGTTAGGATCAAGGTGGAGATAAGGACTCATGTGTTGAGTTTAACCCATGGACAGATGCTAACAATATCTCTCTAGATGTTCAGAGAATGTTCTCATTTGAGATGAGAAGTGAAATATCCTAATGGCGTGTCTAAGACGTCATAGTGAAGGATGTTAATTGTTAGAAAATCTACAAAAGCACAGAGGCGTTGGCTGACTTTGATGTAGGTGTAACATGGGCGTTGGCTTTGATGCAAGTTGTAACACGAGCATAGGTAGAGATGCAGGGGTGTGACATGCGCATTGGCTTGGATGCAAGGATGTGACACATACATTAGTTAGCATTGACACAAGGTGTATACTGTGGTATACTCCTTATGACGGAGTATGATAGTTATTTTAAATTAGGATTGTCGGAATAGACAATGGTGGTAGCGGTTGAGGCTTTCCAAGGAAGCTCCAAGATTCAGTTTGACTGAGTATTGAAGTGGACGATTGTTGGTGAACTTTTGTGTAGATGTTCCAATATATCGAAAGACTTCCTAGCAATAGGTGGCTAGGCGACATGTTCCTTTTGATGGTGGTACGGGAAGCTGCACTACAAGTTTGGAGAGCTATACTCTTGGTAACATCATTAAGGATACTTAGAAGGTCTATGTTGTAGTGGAGCAGTTAAAGAGAATTAGACATTAAACAAGGTGAAGTCATATATTCGCTAAGGTGGAAATTCTTGTGTAGATTTCCTAAGGAGCGAAATATTCGTCTATTTCAATCAAGGTGGAGATTATTGGGATGCTTGAAATATGTTATCGTGTTAGTCCGACATTGTATAGTATTGGAATAGAGTAGAGTAACCAATGTTATATATTGGACTCAAGTCCTTGTTATAATGTGCATCAGATATAAGCACCAAACAGAAACACCCCATGGGCAGGTAGGCCCATGGGTGTGCTAGGGTTTGTAATCCTTATTCTCTAATAATATCTTGGTAGCTGCTCAACGCTCCCGAGGATGAAGGTACAATTGGCCGAACCCTGTTAACAAATTCTCTTGTTTCTTCCCTTCTATTTATTCTATGCCTTTATTGGATTGCTTGTGGTCAACACTGCGCAACGATCGCTTCCGCTACACCAAAAATTATTAATGTTATAATTCTTAGAATAGGCAGGTGGAAACCATGCTTCTTTAAGCATTGATCAATAGTCTGACTAGCCCTGTGGCAAAAGATGCAAACCTTGGTCCATCTTCCACTTGGACCTCTTGTAGAATTTCTGCCTATTTGATACATCCTTCCTCTACCTCTTCCTTTGTTTCCTCTAGAATTCACTCCTACCTTATTGTTGATGTTATCATAGTTCCCTTGGTTCTCCATATTGATTAATAATAAGCCTTTCTTGTTTGATGAAAAATGAAAAGGATTTTTTCATTTAAGGAAGTGGATCCATCAATATGATTTGTGACCCCACTCCTTCATATTGGTCATTGAGCCCATTAAGGAAGCAAATGACATGGTCATTTTCCCTATATCCTTTTATAGTGGGAATTAAGTTGCAACTACACCTTTGGATGCATGAACATAAGGAGATATGCCTAAAATTGTCTAATTCTTGCCAAAGACCTTTTATATGTGTATGGTATGCTCCTATACTAATGTCCCCTTGTTTGTAGGTATATATTTTAGCCAACAATTGTGAAATACGAAATACATCACCTTGGTAATATCTTTCATGCAAATCATCCCAAATTTCAAATGTTGTATTCATCCACAAAACGCTTTGAATAATGGAAGCATCAATGGACAGTGTTAACCAAGAAACCACAAACTTATTGCATCTATCCTAAGCTTTGAATGTTATATCATCAATGACAGGTTTTGGAAGGGAACCGTCGATAAACTGAAGCTTGTTCTTTGTCTTGAGGGACATGTAAACATCACGGGACCAAGAGTGGTAGTTATCACCATTGAGGTGTGTAGAGACCAAGGCAACTCCAGGGTTTTCATTGAGATGCACGTAGAAAAGAGAGGTTGGATCTTGAATGAGGCTCAATGGTTGAATTGAATGATTCTCCATTTTGAACGAAAATAAAAGGGAACTCACAAATTCTTGGATCTTTGGTTTTTGAATGAAAAGGGTAGAAAGTTTTGGGGAAGAAAATCTTTGGTGAAGAAATAGATGTTAGAGTAGTGAAGAAGAACACAAGAAAGAAAAGAGAATGAAAGTTTGAGCTGCATAATACTTGGCCTTTTTATTGATTGATTAAACTCTAAACAAGGAATAAACTATATATAGAATAATGTTGATGTGAACCTGAATGAACCTAAGGATGAGTTGAGGAATATAGGTGGACCCATGACAAGGGCAAGGGCCAAGCAAGTGAACAATGCACTTAGCCTACTCATTCAAGACATCAAAGGAGCTTTCCTAAGCTCAAACCAAGGGAGTCATCTTTTTCATTACATCACTTTACATGTGGGCCAACATGGGACAAATAATCCCCAACCCTTTTAATAGGGCACGACCATGTACTCAAATGGCTAGGACACATTTATGTTGTCCTAAAACATTTTCCCTTAGAATTTAATGTGTCTTGTGTATTTTAAATTTCAGAATAAATGGACTCTATGAAGAGCATTCAATTCAGTCAAGAGGGCTTGGACAAATTCATACCAACATTTATTAAACTCAAGGAGTTGGCTGTCCACTTCAATGCACCATCCAAAATATGGACTCAAAGAAAGACAAGCCTAAGTCGTCCACATTGAAGCCTTGGCTTTAAGTGTGCCGTCCAACATGAATTCCAAGTGCCGCCCATCATAAAGGCTCACACAAAGAACTAAGTTGCCACCCACAATTAATCCAAGGTGATCCGTGCAATCAAGCATGGAATCATGTGGTTTTAGTCATGAAGACTTCAACTAAATAAATGGCCACCCTTTCATTCAAAGTGAATCGTGCCTTCTACATGAAATTAAGAGGTTTTAGTCATGAATGCTTCAAACTCATTAATGTGCCGCCCAAATTCATTCAAGTGAGCCGTGCCATCTACATGGAATCATGAAGACTTCAAGGGAGCCGAATTACCCATGAAGACTACCATGAAACCAAGACTTAGCATTAAGGCTTTTTCATAGATTTCCATTGTTTTCATTAATGTATAATTTGAATTGGGAGCCTTTCGGTTGGACTTGGTCCTAAGGCCGTGGCTTGCCCCTATAAGTGTATCTTTTAACTTTGAATAACATAACTTTGATTTCGTGTGAAAATAGAAAGGCTTGTTCCTTCTTGAGTGAGAGTTCTTCTCCAAACTTCTTGGCTGAACCAATATTACATATTCTTATCAAGAACCACGTTCTTGTGGCGAATAGCACTCGGCTTATCAACATCCTTGTTGTGGCGCCTTCACCTTCATACCTTTAACCACCTTCTTTTATCTTATAATTCATTGCTGCCTAAACACATTCATCAAAAATACCCATAGAAACCGTGGGTTCAAGGACAACAAACAACATAGATCATTGTAAACAAGGATCTCCTGAAAAGGTTCTCATCAAGTGCTATTCAGAGCTAAGGTTCTTCCTTGGTGTATCAAGTTTTCTTCTTGTAACCGTGTGTACTTTATCCTTCATCCATTCCTGAAACAACAACAAAAAATCAAACACAAAAGTGTCAAAATTTTCTTCTAAACCGTGAGTCTTTTTATTACTTCCTTACATTCCAAAACAAAAACCCAAAAAGTGTCAAAACAAGTCCAAAACCAAAAGCAAAAGTTTCAAAAACAAGTGTCAAGTGTCAAAACCGAATACCAAACACAAAGTGTCAAAAACAAAGTTTCAAGTGTCCAAACCGAAACCAAAAAGTCCCAAAAACAAAGTGTCAATGTCAAAACCGAAACCAAACACAAAGTGTCAAAAAAAAAGTTTCAAGTGTCCAAACCGAAACCAAAAGGTCCCAAAAACAAAGTGTTAAGTGTCAAAACCGAAATCCAAAAAGTGTCCAAATTTCATACACAAAACCGTGTCATAATTCTTGTTAAGTTGGGTGTTTTTCTTTCACAATTAAGTGATTCTGCCTTGGTTCATTCAAGAAGCCGTGGAGGAGAAGTGAGTGTGAGTGAAACACAAGTGAGTTTGAGAGTTACATCTTCTACCAAATACTTGAGTGAAACACAAAGTAAGGTTGAGAGAAAATGTCTAGTGAAAGTGGGAGCCCAATCATGTCTCCTAGGTCAGCAACACTTTTTGCTAGGATGACAACACAATTTGAGACTCTAAGAAGAGAAATGGAACAAATGAGAATGGAAAATGATAGGAGGTTTGGATACCATGAAAATGGTTATTCAAGTGAGGAGGAAGGAGGAAGAAGGAGCCATGAAAATGGTTATTCAAGTGAGGATGAAGGAGGAAGAAGGAGAGCAAGGAGAGGGGCACGAAGGGAGGAAAGACTTGAGGGAGTTAAAATAAAGGTTCCCACCTTTATTGGGAAGAATGACCCGGAGGCTTATTTAGAATGGGAACTTAAGATGGAGCAAGTGTTTGAATGTAGTTCTTACCAAGAGAGTAAGAAGGTAAAGGTGGCTGCTCTTGAGTTCAAGGAGTATGCCTTGATTTGGTGGGATCAACTCAATAAGGAGAGAAGGAGGGCTGGAGCCGAGGCTATTAACACTTGGGTGGAAATGAAAGTGTTAATGAGGAGGAGATTTGTCCCTAGTTCATACCAAAGAACAAACTCCAAAGACTTCCAAAGACTCACTCAAGGGTCTAAGAGTGTGGATCAATATTTCAAAGAGATGGAATTAGCTTTGCTAAGGTCCAACTTTGAGGAGGATAGGAAGGCTACAATGGCAAGGTTCTTGCATGGTCTAGACCAAGAAATTCAAGATGTTGTTGAGCTTCAACACTATGTTGAATTAGATGACTTGGTTCAACAAGCCATGAAAGTGGAGCAACAACTTAAGAGGAGAAAATCAAAATTTTCCTCAAGTTCTAGTTCAAAGTTTCAAAGTTACAAATGGGTGGATAGAACCAAGAAGGAGTGAGTATCATTTAAAGGTAGTGCATCAACTACCAAAGAAGTCGTGGCCACAAGCCAAGGCAAACAACCAATGGGTTCTAATCAAAGGAGCCGAGATGTAAAATGCTTCAAGTGCTTAGGCCTTGGACATATTGCTTCTCAATGTCCTACAAGAAGAACCATGATCATAAGAAATGGAGAGGTAGTAATCCGAGGACTCTAGTGATGAGGAAGATGATCAAGAAGAGGAAGTTGCTACCATAGCCGAGGGAGACTTGTTCATGGTGAGGAGGCTCTTAGGAAGCCAAATCAAGGAGGAGGATGCAAGTCAAAGAGAAAACATCTTTCACACAAGATGTATTGTGGATGGTAAGCTATGTTCACTAATTATTGATAGTGGAAGTTGTGCTAATGTGGTTAGTGCAAGATTGGTGTCAAAACTTAATCTTGTGACTAAGTCACATCCCACTCCTTACCGTTTGCAAAATGGTTAAGTGAAGTTGGGGAAATGATTGACAATAAACAAGCTGAAATATGCTTTTCAATTGGGAAGTACATGGATTCGGTTGTGTGTGATGTGGTGGACATGGATGCTAGCCATTTGCTCTTGGGCCGTCCATGGCAATATGACAAGAAAACCACACATGACGGCCGAACTAACAAGTTTTCTTTTGAGCACCAAAACCGCAAGGTTGTGCTATCACCTTTGTCTCCTAAGCAAGTGAGTGAGGATCAAAAAAAATTGAGAGAAAAGATTGAGTTGGAGAGAAAAGAAAGGGAGAGAGAAAATTTGAGTGAAAAGCCAAGTGAAAAGAAAATCAAAATGAGTGAAAAGAAAGAAACAAGCAAAAGCAAAAAGAGTGAGATGACAAAAAAAGAGAGTTATATGGCAACAAAAGGAGAGATAAAGCAAGCTTTGATTTCAAAGCAACCATTATACCTACTCTTTAGTAGGGAGTTTTGCCTAACTACTAACCCTTCTAAGGAAGGAAGTTTGCCTATGTTTGTTGAAAATCTTTTGCAGGAATTTGGTGATGTCTTTCCAAAGGAAGTACCTCACGGGTTGCCACCATTGAGGGGTATTGAGCATCAAATTGATCTCATACCGGGTGCATCTTTGCCTAATAGGCCAGCCTATAGGTGTAACCCAACCGAGACCAAAGAAATCCAACACCAAATTGAGGAATTGATGGAAAAGGGATGGGTTCAAGAGAGCCTAAGTCCTTGTGCGGTTCCAATCATATTGGTACCCAAAAAGGATGGTACTTGGAGGATGTGCACTGATTGTAGAGCCGTAAATAACATAACGGTAAAGTATATGGTAAAGTATAGACATCCTATCTCTAGACTAGATGATATTTTAGATGAATTTTATGGAGCCACAACTTTTTCAAAAATCGATTTAAAAATTGGCTACCATCAAATTCGGATCCGAGAAGGTGATGAATGGAAAACAGCTTTTAAAACTACTTATGGTTTATATGAGTGGCTTGTTATGCCATTTGGGCTAACCAATGCCCCAAGCACTTTCATGCGTTTAATGAATCATGTTTTAAGAGAATTTTTGGGTAAATTTGTGGTGGTTTACTTTGATGATATCTTAATTTACTCCAAAACTTTAGATGAGCATCATGAACATCTAAAGGCTGTTTTGATTGTTTTGAGAAAAGAAAAGTTGTATGCCAATATGGAAAAATGTACTTTTTGTGTGGATCATGTGATTTTTCTTGGGTTTAAAATTAATGCTAATGGGGTCCATGTGGACCAAGAAAAGATTAAGGCCATTCAAGATTGGCCAACTCCCAAAACCGTGACTGAGGTTAGGAGTTTTCATGGATTAGCAAGCTTCTATAGGAGGTTTGTTAAAGATTTTAGCACCTTGGCTTCACCCCTAAATGAACTTGTTAAAAAGAATGTTGTTTTCCATTGGGGTGAAAGACAAGAAGAGGCCTTTAACCAACTTAAGGCCAAACTTACTAGTGCACCTGTTTTATTGCTTCCAAACTTTGATAAATCTTTTGAGTTAGAATGTGATGCTTCTAACATTGGAATTGGAGCTGTGTTAATGCACGAAGGTCATCATATTTCTTATTTCAGTGAGAAGTTAAGTGGGGCAGCCCTTAATTACTCCACCTACGATAAGGAATTGTATGCCTTGGTAAGGGCACTACAAACTTGGCAGCATTACCTACTCTCTAAGGAGTTTGTGATTCATAGTGATCACGAATCCCTTAAGTATCTTAAGGGCCAAGGTAAGTTAAACAAGAGACATGCAAGATGGGTAGAGTTCTTGGAACAATTCCCATATGTGGTGAAACACAAGAAAGGCAAGGCCAATGTGGTGGCCGATGCCCTTTCTAGGAGGCATACTTTGCTTTCAACTTTGGAGACCAAACTATTTGGTCTAGAATGCATAAAGGAGCAATATGAACATGATAAAGACTTTTCACAAATATATGCTTCTTGTGTGCATTCGGCCCATAATGGATATTTTAGGCACAATGAATTTTTATTCAAAGAAAAACAATTGTGTGTGCCTAAAAGCTCCATTAGGGATGTTTTGGTAAGGGAATCCCATGAGGGGGGTCTTATGGGGCACTTTGGTGTACAAAAGACTTTAGACATGTTGAAAGAACACTTTTATTGGCCACGTATGAAACAAGACGTGCAAAACTTTTGCGAAAAATGCATAACATGTAAAAAGTCTAAGTCAAGGATCATGCCACATGGCCTTTACACCCCATTAACCGTCCCAGATTCACCTTGGATGGATATATCCATGGACTTTGTTTTGGGGCTGCCCAAGACAAAGAAAGGCAATGATTCAGTCTTTGTGGTTGTTGATAGATTTTCAAAAATGGCACATTTTATTCCATGTAGAAAGATTGATGATGCTAATCATGTTGCTGACTTATTTTTCAGGGAAGTGGTAAGACTCCATGGAATACCACAAAGCATAGTGAGTGATAGGGACGCCAAGTTCCTTAGTCACTTCTGGAGGACCCTGTGGGGGAAGCTTGGCACTAAGCTCCTCTTTTCAACTACTTGCCATCCCCAAACGGATGGGCAAACTGAAGTAGTGAATAGGACTCTTTCCACCCTCTTAAGGACCATAATAAAAAAGAATTTAAGGTCATGGGAGGAGTGTTTACCTCATGTTGAGTTCGCATACAATAGAGCAACTCATAGCACTACTGAATTTTCTCCTTTTGAAATTGTCTATGGTTTTAAGCCACTAACACCTCTTGATTTGTTGCCTATTCCTAATGAATCTATTTTGAAGCACAAGGATGGATGGGCCAAAGCAGAATATGTTCAACAATTACATGAGCAAGTCAAGATTCAAATTGAGAAAAAGAACGCAAGCTATGCAAAACAAGCCAACAAGGGGCGTAAACAAGTGTTATTTGAACCCGGAGATTGGGTTTGGGTACATATGAGGAAGGAAAGGTTTCCTGAACAAAGGAAATCCAAACTTCTTCCAAGAGGAGATGGTCCATTTCGAGTGCTACAAAAAGTCAATGACAATGCCTACAAGCTTGAACTTCCAAGTGAGTATGGTAACATAAGTGCTACTTTTAATGTCTCTGACTTAACTTTTTTTGATGTAGGTGATGGAGACTTAATTTCGAGGTCGAAATCTCTTCAAGAAGGAGGGGATGATGTGAACCCGAATGAACCTAAGGATGAGTTGAGGAATATAGGTGGGCCCATGACAAGGGCAAGAGCCAAACAAGTGAACAATGCACTTAGCCTACTCATTCAAGACATCAAAGGAACTTCCCTAAGCTCAAACCAAGGGAGTCATCTTTTTCATTACATCACTTTACATGTGGGCCAGCATGGGGCAAATAACCCCCAACCCTTTTAATAGGGCACGGCCATGCACTCAAATGGCTAGGACACATTTATGTTGTCCTAAAACATTTTCCATTAGAATTTAATGTGTCTTGTTTGTCTTTAATTTCAGAATAAATGAACTCTATGATTTGCAATCAATATGGTCTTCATTGCACCGTCCAAAATTAAAGCCTAGAGTGGACTCAAGGAGGGTGACCGAATTCAAAATCCAAGGGGGAAGTTGCCGTCCACATTGAAGCCTTTTGCCTTAATTGTGCCGTCCAACTTTAATTCCAACACAAAGAATTAAGTTGCCACCCACAATTAATCCTAGTTGATCCGTGCAATCAAGCATGGAATCATGTGGATTTAATCATGAAGACTTCAACTAAATAAATGGCCACCTTTTCATTCAAAGTGAACCGTGCCCTCTACATGGAATTAAGAGGCTTTAGTCATGAATGCTTCAAACTCATCAATGTGCCGTCCACATTCATTCAAGTGAGTCGTGCCATATACATGGAATCATGAAGACTTCAAGGGAGCCGAATTACCATGAAGACTACCATGAAACCAAGACTTAGCATTAAGGCTTTTCATAGAATTCAAAGTTTTTCATTTATTTGTATTTTGAATTTTTAGGAGTTCCCATAAGGAATTATACTTGGATATTTCGGTTGGAACAATATCACCAACCTTGGATTATGTCCTATAAATGTAAATTCGGATGGGAGAATAAAACAAGTTTTATTTCGTGTGAAAATACAAGGTTTATACCTTTTGTGTGAGAGTGTCTTCTCCTAACTTCTTGGCTGAACCAAGATTACAAATTCTTATCAAGAACCACGTTCTTGTGGCGAATAGCACCCGGCTTATCAACATCTTTGTTGTGGCGCCATCACCCTTCTACCTTAACCATCTTCTTTTATCCTAAACAATTCAATTCGGCCTAAGTTCATCTTCAAAAATAACCCATCAAAACCGTGGGTTCCCTTGCACCAAACAAGATAGATTGTTGTAAAAAGGATCTCCTGAAGAGGTTCTCATCAAGTGGTATTCAGAGCTAAGGTTCTTGCTTGGTGTGTCAAACATTTTCTTCTTGATTGGCCGTGAGTCAATAGCCTATTTCCTACATCCCAAAAACAAAAACCAAAAACAAAAGTGTCAAAAATTTTCTTTCTAGCCGTGAGTCTTCTTATTTCCATTCCAAAAAAACAACAAAAACCAAACACAAAAGTGTCAAAATTATCTCCCAAACCGTGAGTCATTTTATTATTTCCTTACATTCCAAAACAAAAACCCAAAAAGTGTCAAAACAAGTCCAAACCGAAACCAAAAAGTCCCAAAAACAAAGTGTCAAGTGTCAAAACCGAATACCAAACACAAAGTGTCAAAAACAAAGTTTCTAGTGTCCAAACCGAAACCAAAAAGTCCCAAAAACAAAGTGTTAAGTGTCAAAACCGTACTTGGAAAGACATTTAAGCTGAGAAAACGAAAATTTAAACTAACCAAAAATAGAAAAATAGAAAAATCCTAAAACTTGGGTTCCCTCCGAGTAGACACTTATTTAAAGTTTTAAGTTTGACCTTTAAAGTTGACACCTAGGTTCCATTTCTTGTAGCATGAAGGCCACGTGAGAAAAAAAGAATGAAAATAAATGCATGGATCCCATGGCTTGTTTTATGGCAATTGAAGGAGTAATATGCATCATTTTTTGCCCCTTGTGTCCAAAGAGATAATGGTGAAGTCTCTCACAATGCGAATAAAGTCTTTGTGATGCCCATGAAGTTTCACTTATTGACTTAGACTTCAAGATCAATTGCTTCATAAAATATGTCTACACAAGAGTGCAAACCACTGTATTTTTCCATGTCAGGATCTCTAGTCTTCTCTTCAAGTATGATGGAATAGAACCATTTAACCTCCGGTTCATTATCTTCATAGTTATTATGCTCAATAGGGGTTTCAAGCGGCTCTTCTAGTGGTGGTGGTTCGCTTAATTCATTAACCATCTCTATAATTCTAACTTCTAGCCTCATTTGGTAGCACCGTAGGAGTCGAATGAATAATTCATTTTTGTTAACGTCAAATCCACTTTTTTATTAAGCTCGTTTTGAGCCGCTATAATATCCTCAATAAATATTAAATATCTGGTTAGAATTTCTAACAATTTGTGGGCCACAAATATAATTCTAAAATTGTGTTATGACCATTATTTAATTAGCCAAATATAAAATGGTCTTCAAGAATTAATTTGGTGGCTAAGGGCATATATTATGTCATGAAATATTATAAGTGTAGATACCTTCAAACAATTTCTGATTTGATGACGAGACTGAATTAGAAATATTGCAACTTGAATAGTAAACGCTACGGTTACTTTTATGGGTTATGGTCCCCATTTGTAGAGCAACAGGTTTTGTTGAGTAGGCTGATGAGAATAAGGGGAATTGTGAGGAGTTATCAAGTTAATAACACACCATCAGAATTCCATAAGGTTCAAGCTCTCCATCATCCAGCATCAAGCTCTCCTAGGCTTTCTTATTCCCCTCTAGAGAAGCAAAAGGAAAATCATCAGGTGCTCTAATATCTGGAAGATCATCACACCCACATACCTTCGAGATTCCAAATGGTTAATCAAGGTATGTTTTACTTCTTCTCCATGAAATCAATTGGGGTTTCTTCGGTCTGAATCATGGTTGTTTCATTTGGGTTTATGTATGGGCATAAACATTGTGTTATAGAAATAAAGCCATGATCATTAGGTTTTCCTCATTGAGATTAATGGATTATACAGTAAAATATCCAACATATCTCTCATTCAGACTCTAGTGGCGTGGGAGGATAGTAGTCATCCAAATATGGCTCTAATTATGCATAATATGGCTCTAATTGTGCATAATATGGCAATGAATAATATTTTGAAAAAGAATTCCATGGTGTAGAATATCATGAGAAAGAATTCCTATGTTGCTCCTCCAACCTATCAATATGCTTCTGGATTATTCTTAATTGAGTATTCTTCAAAAAACTATTTGATTAGTTTCAATTTGTTTTGAGATAATGATTGAATATAAATAAATAAATAGAAAAAAAAATAAGAAGATAAACAAGATTTAATTGAAATAAGGAAAACCGCTTTTCAGATAAGGTTATTACTTTTAGTGAATCCTTGTTATCTTAATCCTTCCATGCATTTGGAGGTGAGCCACTTAATTATAAGTTGAGTTCTCTTGTGATACAAAGCTCATATGTGGTTGCACATTGCACTTGCTTTTGTGGTACAAGATTTGATCAGGTCTCTTACTTAGTCTCTTTGCGAGACTCTTAATCACTATGTCAAAATTGAGATTTAACACCACACGTTTCACAATGTTTGTGTGTATAGATGTTATTAAATGTTAGGTGGAGATCTAGGCTACAAATTCAATAACGCTTAGTGTAGCAAGTGTGATTAATTCTAAGACATTCAATAATGTTTTTTGTAGCAAACATTATTGATGTTATGATCATACAAACAAAAACACTTTTTTGCAACAAATGTTGTTGTTTTTCTCCTGTTCAACAATGATTTCTATAGCAAATATTATAGATTTTATAACATTGAACATCGCTTCATTGTAGAGTTGTTAATTTTAAACACATAATTTGTACCATCACTTTCATTTCCACTAACCATGACTCATTCATTCCACTTTCTCTTTCACTCCTCTTAAGTAAGCACACTACATGTAATAACCTTCACTTCTCTTACACATTTTAAACTCTTAATTTTCGTGAGTAACCATCTTTCACGGTCTAAATCCGCTTTCCTATTTCTTCAGCATTTATTTACTTCTGATTATTTAATTATAAACCTTTAAGGTGAAGCTAACTACTTTTTCTTGCCTTTGCTTATATCCTCCTAAATCAATTCTTGTTTCATTTCTTGGATTGGTTGGGTTGGTTGCGTGACTTCTTGTTTTATATCATTTTAGTATGTGAGTTCTTTATAATGTTGGACAAGGTGTGCAAAGAGGTGAACGACATAACTATGATGGAAGCTAAGGCTTCCTACAAGAAATTAGAAGCTCCATCACCGCCATCTTCATTTGACACGACTGGCCAAAACTCACACCTACTGATCAACATAGGAGATCTTATTTCCAGCAATAGTAAAGAGGAGTGGATTACTCTAACTCTGATGATGAGGTATTTGCAATAGTAGAGTTGAAAGGAAATTGAACCTATAGCTTGATATATATTGATTGATAATCAACTATGCTTTATTGAGCAAACGCTATGAAAAATGTAGAATCAACAACACTCACTAAAGACAACACTCACAATCTGACTATTAGTGTCAGTTCTTGAAATGCCCACAATATGGTTACCCATGTCAATTCTTTTCCCTCAATCTGACTTCCAATTCTTAGTGCCAAGAAAAGAAAGGGAGAGAAGTTTGCAAAAAATGTGTCGGCAAAAAATATGAGGGAGAAAAAAAGTTGAATGAAAGCATATTCAAGAAAATATGAAGGGATGAAGCTTCTATTTATAACATGAGATTTTTTCCAAGTTCCTCATCTCTCCTACGTGGGACTTGGGAATTATTATTTTTTCTTTGAAAATTATTCTATGTGGAACTTGAGAGTTTTTTAGATTTCACACCCCAAAGTTCTCACTAATGGCTTCCAACAAACTAAGTTCCAACAATCCCCTACTTGAAATTAAAAAACGATTTCCAAGAATTTTTGTGGTTTCAATATGATTATGCATAAACAAAGGCGTAATGCAACTTGAACATTCACATAGTGAGTAAGATCCAGATTCTACAAGAGTGACTCGTCCTCTTGAACTCTATCTCCGACATCAAACCACTAAGAATGGCAACGAGGCGGGTTGGGGCTGGGTTTACACATATCCTTACCCAAACCCGAAATTCAAAATCTAAACCTGAACCCGAACTCAACGAGGTTGAAAATAAAGATACCATCCCCAAACCATCGGGTTTCGGGAAACCCGAACCAGGAAAAAAACCCAAAAATTATAAATATATTAAGGAAAGTATGATATCATTTTTGTTTCATTTTTCTCTAGCATTTCTATTTTCTCATGTATTATTTCACGTCTTTTATGTTTGAAGATCCAATAGTATGTAAAGTAAAATTAGAAATTAAAAACAATGAGCACATGATAAAAATTTCAATTTTAAATTGAATTATATTACTTCGGGGCGAGTTTGGGTTAGTGTCTTTGCTCTACCAAACCCGAATCCGAAAGTTAAACCCGGGTAAAACCCTAACCCGAACCCGAACACAATCACATCGTGTTTTCCCCATTAAATTTGGGTTCGTTTCGAATGGGTATCTTCAGGTTCAGTTTTCATTGTCATCTCTACAAACCACACATAAAAGTTTCAAATGTGTATTCTATAAAGCTCGTGATTTAAAGGTCATGCACGTCTATCCCACTATAGTAAACGCTCGAGAAATTTATGCCCCAAAATTTCATAGGAAGCATCGTCCACTTTCATATTCACATAATTGAGACTATCAAGAATACTCATATAGTCTAGGTACTTCACTCCAATTGGAGTATAAATCTCATTAATAGTTTAACTCATCCTTACATATACTACAAGAATCATGCTTCTCATAATTTTATAGCATGCTTATTCTCATATCACTTCACAACTTGTTATTACTCATTGATCCTATTTCTTTGGATCTCTAGTCAGTTAGGTCGGGTTACCATCATGAGTGGTCATCGTTTTAAGGGCAATAGTCCCTTGCTTTTAGAAGTATTATGTACTTTCTCTCTAGTCAGTCATTTCGTCAAAGGATCATCTATGTTATTTTCACTATGTATATGTTCCATTCTAATAACTCCTGTAGAGAGTAACTCGCTAATGATGTCGTGCTTACGATGTATTTATCGTTTCTTACAATTATAAAAATGGTTCTCAATTTTTGCAATAGCCGCAATACTATCACAATGGACCAACAAAGTTGGTATCAGTTTTTCCCATAGGGGAATCTCTACAAGCAAACTTCTCAGCTAACTTGCTTCTTCACTATCGGTTGCTATAACTATCATCTCAACTTCCATAGTGGATTGAGTTAAAATAGTATGTTTCTGGTTGGACACTAGATAGTCCATCTCATCATTTATATCTTATTGTCACAGATCAACATCCAAAGAAGTCAAAACTTCTTGGAGAGTTGATGAATTCCCCTCTAATATATAGACCATATAATCAGGTCTATACTCTCTAGCAGTTGTTGCTCTCTTACTTCTTCTAAGTTATATTTCAAACCTTTCATTTTCATAATTATCTCTAATCACATGTATGTAACTAGTTGATGTGTCCCCACTATTCCTCAATTTAAAAATCAATTTCTTTTTATTAAAGTCAACATCGATAGACTCAATGATCACTTTTGCGACAAGATCATAAAACTTGTACGCCTTGCTGTTTATAGCATACCTAACGAATACACACTCATAGGCTATGTGAGTTTAACTCTCTAGGGGCATACCATCATAAATGATTTCATGAGTAATTCTATGTATCTCATAGGACTCAGACTCTACTGATTTATTATCAGTCATCTAATACTTGAGGTAGTGGCTAACAACATTTTTTATTGTCCTAACTTCCACATTATCATATTTCTTTCTTTTTCAAATGCATACCAAATTAGTTTGATAAACATCTATGGACTGTAATAATCATAGAGATCATCAGACAATTATTTCATAATGAAATTCTTACATCGATAATCAATTTTATTTCAGAGAGTTATATCATTAGCTAGTTTATCCTTATCCTCTTTTTCTTCTGCTTTTTCGACACGAGTGTGACATTAGTTTTCAGAACATGGACAACTTTTCTCATAGTGAGGAAAATTTTTATCTTATGTTGCCAGCATTTGAAGTTATTCCCATCAAAATGAAATGGTTTGTTAAGATCAAAGTTGTTCGGTCCAGTAATATTATCTATGAATGTCATTGCAGTTCGAAACGTCTTAAAATTGTTGTTACCGTAGCTTGAAACAATTCTAAATGGCACAAAATAATACTTACTGTTCAAGTCACGAGCATGTCGATCTGTTTAAACTTTTTCGTGGAACTACCCAAAATGTGCAAGCAGACTATCAACCATGCTGTTTCTAGGATAAAACAACTCATATCTATGTTATCAAATTCTTAATGCCCTGTAAGAATCAATCTCAAATACACCCACCACAATATGGCTACTAGTGTCAATTCTCAAAATGCTCACAATGTTGCTACCCGTGCTAATTCTTGTCCCATAATCTGACTATCAGTGTCAGTTTTTGAAATGTTCGCAATATGGCTACCCATGTCAATTCTTTTCCCTTAATCTGAATACCAATGTCAGTTCTCGAATTTCCCAGAATTGGTTGTTTGTGAAAATTCTTAGTGCCACAGAAAGAAAATTTGAGTAATTTACCGGAAATGCATCAGCGGAAAATATGAGGAGAAATAAAAAGTTGAATGAAAATGCATTCAACTTAGGGCAAGAAAATATGAAGGGATGATGCTTCTATTTATAATATGAGATTTTTTCTAAGTTCCTCATCTCTCCTATGTGGGACTTGAGAATTGTTTTTTTCTTTCAAAACTCTTCTATATGGGACTTGAGAGTTTTTTAGATTTTACACCCAAAAGTTCTCACTAGGCTTCCAACAAACCAAGTTCCAACGTTATTTATATGCAACAACGCTTTCTTGTACACTGATTCTATATTTTCTAGCGCTCTTCAAAAGCATTGTATAATTTAACTCTACATTTTATTCTTTTCACATAGAGAACTCCCAAAAGAGTTGTTAAATACCTATTTTTTAAGTGCCACTATTTTACAATTATAGCGCAGTGAATGGAAACCCAATAAAATTCATCCATAATTCTAGAACTACACTCTTGTGATCTAAGACTCAAACACCATAGATATGGTGATTGGGTTCTCCTCTCCGTATTTCCTCAATCTACTTAAGACATATGAACTTATGGTCAGTAAATACACATATATTTTACTAGCATTCAAACCACAACACCCATAGAATAGATAAATATGACCACTCACCACCTAATCATCAAGGAGCATTTTCATCTCGGGGCATTTTCATCCATAAATGAATGGAACTAGTCACTCATAGTAATAGAAAAATAGAAAGATATTTTATTGAAAAATAAAGGAAATAACACATATCCTATTTTCTAGTGGTGATTATAACTTTTATTTTGCTCACTCAAATTATTTGTTTCCATTAAGTTACACAACATACTTTTAGTTTATAATAAGAATATGTTTAATTTTATAGAGAGTTATGAAGTTTCAAAATAGTAAATATGCTGTAAATTCATTAGCTACTAACAATTTCACAAAAACATTAATCAATAAATATGAGCATTGAAGTAAGAGTATCATAATTAAAGATATATAGCAGTTTGATTCGATTTTTGGAGAATTGGACAACGTTAACACTTTGATGGAGAACTATTGGTATATGATATAAGGAGTAGGAATATCTATAGTTTGCCTCTTCAAATATGTAATAGAAGGATTTACAAGGATATAGGGGAAATACAAGAATTGTAGGAAATGTGGAAAACAAACAATGGTTCTAGCAAACTAATCCGGTGAGCAAAATGGAAGATCAAAATATCGACAGGTCCAACTGTAGCATAAAAAAATAAAATTAGAGAAAGCATAAAGAGTTAACATGCTTGTTTTCAAGAACTTGGAAACTAACATGTTGACAACAAATAATATTATTCCAAATGACACTTTCTTGTTAAACTTGGAAACTAAATTGGTACTTGTGATGGAAGAAATGGGTGGTTCCAACAAGTTTAGTGTAGTGTTGAAGAGTATTTTAGTGATTTCTATATAAAGGAAGAACAATAAAATCTTGGTCAAGAATCATCATTTTTTAGATAATGAGTTAACCCACTCTTTTGCCGACTAAATTATTCGAAGTGTACAATTTACATATTTTTTGTTATCATTTGTTAGCATTTTTTTACTCTAATTAATTACTTTGTCATTTGTTGATTCAATTTGAGTATAATTTGTTTATGCACACAATTATTAATGTTTTATATTTAATATTTTATTTTTAGGTACATTTTGGAAGGAAAATCAAGGATTCAAATCAAAGCAGTCCGAGTAAAATTGAGACATTGGATTCGTTCACCGTTGGATTGAGATGAGTTTTGAACATGATGTTCATAAAAAATGACACTGCAATATGAATGCTCGGATCAGTGACATTTGATGAAGATCTATATCATAATGATTTGCAGCTACCTGATCGAGAATGAGATAACAATCATGGACAGTCTTAGTAAAAATGAGACATCACATTCATTAACAATTGGATCAAGACGATTGTTGGATATAATGTTCCCAACATATAAAATTTCAATATGAACGATCGAATCAGTGAAATATAAAACAATGGCTCTCTCTGAGCGTGATATGGCTCGTCTACAAAATGTTTATTAGGTGGTCATTTACACTGAGCGAATCCAACTCGCTGAGCGCAAATATGTGAATCTCCAAGAAAGCATAATATGTGATTTTTTAACCCTAACTTTTTCACATTACTCATTTTCAATATTTAAGGATTATGATAATAGTTTTATGGATTTTGCAACCCATTGGAGAGGGAGACTTGAAGATGGAGATTTTGCAATTTTGTGGAGCTCACTTTGGTGCTCTTCAATGGAGGGTCTTCAATCTTAATAGTCTATTCTCCATTATGTTGGTTTATATGGAAATGGCTTACTAAACTACTCTCTTGTTTAGATTGGATGTAATATTCACTTGTTGTATACATAATGATTCTGATTTATGCGTATTTGTCACCCTTTGATTCTTTTGAGTTGTTTTTCTGATTAATGCTTACTTAAGGATTGACACCCTTTTTTTTATGGTATTGTGATTGTGAATATATGTAGGAATTCTCGTTCTAAATTTGATTTGTAATAGCTCATCTTATTGATATAATTACTCGGAATAGATTTATGTTAATATGTCACATTTTGTATGTGTAAGACTCAGATGGCAACTAAGAGGGGGGGACGGTTTTGATGAAGACACCAACATCACCAAAAAGAAGAAAATGAAGAATACTTATGAAGACAAAGAAGACAAAGCTTCAAGACAAATTAGTCTAAGTCTAAATAAGTACTTCTATCTTATACTATTGATTATACAATAGTAGTAATGCTCAAACTATTTTAAAATAAAATTAAAACACTTCAAAATATTCAAAACAATTTTCAAAAATAGTGTGTAACAGATTACTGCATCTAAGTGACAGGTTACGTGTGTTAGAAAAGAGTTATCCAACCTAAAACTAATCAAAGTAATCCATTACTGTCTTTGAGTAATAAATTACCAATATTAATGAAGTTGAGTAACTGATTACTCAACTTGCTGTAACTGATTACTCTAATTCGAAATTAAATGACTAGTGGACAGAACGTTTGGGTAATCAATTACTCAATTGATGTAATCGATTACTGAGTGTTGTTGCATCAGATTTCAGATTTCAAAATGAAAGGTTTTCATCCCGAATGAAATATCTTCACTCCAATCCATTCCTACATTTCATAGAGGCACAATGGGTGATTGGAAAGTCTATATAAAGGCATTGAATCTCACATACAAACATACACAACTCTCATACAAATTTCAAAAGCTCTTACACACATTCTGAAGTAATTTTCTACACTTTTGGCAACAAGTTTTTAAACTTTCAAAGTTAATTTTTCTAAAATTGCTTAAAGTGAAAGTGTTTCAAGTTTACCAACTTATAAAGAGCATTATTACTAAGTATACAAAAGAGTTGATTGAATTGCAAGTTACATTACTTTCAAACTTGTAAAGGCAATTCCACCATTGTTGAACATTCTTCATTGTTATTGTAGAATACTTTCAAACTTGTAAAGGCAATTCCATCATTGCTTATAAAAAGTGTAATGTCGATATTTCCTTTGGTAAAACCTTTTCCAAGTAGAAAGTTTGTTACTAAGCATGAGGAGCTTGCTTTAAGCCATAGAGAGCTTTCTTTAGTTTGTAAACATGATAAGGATGCTTGTAGTCTTCAAAACTCGGAGGTTGTTCTACAATCAATTCTTCTTATATATAACCATTAAGAAATGCACTCTTTATGTCCATTTGATATAACTAGAAATTTAAAGAGCAAGCATATGCAAGTAACAACCGAATAGCTTCAAGTCTAGCAACATGA
>NC_032014.1:17283200-17370970 GCF_001865875.1 Lupinus angustifolius
TATGAAGACAAAGCTTCAAGACAAATTAGTCTAAGTCTAAATAAGTACTTCTATCTTATACTATTGATTATACAATAGTAGTAATGCTCAAACTATTTTAAAATAAAATTAAAACACTTCAAAATATTCAAAACAATTTTCAAAAATAGTGTGTAACAGATTACTGCATCTAAGTGACAGGTTACGTGTGTTAGAAAAGAGTTATCCAACCTAAAACTAATCAAAGTAATCCATTACTGTCTTTGAGTAATAAATTACCAATATTAATGAAGTTGAGTAACTGATTACTCAACTTGCTGTAACTGATTACTCTAATTCGAAATTAAATGACTAGTGGACAGAACGTTTGGGTAATCAATTACTCAATTGATGTAATCGATTACTGAGTGTTGTTGCATCAGATTTCAGATTTCAAAATGAAAGGTTTTCATCCCGAATGAAATATCTTCACTCCAATCCATTCCTACATTTCATAGAGGCACAATGGGTGATTGGAAAGTCTATATAAAGGCATTGAATCTCACATACAAACATACACAACTCTCATACAAATTTCAAAAGCTCTTACACACATTCTGAAGTAATTTTCTACACTTTTGGCAACAAGTTTTTAAACTTTCAAAGTTAATTTTTCTAAAATTGCTTAAAGTGAAAGTGTTTCAAGTTTACCAACTTATAAAGAGCATTATTACTAAGTATACAAAAGAGTTGATTGAATTGCAAGTTACATTACTTTCAAACTTGTAAAGGCAATTCCACCATTGTTGAACATTCTTCATTGTTATTGTAGAATACTTTCAAACTTGTAAAGGCAATTCCATCATTGCTTATAAAAAGTGTAATGTCGATATTTCCTTTGGTAAAACCTTTTCCAAGTAGAAAGTTTGTTACTAAGCATGAGGAGCTTGCTTTAAGCCATAGAGAGCTTTCTTTAGTTTGTAAACATGATAAGGATGCTTGTAGTCTTCAAAACTCGGAGGTTGTTCTACAATCAATTCTTCTTATATATAACCATTAAGAAATGCACTCTTTATGTCCATTTGATATAACTAGAAATTTAAAGAGCAAGCATATGCAAGTAACAACCGAATAGCTTCAAGTCTAGCAACATGAGCGAAGGTTTTATCACAATCTATCCCTTCTTCCTGATTATATCCTTGTGCTACTAGACTAGCTTTATTTCTAACTAATTCCATTTTCATCTGATTTATTACAGAATACTCAACGAGTTCCTATAACATGCCTATTTTCTAGTATAGAAACAAGTTCCCAAACTTCATTTCTCTCAAACTGGTTCAACTCTTCCTGCATAGAAAAAATCTAGTGTTCATCCTCGATTGCATCATCAATCTTGGAAGATTCTATGTGAGAAACGAAGACCATGTTTAAACAAGCAACATTTAGCTTTAAACGGGTAGTGACACCCTTACTTATGTCGCCAATGATGTTTTCAATAGGATGATCTCGATGAGTTCCCCATTCTTTTGGTAAATTAGAATGCATATGCTCAAAAGATAGAGTATCATCTATTTTCAAATGCTTAGTATTGGTTGTTGTATTGGTAAAAGAATCTTCTTTTAAAGAGGAACTTGGCAAGTCCTCTTCATCAAGAGTTAACCCATCCTTTATTATAGGATTGATTTCATCAAAAGACACATGAACATATTCTTCCATGGCTAGAGTTCTTTTATTGAAATTTTTGTAAGCTTTACTCGTAAGAGAGTAGCCTAGGAAGAGTACTTCATCAGCTTTTGCATCAAACTTGCCTAAGTTGTCTTTACCATTATTTACAACAAAATATTTACAACCAAATACATGCAAATGAGAAATGTATGGTTTTATACCTTTAAAGAGTTCACAGGGGGTTTTATTGAAAAATTGGTCTTATAAAAACTCTATTTGACACATAACATGTTGTACTAACTACATCATCCCAAAAATATTTTGGGAGATTAGCGTCATTCAACATTGTACGAGCAAGTTCTTCTAAGGACCGATTCTTTCTCTCTACAACACCATTTTGTTGTGGTGTTCTAGGAGTAGAAAAAATGTGACTAATACCCGTATCATCATAAAATTCTTGAAAAGAAACATTTTGAAATTCTCTCCATGATCACTTCTTATAGCATCGATTTTCAGAGATTTTTCATTTTGAACTCTTTTAGCATATTTGCTAAAAGCGTTGAATGCCTCATTCTTATGAACTAAGAGTAGAATCCAAATATATCTTGAATAATCGTCTACTATAACAAGAGTGTATTAGTTACCATCATAACTTTTTGTCCTTGAAGGTCAAATAAGTCCATATGTCGTAAGTTCAATGGTCTATCGGAAGAAATCATATACTTAGGTTTGAAAGAGGTTTTTGTTTGTTTACCCATTTGACAAACACTACATAGTTTGTCTTTAACAAACTTCATTTTGGGTAAACCAACAACTAAATCTTTCTTAATCAGTTTATTCAAATGATCCATATGAATATGAGCAATTCTCTTATGTCAAAGCCATGTATCATGATTATTATTAGCAACTAACATTTTATTGGTAAAGAAGAATCTATGTCAATCATATATATATATTATTTATCCTATTACCAATTAGTTTAGAGTTATTAGAATCCTTACTTTCGATGATGCATTTATCCTAGATTTATTGTTATTACAATTAAAAGCATGGATACTTTGTTTCTGAAAATTTATTTTTGTTGAGACATTCTGTTTCTTAGAAACTTGGCTGTTAGAATAGCCAAGACCTCTTCAGTCTGTAGAATGTCTCTGATCTTTAATAATTTTGTCCATATTTTTTATACTTTTGTTTAATTTATTAATTTCAAGACTTAATGTTGAAACTTTATTTTCAAGAGTAATGCAGTGTTGACATGAAGAAGATGATGGTTTATTTTTTAATACTTCTAACTCAGTTTTTTGTTTAAAAAAAACTTAGTGAGTTTGATATATTCATCATGTAAATCATTAAATGCAAGTTGCAATTCAGAAGAAGAAAATAAGTTAGTTTCATTTACCTCTTCATCATCAGAATGATGAGATGCCATTAGTGAAAAATGTACTTGTTCTTCATTTTCTAGCTCAGAGGCAGAAATGATATCATTGTCTTCCCAAGCTATATAGACTCTTCGTTCAGTTCTCATTTCATTCTTCATTTGAAGGCATTCTTTTTCGGGTTTGGACAATCTATCTTCATATGATCATGCTTACCACATTCAAAACATATGATGTTTTGGTTTGAAGTGGAGGCATCATTATTCTTAGTGCATTTTTTTATTTGTCCAGTTTTAGTGCCTTTGTTCCTTTTAAGGAACTTATTGAACTTCTTTACAAAAATACTCATGTCTTCCATCTCTTCCTTTTCTGATTCATATCCTGATGAGTCATATCTATCTGCCTTTGCTTTGAGAGAGATATTTTTCTTCTTCTTCTCTTGTTATTCATGTTGGTCAAGTTGGTTGAGTTCCAATTCATGTTCATACAATTTACCAAATAAAGCAGCCAAAGACATTGTTGATAAACTTTTCCTTTCAGAAATGGTTGTAACATTTGGTTGCCATGTTCTACTGAGTGATCTTAGAAATTTTAAGTTCAAGTCACTATTTGATAAAGTTTTTCCAAGTGCAATAAGATGATTTGTAAAGTGAGTAAATCTCTTTTGTAAATCTAGAATTTTCTCTCCATGCTTCATATGGAACATTTCGTATTCTTGGGAGAGTGTGTTGAGTCTCGACCTTTTGACTTCCTTAATTGTTTCTTGTGTAGTCTCTAGAGTATCCCATATTTCTTTAGTAGATTTGCAGTTTGATACTCTAAAGAATTCATCAATGCCAAGTGCTGAAGTGAGATGTTCTTTGCTTTGAGATCGTATTGCACCTTCTTTTTGTCTTCATCATTTCATGAAGATTTCGGCTTCACTTCCCTCACACTATTGACAATAGTGAAGGGTTCATATGGTCCTTCCTCAATCGCATTCCAAATATCTAGATGTTGAGATTCTATAAAGATTCTCATTCTGATTTTCCAGAAGTCATAACATTCTCCAACAAAACTTGGAGGGCGATTGACATTGGAACCTTCTCCTAGAAATGATCTTGAGACCATATTAGAAACATGATCAGTTTTGAGAATAAATTACTCAAAAAAAGATTTGGTTCCAATTGTAAAATTGAGATGACAACTAAGAAGGGGGGAGGGGGGTGAATTAGTTGTTTAAAAATTATGACAGATTTTTCTGCAAAATTTAAGAGTTAATAGCAGCAGAAAATTTATGCAGAAAACGTCAAGTAAATTTAAGGAGTTAAGGGGGAAGAAAATACTCAGATATTTTATACTAGTTCACCTTCTTGTCCACCAAAGGCTACGTCCAGTAGTCTTACAGCACAAGAGATTTCTTCACTAGATATTAAGAATAACTATTACAAATTCTCACCCGAGATTTCCTTGTACCTTACCCACTCTCTAATACCTATATTACTCTTTGGAGAACAACATTTCCAAGCGATTTTATCATTTTCTTATCACACCCTTGTGACAAAAAGTACTTCAAAAATTTGAAGAAAACTTTAACTATGACAATGATTACCTTTACAAGATTTGAAACCATGTACTCTTGCAATCCAATAACTCTTTATACACTTTAATCCTAATGCTCAGAAAGTTTAAATGACTTTGAAAAACCACACTTAAGGTAACTTCCAAAAAAATAATTTCTGAAAGTTTAGAACAAGTTGCAAGAAGTGCAAAGCAAGTATTTTAGAAAAATTTAGATTGTGTATATGAGTTGTGTGTTATGAATTATGAGTTTCAATGCCTTTAAAATTTAGATTGTGTATAATCGGTTACTTAATCGATGTAATCGATTACCCAAATAGTCTGTCCAACTTAGTAATTGATTTTCACAGGCTATAATCGATTACTCTCAGGTTGTAATCGATTACACAAATGTTCTGTCCAACAGAATAATTGTTTATCGTATTGTGTAATCGGTAACTCATAAGGTGTAATCGATTACTCTGATCAATTTTTGTTGGATAGCTTGTTTCTCATTCATATAACCTATTACTTAGTTCTGGTAACCTGTTACCTAGTCACGGTAACAT
Organism: Lupinus angustifolius; assembly: GCF_001865875.1. NCBI lineage: Eukaryota > Viridiplantae > Streptophyta > Magnoliopsida > Fabales > Fabaceae > Lupinus > Lupinus angustifolius. Next base: position 17,288,308 of record NC_032014.1, read on the forward strand.
GTTACTTAGATCCAGTAACCTATTACGCAGTATTTTGAAAATTGTTCCATTTATACTTGTGATTTTCAATTTTCTTTTAAAATACTTTTGAGCATTACTACTATTTGTATATAATAGAGTATAAGGATAAAAGTACCTAAAGACTTAGATTCTAAATCCTTGAAGTTTTATCTTTATTGTCTTCATAAGTAATTTTCTTTTTCTTCTTTTATGTGATGTTGATGTCTTCATCAAATTCGTGTCAAGGTCCGGAGCAAGATCTTCTTCATAATATGTTGTTGGTATAATTAGTAAACATAAAATTATAATAACTCACTTGAACATTGAAGTCCTTTTTCAAGTTCTCATCCAAGGACTTCCAAGACCGGTAACCATCTAATTTATCAGACTACCCAAGTTATTATAACTCTCTTCCAAAAGTGAAGAATAAGGTACAATATAGTTATAAACAAAAGTACAAAAGAAATAAGTTTTCTTTTTAGCAACAAAATTTAAAAGAAAAATATATGTGGGCAAAAGAATGACTTTGAATATACACCTTCAAAGTTCTTAGAGATGATACTATATTAAAGCTTGTTGGACCATCGGTGCATGAACATGGTCATTTTTATAATGTTTATAAAAATAAAAAAATCTTGCAAAATTGGCTACCTAATAATGAAATCTTTTTGGACATTTTAACTCTTCATTTGAAAAGTTTGGGCTCTAGTTAGCTCCAATTAAGACATAGACTACTACTTGTCATCTATATTTTGTAGCTTCATCCCTTTTAAGTGAGGTGTGAGTCGATATTAATAGTGATAGATATGTTTTACTTGTCATTAGCATTAGTCCAAAATACCTACAGGTTGCCCATTACCTGATAGAAAAACCCATGGTCAAAACAAATATTTTGGGCCAATGGATAGATTTTTCATACACCGCCCATCTAATAACCATGGGTCAAGCAACCCCATGAGATTAATCCAAATGGTCAATGATACTCGTCATTAACATGGACATGTCGTTGAGAATGATGAGGATGGCCAAGTGGAACTCTTACACGATCAAGACTTTAGCAGCCATAGTGGGAACCATATGACAACTAGTAAACTTTAATGATTTGTTTGTGAGTTATGAGTTTACCTTAAACAAGTTTAATATATACCATTTAAGAGCTTTAGCTTGACATATTTATATACTTTAAAAAATTAAAATTATATGTTTGAAAGTCTGACATGTTTAAAAGTCTGACATGACTTGTTCACCTATTTAAAGATCTCTTAGAATATAAGTTCATTAAATAGGTCAACAAGCTTACCTTAAAATATGCTAACATGCTCTCTTTTAAATAACTCAATCTAACACTAACAATTAAACTTTATTGTTGAATACATTTTTTATTTTAAAATTTCGTATTAATAATATTAGTTATATTAAAATAATATAATATAATTAAGTAGATTAGTCTATTCTATTTAATATGTATTTTAGATAGTCTAAAGTCTAACCTATTATGCTACATATTTTTTTTTATAAAACATGGTAATTTTACTTTTTATCAAAAAGCGTGACGTATTGTTGATTCTAAAACTTCATTTATTATTTATGATTTTCCAAAATTCAACAGAAATAGAAAATAAACAAGGAAGAAAGAGATGTGGTTCAGTTCTTACACTGCGCGAAGCTATTTCTGTTATGATGCAGTTAAATGGCAATTTTTTATTGAAGGACATCTAAATGGGATATAAAGGTAACGTTCGACACGTGTCACATATAAATGTCATACTTTCCTTTTCTTCTTCCTCACTTCTCTCACGTCTAAACACCACACAAATATACCAGAACCAAATCCATCATTCAAATCAATGAACTCATGACATAACATTACAATAAATATGCTCTTTAAAAGAATAATCCGCCAGAGACTACTCTCTCTGCTCAACCCATGGCTCCTCGAAGAGCCTCAACTCGATCTCCAATTAGGGTTCCTCAACTCTCTCGCGGTTCTCACGAACCTTCGTTTCGACGTTTCGGTTCTCAACAACCTCTTCGATTCTCCTTCTCGCTTGTTTCTCACCGACCTCACCGTTCAACGCCTCACCGTTAAATTCTCCACCTGGTACGTGCCGGCCTTCACCGTCGAAGTTCACGGTGTTCGCGCCGTGCTATCGTTGCGGTAAGTCACTCACTGCTCACAGCTTCTTTTATTGAATAAACTATCACTTTAGTTTCTGAATTTGTAATTATTGATCATATTAGTCCCTGACTTTAGCAAATTAACATTTACTCCCTGAAATAGTAAATTGTCAGTTAAATTGGCGGGAATCGTTTTGACTGGACAATGAATGTAATTGTGGGTCGCCGATACAAAGACTCCAAAAACAGAAATATTCCGAACAATTTTAAAACCATGCTGACTATTGGAGGACTAAAATGAGGGTTTAGTTATTATTTTTCTTGTTTCCTTGTCATGATTATTTGGTTTTGAAGGAATGTGGAAGAGGAGGGATGCCGCACAAGACGATTGCGGGCTCAGAAGTATGATTACTCGGATTATCTCAGAAAGTGTCTTTCGGTTCTGGATCCTGAGGTAATTATGTTGTTCCAGTCTGAATTTACTCTAAGATAGTGGTTTATCTGGTTACCATCCTGTTTATTTGAATTCACAGTGAGGTAGATTAGTCTTGCTACTTAGGGAGGGAATTCTTAATTGGCAACTCGTGAAGCTTCATATTCAAACTTATTAGTCTAATGATGGATTATCCTACATAAATGCAATTAAAAATAATTAATATGGTTCATAACAGTTATCTTTTATGTAAACTGATTTGCTTACTAATGGGAGTATCACACTTTAGTTCAAATTAGCTAGAAGTATTAAACCTTTTTCTTCTGTAACTTGGTTGTTGTATAGGATATATGGAAGTTGAAAACTAATGGAGAATACTGAAAGAACTTAGGTAGTTAGGTTTAATTAATGTGGACCAAGTTTGTTAAAGCATAGAGTCAACCTTTGAGTAGGAGATGTTGTTGGATCATAGGAGCGGTGGAGCGTAACACAAAGCGTAGCTCCAACTGACATACAAAATTACATTTAAACATACACATTAACTAAAATACAAAATTCCAGGAGTATTCTTCCAACCCAGATCAGTCCTATTTCCTGGGTTAGTTCATCACCTTACCACCCCCACCAGATTCACTAGCATCAATGCTAGCATTCAACATCTTGTGTTAAAGAAAAGAGAGCAAATAGAGTGAATATAGAGAAGAGAAAGTCGCAGGCTAATGGAAGTGGTTGCAGGTTTTTGGTCAGAAACGAGAAGTTTTAAACCTTTTCTTCTGTACTCTGTTGTTGCATAGGATAAATGGAAGTTGGAAACTAAGGGAGAATACTGAAAGTACTTAGGTAATTAGGTTTAATCAGTGTGGACAATTGGAGTGATTGTAACTGTCTCAATTTCTTGTTCTAAACATTTATACATCTTTATGATAAGGAGTGGAATGGGAGTATGACTGGAAAAGGGAAGACTATTTGGTGCCTAGTCTGCAAATATGTTGAAAATGGGAAAACACTTTTTTAATTTTTGTTTATTTTTTGTAAGAGAAAATGGGAAAAAGCTAATTTGAGATTGATGTATGCTATTAAAATTCAAACAGAGAGTCATATACAAGCTGTCCACTTTTTGCAATTAGTTTACCTTTGCTGAATCAATTTCTTAAATATCATATTCACTGTTAATTTTTGTGTGGATTTTAGGGCTGTTCTGTGCATCACATTTTGGAGAAGATCTTGTTTGCTGTACCCGAGAGAAAAGATTTTACAGCATCCTTTATGAATCTTATTCTGAAAAACTTTCATCTAGAGGTAGACTACATTAACGTGGAGGTTCAATTCCCCATATTAAACAAGAAGTTTAAGTATTTTGGGGAAATAAAAGAGTTTAGTGCAAGGTCTAAGTATCTGGATAAAAAATGTCTTCTAAGAGGTTTTCTTAGTACAATTTTTATTCCCATGAAAGAGAGCTCTTTCATATTAGATGGCATTGGATTTAGGATTGGATTAAGTGGAGAAAATCACACCAATCATGTCTTGCTGTCATCTGATGTGCACTCTATCATTGAGCTACGAGATCTTAAGGTGGCAGATTGCAGTCTCTGTTTTCCAGAATTAGTCTGTTCATTCTCTCCAGATGACATTTCTGTATGTTTAGTTTTTGACAAATTGCTATCTGATAATTACAATCAAAATAGAAGTGGTAGAGAATTATGGAGAATAGCTGCCAGCAGAATTGGCCATGTCATTGTAACTCCTAGAATGTCATTGCAAAGATTAGTTGGTGTTATTGGTTATTGGATACACTATGTCAACGCTTATGAGAGTATCTTTCTGCTAACTGGGTATTCTACTGGCAACATATTGAAAAGATCCATTTCTGAGATGTCTAAGAACAAACTGATTTTGAATTCTGCTAGATACCAGTGGGACCTCATCTCTGATATTGAGAAAAAGTTGCCTGCTGAAGGCATAGCACTGGCAAGGCGAATATCCCGTCATAGAGCAGCATTGAAAGTTCAATCTGATTGTGATGAGGAATGTGTAAGCCAATGTAATTTCTTTTGCATTTCTCTTTATATATTGACACATATGTGGAAAGTGATTTCCAAGATAATGTGCTATATATTGAGCATCTTTTTTGGGAAAAAAGTAGTGCAAGATCCAGATACTGATGGATATTTGGGAAGTCATACCAAAGATCCTTGTCAAAAGTATTGCTTAGTGCTGAACTTTGGGAAAATTAGAATGACAGTTACCAAAATCAATGAAATTCAACAATCTGTATATGAGAAGTTACAGTCACATACTGGGATTGCATACTCAGATTTCCTTTCAATATGTTTCTGTATTGATGCTTTGCTATTAGTATCTGTAAAATATATTTTTGAACAGAGAGTCACTGTGTCATGTGGCCAAATGAAGGTTGAACCTGCCCCTTGGACAGTGTCATCAGAAGAAAGTACAACGAATATGCTTAGTGCAGGTAAAGGAATCGGGAAGGAAAGTATTAATGATTTGGAATCAATTTTGTGGGTTGAACCTGCAAAAATATTTCTCCATTCAGAAACTAATGGTTCCAAGGCTGAAGATTCTTGTCATTATAATATTGAAAGCTTTATGACAAAATTGTCTCTGAGTTGGAAAGGAACTTGCAGCAATTTTAATGAAAATGACATCAAATATTCTGAAAATCCTTGCTTTCTCTGTAAGGTTGAGATATCTTCCACATATCCAGATGATAAAAATTTAGATTTTGGGTTTTGTGAATGTAGTTTAATGCTGGGAAAGTTAAATTTAGTTTTGACCCATTCTTCAGTATCATCAATGTCTCTACTTCTTAGTCAGATGCAACATGCTATTTTCTGGGAGGACAGAAGGGAAACATCCATGGATTCAAATTTTGTGGATAAAACAGAAGTTGCCTGGGCTGACAAATATGAGTTTTATTCCAAAAGAATGATCACCGCCTTGCTTCAGAAGCTTCCAGAAAAACACATTCATTTTGGAGTATTTGTTGATGGTCCTTGTGTAAGGTTTTCACACAGAAGCAAGGCTGATTTGGGTGGTCAAGGCATTATTGACATAGCCAGTCAAGATAGTTTTGATCTCACTTTAGATTTCCATGAGATTGAATTGGCTCTTGGTCCACCTTCTTTACTTGGCATGGCACCATTGACATGTCAATTGAGGCTTGGCGATGCTAAAGCAGAGTGTACTAAATTGGAACCTCATGTGATTGAAATTCCAAAACCCAATAATGATAAGTATGCATCCTTTGGAAAGATTTCAGTTGGTTCCTATCTTCATGTAAATGGCATAAATGCTTGTTTGGAAAAGTCAACAGAAAAACATCAGATTCAGCTTTTTGTATTGAAGCCAGTCACCGTCCACATATTATCCTTTAGGTAGGATCTCAGCTGTAGGCTGATACTCTGTTTTCATTGTCAATTCTGCATTTTATGATGATTTCCCTCAATGGGTGTTCTTATACATTTATGAATTATGTTTCTTTTGTCTCTGGTATATCTAATTTTTTTAATTTTACAACAACAACCAAGCCTTAATAGCATGATTGGAAGTCAGGGTTGCAAGCATGAAGTGCTGCCACACTAAGTAATTCTTCTCCGCCAGTTTCATCGATGGAAGAGGGAGAATGAGAGGAGAAGAAACTGCCTGAAGCAGTGAAGCAGCAGAGGGAGAGAATGGTGGAGAAGAAGGAAACGTCCCAGTGTTGGTGGCGGCCTATGAAGCACGAATATGGATACGTGTGTCAGATACAATACGTATCCGATACATCAGCACACATTTTTTCTAAAATATGGGATACGATACGTTCAAGGATACGTGTATAAAATAATAAAAAACACATAAAATATGATAAAATTATAAGCGTAAATCAAAATATCTGAAGTAAAAAACATAATGGAAATTGAAAATCATTGTCCTCCATTATTCCAAATACCAAAAATTAGAAAATATAGAAGAATAATTCATAAAATTGCTTATTGTCTAGCCCTAGAAACACAAATAGTATCAATTTCATCTCATCCTTGATAGCGACGTTGTGGATCAGAGAGTCGGTATGGTGGACCGGCTATTGGAGGGTCAATACGGTGTGATAGTATGTTGGTATGAGTCTTTGTGGCCTTTAAATAAGTTGGTGTTTTATCGAAAATGAATCTATCTTATCCTATTTTATTGAAAACGAATCTATATTATCCTATGTTTTATTGAAAACGAATCTGATACGTGTCTTGATATTTATTTATCTTATTTTTATTTTTTGGATACTCTACGGATATGTATGCTTCATGAATCTGAGCGTATCCGTGTTGGATACGTGTTGGACACCGACACGCGAGAATGTTTGACAAATCCGTGCTTCAGAGGTGGCGGCCATGGTATGATACCATGTAAAAGAATAAAGGGAGAAGGAGATAGAGAGAAAGCTAGAGAGAGAATGAGAAAACAGAATTGAAACCAATTTTGTAATTGTGTAAAATGAAATTCAATATTACAAATGGAAGAGCAATGCTCTTTATATAGAGGTGCACAGCTAATACAAAAATAAGCTAGTGTAATCTCTAACTAATCTAACTAACTGAAACAACAATATTTAACTAATTAACAGATAATAGAGTATTTTAATAGTGATTATAACATGTTAAAATTTTGATTAGAAGCTACTTTATTTTCCCATTTTTTTGTATTTGTGATAGATATATGACTTAAAATGTGTTTTTTCATGAACTTTTGTGATTTTCGCTTATTTAATTTTGATAATGCAGGGATTACATGTATTCCTTGAGCACAACAATGTCTGCTTTTTCAGCTGCTTTGGACATAGCAACCGGAGGATTCACTGCTTTGTCATTTTTAGATGAGGTGTATATGATCAATAAGGTTGACTATTTTTGACCTCCTTAGTTAAGTCAAATGATATTTATTGTTGTCTTAATAAATTCATTGATATTATTCCGTTATACTTCCTCTCCCTTTTTCACATTCAAGTTGTTGTGGCTAAGATTATAGAGAAAATTATGTGGGATTTCCTTTGGTCAAGGGCATGTTTTTCTAGGTAAGACCTCCTTATAAGCTAGGAGGTTTGTCAAGTCTATGGAGGGTTTGTGCCTCTGTTATTTATTGTCAAAAAATAAGGCATTGGCTGCTAAGTGTCTCTGGCGATTTTCTTTAGAACCGTTCTCTTCATGGTACCGAATCAATTGAAGTCAGTGTGGTTACATACAAATCAATTTAGTGGGAAGAGTGTCTCATGCTACTTGGAATTCCTAGGGCTTATCTTCTTGTAAGTCTCAAATGACCTTTAACTTGGGTGATGGTTCTCATTCAACTTTTGGGGTGACGTGTAGGGTGGCCTTCCCCAGTTTACTTGCTTTTTTCTCCTGACTATGGCTCTTAGAACCTTAAATTTTTCAGAAATTAATGAGCTTCACTCTCTTTTGGTTTTAATTGATTCTAATCATCCTTCTTGTGCTCCTGATTCGGAAATTGGGTCTTTGATCCGTCATGAGTTATAGATGATCCTATATCTATGATATCATCAACATAAATTAGGACATAAAGTCTATATGTAGAAGATGTATGGATGATTTAGGAGGTGTCATATCTGCTGTATTGAAATCCTACTTTGAGGAGAGTTCTCTTTAGGCTCTCGAACCATTGTTGGAGTTTGTTTAAGACCATAAATAGCTTTGTGTAATTTGCAGACTAAATTCTTGTCACCTTGAAAACCTATTTGTTGTTGCATATACACTTCTTCATCAAGAAACTCATTTTGGAAGTTATTATTTATGTCTAGTTGTTCAAGAGACCAGTGAAAGGCACCAACTAGAGTTAATAGTATTTTAGTGGTAATAGGTTTAACAACTGGGGAAAATGTTTCTATACTCAACCCCTTGTTTTTGATGAAAACCTTTTGCAACAAGTTTGGCTTTGTACTTATTGATTGTACCATCGGTATTTTCCTTTATCTAAAAGCCCACTTGCAACCTATGGCCCGTTTATGAGGTGGTAGAGGAACAAGTGACTATGCTCCCATGTTTATAAAAGCATCATATTCATCTTTCATTGCATGCTGCCAGACAGGATCAGCAAGAGCCAATTTAGCACTTGTAGGTTCAGAATGAGCTAGACGGGCTGTAGGTACAATGGGTTTTGAAAATACTAGACTTAAACCTTGTCTGAATAGAGACTGAGAAAGTGGTGAGACAGGGAGATGGCTTTCTAAGGGAACAGTAGAAGGAGAAGGAGTAGGTCAAGTAATAGAATGTGGAGATGGGGATTGAGGAAACGTAGAGAAAGGATCTGGCTGAATGTGAGAGGAAGTGCTAAGAGTAGATTTAGAAGTAAATGAGGAGGGACAAACATAGGATTTAGATGCATAGGGAAAGTTTCATTTCATTAAACAAGACATCTTTGGAAATATACAATATTCTTCAAATAAACATTTGTACCCTTTATGAGTAGGGGAATAGCCTAAAAATGCACATTCATCAGATTTAAACTCAAGTCTGTGCTTATTATAGGGTCTAAGAAGTGAAAAAGAGCACACCCAAAGACTTTTAAAAGTAGAATAATGAGGAGATTTTCCAACGAGTAAGAAATATGGTGATTTATGATGCAAAGAGGCAAAAGGTAACCTATTAATGAGATAGACAACAATAGTGAATGCATGTTCGCATTGAGACATTGGTAAGCAAGCATGTGCTAAGAGATCTAGGATGACATCAAGAGTAACAATTAGATTTTGTCTATCGAGTATGGATCTAGATGGCTTTCAATGGCGATAAGTATTGGGTTATACTCAATAGGTAGCCCCTCAAGGATGACATCAAAATGGTCTTAAGTCGAAACTAAATTTTAAATGGTTATGATAAGGCTCATACCAAGCCAAGGGTCATTCATGTATATAAGAGGGGGAAAAGGAGAGTTTGGTTAAAATAACAAACTCTCCCCTTCCTGCCAGCTAGGTAGTTAATTCAGTTAGAAAGGGGGGGAACTCCTATAAATAGAAGCTTGGGGTTAGAGGGAAAGTAGTTGATAAACTGTAATAACTGATTGTGGAATCAGTGGGTTGGATCGTGGGATCCTTCTGTTCTTGTACTTCTCTATCTCTAATTCTAATAAAACAGTTAGAACCCTAGCAGATTCAATCAGAATCAAGTGCTTAACACTGGTATCAGAGCACCCTTCTGGTGCCTGTGGAGAATTGTCACCACCGCGCTGATCGTGGAAACTCTGTGTATGGTTTCTACTCGAAGTATGGCTAAGGAGAATGAGAGTGGAGCCTTGGAAAGAGAGGAGATGAGGATGAGGATGGAAATGAATGAGGCACGCACGAAGAAGTTAGAAGACTTAATGTTCGCAGTGGCAACAAAGCTGGGAGTTGCTCCAGAAGGGCACGCGTATGGGGAATGTAATGAACACGATGAAGAAGTTGATAGTATCCCTAGGAATGCTGACCATGACAAATGGAGGAAGTTGGAGATTCCCATTTTCTCAGGGGACGATGCATACGGGTGGGTCCAGAAATTGGAGAGATATTTCTCTCTTCGTGCTATCTCTGAGGCAGAGAGGATGAGGGCTACAATGGTGGCTCTGGAAGGAAGAGCACTCAGTTGGTATCATTGGTGGGAGGGGTGTAACCCAAACCCTACTTGGGAGGGATTCAAGCTTGCTGTAGTCAGGAGATTCCAGCCAGCCATGGCCCAAAATCCTTTTGAATTACTATTGTCCCTCAAGCAAGAAGGGGGTGTAGAGGCGTATGTGGAAGAATTTGAGAAATTTGCAGGGGCTCTCAGGGGAATCAATCATGAAATCGTTAGGGGAATTTTTCTGAATGGGCTGAAGGAGGAAATTAGGGTGGAGGTGAGGTTATATGAGTTGAAGACTCTCCCTGAATTGATTCAGAAGGCCATCTTGATAGAACAGAGGAATCGGGTGGTGCATAAGAAGGCCCAGACAGGGTATTCCAGGTCATTTGGGTCAAACAGATCCAGTTGTTATAACAAGGTAGTTTCTTTAGAACCCTCTAACTCTAGTAATGACAGGAAAGAGGGATCTTCTGTAGGAAGTGCAACTGTGCCGTCCAGAATTAGTTCAAATGGAGTTGTGTCTAAGTTGGGAGGTGATTACAGGAGGCTCACGAGTGCAGAGCTCAAGGAGAAGAGAGAAAAATGGCTTTGTTTTAGATGTGATGAGCCCTTTTCCAGGGACCATAGATGCAAGAATAGGCAACTACATATGCTACTTATGGCTGATGAGGAAGAAGATGAAGAGGGAGAAGGGGAACCTGAGGTGGAGACCCTAAATTCTTTACAACTCTCTCTGTACTCTATGAAGGGCTTCACCTCAACTAAGTCTTGGAAGATTGGAGGTATGTTGGGCCAGCATGCTGTGGTGATACTCATTGATTGTGGAGCAACCCACAATTTCATATCTAAGGACCTGGTGGAACACCTACACTTACCTGTGCAAGATACCAAAGCCTATGTGGTGGAGGTAGGGGATGGGCACCTTATCAAGTGTAGGGGAAGGTGCTCCCAACTCACTCTGAGTATGCAACAACTAAAGGTAACCCAAGATTTCTACTTGTTTGCCTTAAGGGGAGTGGATTTGGTACTAGGGTTGGAATGGTTGGCCAGCCTTGGGGAAGTGCAGGCTGATTTTGGTAGAATGACCTTATCCATGAGGAGAGGTGATGCTAGAGTTAGATGCTAGAGTTGTCCTTCAGGGTGATCCTGCTCTTTCCAGAACAGAGTTGGCTCTAGGAGCTTTCAAACAGGTGTTGCTGAGTGAGGGGGAAGGGTTGTTGCTCCAGTATGATTCACCTGGAGTAACCAATTCTGATTTGGTGGTTTGTCCAGAAATAGAGGAGGTTTTGCAACAATATTAAGCAGTGTTTCAAGATGTCAGAGGTTTGCCTCCTGCTAGAAGCCATGACCATGCCATACACTTGAAGGAGGGGGCTGAGATACCTAATTTGAGGCCATATAGGTGTCCCTAATTTCAGAAGTCAGAGGTAGAAAGGTTAGTGGCTGAAATGTTAGAAGCAGGGGTGATAAGACCCAGCATAAGTCCTTACTCTAGTCCTATCATTTTAGTGAGAAAGAAAGATGGGGGTTGGAGGTTTTGTGTGGACTATAGGGCACTTAATAAGATTACTGTCCCTAATAAGTTCCCTATACCATTAATTGAAGAACTTTTGGATGAGCTTGGTGGTGCTAAGGTGTTTTCTAAGCTAGACTTAAAATCAGGTTATCATCAAATTAGAATGAGGGCGGAGGATGTGGGGAAGACTGCTTTTAGGACTCATGAGGGCCATTATGAGTTTTTAGTCATGCCCTTTGGGTTGACTAATGCTCCTTCCACTTTCCAGTCACTTATGAATGAAATACTCAGGCCATTTCTCAGAAGGTTCACCCTGGTTTTCTTTGATGACATCTTGGTGTATAGCCCTGATGTTGCTTCTCACATACAACATCTCAGGGAAGTGTTGGCCTTGCTGCTTCAGAATCATCTTCAAGCTAACAGGAAGAAGTGTAGTTTTGGCCAGGCTAGTATTGAGTATCTTGGGCATGTTATATCCAGAGAGGGAGTGGCTGCTGATCAATCTAAGGTGGATGCAATGAAGACTTGGCCTCAGCCCAACAACATAAAGGGTTTGAGGGGTTTTCTGGGGTTGACAGGGTACTATAGGAGGTTTGTTAAGAATTATGGGAGGATGGCCAAGCCCTTAACTGACCTCCTCAAGAAGGGTTCATTTTTATGGACTCCAAAGGCCACTTTGGCCTTTGAGGGGTTGAAAACTGCTATGATGGAGCTACCTCTGTTGGCTGCTCCAGATTTCAGTAAGCAATTTGTGGTAGAGACTGATGCTTCAAGCCAAGGTTTGGGTGCTGTTTTAATGCAGGAGGGCAGACCACTAGCCTTCTGGAGCAGGGGATTGTCTATCAACGCTCAACAGAAATCTGTTTATGAAAGGGAATTAATGGCCCTTGTCCAAGCTATACATAAGTGGAGGCACTATCTTATGGGGAGGCACTTCATCATAAGGACAGATCAGAGGAGTCTCAAATTCCTTACTGAACAGAGACTGTTTTCAGATGAGCAGTTTAAATGGGCAGTTAAGTTAGTAGGCTTGGATTTTGAGATTCAGTACAAACCAGGCAGAGACAACTCTGCTGCTGATGCTCTATCAAGAAGGATGATGTACTCTGCTATCTCAGTGTTGAATAATGAAGAAGTGGAGGAATGGCTTCAAGAATTGAAATTGGATCCTAAATGGAATCAAGTGTTGCAGGATTTGGTCATTTCCCCTACATCTCACCCTGGTTTTGAGTTGAAAAGGGGTGTTTTATACTATAAGGGGAGGTTGCTGCTATCAAAGAACTCCAACAGAATTCCTCTCATCATTTCAGAATGTCATGAAACTCCATCTGGGGGGCATTCAGGTTATTTCAGAACTTACAAAAGGGTCTCTAGCTTCTTGTTTTGGGAAGGTATGAAGGGTGACATCAAGGGTTTTGTGGAGAAGTGTGACATTTGCCAAAGAAATAAATATTCAACCTTATCCCCTGCAGGGCTACTCCAACCTCTCCCAATCCCTCAACAGGTTTGGATGGACATCTCTATGGATTTTATAGGGGGATTACCTAAGGTGAAGGGGGTGGACACTATCTATGTTGTGGTTGATAGACTAACCAAGTATGCTCATTTTTTTCCTCTTGGTCACCCTTACTCAGCAAAAGATGTGGCTACTGTGTTCATAAAGGAGGTGGTGAAACTGCATGGTTTTCCAGCTACCATTGTCTCAGATAGGGACCCTGTTTTTCTGAGCCAATTCTGGAAGGAGATGTTTAAATTGGCTGGAACTCAACTGAAATTAAGCACCTCATACCATCCTCAGACAGATGGTCAAACTGAGGTAGTTAATAAGAGTTTGGAGACTTATCTCAGGTGTCTTGTTGGGCCAAAACCCAAGCAGTGGGTAAAATGGTTACACTGGGCAGAATTTTGGTTTAATTCCAACTACAATGGTTCCATAGGGATGACTCCCTTCAGGGCACTTTATGGCAGAGAGGCTCCTCTGTTGGTCAGGGCTGGGACCATACCATCCAGGGTTGAAGAAGTCAATAGGCTATGCACTCAAAGGGATGGTATCTTAGAAGAGCTCAAGCATAATTTGGACAAGACTCAGAACATGATGAAACAATATGCTGATAAGCATAGGAGGGCCATAGAGTTTGAAGTAGGGGATTGGGTTTATCTCAAATTGCAACCTTACAAGATGAAGTCTCTTATCTCTAGACCTTATGCTAAACTGGCTCCTAGGTATTATGGACCTTATGAGATTATTAAAAGGGTTGGATTGGTAGCTTATCACTTAAGTCTGCCTACTCATTCTAAAATCCACCCAGTTTTCCATGTATCTCTTCTAAAGAAGGCACTAAAGCCACATCAATTGCCACAACCTCTTCCCCCTATGCTGAATGAGGAGATGGAATTGGAAGTAATCCCTGAGACCATCCTGGAGCAGAGAGAAGACAGTAAGGGCAATCTAGAAGTCTTGATGAAGTGGCAGTCCTTACCAGAGCATGAAGCTACTTGGGAAGCAGCCAGCACCATACAAGAGCAGTTCCCCCATTTTCAACTTGAGGACAAGTTAAAACTTTTAGGGGTGGGTAATGATAAGGCTCATACCAAGCCAAGGGTCATTCATGTATATAAGAGGGGGAAAAGGAGAGTTTGGTTAAAATAACAAACTCTCCCCTTCCTACCAGCTGGGTAGTTAATTCAGTTAGAAAGGGAGGGAAATTCTATAAATAGAAGTTTGGGGTTAGAAGGAAGTTAGTTGATGAATTGTATTAACTGATTGTGGAATCAGTGGGCTGGATCGTGGGATCCTTCTGTTTCTTGTATTTCTCTATCTCTAATTCTAATAAAACAGTTAGAACCCTAGCAGATTCAACCAGAATCTGAGTTAGGGGCAATTCCTTCAGTGCTTAACAGGTTATAAGTGAGTCCATAGTCCTTTGATTTTGAGCCGATAGTAACGACTATATTTTCTCTATGGGTTATGGACTCTACGACTATTCTAATGGTTACAAGTGCAGTTATATGCTGCTTTATGTAATTATTTTACCAAGTTATGACTAAATGATCTTTTTTCATTTTGACAGGCAGTTGGAAGTTTGTCTTTTATCATATCTTACCTTTTTAGTAGCTTCGAAGCTGTTGATTGCATATACCGTGAAACTATGAAACAAGAAGCATTGTCTTCAAAACCTGATAGCAGTGTGGGAACTATACGAGGAGCTTTACATGCAAATAAAATGTTTCCTTTTTTTATTAAAGGGACCTGCAGATTTAAGTCAATAGATGTCATTCTTCATAATTCCCGGACAAGTAATACTGTGGAGAGTTCAACAAGAAAGTTCGACTTTTTAACTGGAAACAAGATTGGGGTGCAAGAGTTGCCTGACTGTGGAATTTGGATTTCTATTGAGCTTGCAACTATTGTAATATCTTGTGAAGAAGGGAAAATGGATCTCGTCACTGATTTATCAGGAATCACGTCTTTTGTTTTTAAATACCAGACCTCAATTGGAATCAAGAACGATCATAATTTACTTGAAAGTTTGCTACTGCGATCAGTTCATTGCTTACATGAAATATCTCTTTCTGGTAGCAAGTTTACTTTATGCTTGGGTCGTGTTCAAAGTACCTCATCTTCAGGAAATGAGAGCAAAACTCTTGGTAGTACTAGTTCTGATGGTAATATATCTTACGTGGTACAAGAAACCAACCTGACAGATTTTGAAAATTCAAATAATCAATCTCCCGACTTAGTTAAAAAAATGAGGTCTCCTGTAAATAACAGCATACCAGCTCCAGCAAGTCACTGGTTACTAATAAATGTAGCAGTAGCAAATATCTTCATTGGAAGATGCTCAATAAAGAGCAATCTGGTTCTAGCAAATCAGTCGAATGAGCTCTTATCTTCGCTTTCTATTGGTGGAGAGTTTCAGATGATATCCTGGGTGATCCAGGTAATAATTTGAGGAGCTAGAGAGGGCATAATAATCTCTAGGGCATGTTCTTGCTTCTTTGATTTGAGCCTTTATTACAATTTGAATCTCAAGGTTTTTATCTATTTTACAAATGAAGCTGATTTCTGTATATTAACATTTCAAGATTTACAATTTATATCTTATGCAAAATATGAATGTTATTGGGCAGGGTGGACTCGTTGTTCTTGAAACAACATCATTGGGAATGGCCATTGGAAACTATTGTTCATATATTCATTATATTGGCAATCTCAATTCTGATACACATCAATCTAATGAAGGCATCAAGAAGGGAGAGCAGGGCAAAGAGAGCTATAATCTTAATGATGAAAATGATCAAGGGACTGTTTGCACATCTCAACAAGCTGAAAGTACATTACCAGATTCATTTGACTTATCCTTGTCTCACTCTGCTCTTGTTTTTGCACTTGAAAATGAATCTGGTAATTAACCTTCTCCTAGTTGTGTAGTGTAATTTGGAAACAAATTGTTACATAAGCAATTCACCATGCAGGTGGTATCAGAGAAATTGTACTGGAGGTTGACATCCATCTGAAATTTGAATTGACAAGTACTGGGAGGAAGTTAACTGTTAACGTTTCTCATTTGTCAATTCTCTCTCAATTTATTAATGAGGAAGTAGAAGATGAAAGAGCAACTCCTCATTTTTCTTCTGTCACATCAAAAGATTTGTCTCCTCACCTTGGATCTGAAGATCCTCTTTTAGGATTTCAGAACTTTGGTGAGTTTAGCTCAGTTAGTGATGCAAGTAGTTCAAGAGACTCTATTCCTCTTCAGTTGAGAAGGCCGCACCAAATTTTGAAAGATTTAAGAGCTTTCATGTCACTTGATAGGCCAGATAATGGTTCTTTGCATCTGTCACGGTGTTGGTTTGGAGTTGGTTCTCTTTCAGGTTTCAACATGACACTTTCTTTATCTGAATTTCAGGTCAGCAGTTTATTTTTCTATTATTAATTTGTTGTAATTTTTAGTTGTCCCTGCTCTATTTATTTATTTTTTATTTTAAAAAACAAGATTTATCAGTCTTGTAAAGTTTTTTCTTATAACCTCAAGAATAAAATTTTAGGATTGAAGTTTAAAATATTATTACATTAATTTACCTTTATAGTATGGAATGTGGAACAGTAATAGAACTCAAGAAGAAATAAAAAAATGTTTACATACCTAACCAAGTAAATCTTAAAAAAGTGGCAGAGACGAAAGACTAAATTATAGTTGAGATAATTAGAAGATTCTATATCTCATTATGATTAAATATATGATTATCAAATCATATCATGCATTTATCTTTCTAATTTTATTCCCTAAAATTAAGGGATTCATGTATGGACTCTTCTACTATCAATAGAAATGGCTGAATGCATAAAAATTATTCAAGCAATTTAAAAAATTTCATTCATCCCTTTCAAGTTTATCAGCTATGTAGAATTATTCAATCTCTTCTTTGAATATTTGATGAAGTATTAATAATATAAGGGGAATGCTAACAAGTGCCCCCTTAGGGCATTGATCAAATGAAGTGCGCTTAGTGGTTAGAGTGAAATTGCGGTGCTTCATCCAAGGCTATGATATCTTTCATTTTTATGTATAATATTGGGCTATGAAAAATTAATTGAGGAGGGAGGGGTCCAAGCACATGCTTGCCCCCCTTAAGTCCGTCCCTGCATGTACTGATAAAGTATGTTGCATTTGTTCTAACTTTGTATCATTATGCTAGACAATTTTGTCGATGGCATCCTCACTCTCTGGGCTATCCAGTCAGAATACAACGAACGAATTGGAGAGAAACCATTCTTCTACTAGCGATGAGGTTGAAAATAGTTTGGAAGCATTAATTCCCGATGGTATTCAGACTCAAGCTTTTGTAATCTGTTTGTAATATTTGTGGAAATTACAGTTCTAATTAGCAATATTGTTCTGTAGGGGCAATTGTTGCTATTCAAGATGTCAACCAACACATGTATCTTACTGTTGAAGGTGAAGAAAAGGCTTTTAGTATAGGTGGTATTATTCACTACTCTCTTGTTGGAGAAAGGGCTCTTTTCAGGGTATGAAATAAGTCCAGGATATCTGGTCATGTAATTTGTCAAAATAAATTGTTTAATCCGTGGCTCTTTATCTCAATTGCTGCAAATTTTGCAGAACTTTCTCTCCTCATAGTCTATTGTGCTTGTCAAACTTCTGATTATCTGCTGCAAAAAAATTCATGGTCTTTACAGTGCACCAGGGTTTATAGTTCTGTATTACTGATATTTAAAACATCTTCATTACTCCTGTATCATAAAACAGATTTTAAACCAGTAATGCTACCAGTGTTGTGCTCGGTCTGATTTTTATGTATAAGATGTGGATATGGTTTAAAAGCTGTGTTCTGTGAAATTATCTTGTTCAATTGAGAAGATGCTGTGTCAAATTTTAGTGGTTTGATGCTAGGGATTTTGTTTGTGAATTACAGTATTGTTGTCTGCTGTGCTTCACTCCTTTGTTTCTTAAGCTAAAATTTCCTGTCACCTAAATTTGTTCTGATAGGGAATATTGAGGCGGCCTTCTGCACAAGGCTGCCACCTAATGTGGTCTGGTTGTAAATAGTTTTTTTTACCTTTTTTAAATGTGCAAAACCATTTATCACTAACACGAGTACAAAGGGTACTCAAAACTGGTACAAAAAATGACTGTGAAGAGTTTTAAAATATTTAACTGAAAAAGAGAAATAAAAATGCAACACCACAACCTTCAATTTAAAGACCTATACTGCTTGGAAATATTGCTTGTTCTTAGTTTTTATGGTGTTATGATGCTTCTTAGCAAAGGTAGAAACTAACACTTCTCTGTAGGTGAAATACTGCACCCAAAGAAGATGGAAGTCTACAGCTTTGTGGTTTTCCTTGATATCATTGTTTGCTAAGAGTGATAGGGGTGTGCCTTTAAGATTGAATTGTCGTCCAAGATCATGTTTCGTTGACATTTCTTGTTTTGATGATGGAGGAAGTGCACTTTGGAGAGTATGTCCACCTCAAGGTGAAAGCTATGAAGGAATTACTGACTGGGAGGCTTGCAATCAATTAGTAAAGAGAACTTTCTACCTTGAGAACAAAAGGAACAATTCTGCTGTTGCTTTCGTTGATGGTGCTCCAGAGTTTGTCAGGAAGCCTGGGAATCCAATTAAGTTCAAAGTTTTTCCAGATCTTTCTGCTGTGTATGATGTTTCAGAGACAGCTAGCTACCCTGGAATGGCTTTGCAAACTAGTGTCAACACCAATGAAGAAAGTACTTCTTGGCAGGGTGGTAAACTTCCTTGTGTTGATATTAAAATCGAGAACATTTCTCTTAATATTGTTCATGAGCTTTCAGATACAGAAGATCTCTTCCCTCTCATTTGCTTTTCCATGAACAATACACAATTTACCATACAAAATTTAGCAACAAAATCCAGGGTCATAGGCACATCAAGTGCAGTAGTAAATTGTTTTGATGCTCAAAGAAATTTATGGTTAGTCTAAATGCCTTTTTGAATTGTACACTTTCGTTTTATGATTCCACATTTAAATTGAAATACATTCATTTTTGTTTGTTAAATTTAGGGGAGAACTTCTCCATCCTGTTGAAATTAGCATTTTTTACCGGTCTAATGTTCAAACCCAGCTTTCAGAATATGCATCTCGCGCAGTTCCTGTTAATTACTTCTGCAGATTTAAAGAGGTTGTAAGCTGTGTCTGATTTTATGGTTCTTTACTTTCACTTGGACATCATATCAGTTTTTCTAAAATCTTGTGATCATCTGGGCAGCTGAACATATCTCTCAGTGAGAATTCATTGGATGTGCTTCTCTTTGTGATTGGGAAATTGAGCCTGTCTGGTCCTTACTCACTGCAAAGCTCCATGATTCTGGCTAACTTCTGCAAGGTTCTAGAACTAGCGCTTCTATGTGATTTTAACCATTAGAAAGAAATAAACAACTTGATTGATGTTCCTTCTCTCTGTTTTACTTTCTTTCAGTTTTTGCTTTAACACAAGTTCTGTTTAGGCTTCACTTTGTGATGTCTTGTCAGTCACTCTTTTTTTTTCTTTATTTCATGAGTTAATATGTGCTAGTTTTTTAAGAAACACCAAATTGATATGTGGTTGGTGTCAATATGATCAGCTAATAATAATTGCTAGATAGCAGGTAGAGAATCAGTCTGGCCTAAATCTTCTTTTACAATTCAATCAGCAAAAGATGACGATACCCAAAAAACAGTCTGCTTCCCTGTTATTAAAGTAAGCAGTTTTCTATTATTCATTGACATGTATGACACATTATCAAATACAAACAAGATTGTTTATGGTCCTTATACTGGAGTGTGTGGGCTTTCATACATAGCATGTGTGTTCCTATTAATTGTTTTATGAAAATTATTTCACATCCATTCTGATTGTGAATCTGACTATTTGATCAAATACCTTGATTTTTGTTTCGTCTAGGTTTGGTATTTTATTGGATAGTAGGTCTTGATACACTGGGGTTCAAAATTTGTGTTTATCTGATGTTATGAGAAGGTTCTCAAAATGATATATTTCCTATGTCTTCGTACATTCTCTCGTATTTTTTAGTACTACCAAGGGTATCCCCTCACCTTTTGGTATGAAACTAATCTCTTTCGTGTTGCGTGGCTGCCCCTCCCAACAAATGTCACTCCCAAGGAATCGAACCCTTGACTTTTTGGTCGTTCTGGGGATCTAGGGGGGCCTTACACCCCTAGACCAACGCCTTGTTGGTCTCTCTCTTGTATTTTGATCACATGGCTTGAGCCATGTAATTAAGTTAGTTATCATTTACTTTTGATTCTTGGAGATTAAAATTTAACTGGTTATGTTGCATTCCTATTTGTTTAATTGATTATCAATTTGCCATTGCTATGTGACAGGAGGCCCTCTGATTTAAAAAATCAAGACTCAGAAGCAGCAACTTCTGTTGCTATGCAACTTTCTGATTTTGGTTCTTTTGCAACTACCTCTATTCGTTTCTCACTTTCACAAACACAGACTCTTGCTTGGAGAACAAGAATTATGTCAAATGAAGGTCTCTTTTAACCACTTTATTGTCATGCATTATCATTAAATCGTCCTTTTTGCAGCTGGATTGGCATATATAAACTGAGATTACCTAGCATCTCCAAATTAAAATTGTCTAAAGGTAGCTTTTGTTACTATAGGTCCTTGTAATAACAATTCTTGTTTTCTTTTACTCGTTTCTATTGTTGTTTCTTGCCTCCCAAGTATATTAATTACATTTCATAAGTAAGGCGCTGCCTTATGTGAAAAATTAATTTTGATTCTCTACATTCCTGAATCATTAAGGCTTTGTTGCTGTTGTACCTTTTTGACTCATTAAAGACATGAAATGCCATGTTAAAGTAGTAGATTAGGTTATATGACTGTGGACTATTGGCGTGTCAGTAGACAGCTGGCATCTGCTCAATAGTTAGACAGTCAATATTCTGAGATCAGGAAATAAGCCTTCAGACTGTTTCCTCAGTTAGATGACTCATTGATCCATGATACATTTAAAATCAACGATATCTTAAACATATTTATATACATCCTAACACTCTCCCTAACATGCTAGATCTTCCTAAGCTTTAAAGACATTTATAGTTAAAGGCACCAAAATGAAAATAAACTTAAAATAATTTAAAAAGTAATATTCAAGATCTAGGAAAAGCACAATCGTAGGGGAATTTTTGTAAGGGTATACAGTGGAAGAAGGATCAACTTGCATCTAGGATTACAGTTACACTTTTTCTGCAATTTTATCTCTCTCCTGTCTTATATTTCTCTGACTTTTCCTTAAATATCTCTCTAGTTTCTCAGCATTCTTGAATTCTAAGAAATATTGGTGTGATTATTTTATCAAGAAGGAGAGCAAATGCTAAACAATTTATTTCATGTTCATTCATTATTATGCTATTTCTTGACTATGGCTAGAGGAATTGGGTGGTTAAGGATGTGGTATGCACTTTATATTTGTAGATTATTTATTGGAGGTTTGCATATTTGAGATCATGCAATTTGTGGCAAGGTCATCCTCATTATTTTTTATCATTCATTGAACAGGTTCAAGAACTTTCCCTGGGCCAATCTTTGTTGTTAGCATTTTTAGAAATTCAGAGGTAAATATGCCAATATTATGTTTTAATCCTAAGAAATTCCTTTTCATTTGTTACTTCTATATCTGTTGCAAATTTGATTTTGGATTAAAGTAAAATTGTAAAAATAGAATACAACAACAATGAAGCCTTAATCCCATTAGGTTGGGATTATAGTAAATTTGTAAAAATAGAATCAAACAATTGAATGATGTAAAAATAAGTATTATAATAAATAATATAATATTACAAAATTATTGTATAGAGTATATTCAATAATTTAGTTTAATTTAATAAATCGATTAGTCATATATGTTATTACAACAATAATAACTTATCCAAAAAAAATGAAAATTACTTCCCGCCATTTGGGGCCGACTACATGGAAGCAATATCACATGTTCTGTCTAAAACGAAATCTTCAGGATGGCTATTTAGATCTTAATAATTTGTAATGGTTACCTAATCTACAGCTACATCTATTTATGCCTTTGTGTTTATTACTTTATTAGGTTGGTTTGTCTGTTGTGGTCTCCCCGCTGATCAGAATACATAATGAAACTGGATTTCCGGCGGAACTTCAGTTCCAGAGACCTGACCCAAAGGAAGATGAGTTTGCATCTGTGTTGTTAAAACCAGGGGATTCTATTGATGACTCCATGGCAATGTTTGATGCCATAAATTTCTCTGGGGGAGTAAAGAGGGCTTTGACGTCTTTAAGTGTTGGTATGCAGTTTATCCACATGTGCTTTTATTGACTGCTATTTGCTCTCTTTATTTCGCACAGCTTTTCTTCTTTCTGATATTAACATGCACCCGGTGTCACATGTAAAGTTCTATTATTACTTGTGAAATATTTCTATATCACTATTTTGGCACACTGTTTTACTATCTAAAAATTGAATTTGATTGAGAGGGTGCCTCTACTTAGTATTGTATCTGTACTTGGTAGCTCTTCTGTCCTGGTTAGAGAAGTATTCTGTAAAAGGTAAAGAAGTGTTTTCATGTGTCTTTTTAAAAGGTAAAACATATGGGCAAAAAGGACACTTCCCATTAAAATTAGGGTTCTTCACACTGGAACGGGTTGTGCAGTGAGTTATGAGCACGATTCTGCTGCTAATCAACCCGCGATGGGGGCGACGGCCAACTGTACTGCTATCGACCATTTCATCGCGAGGAAGGCCGGCATCGTCCGCAACCACAGCAATCACGTGCGATCGACTACCTAGATAGCAATTAGGATGAAGTTTAGGATTAAAGGGGCTTCCTGCAGTGTTAAAGTAGCTGTATATACTTTATGTGTAACCAGTGCAACTGTAAGGGAACCCCTCATGTTTTGCCACAACTGTCCATGTACTGATGCCAGCACCATCACCATTCCTGTGGCCCACCGTGCAGATCCACCTATGCAAAAATAGTCACCCCTTGTCTTTAATCACTAGCTCCAAAAGTAAATTTTGGAATATGTTTAGTATAACTATTTACATAATAATGAGGGTTTGATGGATTTGGGGACATGTGGACGTGATTAAGGGTTTGATGGATTCGGGGTCAAGAATATGGTACTGCAGAATGCCAGTGGTGAAGGGAAAGAGTTACAGTGGTGATGTGTGATGGTTTGGTGGTTTCAATAATGGTTAGTGTAATTAACAGCAAGGTCAACCTCTGTTTAATTAATGGGGTGGGGTGTAATATTGATGAAAGAATGGGATGGACTGTCATTTTGGCATACCTTAAGGGTGATTGATGTAATTTACTAAATAAAAAAGTTAACTAACGAATGTAAATCCTATTAGCATCTTCCTATCCATCTAACAGCCACCATTTGCTAGTGACAACTAAGAACTACTCTCTAGCAGATGGTTATGCCTTTCTGTGACAGCTCCAACTACCCACTACCTGCTACCATACTGGAAGCAGATTCATGTTATCCCAAGCTTCTAAGGAGAGTAGTGTTGCAGTGAACTCTGGTTCTGGCTCATAGAGCAAACAGAGGAAATATATAGTTTTAAGGAAACAATAGAATTTCTAGAAAAATAGATGATAAAATACAATTTTAGGGGATAAACATGGAAAATGTGAAAAATGGAAACTGAAAGAGAGAGAGAACGAGAAAGAGAGAAAGGGAGAGAAAACTGAATTTTTTTATTCTTATTCAATTCTGAAAAGTTAACGCACAATGATGGCTAAGCTTCAATGCATAGAAGCAGTGACAGTGGATGGTACTATGTTGATATCGTGTAACCAACCCTCCCAAAAGCTTAAACTTTTAGGTAAAGAAAAGCTCATGAACAACTTCATTATATACCCAACAATTTATTTTGCTCGCAGGGAAGTTAAGTTTGATGAAATGGACCAGCAAACTGAAGTAGTCTGTGTGTAAACATGAAAGGCACATTTAAGGGTCAAAGAGGGTAAAGGTTCATTTTTGTTGTTTTTTAGATTTATCGTCAATCAGTTGAGTACTGTTTATTACGTCATTATTATTGTTTTTGCATTTTCTGGACGAATGTGTTTCCTTTTGAAATATCCATTATGTTCTCTTCTTTTGAGACAGACTCAGTTGTATCAATTGACCCTTTGTTCTGAGTCTATGTGGTTTAATGATTAATTTTCAGGTAACTTCTTATTTTCATTTAGACCCAAAATGGCAGAGGAAATGATAAATTCTGAAAGTTTTGTTTCTGTGGAATGGTCAGATCACATTAAAGGTGGAAAAGCAGTCCGTCTATCTGGATTATTTGATAAGTTGAATTTCAGAGTTCGCAAGGCGTTATTTGTACAATCTGTTAAATGTTCCTTTACCACTGCACATTGTGCCCTCATGTCTGGGGGTGCTTGTGTTGCTAATATGCATTTTCTCATTCAGACACTTGCCAGAGATATCCCTGTTGCAACACCTAATAAGTCTGCAGCTGAATTAAATGAGAACTTACCAGTTTCATTGCTAGAGCAGAAAGAAATATATCTTCTTCCCACTGTACGGATGACAAATTTATTGCACTCTGAGATAGATGTTCTTTTAAGAGAAACAGGTAATGAAATGAATGCTTTGCAGATTGTATCTCTTTTTAAAACTGAAATAACTTTAACTTTAATCGTGGTGAAGATCAATCTAATCCAGCTGGATATGAAAATATTGGGAAGCAGGCAACAATTTCACATGGTTCAACCGTTGAGTTTTATGCCAATCCAACTATTATATACTTCACTGTTACTCTAACTGCTTGTAATTCAAGTTCCAAGCTGGTAAACAGTGGGGATTGTTTGAAGAAGTTATTAAAGCAGAAGAATGATCTACAACATATGGATATAAATTTGGACTTTGACAGAGGGAAGTTCTCTGCAACC
Source organism: Lupinus angustifolius (assembly GCF_001865875.1). Taxonomy (NCBI): domain Eukaryota; kingdom Viridiplantae; phylum Streptophyta; class Magnoliopsida; order Fabales; family Fabaceae; genus Lupinus; species Lupinus angustifolius. Next base: position 17,313,438 of record NC_032014.1, read on the forward strand.
TTGAGATTGTACCGTGGGAACAGGGGCATGCTGGAGGTTATTGTCCTAGCCATTGTTTTCATTAAGTAGAATTCGTATCTAGTTGTGAAATTCTATTTTGCATGGTTCAATTACTCTACTGTCTTGTGAATCTGTGGAGGTTCTTGTAGGTGGTTGCTTTTACATCCTATTCCATGAAGAATGATACTGACATTCCAATTTATGTTCTTGCAACGAAAAGGTGGCCCCTATCCAGGTGATTCCGACACTTTTAGATGGTTAATAGGGACATTAATCTTGTACTTGTCCATTAACATTTGGTTGACTCTCCATATGCAGAACTGAATTAGACAATTTAAACTCGAATGTTCCTTCTGAACTAGGCTTATGTTTGCCTCCCAAGTCAACAAGATCATGGTTCTTGAAGTAAGATGGTCTATTGTCCATCACTTACTGATTTAATATGTCAAATTTGTATTTTCCTGTCATGCTACTATTTTTGCTTGAGTTATTGTTTCTGTATTTTGCTTCAGTGCTTATCTTATGCTGTTTCCAGATCCAAAAGTGTGCAACTGAAATTGTTGGAGGACCATACATCTGATGCATTGCTAGATTTGGATTCTCTCTCTGGACTTACAGAAATAAGCTTTAAGAAAGAAGAAGGATCTGGGGTTAAATCTGTAACAAAGCTTGGAGTGTCTTCTGGTCCTTCTTCAGGAGAAATTGGTGTGCCATCACAAATGGTAACCTTGGTTCCAAGATATGTTATTTGTAATGAATCAGAAGGATGTATAACTATTCGTCAATGCTATTTTCAGGTATGCTTTCAGTACAAACTAGTTTAAGTGTGTGTATATTTTTCTTGAGTAATGTTTAATTTAGCTGTCTATGAAGGATGAGGTGGCAGGTGATATCTCCATTGACAGCAAACAGAAAATGGCAATACAGCTGAAGGAAGGATTTAGCAAGACAAGAGAATTCAATGTATTTGAGCATTTTATCCGAAAGCACAAAAGTTATAATGACAACTCCTTGTTATATATTCAGATTCAGACAAATGAGCCTGGATGGGGTTGGTCAGGACCAGTGTGTATAGCTTCACTAGGGCATTTTTTCCTGAAATTCAGAAAGCAGAGTGATGAAGTTAAAATATCAGAGAGCAAAACAACACAATTTGCAGCTGTTCATGTGGTACAAGAAGGTTCCACTCTTGTTTTGAGCTTCTGCAAACCACCAAATCTAAGTCTGCCTTATCGAATTGAGAATTATTTGCATGATCTATCAATAACTTACTATCAAAAGGTGTTATAATAATTCCTTTTTCTCTCTTTCTTTTATTTAATCATTTGATAATCATCTCCCTCACATCATTGGAGAAATTTTCAGGATTCATTAGAGCCAGAGTTTCTCGGTCCTGCATGCAGTGCTGATTATGTTTGGGATGATTTAACTCTTCCTCGTAGACTGGTTGTCCGCATCAATGGTGCATATTTTAATCTTTTTATTTAATTTTTTTTGTTCAATTTGATCTTAATATTAATGATGCTGAAGTAGTGCTTATATTTGAGATAAATATAAGATTGTTGAGATAATTAGAAAAGAGGAGGGATCCGTTTACACCCAAAGTTAAGTTACACTAGTTACATTCAATCTCAGCCATTCATTATCTTAAATCTAACGGACCAAATGGGTAAGTGCAATAAATGATGAGAGCGAAAAATAAAAATCTTAAATAACATATTGCATTCACCCATTTAGTCCGTTAGATTTAAGAAAATGAATGGCTGAAATTGAGTGTAATTAGTGTAAACAAAACTTAGGTGTAAACGAATCCCTCCTCATTAGAAAATTCTATATCTGGTTAAGATGAAATATATGATTATAAAATCATATCATGTATTTATCTTTCTGATTTCATTTTCCTAAAAGTAAGGGATTCATGTATGTACTTTTGTACTATAAATAGAAAAGGTTAAGTGCATACAAATCACTCAACAATTCAGATATCCCATTCATCCCTTTCAAATTTGTATTATAGCATACACAAAGACATAATGGGAAGGAGATAAATGATGGTATCTTAGTAGGTGTAGGTGGATCTGAAGCAGGTGCAAACAGTTGAGCGGGATTCGAATACATGGATCTGAATTATGTTCAACATCTCCAATAAGTAGGCGTAGCTGGTAAATCATAGTAGGATGAGGAGTTGGTGACATAGTTGACATAGGTGGTATTATGGTCACTGGTGGCATTGTTGTAATTGGTGAATTATCTAAGACTAGGGGCTCATGGATAAGAGGAAGAGGTAGTACATGAGGTATGGACTCTAAGGTCTCGACCTAATAAATTAAGGAGTATCCCCAAAGAATGTGACATCCACTGAGATATAGAACTGATGAATTCAAGGATTATAACATTGATAAACCTTTTGGACTGCATGAGCTGACAACTTGTCCTGACTTGGACGTAAGTCATGCACAAAACAAGTAGAACCAAAAACTCGTGGAGGAACTTTAAACAAGTTATCACTTGAACATAGTAGGGAATAAGACATCCTATTAATTAAGAGAACGACAATAAGAATCACATCACCCCAAAATTTTGAAGTTGCATTGACACTTATTAAAAGTGTTCTTGCAGTTTCAATGATGTGAAGATATTTGCGTCCAACAATACCTTTTTATTGAGATGTGTAAGGGCATATTGACAAATGACTTATGCCATGAGAAGTCATAAAGTTATTGAGCTGGGAAGAATATATTCTTTTGCATTGTCACTTCATAAAATACGAATAGGTTTACCAAATTGAATCTGAATCTCATTGTAATTATTTTTTTGAAAAATAGTAAATAGTTATAGAAGTTCTTTTATTATATAAACCCAAGTATCTATACCTTATGACAGAACTGACATGACTAGGACTCAAACATTTGAATGAACTAAATCAAAAAGAGAGTTTGACTAACGATGAGCTACCCCATGGAAAGGAAGATTGAACATGCCTATGATGTTGACATGACTCACATTCTAATGACTTCAAATTAGATAGATGGAGACCATTTCCTTCACTTTATTTATACATGGATTACCTAAGCTACGATGAACGAGACTTGGGGTATCTGCACTGATGCAATTAATTGGAGGATGATGCTGAAAATAATACAGGCTGTGTGAATCTACTGCTTTGCCAATCCTCTGTCCAGTACTCCGCTCCTGTAGAGTAAAGGCACTATTGGTGAAGGTTATAGAGCACTTAAAGGTGCAAGTGAGTTGGCATCCGAGCATAATTAAAACATAGTTTAAACATAAGGAATGAAAGAGTGTGATTTGACCAATGTCACTAGCTTTGACTGTAAAGCCTTTGGCAAGGGTGATATATTGTGGTCTATTGTTCTGTGATAATTTTAAGAAAAGAGAAGGGTTACATCTATTTGATTTAAAGAACCAAAATCCATTATCCAAGATCCGACATGAGATGATTAACATAGACAAACCGTAGAATTACCAACATAAGTCACAATGATTGCAGAGGAAGAGGCTTGTTCTATTGTCTTCAACTTATTGTATTCAACATCGGACAAGACATTTCTTTTTATAAATTTGGTATAATTTTTAGTGTAGTTTAAATATTTGTTGGGCTCCTCATCTCAAAATCAATTGTCAATGAGAGGAGTAGCCTAACAAATATTTAAAACATTACCGAAACAATGAGATAACGATCTAGGACTTACTTCTAACATGCCCCCTGCATAGAAACCTGTCGGACCAAGTGAAGAGTTATCTTTGACTCGTTGGGAAAGGGAATCTTTGGCCCCATAGGAGAGAAGTTGGATTCTTGCCCTGTAACATTTTAAGATTCAATCTCAAAATCAATTAGCAATTAGAGGAGTAGTGCAATAAATTTTTAGACTGAACCCAAAACAATGAGGTAGACAACGGGTACTTATTCCCATCCACAAAAACTTGTGAACTTGACATGGGGTTATCTTTGACCAATAACAACGAAAGGGCATCATTTAGCCCATAACAATCAAAAGAAGTTGGGTACTATCTCTGTTACAATCTTAAGTTTCCAGCTTAAAACCAATTGACAAATAGAGAAATAACCCAACAGGTATTTAAACCATTCTCTAAACTAGATGAGATATGGGAGTTACGTCTAACAACAGCTAGTTCATAAAACTTCATGTGACCCAACTTCTTTAGCTTTGTTATTTTATGATCTTTAACAATATATTATATGGACCGTGGGCTTTATTATTTTGATAAATACTTCTCTCATCATACATATAGGAAGAAAGAAAATTATGGCATTGTTTTGTTGTTCTTAGTTAGCCCTCCCTAGTGTTAAACTTTTAGTGTATAGGTGAATCTTAAATTTTAAGTAGGTTAGTTGTCCCAGAGTGGTTTATGTTAAAATCTAATAGTACTGTTCTTTTCTGCCGTAGATAGCTTTCAATTACATGAGATTAAGTTGGATAAGGTGCGCGCATGGAAACCTTTCTACAAATTCAGGCAACAAAGAGCATTGGTTCCAGATTTGCTTTTAGACAAAAGATCCAGAGATCAGATGGCGGGTTTCAGGGAGTATAATAGCATGCAGATGGAAAACATAGGGTATGAAATATATGCAGAGGGACCAACTCGAGTTTTGCGAATATGTGAGATCTCTGATAGTTTCAAGAAAGATACAGTTATTGATATGTGTGCAAAATTTCAACTGAGGGTTTCTCGGATTGCGATTCACCTACTTGAACATGTAAAACAGGTATTCTTGCTTCTGTTGATGCTTGGACCATCACTGTTGGATATCTGTTAATTTTCGCTGAAATTGCATTTTCCTTGTTTATTATTTTTTCTTTCTGATGTGTGTATTGTGTGAACTTCAGTAAAAATATTTTTATTGTGGAACAAAATACATATATTACTCTGCTTTATCCGATCATGCTGAAAATTTCTCAGTTTATACTGGCTCTTAAGTCAATCCATCCAAAAAGCTTAAGTAAAACCAAAAAAAAAAGTTGAAAGGGGCATTTCACATGTATCTATAAACAATGATTTCATATAGGTAATATACCAGTAACTCAATTTGAAACGCTGTTAGAAGTGTCTTTGAACTTTTTTTTAGTTTTTTTGTTATGATTGTAAACATTTTTAGCTTCACTAAATGTCTTGCCATTTGAAAAGAGGTGAAATGTATCTGATATAATACAGTGTTCAATTCATAATGAAAACATAGTAGGTATTGTTGTGCCTTCTCTTAAGTTTCAGTCTGGGCTTTCCCATTTGAAACATGCATATACTTGCTAGTTGCTACTGCCGTTGCTAAATTACTATCTTTGAAGGAGGAAAATAGGAACGAGCTCAAAGAATTTTCACCATTCATAGTTGCGAATCTCGGGAATCTGCACTTGATTACCGTTTCTAATAATCACCAGAGATATAACCAGTTCAGTGTACAGGTACCATGATTAATAATGTTTACATGACTGGCTTATACTATTTGTTGCACTTTTTTGTTTATTTGATAAAAGCTGCACTTTGCTATTTTATACCAAGTTTGAGGAAATTATTCCATTGGAGGACTTTATTGATCATATCCTATTTGTTACTGACCTAGTACATTAATTTGGAGCTCAAGTGGAATGGGACCCCTTTTGCATCAATGCTTCGCAGACATCAGTTAGATGACAGTGATTCAAATGATTTACTGAAAGTTGTTTTTGTTCTACTTACATCCAGTTCCAATGTTAAGCAGGTGAGGTACTCGGCAATTTTTCTTCAGGTAAAGTTGGACTTTGGCTTTTTCTCCTCTATCATTCTTTGGATTCTGGTTTTTTCTCCTTTATCATTCTTTGGACTCTGGCTCTTTCTCCTTTATCATTCTTCTTTTCTCCATTTTGTTTTCCTTTCTAGCGTTTTACACTATTAGAAACCAATCTTATTCAATAATAATAGTGAATTTAACAGCTTCCTTCATATATGAATTGGTAATTACTCATATATGATATGACATTTTGGTTTCTGTAGCCAATTGATTTAAACCTCGATGAGGAGACATTAATGAAAATTGCTTCATTTTGGAGAACATCTCTTAGTGACTCAGAGAGTCAGCGGTTTTACTTTGATCATTTTGAAATCCATCCAATAAAGGTTTCCTTCTTCCTTAAAACATATCTTTCCTTTAGTTGTAATACTTTTCCATAATTACTATTTTAAAATTTGTATCCTGTATGTTGTAGATCATTGCAAACTTTATTCCTGGAGAGCCACATTCAAATTATAACTCAGAACAGGAGGCTCTGCGGTCTTTAATTCACAGTGTGGTTAAGGTTTGTTTAAAATACTTTGTTGAACTTTTTTAGGCATTAACCATGATGCATACTAATATAGACATGCTACACCCTTATTTTTCTTTCCAGGTACCTCCCATAAAAAATATGGTTGTAGAACTGAATGGGGTCCTGATTACCCATGCTCTGATAACAATGCGTGAAATATTTATTAAATGTGCACAACATTATTCATGGTAAGCCTATGATATAATTTCTTTTGAAGCTTGCATTAGAATTGCGGCTGAAATTTGATGAGCTTGTCCAGGTATGCTATGAGGGCCATATATATTGCTAAAGGAAGCCCCTTGCTTCCACCAGATTTTGTTTCCATTTTTGACGATATGTCTTCATCATCTCTTGATATCTTCTTTGATCCATCCCGTGGGTTGGCGAATCTCCCAGGATTGACTTTAGGTATATGTATGTTCTGTTAGTTTACTGTCTGTTACTACTTTTCTAAGTTATTGTTTGTGGGAAATTTCCTTTCTGCCCGATGTGTTTTTCCTCCACAGATTGTGGTTGCTGAGTTTCATGAGAATTTAACAAGAACCATTTTTGCAATAAAATTATAGGTTAAAGATGGAAAAGAAAGAAAGAAAATATTATCAATAGGTTCATATCAAATCATTCAATTTACAAAACACTAATCTATATCAAACACTAGGGTAGTAGTTGTACACCTAATACAAGCCCAACCCAATATGACTACTTACAGAATAAGGCTCACTAGCTGCAAAGCAAAATGAGGCACCCAAATTGCACAGGAGGCTGAAATGATGCATTGCTAGAAGAGCTGGTTCAAAATTTGAATGAACAATGATGATACATTAGTAAAATGTTACAAAAAGGAAGAGAAAGACACAGTAGGTAAGAAGGCATTTGAGAGCTTAAAAATGGAGACCCCAAAAACGTGGAAAATTTTTGGCATATGAAAATCGAATCAGGCATGAAAACACTTAGGACTAAAAGTGGACACATCATACTACAGAGCCAAAGCAAGCCAAACAGCCAATGAGGGGAAACTGGATCAATACAATACCAAACAGGGCCAAAAGCTAATACCAATTCAGGAATAAGCTAATATGAGGCACACAGAAAACACTGGACCCAGAAATGCCTTCTATGGACTAAAGCAGTCACCTAGGTCGTGGTTTGGCAGGTTTACAACACTTATGAAGAATATGAGATACAAGCAAAGTCAAGATGATCACACTTTATTGATCAAATAATCATCCTTGGGGAAGTTACTATACTAATTGTATATGCGGATGATATAGTTGTTACAGGAAATGATCTAAAGGGAATAGATACCTTAAGAAAGTGCTTGCTGCTAGAATTTGGAATCAAAGAGCTGCGCGAACTAAAATACTTTCTAGGCATTGGAATGGCTCAATCTAGTCATGGAATATTCATCTATCAACACAAATGTGTTGGACCTATTGGCGAAACATGGAAACTTGGTTGTAAACTTGTGGAAACACCTATTGAACAGAATCACAAGTTGGGTGAAGCAACAGGAATTGTTGCTGTTAACAGAGAATCATATCAGAAATTGGTGGGCGAATTGATCTACTTGTCTCACACAAGAGCTGATATAGCATATGCTTTCGGGGTGGTAAGACAATTTATTCATTATACTAAAGAAACATATCATCAAGCTTTTTACCACATCCTACAGTACTTGAAAGGAACTACTAGAAAAGGAGTTCTCTTTACAAGAGGGAAGGACATACATTGGCAGAGAAGAGGAATGAAGAGGTGCAATGGTGGTGGGAAGATAAGAAGATGGAGAAGAACTAGGATGGATGGTGGTTGCCATTTTTGTTTTGGTACCATGTAAAGAGATAAACTGAACTAGAGCAAAGAATGAGCACAAAGAGAAGAATAGAAATTGAAGCTAAAGTTTTCTATTATGATTTTATCAAATGATACAATTCATAGGAATCTCTATTTATAGAGATATAAACCACCTCATCTGATGGCATAATCCAACAAACTAATCATACAAGACATGATAAGAGTTCCCGAACTCTTCTAATCTACTACTCTAATAGGGTTCAAACTTAGCAACTGTGACAACTCTCTTGTCATTCACACTTCTTCTACTAATAGATTATCTTTTAGTTTATGTAGATGTTATCATGGTCATCTTTTAGTTTGTGTAGATGTTATCATGGGCATTGGTTCTTCTACCAGACATGTTCATCAACTGACATCTGATCTCAGTTTTTCCTTTGACCTCAAGCAACTTGGTAAATTAGATTACTTTCTAGACATAGAAGTAAAGCATTTCTCAGATGGTCACCTTTTTCGAAGTCAAAATAGATAAGAGATCTCCATGAAAGAGCTCATCTGGAGTCTGCTTAACTTATGTCTGCCCTTATGGAAAGTAATTGCAAACTGACACAACAAAGGACATATTATTTCGAGGAAACAACTTTTTGAAGGTCCATTATTGGTGCTTTACAGTGTGAGATTGTAACTAGAACTGACATTCAGTATGAACAAAATTTGCCTGTTTCTTGGACAACAACTTCAAGGACATTGGTCAGCTGTTAAGAGAATCCTAAGGTATCTACAAGGTACTACAACCTATGGGCTTTCTCTTCGACCAAAATCTACTCAAGCTCCCTTGCAACATCAAGCTTTATGTGATGCTGATTGGGCTTTTGACCTTGATGAAAGGAAATTTATTTCAGGGGTTTGCTTGTTTCTTGGTCACATTTTATTACTTGATGATCCAAGAAACAAAACATTATATCCAGGTTAGGAACAGAAGCTAAATATAGATGTCTTGCTTTGGCTTCTCAGGAACTTATGTTGGCAGAATCTTTAAATACTGAGCTACACTTTTCTTATCAACCTCTTATATTATGTGACAATCTAAGTATAGTTGCTATGTCACGTAATCCGGTCTTACATAACAGAACCAAGTATATTGAACTGTATATATTTTTTCTACAGAAGAAGTCTCTATGGGTGATACATGCTCTTCACAATATCAGACAACAAACATACTTCCTAAACCTCTTCCTACTACTAGAGTCTGATCTCTCAGAATTCAGCTACAAGTGGAGGATTTCCTCGTCTTGGTCAAGCACCCGAAGTTTCAATGGGTGTAATAGAGAATAGAACTAAGGGTAATTAGAGCTAGTTAGAATTATCTGAGCTGGCGCATATGTGCTGCCAGCTATCTTATAAATTCACCTCTCTCTCATTTTAATCTTCAACTGTTGTCTCTCTTTCTCTCTTTTATCTGTTTACACTTAATTAACCTCTGTATACATATGCAAAAAAAAGTTACTTTTGTCTACTATGTGCTGACAGGTAGCTACTTCTATCGTGTTTACTAATTTGTTTTTATGTTTCCTTTTTGCTATTTGTCAGGCACTTTCAAGTTTATAAGTAAATGCATCAAAGGTAAAGGTTTTTCGGGGACAAAACGTTACTTTGGTGATCTAGGGAAAACTGTAAGTTCTCAGCTCTTTATTGTCTAATTTTTGCAATTAAATTTCAAATGTGATCAAGGGTATCATAATATTAATTAATTCATTGTGGCTACCAGCTGAGATCAGCGGGTTCCAATATAGCTTTTGCAGCTGTAGCTGAAATATCAGACTCTATTCTCAAAGGTGCAGAGGCAAATGGTTTCAATGGATTGGTACAAAATTACCACCTTTTGTTTATTCATTTTGTTACTTCCATTTCAGAAGGACTTATTCTCTATTGTGTTGTTGTGTTTGATATTTTCCTGTTTGACAAATTTAAATTTTAAGGTGAGTGGATTTCACCAAGGAATTCTAAAATTGGCTATGGAGCCATCACTTCTTGGAACTGCATTGATGGAAGGTGGCCCAGATAGAAAGATATTACTTGATCGAAGTCCAGGAGCTGACGAGGTATTGCGTAACATGTTGCACTTGCATTTGTATATGGAGATTAATTTAAATGATGTTGCGAATCTATCATTCTGTTGAATTGTTACATGTTTGTACCAAAGAATATGTCGGTTTTTAAAGTAAAATATTTTCAGGACTTTCTTTGAGGAAATTTATGCATGTATTAAACATGCCGATGGGGAAAAAGCCAAGGGAGTTAGAAGTTGCTTTTTAGTGGATGATATTTACAATCTTCTCTCAGCCTCTTTGATTCTATAGAGTTGGAAACTATATAAATAATATATATACTTATTGTATATATGCTAACCAGATCATGTAAATATGGTAATTAGGCTTATTGTAATTTTTTGTATTTTATATCAACTTTAAACAAGCCTCCTTTGTGTAATTCAAACAAACGAATTCACATTTTTATTTTCTGTCTTCACTCTTAAATGGTATCTAGAGCCTACGTTGTGCTTGCCCAGTGAACCCACTGCTCACCTGTGATATTTTCTATACGTCAAATCATTATCAACTCTGGTTTGCTGGTCAGCCATGTTTTTTTAGTTGGTTCAACCTCCTCCTCTGTTGTTCGACCACTACCATGAGCTTTCCTGCTGGCAACCACAATATTTGACTTGTCTCTACCAATCTGTCATCTCTCAAAGTTTTAGCCAGATACAGCTAGCTACTCTTCTAGAGGAAACTTGTCTTCGATTTGCCACTTGCCACCAATATTCTAGTCTAACTAACTAGTAAGGGTATTCTAGGAATTCCCTCTTTATTTAATTCAAACAACTCCTAACAACAAACCTCTTTTCTACTACCCTATGCCTACCCTATCACACTGTTCCTACACTGGCCATGGCTTGGTTTGAGAAAAATAACACTGGAGGCTCTACTTGAAAGTGCCAATTAAATCCACAAGAGGCATTTGTAATAATAAGGATATTGACTAATGATGATAATGTTTTATACAATTGTGAATAACAAGGAATATTTATTCTCAGTTGAAAATCTTGATTCACCATCAATCACTAATTAGATATGTGGTTGCTGCAGTTATACATTGAAGGATATATCCAAGCCATGCTGGATACAGTTTACAGACAAGAATACCTTAGAGTCAGAGTTATTGACAATCAGGTAATAGTTGAGCTAATTGAACATTTAGTTACTCAAGTATGCATAAAAGATCATCTTATAAGGTTCACTTTGTGGAAAATTGTACTCAATGGCTTGGGAAAACACTAGCACATTTTTTACTGGAATTCTAACCAGAGAACCCTTTTTTGGAATGACTGCTGCATATATGTTGTGCAGTGATGTCATGCTTTTATTTTAATAATAGAAAGCATAAAAATTTGGAAGTCTTAGAACTAAATATCTAAAACGGTGCCTTTTACTGTATGGTTGTGATGGAAACACATTTGTAGGTTATCCTGAAAAACCTTCCTCCAAATCATTCTCTTATCAATGAGATCATGGATCGTGTTAAGGAGTACCTTGTGAGTAAAGCATTGCTAAAAGGAGATCCCTCAAATTCATCCCGCCCTTTACGCCGTCTTCGTGGAGAAAGCGTAAGTTCTATTCCAGCCCATTTCTTCTGTATTTAGTATCTCTATCTTCTCAGTTATCAACTTATCATCTATTATAACTGTAGTATTTTTTAACTTTTACACTGGTCACTGGTGGCTCACTACTTCTCTGCATTAAGAGGATCCATACTAGTTTCTTCTGAGAACCATGGCTTATATTTAAGCTCTTGTGCTAAACCTTCCTATACTAATACTTGTCTGTATGAAATGCACTTGTTTATTTCCGAGCTGCTTCAAATGTCAAACATGAATTTACTTTTGTAAGAATTATTCATATTTAGTGGTTAGTGCTTATCTCATTTCTGAAAAGGAAAACCCATCTATTTCTCGATTTATATTCACAACTGGCATAATGTTCAAATAGTTTTCCAAATTATACTTCAAGCCATTGATTCAAGTATATTTGCAACAGGAATGGAGAATAGGACCAACAATCTTGACATTGTTCGAACATCTTTTTGTAAGCTTTGCAATACGTATGCTGCGAAAGCAGGCTAACAAGTTTATATCCAGCATGAACTGGAAAAATCAGTCAGAGGTTATTCATCAGGAAGATGTGTCTGCAGATGCAATTCAGAAGGTTCATAAAGTGAATTTCATTCGAAAATGGGGCATCGGAAAGTTTATCTTGTCTGGCTTGTTGGCATATATCGACGGACGTCTATGTCGTAGTATTCCCAACCCTGTGGCACGTAGAGTTGTTAGTGGCTTTTTATTGAGTTTTATTGACCAAAATGATGACAAATAAAAATGTATAGTTAAGATATTCACAAAAGAAATAGAATGTAGGGGATAAAGTCCTGTTTGTGGCTTTGTGCCTTGGACATGATGAAACAAACTCATCCTGTGCATGAAAATATCGGTGACACATTTTAGTCCTGAAAAATACATGATTTGTCAATTTGATCCGAAAGTTAATATCAGTTTAATCTCCTAATTTAGGGTTATATTGTCAATAAATGGAAGAAACATTTTTACTTGGTTGTGAATGTTTTTGGGTGAATGATTGAATATGATAGTTTGACTAGTACTTGGAGAACAAATGGAAATTGATGATTATCTTGTTGATCAAAGTGGCCCTGTTCTTTATATACCAATTGTCCCTTCAAGTTGGACAAAGTGCGTGCACCATCTTCAAGAGTTGTCATTTAAAATGGTACGTGTTACTGTATTTCATCAATCCCTATTTCCTTGTTAAAGTTATTTGCATCTATGATTCAAAATTTTAAAATCTTACTATAAAAAAAGGACTTCTTGAAATTTAAAACTCATAAGTTTATGTATATAAAAAGTAGTTGTAGAAAATTGATTGTGCCTAAAGTCAATGTGTAAAGTAAAGCAGCATAAAGAAAATAAGATACGCCCTCGGTTTACATGAAAACAATTTGACTTGCCCGTTGTTTTTCTCCTATGTTGTCACTTTCGAGGATTTATCTACTGTCCTTTTAAGTAATTAACCTCCAATTATTTGTGGTTCTTGCATCCTCTTGTTGTTTAATAACTAACTAACTAACTGATTTTTCATTTGATTTGATAAAAATAATTGGTTGCACACTTGCACTGTAGGTTTATAATCGTTATCTTTTATGTGATAAATTTTTCATCTCATGTTTAGTATATGTACAGCATATTTTTAACTTTTTATAATGTTTAAGAATCAGTTTGAGCTTAAAAAAACGTAACAGTGGAAGTGTTCACCCAGCTAATAAAGCTTTCAGAACCAACAAAGAACTCCTTATTAGTTTTCCTTTAAAATACAACTTTCATATATTCACAAAAACGAAAGAAAGGTGATATGATATGCAAAATTAGAAGTTACCTTATAAAGTACCTGAGAGTTTATAAGGTTACTGAAAGTCAATGTTAGGAACTCAAAATTAAAAGTTAAGTTAGCTGATTTTTTTTTATATTACCAAACGTATCCTCTCATTTTTTTGGGTAAGGAATTATTTTTTGTAGAGTTCATGGATATCCTTCCAACGAGTGACACTCCAGAAATCGAACCCTCAACTTTAGAAATTCAATGGGGCCTTATACAACTGTATTTTTGGTAAAATTCAACAGGTAAAAAGTAAATTAAGACTATTCGAAATTCAAAAGAATTGCGAGAAGGGGTAAGGAACAACTGGAAAAAACCCCAGGCTGGAGAGATTGATAAAATATCCCGCCACAGTGGCATATTGATACCATCAGAGATGGACTATTTATAAAATTTAGCAAATAAAATTATCATACATTAAACACTAATCCCTTCATATGCACCTGAAACTTTCCTAAAACTTTGAGCCTAATCCTAACAAATAAAAAATGAAGGGGTAAAAAGTATGGTTCAAAAATTATTTTTTTCTCCTTATTGCAGAAACATGTACATTTTTGCTAGGCGAAAAGGATTCACACTCAACGAAAATCTCCAACTTTCTATCACATTCTCCCTCGGTGAGCAACGGTTGTTACAGCGTGATTAATTTAATAGATTTGTCTAATTCGGTCGTTCATATTGAAGATCTATAAGTTATAAATATCATACGTAAAAATCTTCTCAATTCAACAATGAAATAATACAATATTGCAATTTTATTCAAACTACTCATATGTCACATTCTCGCTCAACAAAATTATCCCTAAACCTACAATATGTTTCAAAATTATCCATTGATGAAATATAAAAATATGATTAACACCAATATATGATCTGTTATAATATTTGATGACTTACTAATTATGTTTTGTATATATCGGATGGTGATAATTATCTGTGTGTTATTGTAATAGGGGTTCTCAGTTAGTTTGGTATCAGAGCCACCTCAAGAAAATAGGGTATAGGTAATATGAATATTATAGTAAAGGTGAGTAGGGAAGAACACACTCATGAATACAATTACTCAAGAAGATAAACTTATTCTCCTAGGCTCCTCCATTTCCATCCTTAAATGTTCCTCTAAATCCATTTCTTCGAAATCGAGAATCTTATAGAATACTCCTACTTTCCAGATGATGCAAAGATATAGCAGAAACTGTTCTGCCCCTCCTTAGTCCATATAATATATTCAGGAGATAAAGATCCTTTGTGAAATCTATATATTGTTTAATTTCCACAAATAGGCCAAATGTAAAAGAATACATCCAGACTTCTAGACTCGGCCAATGTAGTCTCACAATGATAAGTCAAGAACATATGTAGACCTAAAAATTCCTACGACCCTTATAATTCACTGGAAAACTGAAGGATATACTACCCTCCCTTTTGGAGTTGTCAGACTCATCCTTTCATTATATGGAAGGAAGGGTCTCCTTGTTAGAACAATGATTGCCTTGTTAGATTCAAACTAAACTCACTATGAGAATGTTGTGGTTGGCACTGTCCTCGTCACTCTAAATGTTGGAAGTGTTGTGTTAACTGTTTCCCAAACTTCATTGTCACTATGAAAGACCTCAGTTTGTCTACTAGACTAAAAGTCCAGGTCCAACTCACTGGAATAGAACAAGTTCTAGAGGTTTTATCTGCAACCTTGTATCACCAAATAATCTATAGACTCCAAAATCACTTCATAGACCTACCTATGCATGGATGCATGACAAATGCTTTATTTTTTGTGAATAACAGTGATGAAGAAACTCCATCAACTGTCCAGGTCCTGAGGAAGATTCCTCATGAAGAATTGCATAAGTTGATTCCTTTTAAATGGATAAACAACTATGAAAGACTTTATTCTGAAAGAAGGCCAACCCAAGCAACATTTAGAAGATCTGTTGATGGATATGTATGAATCATACTTAATAAGCCTAGTGAAGGGCCAACAACAATACTCCATCTATCTTCCAATCCTTAATAGTGACAGCTAATGACGAATAAGATTGGTGTCATGTTCATAGTTTCACTTCTAAAGGAGACACCATTTATATTGTCAAGATAGGTGAACATTTTATCTAGGATGTTAATCCAGACATGTGTGACCTTGAATGTGATTGTTGGATATACCATGATGACACTAGTGATGAGGAGACAAAAAAGAAAAGGAAGAACATGTCTTGCTACAAGCCTCCTCCTTCTCCAAGAAGAAGATTTGACTCAAAAAATGTCCTCGGGGTAGGAATCCACAAGAATAGAAAGCCCCTTTATATTTATGAAGAATGGCTTATGATACTTAGATAAGAGGGTTTTACTTCTATGTCGGAGCCACCCAATGATCCTACTCTGATCTCATGGTCCCCAAAGGATGAATATTAGACATGTAAGCCATGGTCACTGACCACTTTCCTCAACCCATTCCATGTATGATGTTTTCTTCTTCATCTCCTCAATAAGATAAAGAATTTCCTGCCCTGAGAGAAAGACAGACCATGTCTTGAAACTCTCTAGAAAGCCATTTATTCAACCAATGTAAGTCTGAGATGATGGAAAGCCTAAGCCTCTAATCCAAGTTGAAGAAGTACTAAATTGGCAAACAGAAAATGTTGAGGCTTAAAATTCTATTATGGAGAATTTTGATGCATAGATGAGCAAAATAACTAACAATATTAAACATGCAGACCAAAAGCTCCAATACTTGTCATCCAAGATGCAAAAGTATTACAAGACTCTTCAATCACACAAATTACCAAGCTTGAGGGTGAAATAAGAGAAATGCTAGAGGCCAAAACATGTTTTGGCGAGGATTTTGATTTGAAAGAAAGAGAAGATAATGACACACATTCGCTATTAGGTGAGAGATATGGATGATTATATCAATATCCATATAGTAGCTCAGAGTAAGGAGCCTAAAGCTCACCCATTTCTCAACACTCCTCCTTTTCCAACATACTATAGTCCTAAAATTAAGGCTCAATCTATTTTTCCATCAACCTCATATAATCATCCACCATACACTTTCCTGTCTACTTATAGTCCAAAGTCTTAGATGACACATGTACGTAAGGAAAAAATATCCAAGATAAGCGGTTCTCATCAGACTCACTGCCTAACCATGAACCTCCTTAGAAAAGAGGAACAACCCATGGGGAGTCTTCCTAAGGATCCTCACCTTAGATATATGCAGATATTCCTTTCAACAATGATATCTCAATCATCCTCACTGCAGATATATCCTTTCAGAGGATCTACTATGGTACACTAGTATGTCATAATTTTATATATCACTCCTATTGCTTTGCAAATTCAAGCAACATACAAGTTCTTCAATAAGCTCCAAAATCATGACCATTTACTTTGGACTCTATTAGAATGGTTTTCACCTTTAAATTGATGGCAAGCAAGATTGAATGATGCCTTAGAAAATGCTAGAGCAAGAAAATATCCTGTAAAAAACTTCCAAAAGCTCAGGACCACTTTTATCATCAATTGGCCCTACTCACGCACCATGCTATCAATCTTTCATGTTCTAGAAATCGAGCTCATATTTGGGATACCTTTGATACATATTATTTGGTAGAAAATTACAGGATGGGACCTAAGCATTTAAATGATGTTAATTTTTATGAATATATGCCAGATAGTTCTGTGAGCAACTAGATTAGCCACTTTGATAATCTTGCCAACTTCCAAAGGAGCAAAGGAATAATACAAGCAAACAACTCGTTCTACCATTGAATGAGTAAAACAAGCTCCTCTAGACAAAATGAAGTGGGAATCAACCAATCTGCAAATGCAAACTGGATAATAGAAGTGGAAAACCAAAATGTTCAAGACCTAAATGTTGAGATAATTGATATAGTGCCGGCAGAAAAATCCATTATAAAGAGACAATGCCACCATGGTGGTACACCATGTACCAAAATGTAGACTATGAAGAATGACATTATTATAATCTCTCTTCAAGTCAGAATTCAAGATAAGAAGACATCTCGACGAAAACATCAAAGTATGCTCTGAATGTTATAATATTTATAACATAACTCCTACAGAAATATTAGTATACTCTGCACTTGCCTTCATGAAAATAATGTACATAAAAGAAATGTATGACTTTAGATCTATGCTATTATGGTAACTTGTTGGATAAGATTAGCCGGACTTTGAGACATATAAAGGCCAACAGTAGGCTAACCTAAGTCTCGGTTGATGACAATTATTTGTGTGTTACTCTGATAGGGGACCCCAACCATTGGTACAAGAGCCATATTGGAAAAATAGGGATATATGATTAAATATTATAGTAGAGGTGAGTAAGGAAAAACACACTCATCAATAAAATCCCTTAAATGTAATATTTTGTGAGACAAATTCACGTGAAATAGATTTGTAGCAAACGTCCAAATTAAATTTATATTTCTATAAACCATGAACTAGGCACGTAGGAATACAGAAATGTGGGATCATGCATGTATGACACGACACCACTTATAAGAGCCAACTGAATATCTTCTCTTTAGTGGTTTCATAATTAATAATTAATACCTGAATCTATCTTTTGCCACACGCAGTTTTTGTCCCAATCGCCCTATTTCCACGTGTATCCCTTGTTTGATTAAAACTACAGGCTCCCTCAAAAGTGAAACCACTTGCTATATCGGATCCCAAAACAATAACTTTCACATTAAAAAATAGTTATTTATTAAACCGTAAATATCACATTATCGCTATATATATCTACTTTCTTTTTCCATGTCCAAATCCTAGAACTTATGTCAACATTTTGATTTCCTCATTAAAAAAACAGAGAGATATACTTATATGGCTTACATGATTTCAGAAACTCAACCAGGTTTCTCAGTGAACAAGATGCAGAATATTGAACACTTAGAAGGTAAAGACATTGAAACAGTTGATGCTATTTCAAGCCAACTCCATTTGAAGCCGTCATTATCTTCTTCATCCAAAGAATCTAAACCTCAACCCTTGGATAAACAAGTTGTTCTTCGACGCATTAGACAACGCAAATCTTATAATAAAGTTAAAAGCGTTTTAGAAGCTCTTGTGGGAAGCTCAGAAGCCCATAATTCAGCTTCTTCTCAAGAATCAAAGTGGCTCCAACTTGGTGATAATTTTTCTTCTCCTTAATTAGAAGCTTTATCAGCCACAACCATCTATATTAATATCTCTCCATAACACTACTTTCTGGAGAGAATTAATTTGTACTTTGTGCCACGATAAATTTGGGTTGATATTATGTGGCACCTGCATCAATTTCAATGAAGTCTGCATGTTATATATATGTACCATTTTGTACTCTCTCTTTTCATTTTCGTGAGGAAATTGCAGATAAACGAACATATATTAATATTACTTCCTTTTTATATTGCAGTTTTGATTGTGATGTGATTGCATATTGGTTGCATATTTCCAAACCCAAGAATAATATTTTTGGCATGGCCATGGCATCCACTCCACCGCTTCTAGGAATCACAAACAAATGATTATGCATAAATTATAACAATTAGTGAGTAAAAAGTACTCTCGAATCTGTAAGAAACAGCAGCAGTTGCTTTACTTTATCGAAATTGTTGAATGTTTGAGCCATAATTCACAATGGCTCCCTTTAAAAAGTGTGCTCTCTTAAGATTGATAAGAAATATTTTGAAACTTATTTCTATTTCTTGGACATGTTCTAATATTTCTTGTATGCACGTAAGTGAAGATATGAAATATAAAAGAATTTATTTTATAGGCAGGAATATGACCTTCATTCGTAAAAGGGACTAAAAGTGATTTATGTTACTTGGTACCAAAAAGCAAGTAACATATAATGTAGTTTTTAATGCCACACGAGACATTAATTTTCTTACATTCTCCCGTGTTATTATCGTGCTTCATGACTTAATAAACTAGCTAAAACCTTTATACGATTTTTACATAGTTAATTTGTTATTTTGACAAAGAATGAAAACTGGTATTTGCACGAAGTCTATAACACAATCATCACATCATTAAGAATGTAGCGAAAACAAAAAAAATAATAAATATTTAAGTATTTTTAATTGACATGTTATTTATCAATATTGCCGGATGGGACAGAATATAATGGACATAGTTTGGGATAAGAAGACTTGTTTTGCATGATAGATGGTATCCCTCGTTTGCATTATAAATGTATCTCTACTGTTGTTGGGATCGATTCGTTTTGACTGTGACCCGTTAATAGAGACAACCCTATACATTACAAATAACTGGATTGCTTTCCCAGCCATGATAAAATTGGTTTAATTGGGTTAAACTGAATAAAACTAGAATAATGGGGTAGTTAAACCGGTCCACTAACTCCAATATAAAAAATAAAAAATAATCCCCAGCCCCAACAAAGCAAAGAGCAGCAAACATTGTCCAAACAAAAAATATGAGAACTGAAAAAATATAAGACCTCTCACCATCTCTTGTAAGTCTCCACATTGCAAATAGAAGAAGGGAATATTTTAAATTTGGTGGTGTTCTTTAGTGTTGGTCGGGTATGGTTAGTATTAAGTGCTCGGTTGAGTAGAAGTAATCAGGAGCATTGGTCAGAATATCGTCTGGACCTGCTGGGGGAGGTACCTGAAAAACTTATCCGACGATCAAGTCAATATGTGGTTTCTAGAGAGAGAATGAGAGTAAATAAGAGAGAAGTTAGAGCTTGAGCAATAACTACAAGTAATAAATGAGGGAATGAGAATTGATTATATTTCCTATAAGAGTCTTCTATTTATACAGTTTGGATCGGTTATGTGGCGTTTGGCTATTGGCTAGTACCTAATGGATATGGCAGAGGTATATCGGACTGTCCTAAGCCACCTTGCAAGTCTGCAATTGGCTATTTGTCGGGGGAGCATGTGGAATTTGAAGGCGGTGTGGCAGGTGGAATGTCAGCCCTTATTAATGGCGAGTCATCAGCGTATTGATGGTGCGTCAGAGGCATTCATGACATATCAGATGCATTAATGGCAAGTCAGAGGCCCATTAATGGTAAGTTAGAGATGCATTATGGTACCTTCAGTGAGCATGACTCGTCTTGGTGGATGTACGAGAATGATAGTCTTATTTGCTAGCCCGAGATTCACCTAGGATAACCTAGATTTATCCGGGGTGAAACAGTTGCCCCTAGTCTATCAGGGCGACTGAAAGTAGGGTGGGCTGATAAACTCTAAATATTCTGGTTGAGTATGCTCAGGGTAACCTCTAGGTGTAGAGGTACGTTATGTTGGCTATTTATCCTTGGTCGACACGTGGAGGGACGCTTAACGTTTCGTCTAGAGGCCTCAAATGTCCAATTAATGCGTCTGTTCGTTTAAGATCCATTGTCTTAGTTTTTTAGTCACTGTTGGATCGCTCTCGAATGATTTTGAATGGATATATGTGCTTAGGGAGATCTAGGCTTAGGCCCTCCCCTATAAATAAAGGGGTCCTCTCCTTCAGTATTCTTCACTTTGCTTCTTCGTGATTTCTCTTGCAAACTTACAATCCTCTCTGAATTCAGGCAAGCGATTTTTCTTTTCTTTCAGAATCTTCATCCCTTATACTCGATAACTTTCCTTCCCCCTTTTTCGTTTATTTTTTTAATTATGACTGATAGAGAGTCTAGCTCTGATGAACTAGATGTCTTGTCCGGACCTCCACTAATCTTCATTACACTCGTTCCCTATCACCGAAGTTGAGCTCGACTCGCCACTGCCTCGGGCAACAGTCGGCCTGTATGGAGGTGACCATGACAGTTGTCATTGCATGCCCTATTATGCAACCTCAGGGAGAAAAGGGGGTAGGGGTTAGGTTATTGTGCTAGACCGGGCAGCCTATTACAATAAGTGGGGTCAGGTCTTGGATAACATGTCCAGCTCGAAATTTGACACTTCTTATGGTCACAGGTCGCTGACAGGGAGGAATTTCACCGACTGTACTAACCAATTCAATCTTCCAGTGGAGATTATGGACCTGCAGTCTCCTTATTTTTGGATGGACCGTGAAGTCGTGGGCACCGCTTCCTTTTACTCTCTGTAGAAACATTCGAACATGGATGTTCTGACTCACCCAACCAACAATATCTTGTGGTATAGCCCATCTAAAGGGGAACAGGTCTTTCAAGACATATTTCTGGAGAGCAAGAATCGGTGGAGTTTTTATATGTACAAATATGTTTGCCGGTGGATCAGGGTGATGGTGCCTTTTGATGAATGTTACGTCGAGGTGTTGTGACATCTTCAGGGGAACGAACCCACGCCTTTGAGGGGTAAATGTTGGTAGAACAATGAGATTTAGTCCTCGCTTGGGTTTTTGGATTGAACCGCCATCAAATGGGACATGCCCATTCCTTTGAGGGGTAAATGTTGGGAGACCAAGGGGACTTGGTCCTCGCTTGTATTTTAGGATTGAACCACCATCAAAGGGGGATAGACCCATGCCTTTGAGGGGTAAATGTTGGAAGACCAAGGGGACTTGGCCCTCGCTTGGGTTTTCGGATTGAACCGCCATCAAAGGGGGACAAACCCACACCTTTGAGGGGTAAATGCTAGGAGACCAAGGGGACTTGGTCCTCGCTTGGGTTTTAGGATTGAACTACCATCAAAGGGGGACGAGCCCACGCCTTTGAGGGGTAAATTGCTCGTTTGAGGCCTGTCAAAAAACATCTAAATAATACCTTGTTATCATATAAGTTGCATTTGGTTACATGATTTGCCCGATTACTAAAGGGACTTGACACATATAATTTACATTTTTTAAGCAAAAAACTATCTTAGGTGCATTGTGTTCCATGTGCAGGGGAGCTCCCTTCATGTCAAATCTTATTTTATAGGCCCCTTTTCTGATCTTGTCTGTTAATCGGTAGGGTCCTTCCTAGTTATGCGCTAACTTCCCTTTTGTTCTGCCAATGTCTACCCTTTTAAGTACTAAATTTTCGGTTTCAAAGTCTCTAGGAACCACAATATTGTTGTATATATCGACAGTTCTTCTCTTGATGTCGTTTTCTCTGATCCGAGCTTGATCTCTTTTCTCTTTGATTTAGTCCAAATTATGCCTTAGGATCGCCGAGTTGGAAGCCTCGTCGAATTGCAACGTCCGCCAGGTGGGCTCACCAATTTCCACCGGAATCATGGCCTCGATCCCATAGGTGAGGTTGAAAGGCGATTCCCCGGTGGTAGAGTGAGGAGTTGTGCGATAAGCCCAAAGAACGTGGTGCAGCTACTCGAGCCATGATCAATTGGCCTCTTTTAACCTTATTTTTATCCCTCGGAGGATGACCTTATTAGTCGCCTTTATCTATCCATTGGTTTGAGGGTGCTCGACTGAAGTGAAATGTTGTTTAATATGAAGGCCTGACAACAACTCTCCGAACTTCTAGTCTGAAAACTGAGTCCCATTATCTATGACAATCACGGCCGGTATCCTAAATTGTGTAATAATGTTTCTCCAAGTGAACCTCTGAATGTTGGCTAAAGTGATACAGAATAAAGCTTCAGCTTCAATCCATTTAGTGAAATAGTCCACTACCACCATCAAGAACTTGAGTTGTGCGATTGCCGGCTAGAGTGGTCCTAGGATGTCTATGCCCCATGTGCAGAACGACCATGGAGTCATAGTAGTTGTCAACTCTTCAGGCGGAGCTTTGTGGAGGTCTACAAACAATTGACAAGGTATGCATTTCTTAGTCAAATGTGAGGCATCTTTTTCCATGGTTAGCTAGTAATATCCTGCTCGAAGCACTTTCTTGGCCAGAGATGCTACACCGAGATAGTGGCCACAACTATCTTCGTGAATCTCCTGGAGGACGTACCATGCCTTATCGGGGCCGAGGCACTTAAGCATGGGAACAGAAAAACCTCGGCGATACAAATAACCTTGCACTATTGTGAACCATGAACTATGCCACAAGAATCTCTGCCTTTTTTCTGGTAAGTGGGAAGGTCGCCATTCAATAAGTATCTGATGATGGGGCCAGTCCAGTTGTCTAGGATGTGTACCTATTCAAACCCCATGACACTAGGTTGTAGAACTATCCCTTGCAGCACTGACTTGTTGTTCCCTTAGCTATTTGTAATGGCGAGCTTAAATAGGATATATGCCTGAACATTCTTCTCTCTCGGGACATGCTGGATGGAGGCTACTTCAAACTTAGCCATTATCTCTTTAACCATTTCCATGTACTTTCCCAACAACTTATCTTTTGTCTGGTAGGCGCCCATGATCTATGAGACGACGAGTTGAGAATCACTGCATATGACTACCTTTTCTACACCAGCTTCTCTGGCTAACTCCAAACTAGCTATATAGGCTTCATACTCGACTTGGCTGTTAGAGGTAGAAATTGTGAAGGTCAACGAATGCTCATGCCTTGACCATTGTCTAACAAGATACCAGCTCCACTGCCCCGAGGATTGGACGAATTGTCCATATAAGTTGTCTAGATCTACTCTGGATTATTTGTTTGTGCAATCAACTCTACAATGAAATCTGACAAGACTTAACTCTTGATAGTTGTTCTAGGCTCATACCATATATCAAACTATGGGAGTTCAATAGACCAAAAGATCATTCTTCCGGCTAGCTCTGGTTTATGCAAGATTTATCGGATTTTCTGATTGGTTCTGACCACCATAGGATTGGACTAAAAATATTGTCGTAGCCGTCTTATTGCCACCAAGAGGGCCAAGGCAATTTTTTTCATATTTCTTGTACCTGAGCTCGGGACCCTGCAAAGCTTTGCTTGTGAAGTAAACCAAATGTTGAACTTCTTCACTTTCTCTGACTATGGCAGTTGCCACGACCTCATCAATTACTACCAGGTAGACATAAAGTGTTTCGGTAGGTTCATGCTTGAAAAGTATTGGAGGAGTAGCCAAATTGTTTGAAGCTCTAGAAGGTCTTCTCACAATTAAATGACCAGTCAAAAGTTTTGCTATTTTTGAGAAGTTGATAGAGTGGGATAAAATGCTTGGTGGGCGTAGGGAGGAATATGGATAATGCCGCCAATCGCCCATTCAACTAGTGAACCTCTTTGACCGAGCGAGGGCTGCACATATCTATAATTGCCTGACATTTTGCTGGATTTGCCTCCATGCCCCGACTTGTTAGCAAGTATCCCAGGAACTTTCCGGCCTCAACCCCAAAAGTACATTTCTCTAGATTGAGGCGCATATTAAATTTAAGCAACTGATTGAAAATGACATCCAAATAGACATGGTCTTCTATAGGCAGACATTTAGCAATCATATCGTCCATTTAAACCTCCATATGCCTCCCAATATGATCGCCAAACACATTATTCAACATCCTCAAATATGTGGCCCCTGCGTTTTTTAACCCAAAAGGCATGATCGTGTAACAATATGCAACTTTGGGTGTGATGAAAGCAGTCTTGTCTTGATCTAGGGGATACATGAGTATTTGATTGTACTCGGAATAAATGTCCATGAATGATAAATATTAATACCTGAAGGAGTTGTCCACTAAGTGATCAATATTTGGGAGGGGATATGGGTCTTTTGGGCATGCTTTGTTTAGATATGTGTAGTCTACGCACATCCGCCACTTCCCTGATGGTTTATTAACCAATACCATGTTGGACAATCAGGTGGTGTAAGCATTTTCACGGATAAACCGACTTCCAGGAGTTTAGAGATTTTCCTAGTAACACCGGCTGTTCTTTCGGTGGCCATCTTCCTTTCTTCTGGGCTATTGTCTTTGCCTCGGGTTGGTGGTTAATAAGTGGCAAATGATTGAGGGGTCAATCCCCAACATGTATGTAGCTGACCAAGCAAAAAGATATTTGTTGGTCTCCAAGAACTTAACTAACTTTTACCTTTGAGTCTCGGTGAGGGTGCTACCAATACACACCAAATTCTCTTTTGCGGGTCCAAGTTGTAGAGAAGTTTTTTCTCCCTCGGGCTGAGGCTGGAACTTTCCTTCGTCTATTTTGGCGTCTAATTCGACTAGGTGCAAACCTCGTTGCCTTTTTCACCATGGGTGACGTTTGCTTTAACGTGTGACTTGGGCGGAGGCTCATCTGATAACAACGTTTTGCACTATGTTGATCCCCTTTGATAGTGTACACTCGGAGATCAGACGAGAAAAATTTCATGCACAAATGTGGAGTGGAGACCACTGTTTCAAGACGATTCAATGTTGGTCGGCTGAGGATAGCGTTATAGGCACAACTACTATTAATGACAAAAAACTTTGCCTAGATTGTCCGGGTTAGGGGTTGCTCCTCGATAGTAAGCTAGATGTCAACATACCTGCGAGAGGTAATCTCTTGCCAGGTGAAACCGACTAGCTGGCCGTCATAAGGCAATAAGTCTCTGTCTTTTAACTCCATTTCGATGAACAAGTCTTGGAACATTATATTCGCTGAACTGCCCCGATCGACGAATAGCCTCCCAACCTTTTTGTTATTCAACTTGGCGATGATGACGAGGAGACCGTCATGACCGTGAATGAGACCTTCATAATCACAGTCTTCGAAAAAAATCGGAGGTGCCACTCTACTCTCATGCAGTTGAAGAGGATTCCGGGAAGTTGCCTGCATAACCTCTTGAACGTACCTTTTCTAGGCTGCCCTAGAGGTGCCCATTGCGGCGAATCCTCCTGATATGGTGTTAATGTCCACCGGACTCCTCCGTCACCAATTACTAGGGCAATACATGTCTCCGTGGTCCTTGTTTGGAGGATGTTCTTGTTGAGTTTGGGGGGGTATCCTAGAAGGATTGAGCCGATGTGTTGTGAATGCCCAGTCTGAATTAAGTCTTCAATAGTGTCCCGTAGCTAGGTACACTTTTCTATAACATGCCCGAAAAAGGTGTGGAAATCAAAGTATTTGGAGCGGTCTTGGGTCCATAGCTTTCTCCCCGAGTTGGACTTTGGGAGTTGGACTAGATGAGTAGCCATAACTTCTTGCAGTATTCTAGTGCGACATGCATTGATGGGAGTGTAGGTAGAGTATTTTGGTCTCTTGGGCGGTCAGGGTGGGTCATCTCGAGGATGTTCATGGATTTTTGGTCATTTGGCTTCCCGTGAGGGGGTTAGTATTCTCTATGCTTGGAATATTGGCGGGTTGGTTGAGTTTCTTTTAGGTTAATAAACTGTTGGGCATTTGACTGGAGGTCTTCCATGGCAAGGTTCGAGTACTTGGCCAATTATTGCCTGAAGAGGCCATCTTGCAATCCTGTCACCAAAATATGTACCTCCACCTTTACACTCAAGGTGCGGACTTTCATGGCCTTCGTGTTGACCTATCCAAGTAAGATCAGAGAGGCTAGTGTAGTTCCTTCCGTATACCTGACAGGGTATAGGAAGATCGCGGTTGTTCTCTACTTGCTGTAAATCGGATGTTGAACCCGTTAGCAAGAGTTGTCCACTAATCAATGTTATTTAGTGCTAGTAGTGTAAACCACTACATGGCAGCACGTTCTAGAGTAAGAGGGAAGGCTCGACGCATGATGGTGTCAGCCGCTCCATGGAAAAGCATAGAGGCCTCAAAGGTGTCTAAGTGGTCTTCTGGGTCAGTGGTACCATTATATTGGTCAATGTTCTTTGAGCTAGTTAGATGTTTAGTGAGTGGTGAGGACATGATGGTTTCGATGAAGGGGTGTCTTGCTCGTGAGGAGCTATAGTTAGAGGGATGAGTTATCTGGGTGGTCTTTGTGTTCGAGGGGCTATAAGTCGGGAAGCTTTGACGGACTCCACGGAGTGCTCATCGGAAACTGGCCGCGAGGGTCTATTACTAGGCTCAGGTCTATGTTGGCTAAGTTCGGCTAATAGCTAGGCCTGTTGTTGAATAATCTAGCCTTGGGATTGGGTCATTTGGAGGAGTTGTTAAGTTGTAGGTGCTTCTGGGGTGGGAGTTTGGGAGATGAATTTGGCTTGCCTGTTGGGATGGTTGTACTAGTGTTGGGGGTCGATGGAAGGAGTGTCATGCTTTGGAGGAATGTTTGTGGTGAATGGTTCTACTTGGCTGAGTGGTTGAGCTTGGTTACGGGTGGTCACCATGTTGTAGGTAAGCCATAGATGAAGCCAATGTTCTGTAGTGTTGGTCAGGTATGGTCGGTATCAAGTGCCCGGTTGAGTAGAAGCAATCAGGAGTCTTGTTCAGAATGTCATCTGGACCCGTCGGGGGAGGTACCTGAAAAGGTTCTCCGACGTTCAAGTCACTATGTGGTTTCTAGGGAGAGAACGAAAGTAAATAAGAGAGAACTTAGAGCGGGAGGAATAAGTGCAAGTAATAAATGACGGAATAATAATTGATTATACTTCCTATAAGGGGTCTTTTATAAATGACGGAATAATTGACGTGGCGTCTGGCTATTGGCTAGTACCTGGTGGGTACAACATGGGTATGTCGGACTGTCTTGAGCCACCCTGCAAGTCTGCAATTAGCTATTTGTCAGGGTTGAGCAATAACTACAAGTAATAAATGAGGGAATGAGAATTGATTATATTTCCTATAAGAGTCTTCTATTTATACAGTTTGGATCGGTTATGTGGCGTTTGGCTATTGGCTAGTACCTAATGGATATGGCAGAGGTATATCGGACTGTCCTAAGCCACCTTGCAAGTCTGCAATTGGCTATTTGTCGGGGGAGCATGTGGAATTTGAAGGCGGTGTGGCAGGTGGAATGTCAGCCCTTATTAATGGCGAGTCATCAGCGTATTGATGGTGCGTCAGAGGCATTCATGACATATCAGATGCATTAATGGCAAGTCAGAGGCCCATTAATGGTAAGTTAGAGATGCATTATGGTACCTTCAGTGAGCATGACTCGTCTTGGTGGATGTACGAGAATGATAGTCTTATTTGCTAGCCCGAGATTCACCTAGGATAACCTAGATTTATCCGGGGTGAAACAGTTGCCCCTAGTCTATCAGGGCGACTGAAAGTAGGGTGGGCTGATAAACTCTAAATATTCTGGTTGAGTATGCTCAGGGTAACCTCTAGGTGTAGAGGTACGTTATGTTGGCTATTTATCCTTGGTCGACACGTGGAGGGACGCTTAACGTTTCGTCTAGAGGCCTCAAATGTCCAATTAATGCGTCTGTTCGTTTAAGATCCATTGTCTTAGTTTTTTAGTCACTGTTGGATCGCTCTCGAATGATTTTGAATGGATATATGTGCTTAGGGAGATCTAGGCTTAGGCCCTCCCCTATAAATAAAGGGGTCCTCTCCTTCAGTATTCTTCACTTTGCTTCTTCGTGATTTCTCTTGCAAACTTACAATCCTCTCTGAATTCAGGCAAGCGATTTTTCTTTTCTTTCAGAATCTTCATCCCTTATACTCGATAACTTTCCTTCCCCCTTTTTCGTTTATTTTTTTAATTATGACTGATAGAGAGTCTAGCTCTGATGAACTAGATGTCTTGTCCGGACCTCCACTAATCTTCATTACACTCGTTCCCTATCACCGAAGTTGAGCTCGACTCGCCACTGCCTCGGGCAACAGTCGGCCTGTATGGAGGTGACCATGACAGTTGTCATTGCATGCCCTATTATGCAACCTCAGGGAGAAAAGGGGGTAGGGGTTAGGTTATTGTGCTAGACCGGGCAGCCTATTACAATAAGTGGGGTCAGGTCTTGGATAACATGTCCAGCTCGAAATTTGACACTTCTTATGGTCACAGGTCGCTGACAGGGAGGAATTTCACCGACTGTACTAACCAATTCAATCTTCCAGTGGAGATTATGGACCTGCAGTCTCCTTATTTTTGGATGGACCGTGAAGTCGTGGGCACCGCTTCCTTTTACTCTCTGTAGAAACATTCGAACATGGATGTTCTGACTCACCCAACCAACAATATCTTGTGGTATAGCCCATCTAAAGGGGAACAGGTCTTTCAAGACATATTTCTGGAGAGCAAGAATCGGTGGAGTTTTTATATGTACAAATATGTTTGCCGGTGGATCAGGGTGATGGTGCCTTTTGATGAATGTTACGTCGAGGTGTTGTGACATCTTCAGGGGAACGAACCCACGCCTTTGAGGGGTAAATGTTGGTAGAACAATGAGATTTAGTCCTCGCTTGGGTTTTTGGATTGAACCGCCATCAAATGGGACATGCCCATTCCTTTGAGGGGTAAATGTTGGGAGACCAAGGGGACTTGGTCCTCGCTTGTATTTTAGGATTGAACCACCATCAAAGGGGGATAGACCCATGCCTTTGAGGGGTAAATGTTGGAAGACCAAGGGGACTTGGCCCTCGCTTGGGTTTTCGGATTGAACCGCCATCAAAGGGGGACAAACCCACACCTTTGAGGGGTAAATGCTAGGAGACCAAGGGGACTTGGTCCTCGCTTGGGTTTTAGGATTGAACTACCATCAAAGGGGGACGAGCCCACGCCTTTGAGGGGTAAATTGCTCGTTTGAGGCCTGTCAAAAAACATCTAAATAATACCTTGTTATCATATAAGTTGCATTTGGTTACATGATTTGCCCGATTACTAAAGGGACTTGACACATATAATTTACATTTTTTAAGCAAAAAACTATCTTAGGTGCATTGTGTTCCATGTGCAGGGGAGCTCCCTTCATGTCAAATCTTATTTTATAGGCCCCTTTTCTGATCTTGTCTGTTAATCGGTAGGGTCCTTCCTAGTTATGCGCTAACTTCCCTTTTGTTCTGCCAATGTCTACCCTTTTAAGTACTAAATTTTCGGTTTCAAAGTCTCTAGGAACCACAATATTGTTGTATATATCGACAGTTCTTCTCTTGATGTCGTTTTCTCTGATCCGAGCTTGATCTCTTTTCTCTTTGATTTAGTCCAAATTATGCCTTAGGATCGCCGAGTTGGAAGCCTCGTCGAATTGCAACGTCCGCCAGGTGGGCTCACCAATTTCCACCGGAATCATGGCCTCGATCCCATAGGTGAGGTTGAAAGGCGATTCCCCGGTGGTAGAGTGAGGAGTTGTGCGATAAGCCCAAAGAACGTGGTGCAGCTACTCGAGCCATGATCAATTGGCCTCTTTTAACCTTATTTTTATCCCTCGGAGGATGACCTTATTAGTCGCCTTTATCTATCCATTGGTTTGAGGGTGCTCGACTGAAGTGAAATGTTGTTTAATATGAAGGCCTGACAACAACTCTCCGAACTTCTAGTCTGAAAACTGAGTCCCATTATCTATGACAATCACGGCCGGTATCCTAAATTGTGTAATAATGTTTCTCCAAGTGAACCTCTGAATGTTGGCTAAAGTGATACAGAATAAAGCTTCAGCTTCAATCCATTTAGTGAAATAGTCCACTACCACCATCAAGAACTTGAGTTGTGCGATTGCCGGCTAGAGTGGTCCTAGGATGTCTATGCCCCATGTGCAGAACGACCATGGAGTCATAGTAGTTGTCAACTCTTCAGGCGGAGCTTTGTGGAGGTCTACAAACAATTGACAAGGTATGCATTTCTTAGTCAAATGTGAGGCATCTTTTTCCATGGTTAGCTAGTAATATCCTGCTCGAAGCACTTTCTTGGCCAGAGATGCTACACCGAGATAGTGGCCACAACTATCTTCGTGAATCTCCTGGAGGACGTACCATGCCTTATCGGGGCCGAGGCACTTAAGCATGGGAACAGAAAAACCTCGGCGATACAAATAACCTTGCACTATTGTGAACCATGAACTATGCCACAAGAATCTCTGCCTTTTTTCTGGTAAGTGGGAAGGTCGCCATTCAATAAGTATCTGATGATGGGGCCAGTCCAGTTGTCTAGGATGTGTACCTATTCAAACCCCATGACACTAGGTTGTAGAACTATCCCTTGCAGCACTGACTTGTTGTTCCCTTAGCTATTTGTAATGGCGAGCTTAAATAGGATATATGCCTGAACATTCTTCTCTCTCGGGACATGCTGGATGGAGGCTACTTCAAACTTAGCCATTATCTCTTTAACCATTTCCATGTACTTTCCCAACAACTTATCTTTTGTCTGGTAGGCGCCCATGATCTATGAGACGACGAGTTGAGAATCACTGCATATGACTACCTTTTCTACACCAGCTTCTCTGGCTAACTCCAAACTAGCTATATAGGCTTCATACTCGACTTGGCTGTTAGAGGTAGAAATTGTGAAGGTCAACGAATGCTCATGCCTTGACCATTGTCTAACAAGATACCAGCTCCACTGCCCCGAGGATTGGACGAATTGTCCATATAAGTTGTCTAGATCTACTCTGGATTATTTGTTTGTGCAATCAACTCTACAATGAAATCTGACAAGACTTAACTCTTGATAGTTGTTCTAGGCTCATACCATATATCAAACTATGGGAGTTCAATAGACCAAAAGATCATTCTTCCGGCTAGCTCTGGTTTATGCAAGATTTATCGGATTTTCTGATTGGTTCTGACCACCATAGGATTGGACTAAAAATATTGTCGTAGCCGTCTTATTGCCACCAAGAGGGCCAAGGCAATTTTTTTCATATTTCTTGTACCTGAGCTCGGGACCCTGCAAAGCTTTGCTTGTGAAGTAAACCAAATGTTGAACTTCTTCACTTTCTCTGACTATGGCAGTTGCCACGACCTCATCAATTACTACCAGGTAGACATAAAGTGTTTCGGTAGGTTCATGCTTGAAAAGTATTGGAGGAGTAGCCAAATTGTTTGAAGCTCTAGAAGGTCTTCTCACAATTAAATGACCAGTCAAAAGTTTTGCTATTTTTGAGAAGTTGATAGAGTGGGATAAAATGCTTGGTGGGCGTAGGGAGGAATATGGATAATGCCGCCAATCGCCCATTCAACTAGTGAACCTCTTTGACCGAGCGAGGGCTGCACATATCTATAATTGCCTGACATTTTGCTGGATTTGCCTCCATGCCCCGACTTGTTAGCAAGTATCCCAGGAACTTTCCGGCCTCAACCCCAAAAGTACATTTCTCTAGATTGAGGCGCATATTAAATTTAAGCAACTGATTGAAAATGACATCCAAATAGACATGGTCTTCTATAGGCAGACATTTAGCAATCATATCGTCCATTTAAACCTCCATATGCCTCCCAATATGATCGCCAAACACATTATTCAACATCCTCAAATATGTGGCCCCTGCGTTTTTTAACCCAAAAGGCATGATCGTGTAACAATATGCAACTTTGGGTGTGATGAAAGCAGTCTTGTCTTGATCTAGGGGATACATGAGTATTTGATTGTACTCGGAATAAATGTCCATGAATGATAAATATTAATACCTGAAGGAGTTGTCCACTAAGTGATCAATATTTGGGAGGGGATATGGGTCTTTTGGGCATGCTTTGTTTAGATATGTGTAGTCTACGCACATCCGCCACTTCCCTGATGGTTTATTAACCAATACCATGTTGGACAATCAGGTGGTGTAAGCATTTTCACGGATAAACCGACTTCCAGGAGTTTAGAGATTTTCCTAGTAACACCGGCTGTTCTTTCGGTGGCCATCTTCCTTTCTTCTGGGCTATTGTCTTTGCCTCGGGTTGGTGGTTAATAAGTGGCAAATGATTGAGGGGTCAATCCCCAACATGTATGTAGCTGACCAAGCAAAAAGATATTTGTTGGTCTCCAAGAACTTAACTAACTTTTACCTTTGAGTCTCGGTGAGGGTGCTACCAATACACACCAAATTCTCTTTTGCGGGTCCAAGTTGTAGAGAAGTTTTTTCTCCCTCGGGCTGAGGCTGGAACTTTCCTTCGTCTATTTTGGCGTCTAATTCGACTAGGTGCAAACCTCGTTGCCTTTTTCACCATGGGTGACGTTTGCTTTAACGTGTGACTTGGGCGGAGGCTCATCTGATAACAACGTTTTGCACTATGTTGATCCCCTTTGATAGTGTACACTCGGAGATCAGACGAGAAAAATTTCATGCACAAATGTGGAGTGGAGACCACTGTTTCAAGACGATTCAATGTTGGTCGGCTGAGGATAGCGTTATAGGCACAACTACTATTAATGACAAAAAACTTTGCCTAGATTGTCCGGGTTAGGGGTTGCTCCTCGATAGTAAGCTAGATGTCAACATACCTGCGAGAGGTAATCTCTTGCCAGGTGAAACCGACTAGCTGGCCGTCATAAGGCAATAAGTCTCTGTCTTTTAACTCCATTTCGATGAACAAGTCTTGGAACATTATATTCGCTGAACTGCCCCGATCGACGAATAGCCTCCCAACCTTTTTGTTATTCAACTTGGCGATGATGACGAGGAGACCGTCATGACCGTGAATGAGACCTTCATAATCACAGTCTTCGAAAAAAATCGGAGGTGCCACTCTACTCTCATGCAGTTGAAGAGGATTCCGGGAAGTTGCCTGCATAACCTCTTGAACGTACCTTTTCTAGGCTGCCCTAGAGGTGCCCATTGCGGCGAATCCTCCTGATATGGTGTTAATGTCCACCGGACTCCTCCGTCACCAATTACTAGGGCAATACATGTCTCCGTGGTCCTTGTTTGGAGGATGTTCTTGTTGAGTTTGGGGGGGTATCCTAGAAGGATTGAGCCGATGTGTTGTGAATGCCCAGTCTGAATTAAGTCTTCAATAGTGTCCCGTAGCTAGGTACACTTTTCTATAACATGCCCGAAAAAGGTGTGGAAATCAAAGTATTTGGAGCGGTCTTGGGTCCATAGCTTTCTCCCCGAGTTGGACTTTGGGAGTTGGACTAGATGAGTAGCCATAACTTCTTGCAGTATTCTAGTGCGACATGCATTGATGGGAGTGTAGGTAGAGTATTTTGGTCTCTTGGGCGGTCAGGGTGGGTCATCTCGAGGATGTTCATGGATTTTTGGTCATTTGGCTTCCCGTGAGGGGGTTAGTATTCTCTATGCTTGGAATATTGGCGGGTTGGTTGAGTTTCTTTTAGGTTAATAAACTGTTGGGCATTTGACTGGAGGTCTTCCATGGCAAGGTTCGAGTACTTGGCCAATTATTGCCTGAAGAGGCCATCTTGCAATCCTGTCACCAAAATATGTACCTCCACCTTTACACTCAAGGTGCGGACTTTCATGGCCTTCGTGTTGACCTATCCAAGTAAGATCAGAGAGGCTAGTGTAGTTCCTTCCGTATACCTGACAGGGTATAGGAAGATCGCGGTTGTTCTCTACTTGCTGTAAATCGGATGTTGAACCCGTTAGCAAGAGTTGTCCACTAATCAATGTTATTTAGTGCTAGTAGTGTAAACCACTACATGGCAGCACGTTCTAGAGTAAGAGGGAAGGCTCGACGCATGATGGTGTCAGCCGCTCCATGGAAAAGCATAGAGGCCTCAAAGGTGTCTAAGTGGTCTTCTGGGTCAGTGGTACCATTATATTGGTCAATGTTCTTTGAGCTAGTTAGATGTTTAGTGAGTGGTGAGGACATGATGGTTTCGATGAAGGGGTGTCTTGCTCGTGAGGAGCTATAGTTAGAGGGATGAGTTATCTGGGTGGTCTTTGTGTTCGAGGGGCTATAAGTCGGGAAGCTTTGACGGACTCCACGGAGTGCTCATCGGAAACTGGCCGCGAGGGTCTATTACTAGGCTCAGGTCTATGTTGGCTAAGTTCGGCTAATAGCTAGGCCTGTTGTTGAATAATCTAGCCTTGGGATTGGGTCATTTGGAGGAGTTGTTAAGTTGTAGGTGCTTCTGGGGTGGGAGTTTGGGAGATGAATTTGGCTTGCCTGTTGGGATGGTTGTACTAGTGTTGGGGGTCGATGGAAGGAGTGTCATGCTTTGGAGGAATGTTTGTGGTGAATGGTTCTACTTGGCTGAGTGGTTGAGCTTGGTTACGGGTGGTCACCATGTTGTAGGTAAGCCATAGATGAAGCCAATGTTCTGTAGTGTTGGTCAGGTATGGTCGGTATCAAGTGCCCGGTTGAGTAGAAGCAATCAGGAGTCTTGTTCAGAATGTCATCTGGACCCGTCGGGGGAGGTACCTGAAAAGGTTCTCCGACGTTCAAGTCACTATGTGGTTTCTAGGGAGAGAACGAAAGTAAATAAGAGAGAACTTAGAGCGGGAGGAATAAGTGCAAGTAATAAATGACGGAATAATAATTGATTATACTTCCTATAAGGGGTCTTTTATAAATGACGGAATAATTGACGTGGCGTCTGGCTATTGGCTAGTACCTGGTGGGTACAACATGGGTATGTCGGACTGTCTTGAGCCACCCTGCAAGTCTGCAATTAGCTATTTGTCAGGGGAGGAGTTGGAATTTACAGGCGGTGTGGCAGGTGGAATGTCAGCCCTTATTAATTGCGAGTCAACAGCACATTGATGGTATGTCAGAGGCATTAATGACGTGTCAGATGCATTAATGACGTGTCAGATGCATTAATGACGTGTCAGATGCATTAATGACGTGTCAGATGCATTAATGACGTGTCAGATGCATTAATGACGTGTCAGATGCATTAATGACGTGTCAGATGCATTAATGACGTGTCAGATGCATTAATGACGTGTCAGATGCATTAATGACGCGTCAGAGGCATTAATGGTAAGTCAAATGTTCATTAATGGTAAGTCAGAGTTGTATTATGGTATCTTCAGTGAGCCCAACTCGTCCTGGTGGATGGACGGAATTTTTGGTGTTGTTTGTTAGCTCGAGATTCACCTAGGATAACCCGAATTTATCCAGGGAGGAACTTGTGGGTGTAGAAGATGACTACACGTTCACTGAGGCAAGGAGAAGCACATCATCTAAACAAGAGAAGAAAAACAGTGGCTAACCAAAGAAAAAGAAAAGCAACACTGCCCTGAGTTACTATTAGGTTTAGGTTTTTTACAAACATAATGTGCACTTGGGCTTGGTATTCCTTGAGTAGGTAATTGGGCCTGTTTCTCATGGGTATTTTTTATTTTATATATATATATAGGAACCTACTCAAGTGAGAAGAGTTATCATATAAAAATTGTGAGAACAATAAATCTGAGTCTTAGAACCAATCATGAATGATTATGATTAAAAATTAGTTATTTGTCACATGATAGTCATATGCATGTATCTTTTAATCTTAATTGTTCAAACATGATCCAATGGTATATATTAAGTGTTCACATTTCTCACGATAACACATTATTCTCATGTGAGTAGCTTCCCATATATAATATGATGTTGTACTATTCAAATGGACAGTTAAACCGGTCAGACCTTGAACGAAACATTTTTTTGGTTTGATAACAGATTTGAATTTTATAACATTATATATCTCAGTTAACACCAAAACTCTCCTAACTCATGTAATTACTAATATCCCCAACCATTGAAACTGTAGCATACCACATACATATATGCTGCACTTGGTAGTTTAGTTTATTCAAATTACTAACATGTGGATATCAACAATGACCACAAGGAACTTTGACATCCTACTTTTACATACTATGAGATTAAAATACTCTTTCTTACCTGTTCAAATCCATAAAGGTCGCGACTTTAAGTCTTCGACATTAAAAATAGATTTCAAGCTAGGTTTAGTTTAAGAATGAAAGTCCAAAGAAAGAGAGTTGAAAGAAAGAAAATAGTAAAGAATATAATGATAATTTTATTGTTTGATATAATTGAAAATATAAGGAAAGCGAGAGAAAAGAAAATGCACATTCTTATATAATATATTGAAAATGACATAAGTACCCTTATTATTTATACATACAATTATATAGTATATCTAATTTTTAAATTGCAACTCATAACTAAATAATTTGTTTTTAATAATATTTTTTAAGTCAAGTTTAAGTAATTATATTTCTTTTTTCGTTTCACTCCATCTTTTATCATACATAATTACTATTTATTTGTGAGTTCAAAAACAACGAAAATAAAATTAAGTTAGTTAATTTTACATAAGAATGAATATAAATAAAGAAATTTACTACATTATATCTATTTTCACCTAAATTATTATTCTTTCAATTTAAGGTGCAATAGCAAATTTAAAATTTTTGATTATTTTCCTTCCTTCATTTTTCCCCCAAACTAGGGAGGAAATTTTTTTTGTGAAACTTATGCATATTTTTTCATTTATCCCTATTTAATGTTGGAACCAAAGAATAAAAATGATATTTTTCACGACTTTTTTTTGTTCCTATTTCCCCCTCTTATTTTGTATGCAACCACAAATAATGTTAAAGAATAAAAATGATGATATAAGGTTTACTTCAAAGCTTCCACTAATTGCCCATCCCATTGAGACCACCACCGCCTTTCTAAAAGAAGAAGTAGTGAGTAGTGACAAGCGTTAACAGACCAAAAATCAATATTAACAAAAATAAAATTTCAAAATAATAATAATATGTATTAAATAAATTTAAAATAAAAATACATAACTAAATAAATAGAAACTTTCAGATTGTTTTGAATTAAAATTAAGAGGAAAATATCATGCTTGATAAACTGACTTGATAAACGCACAATAGAGGTGGTTATCAATTATTTATAGCCTTTTTATTAAAAATAAATTCGAAATATAATAAAAATATAAAATTATTAGCTAAAATCTAGTTTTATTGGTGATAAGTATCCATTTAATTTTATTATAAAAACTAATGGAATAATCTCTAATATTGAGTTATCAGTTGATTCTGATCATTAAATAAAATAAAAATTTACCTGGTTGTTAGATTAATCTCTGAAAAATATTAATTAAAATAACAATAGAAAAATCTGCTAATAAAAAATTAGATTGAAGATAGGAATGAAGGTGGGTTGTTAGCAGAAATTTCGGCTTGAAGTTTATCCTGAAACTATTCAGCTTCAACTATAAATAAATCTCCTCAGTCTTTATTAGAACACACCGTAAAAAGAACAAAATAAGCAATACAGAGAAATACTGAAAAAGGGACTGCCCACGGAGTTAGAAGCCGCAACCCTCTTTTCCTGATAGAATTAATTTCGAACCAGTGTGCCACTCCAAAAAACCCATTAGCCATTTACTGCTTAGGTCCACCCACGCCGCTGGTCTTGCACCAACATCAGCATTGACGTCAAACTTGTTACAGTCCAAGCTTTCGGTATAAGCAGGTAATTTTTCCATCTTTTCTTTTTACTTGCAAAAGTAGTAATGATTTTTTCGAGATAGCAATATTAATAGTAAATATGGATGATTGTTACTTTTCTAAACAAAACCTTTCATAAATTGTTTTTTCTGCTCACATTTAATAACAAATAATTAAAATAAAGATTAACAAACATATAAATATAAAAATCACATCTACCATAATTTTAGGTACTATGGGGTGTGGGCACTCGACTTTCTTAAAATTCTTGTATAATTAATATATAAATAGTCAATAGATTATATCTTATAATAAATCTAAAAAACATTTAACCATTAAAAAGATGAATGAAATCTTCATTCAATTTTTAAGATTAAGCATTACTTCATCTAAAAATAAAATAAAAAAATATAAAGTCAAATAACAAATAAATTTTTTTCTAGAAAAGGTAGTTTTGATATTTTTAATACTGCACAATATCTTATCTTAGACACACTAAAAATATAAATTACCCATGCATTAGTGAGGGGTTGTATAATTTCTAGAATGACATTTATTGAAAAAGGGCGACTTCACATTCTGAAATGTATGGATGATACTATAAATTGTATAAACTATAATCTTCTCAAGTTCTCTTCAAAAAAAAAATACACAAACTTATCACATTCAACCTATTTGGCAAGTGAATGGATGAAACATATGTGAAACCTAAAAAACTTGTTTGATTGCGTGTATGTTTGACACACAAATTGCTTCATCCAGCTCCTTTTCTTCTTGTGTGGAAAATTTAAAAAAAATGTAAATATAAGAACTACAACACAGAAACTAGCCAAAAATATTGGGAGATTAATAAAATAATTCTCAACTTTATGAATAGTTTAGTAAAAAGAGAGAGGATGAAAAATGAGCTTTAATTTGGGGGTGTCAAAGGGATGACAAATATGCAAAGCAATGGACGAGCCGAGAAAGAAGTTGGAGAAGGATGACAAAATTTTAAATTCGGAAGTGACCATTTGTGGTGACTTATTTAGTGGGTTAAATTTTGCAAGTCCCACTTGCGATAGAGAAGGTTAAATTAATGTAGTTGTAGAGTATAGCACTAAATAGGAATTTTGAAATTAGTCCATGACATATAATAATAAAATGTTTTGGGTTTTTATGATAATTAGCATGTTGAAGAATACTAGTTTATATGCCAGCTTGCATTCTTATTGCTATAAATATCAAAATGTTTTGGGTTTTTATGATAACTAGCATGTTGACAATAATTGTCCATGTCTAAAGACATGGTAAGGAAGATAAATCCCTACAATGGGAATAATTTGTCCTTGAGCCTTATTAATTGTGAATGAAACTTAATCGTATAGGTAATTGCTTTCTGATTACAACAAAAGAGTATGCCACATTGTTTGATGTTTTAAGTTTAATCCTAGGCAAAAAAGATTTATGTCCAACATGTTGGCCAATTAGGACTTCCACATTTAACATTTTCATACAACTCTCATGACATAGTAGCATCATCCCATTGCATAAGCCAACTTTTGGGTCCATGTTTCATAACAATGCACATTTTTTAACTTTTAGAACATCTCTGGTGGTAAACCACCAGGAGGGATGATGTTTAAGTACTCTTGTTGGTATAATTTATTTGTGTCTCCTTCAATCTCTCCTAGAAATGATTAATAATTATGTCATTTAGTTTTTAAGCATTCTCATTTGTGAGGATTAATGTAACTCTTTCTAACATATGAGAACTATCCCATCCACTACTTCTGAAATTGGGAAATATCTATTGTATATGTTTTTGTGTCGAATCATTTCCTTCCGAATTTAAAACCATTTGGTGGGTACTTTTACTAAATCATTACAAAATGTTGATGTGATCCCATTTCAATACTTATAAGGTATTTAACAAAATTTTGATCTTGCAATAAACGCATATTTTCATATAAATGTAAGACATTCGTATAAGCCCACAATGAAGACTTAACAATACATGCGGCTATCATTTATGTGTTATTACCCTTTTGTATCACTAGAAGTATCTGTCTAAAATCTCCTCTTATTATTAAGTATCCCCCTAAGTGAAGTATCACAATCTATAGTATCTCTCAATGTTCGATCTACTGCTTTCAAAGCATATCTATTTACTTTTGGTGTTTCATCCCAAATGATTGATAATACCCGTGTAATTAATTTTTCAAGATCAAATTGTTTGAAAATTAAGAATGATGATGTTGCATATAGGTTTAGAGGTATCTTAAAGCGCGAATATGCGATTTGACCATCATGTAAACATTTTGTAGCTATTCCAGAGGTGGCTGTAACTAGGACAATTTGTCTGATATTTTGAAGCCAATGTTCTGTAGTGTTGGTCAGGTATGGTCGGTATCAAGTGCCCGGTTGAGTAGAAGCAATCAGGAGTCTTGTTCAGAATGTCATCTGGACCCGTCGGGGGAGGTACCTGAAAAGGTTCTCCGACGTTCAAGTCACTATGTGGTTTCTAGGGAGAGAACGAAAGTAAATAAGAGAGAACTTAGAGCGGGAGGAATAAGTGCAAGTAATAAATGACGGAATAATAATTGATTATACTTCCTATAAGGGGTCTTTTATAAATGACGGAATAATTGACGTGGCGTCTGGCTATTGGCTAGTACCTGGTGGGTACAACATGGGTATGTCGGACTGTCTTGAGCCACCCTGCAAGTCTGCAATTAGCTATTTGTCAGGGGAGGAGTTGGAATTTACAGGCGGTGTGGCAGGTGGAATGTCAGCCCTTATTAATTGCGAGTCAACAGCACATTGATGGTATGTCAGAGGCATTAATGACGTGTCAGATGCATTAATGACGTGTCAGATGCATTAATGACGCGTCAGAGGCATTAATGGTAAGTCAAATGTTCATTAATGGTAAGTCAGAGTTGTATTATGGTATCTTCAGTGAGCCCAACTCGTCCTGGTGGATGGACGGAATTTTTGGTGTTGTTTGTTAGCTCGAGATTCACCTAGGATAACCCGAATTTATCCAGGGAGGAACTTGTGGGTGTAGAAGATGACTACACGTTCACTGAGGCAAGGAGAAGCACATCATCTAAACAAGAGAAGAAAAACAGTGGCTAACCAAAGAAAAAGAAAAGCAACACTGCCCTGAGTTACTATTAGGTTTAGGTTTTTTACAAACATAATGTGCACTTGGGCTTGGTATTCCTTGAGTAGGTAATTGGGCCTGTTTCTCATGGGTATTTTTTATTTTATATATATATATAGGAACCTACTCAAGTGAGAAGAGTTATCATATAAAAATTGTGAGAACAATAAATCTGAGTCTTAGAACCAATCATGAATGATTATGATTAAAAATTAGTTATTTGTCACATGATAGTCATATGCATGTATCTTTTAATCTTAATTGTTCAAACATGATCCAATGGTATATATTAAGTGTTCACATTTCTCACGATAACACATTATTCTCATGTGAGTAGCTTCCCATATATAATATGATGTTGTACTATTCAAATGGACAGTTAAACCGGTCAGACCTTGAACGAAACATTTTTTTGGTTTGATAACAGATTTGAATTTTATAACATTATATATCTCAGTTAACACCAAAACTCTCCTAACTCATGTAATTACTAATATCCCCAACCATTGAAACTGTAGCATACCACATACATATATGCTGCACTTGGTAGTTTAGTTTATTCAAATTACTAACATGTGGATATCAACAATGACCACAAGGAACTTTGACATCCTACTTTTACATACTATGAGATTAAAATACTCTTTCTTACCTGTTCAAATCCATAAAGGTCGCGACTTTAAGTCTTCGACATTAAAAATAGATTTCAAGCTAGGTTTAGTTTAAGAATGAAAGTCCAAAGAAAGAGAGTTGAAAGAAAGAAAATAGTAAAGAATATAATGATAATTTTATTGTTTGATATAATTGAAAATATAAGGAAAGCGAGAGAAAAGAAAATGCACATTCTTATATAATATATTGAAAATGACATAAGTACCCTTATTATTTATACATACAATTATATAGTATATCTAATTTTTAAATTGCAACTCATAACTAAATAATTTGTTTTTAATAATATTTTTTAAGTCAAGTTTAAGTAATTATATTTCTTTTTTCGTTTCACTCCATCTTTTATCATACATAATTACTATTTATTTGTGAGTTCAAAAACAACGAAAATAAAATTAAGTTAGTTAATTTTACATAAGAATGAATATAAATAAAGAAATTTACTACATTATATCTATTTTCACCTAAATTATTATTCTTTCAATTTAAGGTGCAATAGCAAATTTAAAATTTTTGATTATTTTCCTTCCTTCATTTTTCCCCCAAACTAGGGAGGAAATTTTTTTTGTGAAACTTATGCATATTTTTTCATTTATCCCTATTTAATGTTGGAACCAAAGAATAAAAATGATATTTTTCACGACTTTTTTTTGTTCCTATTTCCCCCTCTTATTTTGTATGCAACCACAAATAATGTTAAAGAATAAAAATGATGATATAAGGTTTACTTCAAAGCTTCCACTAATTGCCCATCCCATTGAGACCACCACCGCCTTTCTAAAAGAAGAAGTAGTGAGTAGTGACAAGCGTTAACAGACCAAAAATCAATATTAACAAAAATAAAATTTCAAAATAATAATAATATGTATTAAATAAATTTAAAATAAAAATACATAACTAAATAAATAGAAACTTTCAGATTGTTTTGAATTAAAATTAAGAGGAAAATATCATGCTTGATAAACTGACTTGATAAACGCACAATAGAGGTGGTTATCAATTATTTATAGCCTTTTTATTAAAAATAAATTCGAAATATAATAAAAATATAAAATTATTAGCTAAAATCTAGTTTTATTGGTGATAAGTATCCATTTAATTTTATTATAAAAACTAATGGAATAATCTCTAATATTGAGTTATCAGTTGATTCTGATCATTAAATAAAATAAAAATTTACCTGGTTGTTAGATTAATCTCTGAAAAATATTAATTAAAATAACAATAGAAAAATCTGCTAATAAAAAATTAGATTGAAGATAGGAATGAAGGTGGGTTGTTAGCAGAAATTTCGGCTTGAAGTTTATCCTGAAACTATTCAGCTTCAACTATAAATAAATCTCCTCAGTCTTTATTAGAACACACCGTAAAAAGAACAAAATAAGCAATACAGAGAAATACTGAAAAAGGGACTGCCCACGGAGTTAGAAGCCGCAACCCTCTTTTCCTGATAGAATTAATTTCGAACCAGTGTGCCACTCCAAAAAACCCATTAGCCATTTACTGCTTAGGTCCACCCACGCCGCTGGTCTTGCACCAACATCAGCATTGACGTCAAACTTGTTACAGTCCAAGCTTTCGGTATAAGCAGGTAATTTTTCCATCTTTTCTTTTTACTTGCAAAAGTAGTAATGATTTTTTCGAGATAGCAATATTAATAGTAAATATGGATGATTGTTACTTTTCTAAACAAAACCTTTCATAAATTGTTTTTTCTGCTCACATTTAATAACAAATAATTAAAATAAAGATTAACAAACATATAAATATAAAAATCACATCTACCATAATTTTAGGTACTATGGGGTGTGGGCACTCGACTTTCTTAAAATTCTTGTATAATTAATATATAAATAGTCAATAGATTATATCTTATAATAAATCTAAAAAACATTTAACCATT
Source organism: Lupinus angustifolius (assembly GCF_001865875.1). Classification (NCBI taxonomy): domain Eukaryota; kingdom Viridiplantae; phylum Streptophyta; class Magnoliopsida; order Fabales; family Fabaceae; genus Lupinus; species Lupinus angustifolius. Next base: position 17,357,772 of record NC_032014.1, read on the forward strand.
AAAAAGATGAATGAAATCTTCATTCAATTTTTAAGATTAAGCATTACTTCATCTAAAAATAAAATAAAAAAATATAAAGTCAAATAACAAATAAATTTTTTTCTAGAAAAGGTAGTTTTGATATTTTTAATACTGCACAATATCTTATCTTAGACACACTAAAAATATAAATTACCCATGCATTAGTGAGGGGTTGTATAATTTCTAGAATGACATTTATTGAAAAAGGGCGACTTCACATTCTGAAATGTATGGATGATACTATAAATTGTATAAACTATAATCTTCTCAAGTTCTCTTCAAAAAAAAAATACACAAACTTATCACATTCAACCTATTTGGCAAGTGAATGGATGAAACATATGTGAAACCTAAAAAACTTGTTTGATTGCGTGTATGTTTGACACACAAATTGCTTCATCCAGCTCCTTTTCTTCTTGTGTGGAAAATTTAAAAAAAATGTAAATATAAGAACTACAACACAGAAACTAGCCAAAAATATTGGGAGATTAATAAAATAATTCTCAACTTTATGAATAGTTTAGTAAAAAGAGAGAGGATGAAAAATGAGCTTTAATTTGGGGGTGTCAAAGGGATGACAAATATGCAAAGCAATGGACGAGCCGAGAAAGAAGTTGGAGAAGGATGACAAAATTTTAAATTCGGAAGTGACCATTTGTGGTGACTTATTTAGTGGGTTAAATTTTGCAAGTCCCACTTGCGATAGAGAAGGTTAAATTAATGTAGTTGTAGAGTATAGCACTAAATAGGAATTTTGAAATTAGTCCATGACATATAATAATAAAATGTTTTGGGTTTTTATGATAATTAGCATGTTGAAGAATACTAGTTTATATGCCAGCTTGCATTCTTATTGCTATAAATATCAAAATGTTTTGGGTTTTTATGATAACTAGCATGTTGACAATAATTGTCCATGTCTAAAGACATGGTAAGGAAGATAAATCCCTACAATGGGAATAATTTGTCCTTGAGCCTTATTAATTGTGAATGAAACTTAATCGTATAGGTAATTGCTTTCTGATTACAACAAAAGAGTATGCCACATTGTTTGATGTTTTAAGTTTAATCCTAGGCAAAAAAGATTTATGTCCAACATGTTGGCCAATTAGGACTTCCACATTTAACATTTTCATACAACTCTCATGACATAGTAGCATCATCCCATTGCATAAGCCAACTTTTGGGTCCATGTTTCATAACAATGCACATTTTTTAACTTTTAGAACATCTCTGGTGGTAAACCACCAGGAGGGATGATGTTTAAGTACTCTTGTTGGTATAATTTATTTGTGTCTCCTTCAATCTCTCCTAGAAATGATTAATAATTATGTCATTTAGTTTTTAAGCATTCTCATTTGTGAGGATTAATGTAACTCTTTCTAACATATGAGAACTATCCCATCCACTACTTCTGAAATTGGGAAATATCTATTGTATATGTTTTTGTGTCGAATCATTTCCTTCCGAATTTAAAACCATTTGGTGGGTACTTTTACTAAATCATTACAAAATGTTGATGTGATCCCATTTCAATACTTATAAGGTATTTAACAAAATTTTGATCTTGCAATAAACGCATATTTTCATATAAATGTAAGACATTCGTATAAGCCCACAATGAAGACTTAACAATACATGCGGCTATCATTTATGTGTTATTACCCTTTTGTATCACTAGAAGTATCTGTCTAAAATCTCCTCTTATTATTAAGTATCCCCCTAAGTGAAGTATCACAATCTATAGTATCTCTCAATGTTCGATCTACTGCTTTCAAAGCATATCTATTTACTTTTGGTGTTTCATCCCAAATGATTGATAATACCCGTGTAATTAATTTTTCAAGATCAAATTGTTTGAAAATTAAGAATGATGATGTTGCATATAGGTTTAGAGGTATCTTAAAGCGCGAATATGCGATTTGACCATCATGTAAACATTTTGTAGCTATTCCAGAGGTGGCTGTAACTAGGACAATTTGTCTGATATTTCTTAGACTTGTAATTAAAGCACGATAAATGAACATCTTACCTATTCCCCCAGTTTCATCTATAAAAACAACTTTACCCTGTCTATGCTCAGTGACATTCATGACGGTGTTGAAACCAACTAATTCATTAGAATTTAGTTTTCTCACAACATCCAAATCTTGATAAGAATTATGGAACAATAATTATTTGAGTAACTCTTGGTATTAGATTATCTATAGATTTATCTAATGGCAAAGCTGAGAAATCAAAATATGAGATTTTTTGTTCGTAAAGAAACAAAAGGTCATTCAAACCTCTCAAAAGCTTATTTGAAAAGTTTGTTTCAATGGTATAGCTTGTTGAAGGGTAATATTCAATCATAAAACTTTAAAACTCTTCCCAAAGTCTTCTAACGTCAGTAGGTTCGCAGAAGAATAATATTGTAAAACAAAATTTCCTTAAAGCAATTGGTATTTATAAATTTTATGTTTCAACTAAGCACTTACGAATATTGTTGTCTCCCTCTAGAAAACCTCGTTGTTGAGTTGAATTCTTGAAAGTAAGAAAGTACGTGTCATTTGCTATAAGTAGGTATTCCCGTGGGCCTCCGACAAGATTCATAATATATGTAGGCAGAATTTATCTCGTTCTAAAGGAGTTATTGTATCCATTTCTAAAACCCTCATTCGATTACTTCTCAATTTCCATTCATTATTGCCTTTGTCCCAAATATAACGTTTTGGAATACCTGTATATAAATAATATATTTCATCATCTAGAATTGTGTAAGCATGACTCTAGAGTTATGATCATCATTTAGAATGTAATTGATCATTTGATTATCATAAAGTCGTACTTGTTGGCAATTTGGTAAGTGGATTTGAAATCTTATAATTGAATAATACAATTGATAAAGATTAAATCCAGATATTATCCACAAGGCATCTGTATCACAAATTCATCTTGCATCAATATATTGTTGTATTTCATCAGTATTTATCCCTCTGTGAACCTATGTTGCTACTCGATATGGGCCTTTGTAAACTTATTTACAATGATATTTTAAGATCTTGATCCTTTACATACCTTAACATTTATGTGGCAACCATACTTCAACAACAACCAAGGGTTGCAAGGAACAACACAATGATTGTTAGTAGTCACACATATATTGAGAGTCATAGGTTCCCCATGTCGTCTTTTGTATTCTAGATACGAGTATTTTACTTTGGTGTGTTTTAGCTATAAATTGTTTAGTGAATTTTTTTTATAGCGCCCATATCATACATAGGGCATTTTGATTAAGCATGTCACAAGGTCTAGGGATCATGTGCTTTAAGATTGAATCATTTAATTAAGTCTCCTCTTCATAATGTGATATTTATGCTCTCACAATTGCATCAAATTCTTTCGGGTTGCACAATTTATCATTGTTTTCCAAGATAAGAAGTATATGCATATGTGACAACCCTCTTATTTGAAATTCTATAACATACATGTAGCTCTTAACATTTCTTAAGACGAATTTATAATTAACATCAACTTTCAACTGCCTAAATTTGGACCGAAAGATTCTTTTTGTCAAGTTAGAGCGATCTTTTGCAATATGAAAGTCTTGGAGTTTAGAAGTGATTTCACACCAAGATGGCCATGTAGACATCTTCCTTACAATGACCTGTAACCCATCTTGGTTTGAAATCACTAATGAACTCCAAGAATTTCAAACCGCACAATATCGCCCTGACTTGACAATAAGAATCTTTCAATCCAAATTTGAGCAATTCAGGAATGATGTGATTGATGAAGGCATTTTGTGGAAATTTGAGCACTACATGTATATCATGGAATTCCAGAAAAGAGGATTATCATGTATGAATATGCTTCTTATACTTAATAAATGATAAATTACACATCTAGAAGAATATAATGCAATTATAAGGGAACAAATAATATACTTTGAAGAGGAACCACAACTATGTGATGAAGCATATGTCCCTGGATGTTACGACAAGCTCAATCGAAATGTCCTATGTGTGAAGGATAGACTATAAAAATAATTTCCTAGAACATTTTTAGCTCAAACGTGCCAAGGTGATCAATCTTATCAATAGTACAAAATATTATGTGAGGAACCTCTCTCTTTCAATAGACGTTTGACTATTAATTATCGTTTGGTTGTTCCTTTCAACCTTGATTGTTTTTAATTATGATTGTCATGTGAATGTTGAGGTTTGTAGCAGCATCAAGAACATAAAAAATATTCAGATATATTTACAATGGTCTAGACCGAGTAACAATGATGATTCATATAAGATTAAATACTGATGAAATACAACAATATGTTGAAGCAAGATGGATTTGTGCTCCTAAAGCCTTATGAACAATATTTGGATTTAATCTTTACCATTTATATCCTTCCATTATAAGATTGCAAATCTACTTACCAAATCGCCAACAATTACAACTTTATGACCATCAAATAATCAAGGACATTCTAAATGGTAATCATAACTCTAAAATCTTCTTACACAATTCTACATATTTGCAAGGCATTATTTATATATAGATATTCTTAAAGATTATACTTAGGACAAAGGCAATAAAGAATGGAACTAGAGAAGGAACCAAATGAGGGTTTAGGTCGAATGTATACAATATCTCCTTTAGAATGAGATAAATTCTACCAACATGTTTTGTTGAACCATGTCATAGGCCCAACCTCATTTGAATACCTACTTACACTAAATGATGCTTGCTTTCCTAATTCTGTGCAATCAACTCATGAACGAGGTTTTTTTAAAGGGAGAAAACATAATCCGTGAGTACTTAGTTGAAGCTTCAAACTTAAGAACTCCTATTGCTTTAAGGAGATTTTATGTTTCAATATTCGTCTCTTGTGAACCTACTGTTGTTAGAAGTCTATGGGAAGATTAGTTTCAATAGTTTATGGTAGAAGATTACCCTTCAACAAGCTCTACCAAGAGAACAACTTTTAGAAATACTATTTTGATAGATTTGAATGACATTTTGCTTCTTCACAAAAATCAAATATCAAATTTTGATTTGCTAGATTTACCATTACAAAATTATAAAGATAACCTACTACCAAGAATAATTCATGAACAATTGTCCTTTCGTATTTCTCATTGGGATTTGGATATTATGGGAAAACTAAATTATGATCAATCAGTTACTTTCAACACCATCATGAATGCTATTGAACATAGTTAGTGTAAAGTTTTGTGTGGATGGTCTTAGGGGAACAGGTAGGACGTTCCTTTATTGCGCTTTAGTTAGAACTTTAAGAAGTATTAGAGAAATTTCCCTAACTACGACCACCTCTGGAATAGTTGCAAGATTATTACCTAGTGGTCAAACCATACATTCACCCTTTAAGGTACATCAAAACGTAGATACAACATTCGCATGCTCAATTAGCAAATAGTGTGATCTTGCAAAATTAATTACATAAGCATCATCAACCATTTGGGATGAAGCACTCATGGTAAAGATAGATATGCTTTGAAAATAGTAGATCAAACATTGAGAGATATTATAGGTTATGATGCACTATTTGGTGGAACATTATAGTAATGGGAGGCGATTTTAGATAGACATTTCCAGTAATAACAAGGGTAATGACGCATAAATGACATTTGCATGTATTGTTAAGTCTCGTTTGTGGACCTATATGAACATTTTATATCTGCATTAAAATATGCATTCATTACAAGACCAATATTTTGTCGAATATCTTATGAAGATTAAAAATGATGTTGAAACAACAATTTGTGATGATTTGGTAAAATACCCCACCAAATGACAATAAAGTGAAAATGAGATATTTCGGTACAACAACTCATAAGAAATATTTCCCAAATTAAGAAATTGTGGATGGGATGGTCCTTACATGTTATAAAGAACTTTACTCATACCCACAAATTTAGAATGTTAGAAACTATATGACATAAATATCCATCATTTTTTGAGAGAGGTTGAAGGTGACATAAACAATTTATACAAACAAGAGTACTTAAATTTCAATGCTCCTGGTGGTTTTCCACCACATTTTCTAAAATTTAGAAAGTTGCACCCTTGATGTTGTTGCGAAACATAAACCCAAAAGTTGGATTATGCAATGGGACAAGGTTACTACATGATGAGACTTATTTGAATATATAAGATGTGGAAGTCCTAAATGGTCAACATGTTGAACATAGAGCGTTTTTGCCAATGATTAAACTTAAAATATAAGACAAAGTGGGACTCCTTTTTGTTCTTATTAAAAACAATTCTCTTTGAGCTTAAGTTTTGCACTCACAATAAATAAGGCACAAGGATAAACTATTCTTGATGTAGGGATTTATCTTCCTCAACATGTCTTTGGAAAGAACAAGTATATGTTGCTCTATCAAAAAGTGTTTCAAAAGCAACCACAAAGTGTTTCATTCTTATTAAAGAATGAACATTCAAGGGGACGATAGTAATTTGACAAAAAAAAATATTTTTAAAGATATTTTGTTATCCCAAAATTCATATTTATAAATGTATGACACATCCTTTACAATCTATTTTACTCTACTGATGTTTTTTCTTCAATGTAAACAAGTATTATATTCTCACTTCCTACAAAGTATCAGTAACATATTATTGAAGTGTGAAAAATAATTTAAATTATCCACACAAAAATAATGTAATTTATTTATATAATTTAAATTATCCACACAAAAATAATGTAATTTAATTACATAAATAATGATTACTTATTTACTTTATGGACTTGAGATATAAACATTCTTCATTCACATTAGCAACTACAATTTTAGAATGAAATATTCATGTTAACTTTTATTTTACCATTAACAAAGTTGTTTCTTCACATGGTAGAGTGTCAAGAACGAACATGACCGATTCAAGATTATTGTTTTCTTGTCTTCTACTACTTGTTTGTAATACAGTTTCAAATCATGTAGATATGGCATATTAATAAAAAACATTATTAGATTGGACATTCTACTTCTTATATTTTCCCATAAAAAATATAATTTTAATATTGGTCACTTTACATTCCACTATAAGGTTACGTATAATTCCATGTTATTTTATACTATAATAGGACATTATGACTTTATTATTGAATAAGGGCACTCTAAAAATAGAATTATTTCTTAATTTGATCCTATTAAAGAAAAATAATTAGTCAGTCTATGATATCTACTAATTTGTACAAACATTACAAAAATATGATTGTAGTTGTCCAACATTTGATTTCATGACGATCTTACATATTAGGTTCTAAATATGATAAGTTTATTTGAATGATTACGTCACAATTATACACTTCACCTGCAAATCTAATTGCAAGTAATTCAGTTATAAGATTGACCAATTAACATGTTCGAATATATTCAACTATAAATTACTATAATTGATATTTATAACATGTAAATTGTACACTCAATCCTAAATAATAAAAATGTGAGTTGATAAATATGGTATTGTCTATCAATACACTAGGCAAACTACAATGAACTTGATATAGATGTGGTTACAGTTTCATGATAACAACTATAAATATTACTACATATGAATTATTCGTTTTATACTATTTTTCCCCTTAACACACAAATTTGATGCATTAGTGTGGTATGAATTTATTATTCAAATGGTGGTAGTTATACACTAGCATATAAATTGTTCCCTGTGTACCAATGCATAAAGTTAAAATATGGTATAATTATTATTATAGAGTAATATACACTTCTTTATTTCTCCCTTAGCACTTTTTAATTTTCACAACAAAAACCATATAATCCAATAATTTTTGAAAGAAAATTGTGGATATTCAAAATTGTAAATTCCCAATCTGCATTGTCAATCCTCCACCTACTTCATGTTCCACGTTCTTTGCCTTCTAGGCACGCAGGAATAGAGAAATGTAGAATTTCTAAGCCAATACCTCACCATGTAACATGCAGTGTTATCATCCCAGTGAGAAGTGGAAAACATTATGGCATGCCTACAATACCCTGTAGACTATGAGATTAGGTATACCTTGAAAAATAATAGTCTTTCAAAAATATGATCAAGAGTGGGTGTTTAGAATGTAAAATTGTAAACCAGATTTTAGTGTGTAGGTTGTAAACAAGCTCTTTGGTTGGAAATAAACTTTGTAGAAGTGACCATGTTGAAGTAGATTGTACACAAGATCGATGGTGTAAGAGTGTCCAAAGGAAAATGTGTTAAACATATGACTACCGGTAATGGAATAGATAGCAGAGGAGATATTACTATTAATTATTTAAGAGTAAATTACACTGATACTTTTTGAGTTTTAGTGAAATTACACAAACCACCTGTCACTTTTTTACACCTACACAAACCTCCCTAATTTTCATACTTTTATTACACTGACCACCCCTGCATGAGAAATAAGTGTAATTTTTTGAACAAAAAATATGATAAATGCAATTAAGTTAAACAAAACATGGTATATTATGGAGACAAGTCCCAATAATATATTAGTCATGGCTCTTTATTATTTTTTGTTTGTTACGATATAGTAAAAGAGCGATTTAAACAATATCTCTTTAGAAATGTTGATACATTTTGTAACAAAAAATAATAAAGATACATTGATTTGTATATTATTTGGATTTTTCTTTACAATATATCATGTTTTGTTTAACTTAGTTGCACTTATAGCATTTTTTGTTTAAATATTACACTTATTTCTCATGCATGGGTGGTCAGTATAATAAAGTATAAAAACTATGGGAGATTTGTGTAGATGTAGAAAAGTGAGGGGTGGTTTGTGTAATTTCACTAAAACTCAGAGGGTGTCAGTGTAATTAACTCATTATTTAATCACGGCACTCATTAGTTGTGACCTATAAAGTTGTGGATAGTGATTTTAATATTTTAGATTCAATGCTAATATTATCTATACCAAATAATAACTTTGTTAATGATTTATTTCAAGTTTTTAAGGGTAAAAATGAGGTATTAAGTTACAATTAGGTTGATTTAATATACAAACTAGTATTAAAGTATAAATTTTATGAGTTTGACTTTTTTAATAAATTTGTTAACCTATATGTTAATGTACATTTTTATTACTATACTTTATATAAGACATGCCTACACTTTAGATTTGACCCTCCTAATTAGTAGGAGGTTCTACCAAGAAGCCGTAACAAATTTATAAGAAAAAAATAAGTTGAGCAATGCTTTATATTTTTCTTTTTATTTCTGGAATAATATTGTAGTTTAAATACAGAAGGATAACCCAAAATGGGTGGAAAGCCATGGGTGTAGGCATGGCGCATAGCGTACAGGCTTATTGATCATGGTTGTTAGGCACAAATATCTCCAATATCCCCTCAAGTTGGACGATGAAGGTCACAAAGGCCCAACTTAGAGATGAATTGATGGAACGATTTGTTGTTGAGTAGTTTCGTGAATGCATCTGCTAATTTTGCGCTTGATGGAACTAGAAGTAGGTGAACCAAACTTTGTTGAATCTTTTCGCATACCACATGACAAATTATCTTAATGTGCTTGTTTCTTTGATGAAAAATCGGATTGTGTGCTAGATAGATGGTAGATTTGCATATGAATTGGTAATGTGTAAGTTATCGAGTAAAAACTTCAACCATTGAAGTTCACACACTAAGGTTTCTAGTGATCTATATTTCGCCTAAGGAAGATCTATTGGTTTTATTTTGATTCTTTGTCTTCCAAGAAATGAGGGTTGATCCCAAGAAAATTCAAAAACTAGTGATAGATTTTTGTGAATCAAGGCAACAAGCCTAAACTAAATTTGAAAAGATAGTGATTTTCATAGTTAAAGGAAAGAATAAACCTTGGGCATGAGAGATTTTTAGATAGTGTAGGACTCTAAGAGTTGCCTTGCAATAAGAATTCATAGGTCTAGACAAAAAGAGTCTTAATTGTTGGATTGCATAGAAAATATCAGCTCTTGATATGGTGAGATTGAGTAATATGTCCACCAATTTTCTGTAAGATGAGAAATCATTGAGTGGAGTTCCTTTGTTGGGTTTTAACTTCACTTAAGGATCAAAAGGAGTTTGGGAAGGCTTTGTGGCTAATGAACATTTGTCTTCTAATATATATAAAGCATATTTTCTCCGATTCATATGTATGCTTGAAGTAAATCGTGCAATTTCTAAACACAGAAAATAACTTAACGTTCCTAAATCTTTGATTTTAAAATTAGTGTGGAGACCATGCTTAACATGATTGATCTCTAGCATATGTCTCCAATAAGAACTGTGACATCCATATATACTAAAATGATAGTAAAGGAAGATGGTTTTTCTTGGTGAAGAGTGCTTAGTCAGCATGAGAATGAGAGTAGCCTAATGAAACAAGCTTAGAGGAAAGGGTTGCATGTCATTCATGAATGGCTTCTTTGAGGCCATATAATGATTTATGTAATTTGCAAACCTGGTTAGATTCATAATTAAGAAGGCTAGGGGTGGAACCATATAATCTTCTTCAAGTAAATCACCATGAAGGAATGCATTTTGAACTTCTAGTTGCTCTAAGAACCAAGATTTTGAGGCTGCCAGAGCAAGAAATAGTCTTATAGTTGTGATTGTGAAGAAGATCTTGCTCCTGACCTTGGTAAGATTTTGACGAAGACACCAATATCACAAAAAGAAGTAAGAGGATAAAGACCTTGAAGACTTAGAAGAATATTCAACACAAGATGAAGACTTATTAGCCTTCTGAGATATGTACTTTTATCTAAAAAAGTATTTAAGCTCGGTTTAAAATGAACTTAAATTTTCAAAAAGCTGAGTAATAGATTAGTGCGACAGAGTAATCGGTTACCCAAACTGAGTAACAAGTTATCAAGCAAAATTAACTCAAAGTAACTGATTACTCATTGGGACGAGAACTTCTGGTAACCGATTATCCACTTCAGTAGTCGATTATAGAGAGATGTTACAACAATTTTTCAAATTGTAACTGAAACAACTTCTCTCAAAATGAATGGATGCTATGCCAATCGACTTCTACCTTCATGTATGGGTATGACGGCTAGTTGGAAGCCTATTTCAAGCAACTTAGAATTCAATATCGATATAGAACTTTCATCCAACAACCACTTAACATTTTCTACACTTTTTCAAGCAACCTGATTGAAACTTTTTAAAATTCTGAAAGGTTGTTTTTCAAGTGTTTCTTCAAAGTTTTATACACTTAAACGCTTAAGAATTTATGTCATACTTTAGTGATTGACTTATTAGGACATTGAGTTCAAATTTTTATTCATATTTAGCAATCCTAACAATAGAAACAATTTCGTCAAGTTGTAAGTTTTCTGTACAATTTCATCATAAGGTATGGTGAAAAGGAAGGTGAGTTTTTAGAATTAGTGTGCTTTTAAAAAGAGAGATTGTGGTGTGTGTAATCAGATACAAAGTCTCTGGGTGAAATTTATAAATATTGACAATTCATCATAAGTTGAAATCTCTTGTGTTCGCAAGTTGATTGGACGTAAGCTTTGATGGACTAGAAAGTGAACCAATATAAAATATAAGTTTTTTTCTTTCTCTCAATACATTCTATAAATTCTACATTTGATTTTTGCATACTTATTATTTTTCGCTGCATATATACTCAAACTCTTTTATGGGACAAGTGTCCTGACTTATGATATGGAAAAATACAATATGTTTCTGAAAGTCTATAATGGGTACTTTTGGACCAGACTGCTACCGGGGAGCCTCCAACCACCGGGGAGTTCCATTGTTACATGGGTATGGGAAGAGTGAAGAGTCACAAGTGAGACACCACATCTTGAACCAAAACCTTAAGGCATTAGTTCCATGAGTCTTTCCTTCTTATAAACTCTTTCACTCATCCCCACATATCCAATGTGGGACTTCACACTTGAATAAACCCAACAATCTCCCCCTCAAGTGTGGGTACCACACACTTTCCGGTCCGCTCCCCCTTGAGTCTAACATGTCCCAGCCGAACCATCGACTCTGATACCACTTGTTGGACCAGACTGCTACCGGGGAGCCTCCAACCACCGGGGAGTTCCATTGTTACATGGGTATGGGAAGAGTGAAGAGTCACAAGTGAGACACCACATCTTGAACCAAAACCTTAAGGCATTAGTTCCATGGGTCTTTCCTTCTTATAAACTCTTTCACTCATCCCCACATATCCAATGTGGGACTTCACACTTGAATAAACCCAACAATCTCCCCCTCAAGTGTGGGTACCACACACTTTCCGGTCCGCTCCCCCTTGAGTCTAACATGTCCCAGCCGAACCATCGACTCTGATACCACTTGTTGGACACTCGCATATCCAATGTGAGACTTCACACTTGAATAAACCCAACAGGTACACCTATAAGGGCTTTTGGAATGTCTAAGGAACAACATCCTAAGGTAGAGTTGTAAGGTATAGTGGATGTTTTAACAAACTCTAGACTCCCTATAAAGTATCTAAATTGTAACTCTTCGAAAGAATAGAAACCCAAGTATTATGGGGTTAGAAACAAGAGTTATGCTCGAGCCCGTAACTCACAATATTTGGTAACATTCTGAGTGGTCCACATGACCTGTAACACCGCGAATTTTACGATTTTGAATTATAAGATTTTATTAATATTGTTATTAATTATATTTTCAAAAATGAATTTCTGGGAATTTTTGGTAAAGAATTAGACGAAACTCTAGTTGAGTCTTAGTCTTGTAATTTTATTTCCTATTTTGTGGTAAATTTTGGTAATTTTCGGACACAGTTGGTTCTGAACCACTGTCGGGGCCGAAATCCACTCGGTACGGCTCAAAAAGTGGTTTTTGAGTTTCGTAACTCGTAATCGAATTCCGATCGCACTGTTGGCTTCGTAATTTTATTTCGAGTCAATATAGACCCTGAATATACCCATATCTATTTTCTAAATATTTTTCACTCGGAATGCCGAAATCCGAAATTCTAATCGGATATTACGATCGGGCGATTTATAATATCCGATCGAGTATTAGCCGATAATAATTGAGCATGTTTATTGCACGTGTCTGCGAAGTGGTCGTTTCGCATTGGGATGCGAGATTTGCCTTTCCATAAAGCAAACCTCACATCACTCGCCCTAATGTCATAGGAAATCATCATTAGCCACCCTAGGAGATTTTTCATCATTGCCTAGGGGGAAATCT
>NC_032014.1:17371070-17371382 GCF_001865875.1 Lupinus angustifolius
CCACACTCTTCATTTGCAAAATTTTCTAAGAGAAGGTAAAAACATATCTTCATGTTTCCCCTCCTTTTTCCTTTCTTATTCCATCTTCAATCCTTGATCTCTCAACATCCAACCAATGGATGTTGATGAGATTTAAGTATGTTGTTCATGAGTATGTCAAGAACATATTCAACCGTTGAAATTTTCTAAAACACTTTCTAACTCATTTTCTTCTCAAAACCGAAAATGATGATGTTCTTGAACTTATGAAAATATTTTGTTGAAACCATGAACAACTTGTGTTCATGGAGTTGTTATAATGTTTTGTTACAT
>NC_032014.1:17371482-17374028 GCF_001865875.1 Lupinus angustifolius
TGAAATCAAAGGAACCTTTATGAAGTATTTTTGAAAAATGAGAATGTGTGTATTTCTATTTGTTGTTAGCCTTAAAACCATGGCTTGGAACAAGTTGGCAAAGTAGAAACTTTTGTTAAAAAGGATGTTAAGGTTTATGAGTACATGAATGTCTCATAAAACTCTTAAATGATACTTTGAATAACTTACTTTAAAGTGGTAAGATTATCAAAGAATGTCTTTGGACTTTGATATCCGGATTTGGGAGTCAGTTATGAAGTAAGTACGATATTAGCACCCTATCTGTCCATTTTAAACAACACCATCACTAAATTGCATGACTTATTTTATACTTTAAAGATACTTGCTTATATTATTAACTATTAAAAAAGTGACAGGATTTTATTTATTTATTTTTTTGTGCCTCACAAGATTAAGTTTGATTCTACCTATCCCTATGAATATATATAAGGCTACGTAATTCTTTAAAAAATTATTTGTTGGTTAGATGTTTTAATTAGGAGTAGAAGCGGCGTAGCGCGACCATCCAAATGTTGAGTTGAGGAAAAGAAGCATTGTCTACCCTTCCTCTATCCTTGATTTAATTAATCATGCATATATTTTTTTTTAAGAGAAAGTATTCATTTAATTTTTTATACTTAATTGATTAAAGAAAAGTGAATTATTATTATTGTTGTTGTTGTTAGTTTTTAATTTTATAAAAAATGATTCATTTTTTAATTTGAAATTAAATCAAGAGAATAGAAGTATTGCAACACGACCATTCAAATATGATATGAAAATGAAAGTGATATCATTACCCCCTTCATCTTTGATTAATCTAAAAACGTTATTTGTTTAATAAACAACAAATAAAAATTATCATATGAAAATATTTTTTAAAAGCAAATAATTTTATTAATGGTCGGTTTTATTTAATTATGGAATCTGATATTTACTAGCTAAAAAATTGGCTTTTATTATTGATTTTATTTATTATTATGATTAGAATACTATTTATGTTATTATTGCATATAATATTTATAATTTTGCACATACAATTTATGTTCATGAAGTAGCATAATACTTTATAATTAAATAGAATTAATTTGAATACAAAAACAAAAAATGAAAATCAAGGAAAACAGAAATACCTTGCTGGTGCGGGCCCTGTAGGAATATGGAATTGAGATGGCCATGTGTTGTGTTTTGATGGACTCGCACTACACACGCTGGTGAGGGTCTTCAGCCATGCAAGGATTGCCTAGAGTAGGGTCAACACAGGATAATGGACTTCCATGATGTCTAGACCAGGATGACATGTGACTGGATGAATGGAGGGAGCATCATTTTATAGTGTACTTAACCGCAGGGGACCACACCACTCCACAGTTCCTATTTTGGGCATAGATCCTTTTCATAGTTTTTCTTTGTGTATTATTTTTTCTGGATTTCTTGTCTAGGATTTTTCGGTATTGTAAATTGTGTTGGAGGTTGTTTTCTAATATCATTTGTTTGATGAGGATTTGTTAGGAGTTGGGGGTTTTTCTGGTTTCTTTCTTGTTTGAGAGGATAAAACTATCAAGGTATTTTTTGCTATTTATTATAAGAGAGTCTCTCAATGTGCCCAATTCCTAATTTATAGTGGGAGTTGGGACACATGTTTAAAAAACAAATCTTTACCATCAATATTTTGGAGAGGGTTAAAGATTCCATCTTATAATTCAATTCATTTTTTTTTCTATGTTTACAACATTAAAGCCTCTTTTTAAATTTAATTTTTGAATTTAATTTCTCTCTTAATTTAAAAATCTGAATGAGGTATTCTTGGGTCTTTGGGACACTTTAGAAAATGTCATATTTATTCTAACAATAGCCCAGTAATTTTTATAAGGCCTAAAAGTTATTGTAATACCTAAAATTGAGTAAAATAATTATTCCGGCTCTTTAAAAATTAAACAATGCTAAAGGACTCCTTTTGAACATAAACTAGCAGGGTACCCGTGCACTTGCATGAGTCGCTTCTTTGTTTATGCATAATGCAAATATAATATACATATATTTTATAATATTAATAAATCATGTATTGAACCATTATATTTTTCCATTCATATAGGTGCAATATTAACATTAATTTTTGAGTATATATGTAGAATATTAAAAATTATAAATGTGTTTGTATAAGCATTTGTTTGTTGAAAGTGTGATTATAGAAAATATTTGATTCATATAACTCAATAAATAAAATTCAAATTGTATTGGATAATATCTCACCTCTATATTCTCTATATAAAATTATAAATATAAAGAGTTATTTTTGCATCATATTTTTTGTGATTACGTTTATAAATATCATATAAAATCATAAGGATTTTTTAGCATATCTCTTAAATGTTTATGTTTTATTTTAGATTAATGTTCATTGTGTATAAATATTTGAATATATTTTTAGCATTCAAATATTGTATAATTAAATGTTATTTATTTGATTATGTTTTAGCTAATAATCATTGTATGAAAATAACTCATAAATTAAAAACACACTAAGTTAGGATATGACAGATATT
>NC_032014.1:17374128-17374788 GCF_001865875.1 Lupinus angustifolius
TTCCTAATTAAAATAAATATATTTTTCATGAATATATATACCATTGTTATCTTTTAATTAAATAATATAATGATAATAATTAAATACATGTGACCCGTGCATTCGCATGGCTAAAAACACACATATTACCCGTACATTCACATTACTAAGAAAACACATGTTAGTCATACATTCCGTTAGTTAAAACGCACATATTACTGATACATTCATATTATTAAGAATATACATCTCACTTGTGTATTTGCATATTCAAGCACATAAGAAAAATAAATTGATAATTTTTAATTTGAATTTTCTACAATTAGTATTAAATTATTATTAACATATAAAATATATAAAAAGTAGGAAGGAAAAAATGTGAGGAGGAGGTGACATGTGACATGAAGGAAAAAATGTAAGGAGAAATTGACATGTGCCATAAGGGATTTTTTTATATTATATTGTTAATAGAGAAAAATTAAAATTCAGAGAATCTGAACTGTAATATTAAAATTCGATGCGAAAAATGTCAACAAACTTTGATGAGGTGAAAAAGTACAATTATTCTTAGATTAATGGTAAACATTTAATTATATAGATAGATTAATGTAAAGAAATATTTGAATGTGAAAAATGATTTCAATTTCATCTAATGTTCAATGACTATTACTTTTTAACATA
>NC_032014.1:17374888-17390208 GCF_001865875.1 Lupinus angustifolius
GAGAAAGTGACATGTGGCATGAAGGAGTTTTTTTTATTATATTGTTAATAGATTCTACAAAACCATGAAAGTTATTGTATTTCTTCACACGTTTCTGAATAATTGTTTTATTTTTCATGAGTTGCCAAAAAATCTATTTCAATGCCATTTTTGCTTTTATGATGAGAAATTTGCATATGTAATTTTTTGAAAATGTATTTCTTTCCTTAAAAGGCTAATAAGTGTTCATTAAGTCACTAATTTTTTTATTTAAAAATTAAAACTAAAATATTATTTAAAAAATGGAATAATTTCATTTGATATCCTTAACTTATTCTTATTGCAACCCCATCAAAATAATATGTTTTTTTTTATAATTTATCTTACTTTTATGTTTTCAGACTACAATCCTTGATTTATTCTTTGATTAAATTTGATTAAATCAAATCTTTAAATATTTGGTTTTTTTATCAAAGTAATTTGTTCAACTTAATCAAATTTAGGGATTGCAAAAAAATAAAAAAAAAACTGAACTATGGGTACCCGTGAAAATACCCGTAACAGATACCCGCAATAATAGCTCATGTTTGACAATGAGTTTTATGACATCCATATGTGGGTACCAGCAAATATATAAATTTAGTTGTTAATTAGATTTTTTATATATTATAGTTTTTTATTATTATTTTAACATTATATATCATACATTATATTATTATTTCATAATAAATTATAAGTATTTCAGTATGATCATAAGTTTATCATATAAATATCATATTATTCATGTAATAATTAGTTTTACATATTAATTATTACAAAATATATAAATATATAAATATATAATTAAAATTAAAAATTCGTTAGGTAACCGCAAATATCCATTACCCGCTTGATACCAACAAATATTGCAAGTTTGAGAACATGAAAGCAGTGTTATTAAACTCGGACCGGTTAATGACTCAGTCCGGGTACTGGGTCAATGAGTCACTGGTCCAACCACTGGGTCAATGGTTGGACCGGTTAACTCGGTTTACATTAAAATTCTAAAAATTATGATACTGTATAACGATATTTAATAATTGTATACTCAAAATTTAAAAACATTAGTGTACCTAATTAAAAAACCAATAAATTTTTTTTTAATAATATAAAATGACACAAGCAAGATGAAAACATTATCAAATAATATATAAATTATACTTCAACTACAACAAAAATGTACAATAAATTTAAAATTTAATTAAACAACAAAAATTTGGTTATAACGTAAGATAACAAGTGACAAACATAATTACATATAAATTAAAAAGATTTGACTTTTTCACCTAATCAATTTGGTTAATTTTTTTTTTAATTTTGATTGACTCGGCCGGTCTAACCGGTCTGATCATCCAAATCATCAGTTTTACGCTTAAACTAACTGAGTCAAACCAATTTTGATACAAAACCGGTTAGATGAGAGACTCGAACCGGTTAGATGACCGGTTCATGGTTGAACCGGTCTGACCGGCTGGTTCGAGCCGAGTTTTATAACACTTGATGAAAGCAGTGGCGGATCTTGACCATAATTTTAGAGGGGGCAGCATTATGATTTATTCGTAAATAACGTATGAAATCATTAGAATATATATAAATTTTTAATGTAAAAATAAGTTATTCTTTCATGTTTAAATTCCCAAGAAGCATGATAAAAATATAATATAACAAATCTATGAAGAAATTCCAAATATTCCTAAGCACAAATAAGTTCATTATTTCTTATAAACATTATATGTATTTTAAACTCAGAAGAATCTAGCATAAAGTTAGTTTTTCAATTCTTTCAAATAGAGAATCAAAATAATGTATGCTTGAGATTGATACAAATATTTTTTTAAGAGAAAAATATATAAAGATAGAAATAACGAAATTAAGAATATCATACATAGCAATGGAATAACCCAACTAAAATTAATTAATAAAAAAATAGTTCACTAACAAAGAATAACAACGTCCATGAATAAAATTTGATACAAGAAACAAACAAATCATAAGTAATCATGTCATGACTTCATAGGCATATGATAATGTGCCATGAAAAAAGTAATTGAAGAAAACTGATTTATAAAGAGCAAATATGACATTTTTAAGGTGAAAAAATAAATGGGTTTGAGTTGGAGAGTTATCTAAAGCGATATTAGGGGAGGGGAATATGTCATGTGATACTAAAGAGAGTGAAACTTCATAAAGGGTGAGAGTTTTGAAGAGAATATTGAATTTTTTCTTGTCCAATAAGTCGCGTAGAAGTATTATTCTTTGAGAGAAGAATATATGCATTAACAATGTATGGATTTTATACTTTTTCACTTCATCACCTACCATTCATATTCAATCTTTATTAACTCTTTAAAAAAATTAATCTAAATGAATGATAGATGATGTAGGGAATGTATATAAATTTTTATATTAATAAGATATAAATATTACACTCTTATCCTTAAGTTTTGTTGTTAAATTTTAAAATATACCAAAAACAATATCTCTATAATATATTTCTTGAAATATTTGAGGGGGGGCAACTGCCCCCACCTGTCCTAAAGAAGATCCGCCCCTGGATGAAAGCACTACCCGCCTCTGCCCACGTCTGTTGCCATCTCTAATCAAATTGATATGAAAATTATATTATTTGATCTAGTTTACATATGTTCAAATTGCAATCTTTAATCTGGTCAAAATTTTAATAAAAGCTAATCTCCAAAGATTCAAATTTTTATCATAAATATGAAAAATAATTTATCGAAAGATTCATTTGTTTATCATAATATGAAAAATAATTATTTTATTAACAATAATTTTGGAGAAATATTTTTTAGTGGAACAAAATTGGGTGTTTAGAATAGGAATATTAACTCACCAAACAAATTATTTCTGATTTCAGCAAAGCATACTCTAGTTCTGACTTGTTTCTTCTCATAACCTTAGAGGTGTTTCACATAAAAAATGCACTTGCTCCCTTGTATTAATGTGAAAAATAATAGTAAAAAAATATTAGAAGAAATTACATAGTTGTACAATTATTCCAAGTATTCCACTTAATAACCTATTGTTGTTCTCCACTTTTCCAAGTATTCGAGCTTAGAAGATTGTCTTTAAGGTTATTCGCCCATTTGGTTACGGAGTAGAGAATGTATTAGTACCCTATCCACTCATTTTAAATGGTATACTCACTAAATTGCATGATTTATTTTATACTTTAAAGATATTTGGTTATTTAATTAATTATTGAAAAAGTGACAAGATTTTATTTATTTATTTGTTGTGTCTGACAAGATTAAGTCTTGCTCCTACGTTTCCCTATGAGCAATTGAAAATTAAAACTATGTAGTCTTTAGAAAATTGTTTGTTGTTTGAGTCTTTTAATTAAGAGCAGAAGCAACATAGTGTGACTATCCAAAAGATGAGTTGATGAAATGAAGTTATCATTGACGACCCTACCTCCATTCACTATGTCATAGTTGCAGTTCAATAGCACATATTTTAGATGTATAAAAATGTTTTCTGTTTGACCGCAGTAGTATATTGTCATGATTAACAACGCTTTTCAAACACTATTGTATTGAATATATACCACAACTCATCAAACAAAAATGCTATCATATAGTGCATAAATACAACAGTGCATTGTATATACAACGCTGTCAATACGTCTTACATAAAGATCGCATTCTATAGGCATTATTAATAACGCTTATTGTTGTGTTGTTGTATTGCATATCTATAACAACGCATAATCAGAAAATCGTTGTTGTATTATTCATAAATATTCTCAAACAACACCTTAATACAATAGTGCAACAAAGACAATAGTGTTGTTGTATTAAGCATGTACTACAACGCCGACTATAAAAAGCATTGTTGTATTAATCCTTTACAATATCGCATGCAGTGTTTCCCCTAGAATCCACTGTTGATTTATAGAAATTAATACTTGCATATACATTTATTAGCAGCACAAATATTCTCAACAACACAGACACATGAATACAGGTCATAAGTTTGTTTTATTAACATCAATACAATAGAAACTACAATTAATGAATATCATGCCAATTATATTTTGACAGAGTACATAATTACAAATAAAAAAATTATGCAAATTACAAAGAAAAAAATTATACAAATTACAAACAATCAAAATTAAGGTATAGTTTACAAAGACTACTTGCATCTACTTTTTCCTTTTCTTTGATTGTTTTTGGCTTGTAAGGTCATCCTTATTTGGAGGAACATATTGATTCACCCAAAGTCCTTTATCGTGATCAAATCTTGTACATAAATCATCATTCGTAGTTGATCCGCTCTCACGCGACTGTTATGTCCCAAAAAAGGATCATCTTCATCAATATCTTCATATTCTTGGTCATCAATATTATTGACGATTATTTTGTTAGTTTAAAGAACAATAGACCATTTCATATCAGTTGGGTCACTAACATAGAATATTTGTTGAGCTTGTGATACTATAATAAATAACTCATCTCTATATCTTGTACTATTAAGATCCACCTGTATGAACCCTAACTCATCAACTCGAAAGTCATTGTTGTTATCAACCCACATACATAAAACACCAGCATCCGAAATATTGTGTTATCCAATTCCCATATTTGTTGAATCACCCCAAAGTATGACATGTTCGCATATATTGGGTTTCTATCTTTTGCACTTGACATGTGTAAAGTTCGAACAACAAGAATCCCACCCCTATTTTGTATTTTACTTTGATCATCTTCTTTTTTCGTATAAAATGTGAACCCATTAATTAGGTAACTAGTGTAGGATAAGACATGAATATTTGGACCATTGGCTAATCATTTCAATCTTTTGGAAATCGAATGTGCATTTATATTCAACTCCTCATCAATGTGATTTTTAGCCACTTTATGAAACACCGACTATGCTCTTTGGAAATCCAATTTTCATTCTTACTTGGGTAAGACTTCCTTAGCATCTCCTTGTGTATTTCAACATATGGCTAAACCTTGTCGACATTATGTAAAACATATAAGTGTGCTTGCTTCAATTTGATTCTTGTTATAGTCAATATTTTATTCCCAGTAATACCTTCACCAAATGTTTTTTTACATATCGGGGCTTGGGAATGCCCATGAAATAACCATCGGTAAGGTATCCAATACAAAAATCAGGAGCTTCTTTAACAACATATCGCTCGACAATACAACCCTCTAGTCTTGATTGGTTCTTCACATAAACTTTTAATGTCTTCATATAACGCTCAAAGGGGTACATCCATCTCATATAGGAAGGGCCACATAGTTGTGTCTCTCGAACAAGATGAATGCTTAGATGAACCATTATGTCAAAAAAAGAAGGTGGAAAATACATTTCAAGCTTACACAAAGTCAAAATAATCTGTCTTTGCAATGCAGGTAATTTCTCAGGGTCAATCATTTTGCTACCACTTGCCTTGAAGAAGAAGCATAACTTAGGTATGGATCCTCAAACTTTTTTAGGTAGAATTGACCGTATTCCAATAGGCAAGAAATGCTCCATAATTACAAGACCATCATGAGACTTAAGACCTTTTAACTTCAGGTATTTCATTGATACAGGGTTCTGAATGTTGGAAGAGTACCCCTCTGGAACTTTAACACCTTGAAGAAATTTACAAAATTTTATATTCTCCTTCTTCGACAAAGTATAAGTTGTTGGAGGTAGAAATGTACATTTTCCCTTCATTATTGGCCCCAATTCCTTTCTTATTTCGATACTAACCAAGTCTAACTTTGCATTCAAGCCATCTTTGGTCTTACTAAGGACATTGAGTAAGGTACCAAAGAGACTTTCAGACACATTTGTTTCAATATGCATAACATCGAGGAAATGTCTTACATGTAATGAACTCCAACATGACAATTCAAAGAAGATTGACATTTTCTTCCACCCATTTGTGACCATTTCTTTTGCAAAAGTTTTACCAAAGTTATTATTCAAACCCTTTAGCTTTTGAAATAATTGGTCACCCTTCAGTAGTAAAGGAACACGACCTTCTTCATTGTTTCCATCAAATGTTTTTCTCCATCGTCGATAGTGGTGATCTGAATACAAAAAACTACGTTGGCCAAGAAGGACATTCTTCTTATAGTGTTCCAACCTCATTGAATGAGTATTTTCATCACATACATGACATGCAAAATGTCATTTTGTACTATATCTAGACAGATTACCAGATGCAGGAAAATCACTAATTGTGCTGAACAACAAAGCCCTCAAGTTGAAAATTTCTTCCCTATACGCATCATATACATTTATGCATGTCTCCCACATTTGCTTCAAGTCTTCGATTAATGGAGCCAAATATATGTCTACGTCATTTCCTGGTTGTTTAGGTTCAGAAATTAACATAGATAACATTATATATTTGTGCTTCATGCATAGAGAAGGAGGTAGGTTATATATCACCAACATCACTGACCATGTACTATGAGAGCGACTTTGAACACCATGTGGGTTAATTCCATCCGTTGACAATGCAAGGCGTAGATTTCTTGATTCTTGACCAAAACTAGGATAGTCATGATCAATTTTTCTCCATTGGGGAGAATCTACAAGATGCTGAAGCTTGCCATCTTTAATCATTTCTTCATCATGCAATGTCAGCTTCTCTGAATCTTTGGCATTGCTAAACATACGCTTGAATCTTGAGTTGATGGGAAAATATCATATAACCTTTTTGGGAATTGAGACTTCCTTCTTATATCGTAATGCATTACATTTAGGACAAAAATTTAATGATGCATACTCATTAAAAAAAGAGTTGCAATCATTTTCACAAGAACGTATCCTAGTGCAGTCCATGCCAATGGAGCGTAACATTTGATTTTCATCATAGGTTCGAGAAGGGAGCACGTCCTTCAGAAGTGCAAGCAAGTCAGTGAAACTCTTATCAGTCCATCTATTAACAGATTTCAACTTATACAACCTTGACACCGCTACTAATCTTGTGAATTTAGTACAACCATCATATAATGGTTTCTCAATATCACTTATCAATCGCTGAAACATCTGAGGACAATCCTGAAGATCTTCTTCGACAACGTTTGCCATTTCCTCGAAATGGTCGTCTTCATATGCATTTGTGTAGTTGTCTTTCATATGCATCTCATCATCACAATCTATAATATCTCTCTACTCACTATGTCTTGTTCAACACATGTAACTTTGATCAATATCGAGACACTAAAAATGAACTTTTAACTTATTATGAGTAATTCGGTTTGAGTAACATCATCTTAAGCAAGGACATACAATTCTATTAGGATTTTCAGCATTCTCAATTGCAAAACTAACAAATGATTTCACTCATTCCTCAAACTCCTTTGTCAATTGATTGATACTCATCCATTTTCGATCCATTTTCTATTATCAAAAAAATATAATGCACATAAATCCCTAAAGCTAAATCTTGGAGTTAAGCTCACCAAGCAAAGCAAATACATTATTATGTAATTAAAGTGAAAGAGGTCGGAAACCCCAACTCAATACAAGCTAAATGAGTGAAATCACTTTCACTCTTTCATAAGGAAAATATTTACAACTCAATACAAGCTAAATATAATGTAATTAAAAAGACCAATAATTATAAGGAAAAATCATTTTCAATTTGGTGTTGAATGCATGAATGAGTGGAGGATTTTCGAAATCGGTGTTGATGATTTTCGTGTTGAATGAGTGAATGATTTTCGAGATTGATTTTCGGTATTGAATGATTTTCGAGGTCGATTTTGAGAGTAAATGAGTTTTGCTGCTGTGTAAATGAGTGTTGGGATTGCAGAATGTGTGAGAATGCGAGAACATTTTAAGTTTTTAGGGTATGATAATATCTTCAATAGTATATAATTCAGATAGCGCTGACATTGATACCTAATCAACAGCGCCACCTACAAATAGCGCTATGGAAGAACTCCCTAATCAAATATAAAGAAGGTAAGTGTTCCACAATGCAACCTGAATGACATTATGATATTTGATTAATGACAATTAATTAAATATATAGAACAATTAATAATGACAATAAATAACATTCAAACAATATACAAAATGGGAATTAGTTTTGTATAAAGGAAATACTGAGAATTAATTAAAATCTGATAGTGTATCTTGTGCACATGCTTAATTATTGATCATATCGACAATGCTTCTTGTAAAATGCGTTGTTGATCATAAAAAATAATAATGTAATTAGATATATATATATATATATATATATATATATATATATATATATATATATATATATATATATATATATATATATATATATATATATATCTAATTACATTATTATTTTTTATGATCAACAACGCATTTTACAAGAAGCATTGTCGATATGATCAATAATTAAGCATGTGCACAAGATACACTATCAGATTTTAATTAATTCTCAGTATTTCCTTTATACAAAACTAATTCCCATTTTGTATATTGTTTGAATGTTATTTATTGTCATTATTAATTGTTCTATATATTTAATTAATTGTCATCTTGTGTGCTTAGGGTGATAACAGTCGTCCAATCCTCTTCTTCAATGATATTTGGATATTTCTTTGGAGGTTTTAGATTGACATTGTCATTATCATATCTGATATATTTTCTGGCATCAGTTCTGAATTGTCGAAGAGCATTGTCAACCGATTTAAGGATATAATCCTTATGCTCCTCACCAACATCAAAAGTTGATTGAAATTAAAACACATATACATTGTATTGCCTACAAACATATGCATATACGTAAATTGCATGCAAACACATATATGTACATTGCATGAAAACACAAAAACACACATTGAAAAATAAACTTATTATTATTTTATTCTAAATACGCTCCTTCGCGGCATTCAACCTAACATTAGTCCATTTGCTGAATGTTAGAGGCACATTCTGCCTATCCACGATCCCAATGTATCTTACCAATGATTGACCTTTTGAGTTCCATTGAACTTCTATCTTCACATCCTTACTTCTTATCCGTGTGGAGTTTGTTTTTGAGCAACGATTTGATTGTCTTGTGGCGTCAATGTAGCTTTGTCACCACTATGAGAACCATGATTACCACTTTGGGAAGCCATTGATGAAGTTTTTTTTAGGTTTATGAGAGTATGAGGGTTTATGAGAGTACGAGGGTTTATGAGAGTACGAGGGTTTATGAGAGTACGGAGTTTCTTTTCAACTAAGTTTGAGAGCGTAGAGGAAACTGATTTATCTTTTAGATATTTAAACTGTAGTAACAATTCAACAACACTTTCTGTAGATAGCATTGTTAATAGGTCATCTTCAACATCATATATTAACGCAACACTATTGTATTGACATCTTCAACAGTTCTTCTTAAGGGTTGCAATGTTGTTGTATGTCTAGTTGTTTACTACTCATTTTCATGAATACATCAACAAGGCTACCTGGATGATGCTCTACTGAATAAAATCTAATTGACAACGTCATCTCAAATATGCGATGTTGAATAGAATCTAATTGACAATGCTATCTTAATTATGCGTTGTTAAACTGAACTCATTTTCCAAATTAACAACATATTCATAATTATGCGTTGTTAAATTGACATATTATATTACGGGTCAAAATACAACATAGAAATAAGTTAATTAAAATGAAGTTGTCATGAAGTAAATTATCATATTATTGTGCACGTTAAGTTTTGTTTATTGTGTTTATTAGGTTTTGTTAATTTGCTTATTGTGTTTATTAATATGGAACCACAAATATATTAAACATTAACAACCATTCAAATAAATAACAAAAAAATAGAAATTAACATCCAAAAAAATTGTCCATTCTTCATTCAAATAAAGTGCCAATATACATTATAATGAACTAAATGATTTGGTAGATGATAATATAATGAACTAAATTATTTGGAAGATGACAATATAATGACCTAAATGATTTGGTAGATGACAATATAATGAACTAAATGATTTGGTATATTACAAAGAAGGAAATTAATAAGCTGAAAGATTTGGTAGATTAATGAACTAAATAATCTGCAGATTAATTCTTCATCTCACACAAATCTTGTATAATATCCACTTTTTTTTTAATATGAGTCCTTTTATAAACAAAAGATGGTAAAGACCTCATTGGCAAGATTTTGATAATGAACTAAATGATTTTGTAGATTACAATGAAGGAAATTAATGAACTGAAAGATTTGGTAGATGAATAAACTAAATAATGTACAAATTAAATCTCAATCTAACGCAAATCATGCCAAATCAAAAGATATTAAAGACATATTTGACAAGATTCTCATACAGGGTTCCCGACAATACAACTTTAGCACTTTTAACACTTCGAGTTGTTGAGATCTATTGTGTGCTCTCTTTTTGGTTACTTCGTGTTTTCTTTTTCCTATCTTCATCTCCTTAGGTGCCATGACAAATTATAAAAAGAGACACTATGAAGGAGACAAAAGAAAATATACAAAGAAGAACATGAACATACTCTTACTGATGAAATAGAACATGGAGTGAACCACAATATTTATAGATGAACAACCATTAATATTTCATGAAATGAAGAGACACATAATCATTCACCATTAATATTCAAGAAACAAAGTGACACATAAGCACTCAACCATTAATATTTCAAGAAACAAAGAGACACATAATAACTCAACCATTAATATTTCTGATATTTAAAATGTCGTATAAAATCAATAGCGCATAACTAAGAAAACATTGTTACTATGTCATCTACAATAGCGCATATTGAAAGCTACACTGTGGAATAAACGTACATTAACAGCGCTTCCTATCACATACGTTGTTAAACATAACTTATCCGAGCAGCACTAACGTTACTAATGTTCAACAATGCTATTTCAAGAATGCGATGTTGAAGTTACCCACATTGACAGTGCTTGCTTCAGTATGTACTATTGATATTCTTCCGCCTCATTCTCAACAGCGTCGTTCAAAATTTCATTGTTGAATGACTGTTATTAATTACGATATATGGCATAATTTTAAGAGAATGTATTAATTTAAACTTTGATATTTAATTGATTAGAGAAAAGGGAATTATTATTATTGTTGCTAGTTATTAATTTTATATAAAAAAAATTATATCTTATAATTTGAAATTAATTCAAGATAATAGAAGTGTTGCCACATGACCATTCAAAATAATAAAAATTATCATATGGAAATATTTTTCCAAAGGAAATAATTTTATTAATTGCTGTTTTGATTTAATTTTTGAAATAATCCGTTACTTAGTAGCTAAAAAAATTGATATTTGTTATTGGTGTTTAGAATTCTATTTAAATGTTATTATTCCATAGAATATTTGTTATTGTGCACATTCATTTTTTGTTCATTAAGTAGTATAATACTTTGTATTTAAATAGTAATAATTGGAATACAAGAAGAAAAAAGAGAAAATCAAGGAGAACCGAAATACTTGGTTGATGCGGCCCCTCTAGGAATCAGGAACTGAGATGGCCACGTGTTGTGTTTAGATTCGCCTATACTGCACACACGTGTGCTTGACTACAAGGGATCACACAACTCCATAATCTACTTTCTTTCTTTTTGGTATAGAGCATTTCATAGTTTTACTTTTAGTGTATTATTTTTTCTCGCTTTTTTGTGTTAGGATATTTGTGTATTGGAGATTGTGTTGCAGGTTATTTTTGGATATCTTTTGTATGACGAGAATTTGTTGGGTGTTGTGGATTTTCCTGGTTTCTTTTTATTTAAGAGGATAAAACTATTAAAGTATTTGATTTTCTATTTTTTTGTAAGAGAGTCTCCCAATGTGCCTAATTCAATTCAGAGCATTAAGGAGAAATATTCTCTCTCATAATTCAATTTAGATTTTTTCTATGTATTCAATATCAATGCCCTTTTTAAATTATAATTTCAAATTTAATTTTTTTGTTAATTTAAAAATTCAGATGTGGTACTTTGAGTCTCGGGACACTTTTGAAAATGTCATTTTTAGTCTAAAGCATAGTCCAATAATTTTTATAAAGCATAAAAGTTATTGTAAAAGACTCGTTTTGAGAACAAATTCTATAAAACCCTAAAAGTTATTGCATTTCCTCACATTTGTCTAAATAATTGCTTTATAGCGGAATAGTTATTCATATCACCATGTGCCAATGAGTCACAATAGTATACTTCTTTATTGACCCATGATGGCAACCAAACCCCAATGTTGCCTAACAAAACATATGTACATGGTTAGGAAATGTTAAGCACAACAAACATACCAAAGAAAAAAAATATAAAAGACAATTACAAAATGTTCATCCGATATTAAAAGGTGCAAGAAATAAATATGCATTTTCTTTATGATGAATGAGGTTATCTGTAATTCGTTCTGTTTTTTCCCCAATCTCATTTTTTTCGTGTGACATCAAAGCGGTAAAGTGTGGGGATATGAACATCACCTTTTCTTATTTACCTTAATAAATTTTTCATACAAGTACCTAATATATATAACACAAATGTTAGTTAATTATAACACACTACCATACATAAGTGAAAAGTTAAGAAAACATAATTTACCTCATATATATACATACATCACTTGCACCTATACAATCACGTTTATATACATCCTGGACTTTAGTCATGCCAACGTATTCATCAACATTATCCTTGTAGACTTCCTTGGGAATTGATATAACTATCATATCATCTCCCATCTTCTATACATGCTCCATTAGCTGAGTATAATAGTTGGTAGTCTTATTGGAGCTCACATCCTCAATAGATGGCTTTGAGCTTACATCCCCCGAAGATGGCTTAAACTTTTGGGTGCTACTAGGGGTGGATGTACATTTTTCTGAAATATTCAATAAAAACATATTAATTATAGATTAATATATATATATATATATATATATATATATATATATATAATACTATCAATGTTATTGTAAAATGCATGACTTAGAATTTTTAATTGCTATTAGTTTAATATTGTCTTTATTAAATGATCAACTTTATCAACGCTTACCCTTCCAATTGTGAAGATATCCTTATCGAGAGGAATCGACTGCAACACATTATCATCTATTGCAATGTCAATCGAGACCTTCACATGATGGTGTGGGATACGTGCATTGTGCAGCATAGCATCGACCAACTTGTGCACTTTCCCAACAACCACTACTCGGCTAGTTGGGGTATGCAGGAAAAGTATGCAAGAACTGATTCCCTATATGTAAGTTAAAACATATAATTAGTTAACGACTAAATTAAAATAAGTTAACTACCTCAGGAATGGGAATCGAAATGGGAATGTTGTAAGGTGCAGGTGTAGTGCAACTCTCATTGGCGGTTGAAGGAACAGTGGCAGCATTACTAGCTAGTCGTTGCCACTCAGCTTCCTTCGCCTTCATTGATTGCTCAAATTCGTTGAACCATTGCATGAGGCCATCTAGTTGATTTTGAACATGACTCATTTGGGTTTTCATTGCACGCTTTGGATGGGGTACAAATGTTCGCAGGCTAACCCCAAATCATGCACCTCGGATACGACCAGGGTATAGAGGAAGTCCTAGTGCCTTGTCAAGTATTATGTGACTAACCGAGTTTGCCTCCTTTTCTTTTAGGGAAACATGGCAAATCAAGAAAAATCATAATGTTAATTAATCACATTTTGATAAGTAAAGTATGGAAATTAAGTATAATTAAAAAATATGAGCACTTACAACATGTCTTGCCGCTTCTTGAACTTCCTCATTGTCACTGACATCGTCCTTGTTCTTACGGGCATCTACACATAGAACATCGAGTTCTACTCCATCTGGAGTCATAGGTGTATCACTTTTGTTCTCCAACTAACAAAATATTATCAATAATAATGTAATTAGATATATATGCATACAAAACATAACCAATAATGTACAAATTAACAATACTTATAATTCTTTCCTCGATTCCTCTATACCCCGCTTGAGAAACTCGGTATGGATATAAAGGCTTGGATGCCCTCTTGCAGTTTTCATTACTTAATTTCTGAAACAATAAACAAAATTAATATCAACAATCATATACAAAAGCATATATACAAAAGTCAATACAAAGAATATGATTTTACTAAGAAAGACTCGTCTTGTGTGTGTATGGGGACAAAAGTCTTCCAATCCTCTTCATCAACGATATTTGCATATTTAGTTGGAGATTTTAGGTTGACATTGCCATACACATCTCTGAGTAATTTTCCGACATCATTTCAGAATTGTCGGAGAATCTTGCTAGCCAATTTTAGGATATAATCCTTATACTCCTCATCAACATCAAAAGTTGTCTGCAATAAAAACACATATACATTATATATTGCATGCATATACGTACATTGCATGAAAACAGAACACATATACGTACATTGCATGAAAACACAAAAACTGAAAAAGTAAACTTACTCTTATTTCATTCCAAATACGATCCTTCATGGTATTCTCTACATCACTCCATTTCTTGATTGTTAGCTTCATATTCTGCCTAACAACAACACCAATGTAGCTTATCAATGCGTTGCCACCCTTCTTGTTTAATGGTTGGCCTTTAGAGTTCCATTGAAATTCTATCTTCACATCCTTGCTTCTTGACCGAATGATTCTTCATTGAAGTCATTCCACGTGGATGTCATTTTTGAGAAACAATTTGTAACGCCCCGAAAAATACTTCTAAAAAACATTGCAGAAAAATGGGTAATTTTTTTTTTTTAAATGGGGATGTATAAAATTGTTTCCTTTTCAAAACCTTCCTTTTCTGGGACATCACTTTAAGTAACTCAAATGCGGAAAATCAACTTATCGTTATCAAATGATAACTTAACCTGATTCACAATTTCCTGAATAACACAATGCATATAAACAGTTAAGTCATATTTAGTTCATACAAACTAAAACAACAAAGGCGGAAACTACATCGCCACTAACGTATACAAAATCCAAAAAGAAAGGGCGGCAATACTAATCATCGCCCACAGACACTAAACAAAGACATGAACAAGCTGAAGCTGTCAGTGTTTCAAAAGTCACAAAACGATAAGCAACTCCTAGTGGCTAACTCCAAAGCTAGGGTACTGCCTCTTCCTCAATTCCTCATGCCCCCTCCTGGAACATCACGGACGGGTAGCTCCAAATCCGAGCAAAGTTGTCTACCTAACGAGCACACGTCCGAAAAACAAGCAATAGAAAAGAAGAGAAATAGAGAGAATAAGACATCTAATGAACGTAAATTCATTGACGGCGTGGACTTACTCAGAATATTACACTCAGATATGAAAAACAGTTCATA
>NC_032014.1:17390308-17402998 GCF_001865875.1 Lupinus angustifolius
ATCGGCCAATACTCGATCGGGTATTTTAAATCGCCCGATCCTAATATCCAATTAGAATTTCGGATTTCGACATTCCGATTGAAAAATATTTAGAAAATAGGTATGAGTGTAATCAGAGTCTATTTTGACTTGAAATTAAATTACGAATCCAACGGCGCGATCGGAATTCGATTCCGAGTTACGGAACTCAAAAAAACGCTTTTTGAGCCGTACCGGGCGGATTTGGCCCCGACAGTTGTCCAGAACCGACTGTCTCCAAAATTTACCACAAATTCGAAAATAAAATTTCAAGAATAAAACTCAACTAGAGTTTTGTCTAATTCTTTACCGAAAATTCCCAGAAATTCATTTTCGAATATATAATTAATGAAAATATTAGTAAAATCTTCTAATTCAAAATCGTAAAATTCGCGGTGTTACACAATTTGCTTGTCTTGTGGAGTCGGTGTAGCTTTATCACCACTGTTAGAACCATGATCACCACTTTAAAAATTCATTGATGAAGTTTTTGAGGTTTATGAGGGTTTGTTGAGAATGTGAGGGTTTGCTGAGAGTATGAGGGTTTGCTTAGAGTGTGAGAATTTCTTTTCGAGCAAGTTTGAGAGCATAGAGAAAAATACTCATGTTTTAGGTATCCAAAGTATAGTAACCATTTAACGGTGCATATTGACGGTAGCGCTGTTGTATTGACCTCTTCAATATCGCATATTAACGGTAGCGCTATTGTATTGACATCTTCAACAACACATATTAAAGATTGCATTGTTGTTGTTGTGTATTCAACTGTACATAACTCATTTTATGAACAAGACCTTTTCCACAGTCCATATTTAACGTAGCAATGTTGTATCAACAACACATATTAAGGATTGCGTTGTTGTTGCGTATCCAGCTGTTTACTACTTACTTTCATTAACACATCAACAACGCTACCTAGATGTGGCACTGTTGATTAGAATCTAATTGACAGCGCTATTTGAATTATGCGTTGTTGAATAGAATCTAATTGACAGCGCAGTCGTAATTATGCGCTGTTAAACAGAACTCATTTTCCAAATTAACAGCGTATTTGTATATATGCGTTGTTAAATTAACATTTTACATCACTGGAAAATAATTATACAACATGAATTTACTTAAATTAACATGAAGTTGCCATGAAGTAGATTAATACTATATAATTGTGTTTGTTAATACGAAATTGGATAAAATATTAAACATTACATTTTTTTAATTTGTTTTTGTATTTATTAAGTATTGATAACTTGTTTATTGTGTTTATTAATAAGGAATAATGTAAAAATATTAAAGAGAATAATTATCCAAATAATTAAAAAAAAACAGAAATTAACATCCAAAGTAATTGTTTTATTATTCATTCAGAGAAACAAAATACATTTTAATGAACTAAATGATTTGGTACATGCGGATATAATGAACTAAATAATGAGAGTGCAAAGTGTCAAGGATAGCACTAGCAATGTCTTGCCCATGTTTGAATGAAGACAAGGTTTTATTAAAGCTTGAAGATGGCTCAACAATCAACATGCCTAGAGTTCATTGGTCATATCTAGACTTGGATATATAAATAGATTCATTATTCTAAGTAGTCTGGGATGTGTGCCTTAGTAAGTGAGCATAGGTGATGTGAACCTAGGTGCAAGTCTCTGAAGCCATTATAATTGTCATATTACATCCATAAGACATATCATCTAGTTAATTGTATGTTCATGCATCGATCATACATGCTATATGTGCATATTAAGCATAATATAATTGTTAAAACATGTATAGAAGTTAAGCATAACATATGAGTTGTTTACCTTTTGAACCACATATTATATGATGGTTAATCGATTAACGTGGCGACTTAATCGATTAACTCAACTGATTTTTTTGTTATATCAGTTTTTCTGTTACAACTGGTTTCTGTTTTGATTTGTTGCACTGGTTAATTGATTAACGGGTTACCTTAATCGTTTAACATGTCTGTTTTGTGTTATAACTGTTTTCTGTTTTAACTGCTTAACTAACTGCAATGGTTTGAACTGTCAAAATTGCCTTGTATAAGTTCAGGCAAGTTCCAGAAAAGTGTAGCAGTTGCATTCTATTGTATAGGACTGATTTAGAGAGCATATTTCGTGTTTACATTCTGTTTTTACAGAGAGTTGCATGTGTGAGGAAGACAAATTAACATGTTATAGTGAATACTGATTCTTTGTTATGTGCATTTTTTTTTCATATGTTTAGTCTCATCCTTATCTTTCTCACATGTTCATGCATTATTGATAAAGATTCTTTGAGAGAATTCTTGTGATAACTGTTTTCGATTAACTCACATGTATATGATGGCTTGAGTGAATTGTGAGTGGGTTAGTCTTAAGGTCTTTCATTGTCATATTTCAAGCATTATTGTACTTATAATACCTTGCTTTTGTAACATGTTTTTTTGTGTATTGGATTGATCTCTTGGTGTCTTACCACCACAGAGATAGGGATTCTAAACCAAGACTAGGAGGTCTTGATTTGAGAACAAGAATCTTGGATAAGGACTAGTTCGCGAGAAAGTTTTTCTCAAGCGATAGGTAGAGTCATACCAAGAGTTAGGTGTTCTAGATTTCAAGAAAGAAGCGTCCTATGTTTTGTAAATTGAATTAGTTTATGTGATTATACTTGAATTCAATATAGTGAAGAACAAAATCTCCCAAGATCAGAAGGGGAGGCCTGGATGTAGTTTGCAGTGGACCGCAAACGAACCAGGATAAAAATCCATATTTGCACGATGTTCTCTCTTTATCCTCTTTATATTTCTTGTTGTTTTAATGCTAATTAGAGGTTGATATTTTGCATAATTGTACCCTGCCATATACTTGTTAATATTGCTTCAAATATCTGCTTTAACTCTACTTATTTGGTTATAAATAATTGTGCAATTTGCTACTCTGATCATTCTGTTATGTGTGTGCGTGTGTTAATCGACTAAGACCTGTTGTTAATTGATTAACTGGGCTACTTCCAGAACTAGGTTGTGGTGCAAAAAGCGGAGATCGTTAACCCCCCCCCCCCCTTCTAGGTGTGCCTAGGCCACTGATACTTAACAAATAATTTGGTAGAAGAGGAAATAATCTTATCCATAATTTTTTCTTCGACTCCTCTATACAAATATTGTATAACAGTTCATTGATTTCCCTTTAAAATCTGGGTCCTTTTGCCATGAAAACCAAATGAAGGAAATCAATGAACTTTAGGAATTGCTGCATATGATGAAGGAAAATAATTGAAAGAGATCAATAAAAATTGAAAGAGCTAAATGAACTAAATAATTAATTCCCCTTTTCCTTTTATTTCCTTTCAATTGCAAATGAAAGAGATCAATCAACTAAATTTTCATCTCACGCAAATTTTGTATGACAATCACCTTCCTTCTAAAATTGGGGCCTGTTTTGAAAATCAAAATATTTCAATGAATTGAAAAAATTGATAGAGCTAAATGAACTCAATACTTTACAAATTAAATATTCCTTCTGAAATCTGGGTCCTTTGCAAAATCAAAAGTTGTTATAGACCTCCTTGACATGATTTTGAAACATAAACACAATTTTTTCCTCGACTCCTCTATACAAATCTGGGTGTTTTTTCTCTTTTTCACTCTTTGAAGTATTACTCTTTTTTTTACTACTTTGTGTTTTCTTCCTCCCATCTTCATGAATATATTCTCAAAGAAACACATACTCATAGGATTAGGGTATGTTCCCCCATCCCATAAGAAATGTTGGTGACCACACTGGATTAGGGTATGTTCCCCCATCCCATAGGAATAGACCATATAGGAGACATCTAATTCGTCCAAATAAAAAGTCAAATAAGAAAAATAGAGTCCATACAAGTTTTTATTGTGGCACACATGGTCACACCTCCTATTCCTGTTACATCAGGAAATATGGGATACCAAGTGGTTGTTACACTTGGGTAAGAAAGGGAGAAAACTCCCTGATTACTAACAAGAAAGGACCCAATATAATTTGGGTACCTGAAACTAACAGGTGATCTATTTTGCAGGTATGTCTACGAACACATGGGAAACATTGGTATCTTGATAGCGGATGTTCGAGACATATGATTAGAGACAAGTCAAAATTCCTAGATTTGTCATTAAAAGAAAAAGGTTTCGTCACTTATGGAGAAAACAACAAAGGAAAAATCTTATACACTGGAAAGATTGGCAACTCAACCCATACTATAATTGAGAACGTTCTATACGTAGAAGGTTTGGAACATAATCTGTTGAGCATCAGCCAACTATGCGACAAAAGTAACTGTGTGTCATTTGATTCTGATTGTTGTATAATTCGTGGCGTATTATCTAATAATGTAAGGTTTGTCGGATATCGTGTAAATAATATTTATATAGTAGATCTAAAGGATATAACTTCCTTATTTTCAAAATGTATTATTTCAAAAGAAGATAACATATGGTTTTGGCATAGACGAGTCACTCACATTCATATGAAGCATCTAGAAAAATTATCTAAAAATAATTTGGTTATCGGTCTACCAAAACTCGATTTTAAAACTCGGGATTCTTGCGACATGTGTCAAAAATGTAAACAAGTAAAGAATCCCTTTTATAAAAATAATGCAATATCCACTACTAGACCTTTGGAGCTTCTCCATATGGACTTGTTTGGATCGTCGCAAATTATGAGTTTTGGTGGAAGTTATTATGCTTTGGTAATTGTCGATGATTTTTCTAGATTCACATGGACTTTGTTTTTAGCATAAAAAAGCGATGCTTATAAATCTTTTAAATGTCTAGCCAAACAAATTGAAAACCAGTCTAACCTGAAAATCATTTACATACGATCCGACCATGGCGGAGAATTTGAAAATCATAAATTTAATAAGTTTTGTAATAAGCATGACATCATGCATCAATTCTCAGCTCCCCGTACCCCTCAACAAAGTGGAGTTGTTGAGAGGAAAAATAGAGTTCTAGAGGAATTCGCGAGGACCATGCTGAATGAGAGCAATGCTCCAAAATATTTTTGGGCTGATGTAGTTCACAATGCCTATTATGTAATAAATTGAATACTACTAAGACCTACTTTTTCGAAAACACCTTATGAAATTTTTAAAGGTCGAAAACCGAATATTGCTCATCTTCATACAT
Source organism: Lupinus angustifolius (assembly GCF_001865875.1). Taxonomy (NCBI): domain Eukaryota; kingdom Viridiplantae; phylum Streptophyta; class Magnoliopsida; order Fabales; family Fabaceae; genus Lupinus; species Lupinus angustifolius. The sequence continues at coordinate 17,395,479 of NC_032014.1, forward strand.
TCAAGTGCAAATGTTTTATTTTAAATAATGGAAAAAGATCTTTAGGAAATTTTGACTTGAAGGCTGATGATGGCATATTCTTAGGGTATTCTTTACATATTAAGGCTTTTCGTGTGTTTAATAAATATACCATGCAAGTAGAAGAATCTATTTATGTCCACTTTGACGAATCTTCTCCAAAAGAGAAGAGAAATGTCTTTTCTGATGACATTTCAGTTACACTAAAAGAAGTTCATTCAAAGGACATGAACCAAATCCAACAAGAAGATGCTGAGGAAACAGTAGAAGAAGAACATCAGGACAAGCCTATTGCGTGGAAAACCAAAAAGGATCATCCACTCGATAAGGTGTTAGGTGACATATCTACGGGGGTGGTAACCCGTAGTTCTTTATGTAATTTTTGTAATTTTGTTGCCTTTAAATCTCAAATAGAGCCAAAGACCATCGATGAAGCCATCGATGATGTACATTGGGGTATAGCTATGCAAGAAGAGCTAAACCATATGGAAGAAGAGCTAAACCAGTTTGAGCGCAATAACATGTGGGACTTGGTCCCCAAACCAAAAGAACATCCTATAATTGGCACCAGATGGGTCTTCTGTAACAAGCTAGATGAATCTGTCTTGATAATTAGAAATAAGGATCGCTTAGTGGTCAAAGGCTACAACCAGGAGGAGGGCATCGATTATGATGAGACCTACGCTATTGTAGCTAGACTTGAGGTCATTTGTATGCTCTTGTCCTTCACATCAATCATGAGCTTTAAGCTCTTTCAAATGGATGTTAAGAGCACATTTTTAAATGGCTATATTCAAGAGGAGATGTACGTAGACCAACCACCAGGGTTTGAAAACTTCAAATACCCGAACCATGTGTATATACTTAAGAAGACCCTCTATGGCCTAAAACAGGCTCCCAGAGCCTCATACGATAGATTGATTTCGTTCCTACTAGAAAAAGGGTTCGAAAGAGGTTTGGTCGACACCACTCTCTTTATTCGTAGATTAGATCATCATGTTTTACTTGTTCAAATATATGTCGATGATATTACTTTCGGATCTACTAATGACATCCTCTGTAAGGAATTTTCTGAGTTGATGCAGGGCGAGTTTGAGATGTCGATGATGTGTGAGCTGACTTTCTTCCTTGGGTTTCAAATTAAACAAATGGAAAGTGACATCTTCATTAATCAATCGAAGTACTGCAAAGAATTACTAAAGAAGTTCGATATGGAGCAATGCAAAGATGCATCCACACCTATGGTGTCCGTATGTTATCTTGATAAAGACGAAAAGGGAAAAGCTTTTGAGGTATCGTGGGATTATCGGCTCTTTATTGTATTTGAGTGCTAGCCGCTCTTATATTATGTTTAGTGTTTGTATGTATACTAGATTTCAAGATTTTAGGATTGATATTTTACCAATAATAAGGAAATTCTATCAAATGGTATCATAGCATAGGAAATTCTAACATGTAACACCCTGACTTAAACACAATTTGAGGGAATATATTTTCATAAAATGGTTAGCATCGACAATAAAATATAAACGAAATTAAAAATAAAAGTTTCCTTTTCATTAGTACTATTGGACAAAAACATATATTTTATTTCATTGATACAAAATCATTGAATGAGAAAACTTGAAACTTTAAAAATCATTTTACACTTTAAAAATCATTTTGCACTTTAAAAATCATTTTACACGGACACTCTTGGGGTACATAGCGACAGAATACTTCAATCATCTTACAAGGATATAACCCTTCCTTCCTCCACCTGAATACATGATTGTTTCCTTGTATGTTTATGGACACCTAAAAACATATTTAGGGAGTAAGCACATATAATTATCTAGGAAAATTAGTAAAACAATTAAATCAAACACATATGACAAACTTAGTATATACATATGGCTACTGAATTAAACAAATGTTTTACAAATAGTCTCATTATCTCGTTAAAATTTTGATGCAATGTATGTTTTCGATCACAAAGATACTTTTCCAACAAGCTTTTATCTCTACTTATGGTGAGAGCAATTGGGAGATTGTGCATCATTACCACATAGTCTTGTGGTCAAGCACAATTAATTTTTTCCAATACGATACACCGAATGCACCCTACACCAATCCCAATATTGATAAGAGTTTGTTAGGCTTACATAGTTGTTGAAGAGACCATCAATCATTCTTAGCTATGCATGCCAAGAAGAACCAATCTCCACTCATGGTAAGCCTAAATTCCTACACTAGGCTGCCCTTTATAATTCCCACATGACAACCTTTTAAGATGATATATGATAGAAGCCCAATTCCGGTGGGTGATGATGAAGATCTACCTAGGCCGAAGAGGATTAAACAAAATCTACAACCCTTTACCACTGGTCCAAAATCTACAACCCTCTCCCGCATGTTTTCATAACTATGCACACTCCTTAGTATCTTCCTTTTCATTCCCCCTAACCCTTATATGAGCCCAATTCTGATACCAATGACTTCCATGCTTGCACAACCCAGACCCTCAAAACTGCAACTCATCTTATTTGATGGATTTGAACTATTGGATTGGTTATTTTAAGTTGAGCAATTTTTCAGCTTTACCATATCCTGTCGGACCAATGTCTCCATATTATCTCTTTTTATATAAAGGGTAAAGTCATCAGTTGATTTAAATGGACATTTCACAACTCAAGTATCACAGATTAGGAAAGTTTTACTAGATCTCTCAAAACATGGTTTGCTTCTTCATGATATGGAAACCATTAGGAGTTATTTAAACTCAAACAAATAGGAATTTTTGGAGAATACTAACATCAATTTGAAAAGTTATGCCATGGAATATAGGGACTATCACTTTAGGTAATACTTAATTGTTTCCTATCTGACATTATTCTTGAGATTAAGACGTGAACTCGTTGCCTTCTCATATTCTAGATAATTTGGGCCAGTCAAATAAGTTGAATCTAAACATAAGGACTCCAAACCAAACCCTCCAAAAACTTTTAGTTTATGGACCACAAACATCCAAACTCAATTTCTATGTCCATCATCCCAAACCTTCTTACACAAAAGCCCACTCCAATCAACCTCTGATCCCAATACGTCGTCTCAGTATGACCCAAATGCAAGAGCTACGTGCTCAAGGTCTTTGTTATAAGTGTGACGAAAAGTTTCACTATAGCCACAAGTGTTACAATTTTTTTTTTACTATTGCAAGAAGATTATTTTCCCACAAAAGAGACCTCCCGATAGCTTATTATGGATGATGCAATACTCACCACCAACTAGTTTATTCATTTCCAACTTTAGAACAAGCTATTGAAGGTCAACCCTCCCAAAAAATATTGCGGTTTCATAACTCAATCACGGGACACTCAGTTACAGTTTTAGTTGTTAGTGGCAATTCACATAACGTGATTCAACCTCGTTTAGCACACTATCCACTGTCGGATATTGAACCCACTCGAAAATTTCCAATCATAGTGGAAAATGATGCTCATATCTATTGTACAATTTTATGCACAAACACGCCTATCATTTTACAAAATGTGTTGTTTCATATTCCTTCTACTTGGTAGTGGTTAAAGGAGTTGATGTTGTCTTGAGAATTGAATGGTTGCACACTCTAGGATTAGTGATATCTTACTTTGCAATTTCCTCTATGACATTTAATATGGGTGATAACATTATAACCCTTCAAGGGGACAGTAGCACCACCATTACACCCTCCACTCTTCAACAATTATCCCGTCTAATGCACACCAATTCTATTGCCTCCCTACACACAAACATGTTTTTTCCCTCACACTCCACTATAAACCAATCCCCCCAAACTACTTACAATGCCCACCCACACATCTGAAGCTTGATCACCAATTATAATGTTGTACTTCAAAATCCACATGGTCTACCCCCAAACTGTTCCTATGACCACTCCATTCCACTATCAGCTAATTCTGCCTCATTTTTAATCAAACCATATCATTACCCACATTCCTAAAATGAAGTTATGATATTAATGATCCAAGACATGCTTAAGGAATGCATTATAGGCCCCACTACTAACTCATTCTCCTCCCCGCTGCTATTGGTTACAAAAAAGAATGACACTTCACACTTTAATGTGGACTATATGAGATTATATTCCAATTCCCACTATTGATGAATTGGGTGGTGCGACATTTTTTCTTAGATTGGTTTACGATATGGTTTTCATTAAATCACTGTACAACCAGAAGACACTCATAAGACAATATTATGTACTTTTGATGATCATTACGAATTTTTAGTTATGCTATTTAGGTTGAATATTTCCCCATCATCTTTTCAAGATGCTATGAGTGGCCTCACTTACATCCTTTTGTACTTCTTTTCTTTGATGATATATTCATTTAGGATTCTAGAATATCATCTACAAAATTTGAGTATCCTATTGGACCAATTAGTTTCTAACAGTTTTATGCTAACTTATCCAAATGTGTATTTGGTGTACTGTCGGCTAGTTACTTAGGCCATATAATTTCACCAATAGGAGTTAAACAAGAAAAAATCACGGCAATGATAGAATGGCTACAACCATGTTCACACACAAGACTCGTGTGTTACTTAAGCCTTACCGATCTTTAGGAAATTTGTAAACCACTGTGCCACTTCCCTCATCGATTTACTCAAGTATCAATATTTTGCCTCAGTGGTAGAAGCACATGTTGCCTTTACTAAATTACAAAATGCTATGTCAACCACCCCAGTGTTACATCTTCCTAATATTTCACTGTCATTTGATGTGGAAACCAATGATTCAATTGTTGCCATTGCACCATTCTCTCCCAAAGGGGTTATCCACTAGCCTTTTCAACAAGAAAACTTCCAGTTGCATGCAACATGCCTTGGACTATGTCCTTGAGATGTTCACTATAACAAAATTAATCAAAAAATGGTGTTAGTATCTAATTGACCGAAAATTTAACATATACATAGATTAACAAAGTCTGAAGCATGTCATGACCAAGGGGTTTCACAAAACATAGTAACATAAATGGGCTACCAAACTCATCAGGTTTGAATATGAAATTAAGTACATGATCGATGATCTAATCAAGTAGTGGATGCCCTCTTTAGATGCCACATGGAGGAATTAACCATATACTCTTCCATTGCCTATACTTTTCCACTAATAATTGATAAGCTCTGGTCATGTTACATTATGTCGGAAGGACAAATAGTTGTAAAAAATGAGTCAGATATTGATTGGGATTCCAAGTTCCATTTTTCACAAGGACTACTATTCTATTAGAACATGACGTTCATACTTGATATCGACAATAAGCATTCGTCATTGATGAGAGAGTTCCATGAGATGCCAATCGTTCGCCATTATGAGTGGAAACCTACCCTAACACACCTTAAGACACATTGTTACTACCTCAACATTTGCTTGGGGGGTTAAACAACATATTCATTGTTGTGCAGTTTATCAGTATAAAAGTATCGGTCACAAAAGTATCAGTGGTTATTACAACCACAAAAAATCGCATAAAACGTTTGGGAGGATCTGCCCATGGATTTTTAATTCACATACCCTCGTCCAATGGTCACACTGTGATTTGGGTGGTGGTGGACCAACTCACCAAGTATGCTCACTTCATTTCCCTTCTAAATCTGGATGGAGCTTTTTAAGCTTTTGGGTACATCACTATACTACAAAATCACCTATCACCCCTAATCTATTTCACCGGCTCTCACCTAACTAAGTGATTTTCCCATATGTCCCTACAAAAAAGAGTACAAATGTCAGCTACCTTCAAATAGTCTCAAACATGCACAACAAAGGATGAAGTCACAAGAGATTATGGAAGAAAGGACATTACCTTATGTTAGGAGTCCCACATTGAGTAGAATAGCAAACTCAATGTGGTACTTAATTCATGAGGCAATCCCACCTAATAGGCTTGTCTTTTGGGTTGGGCTCTCTTCATATGCTTAAGTCCTAACATTGGCCTCTTTCATTGAGATTTGTGTCACAGAAATGGCTACCTATAGGTTAGATTAAGGTACATTACTGAATACTGATAGGTGAATGAAGCCGCCAAAAAAAGAAAGGGCTACCATCACGTCAATGTTGATAGAGTAAAAGTCGTTGAGGACGTTGATCCTTAAAGAGGGCAACAATATTAGGAGTCCTACATTGAGTAGAATAGCAAACTCAATGTGGTACATAAGTCATAAGGCTCTATCACCTAATAGGTTGGCCTTTGGGGTTGGGCTCTCCTCATATGATTAAGTCCTAACACCTTCCATGCTGGTGATTGGGTTTTGTTACACTTCCAACCATACTAGTTAATCTCAATTGCACATCGCAGATCTCAAAAGTTGGGTCACTACTTCTACGGGTCGTTTCATATTACTCGTCGTATCGATCCTATCGCGTATGAGAGATTTCCATGTCTCATTACTGAGATGTTCCATAAACCTTGTCTTCCATGTCTCATTATTTATACGATTCCATAGGGACCCCATAATCTAGTTCGTGGCCCTACCTAGTGAGTGCTCCTCCAAAGAAATAACTGCGGACCATCACCACTTCAAATAATTGTAAAAAAACCATAGGGAGCCACAATCAGTGCTCCAAATCTTCAGTCTAGCAAACCACGATCTATAGAGGTTGAAACTGTGGAAGATAAATGGCTACAGAAAAAAGGAACTCACATCAACTATGAAGAATGATGGGAAGAGAGGAGATATACAATAGACTATAATTATTGAGGATACTCCAGAGATTTTATACATAATCATTATGCATTGTCTGATCTCTCATTTCCTTCTAACCCACATGATTTTATGGACGATTCTATTGAGGCATTATGGCATTCATCTTTTGGTGCCTCAAACAACATGCCCACGTTGATTCCTTCTCATCTCCCAAATCCATCGTCCATTCAGAAAGTGGAAAATGCTCCAATCCACGATCCGCTGTCCATGCATGACAAATGGAGTCCATAAATTACTAGCCATTTTGCACTCCCACTTGATGGCATATCAAATCTGTATTTGTATGCTAGTCGAGCAACTAACCATGCGTACATGGTGCCTCTTCATGGATTGGGTGATGATAGAAGCCCAACTCTAGTTGATAATGATGAAGACCCACCTAGGCCCATGAGGGTTAAACAGAATCCCAATTGGCAATCTAATTCTGTTATGGAATATTAAATATATTTTTAGTTCATGTTAAGACTAAAAATGGGCATGCATTATTATACCAACTTGTTGAAAGGTTATCTCGGTGTTTATTTTAGTTGGAAGTTTTCTCCTCTCAACAAATCGTCCTGACAATAGTGTCAATTTGTTGAAAGATTAATACTCTAATTTTCGTTATGTTCCTTTTGTAAGTAAGAGAACTCGGTTTTATTCTTTGTTCGCCATCTCGGCTTTGTTGAAATAAATTCCAACGCCGGTATAATGGTTTCAAGAATATTCCAGTTACAACTTACTTTCTTAATAATCATGTGAATAAGTCATTC
>NC_032014.1:17403098-17415647 GCF_001865875.1 Lupinus angustifolius
ATGAGCCATCCATCCAAGGATTGGAGGCTTGAGTTCCAAATGAGAGTACAAAATTGATTTTTGTATCTCATTTGCCTTCTCCTTTTCTCCTCTTGAATTCTATGAAAAACTACTCTAAAACTAGCCTAAAAACTACCTAAAATGAAAGGAAATGAAGAGGAATCAACTAGGAAGAGTTTAGAATGAATGTACAATGTTTTACAAATGATAATTTCGTGCCTTTTATAGGCCAAAGTGTTGGATGCTCAGCTGCCTTGTTTGGCAGCTAAGTTGCTCACCTTTGGCCCCTATGAAGAGCCACTTTGGCCCCTACTTGACCCCTATGGTGGGCTAGGTTACATGCATGGTGACACCTCCTCCTTCTTGTCATAGCCTTATGTCATCCATGAGGTCATGTTCTTGGCCTTTAAGCAAAGAAAAAGTAAGATGTTCCATGATTTGACCAAAAATTCACTTTTCTGGTGCGTCAGCCGCTTAGCCCACCTGTTTCAGCAGCTTGGCTGACTTGGTTTCCCGCTCAGCTGCATGTTTCAGCCGGTCAGCTGACTGGTTCCACGCTCAGCTGCCTGTTTCAGCAGCTTAGCTGACCTGGCCTAGTGCTTGGTGCTGGCTGACCTGGCCTGGTGCTTGGTGCCTGGCTGACCAAGCCTGGTGCGGACCTGGCCTGTTGCTTGGTGCCTGGCTGACCTGGCCTGGTGCTTGGCTTGGCTAGACAGCTTTGTGCTTGATTTCTTCATGGTGAAGCAACCTTTTTTCCTTTGGTTTGTTACTTGAGTTTTGTTGGTTGTTTGGCGCTTTTGGGCTGTTTTTTTAAGTTAAGGTAAGCATTTGATTTTTTGCAAGTTGCCTTGCCGACCTTAACATAGGTTTCTTCAAGACGAAGTAAGCTACCTTTCTTCAAGGATAAGTAACCAAATTAAGCACATAGCATGTCATGCTTTAACTTGATTACTTTTAGCAATTCATTTCCAACTTTTGTCTTGAATTTTGGCTTGAATTCTTATCCATATTTGAATTTATTCTTTAATATTCAATTTCCTACAAAAATCAAAGAAAACTTGGACAAGAATTAATAAAGAACCAATTTATTTAATCATGCAAAATTCACCTAAAAAGTGTTAATTTAAGTTGGTTTTCTAAAATTTGCATAGTGATTTTCTACAATTTGCATAGGATAAGTGTCATAGAATGATGGTGAAAAGTGTATACTTTTGGCACTTATCACAACTCCAATAGTGGTAAAATTTATCTAGCTTCTGTATTTATCTTTATCACATTTGTCAGACGGAGGCTATGAGCGAAAAATTAATTTCCCTTACCTTATTTTCCATCATTGTTACTCCTCTTTTATTAGTTAAATTGTTGAACCCCCATCAATATATTTCCTATCTTGCTTGTTCTTTTTATGAACATTCATATGCAACTATATAGTTTTATTCTTTCTTAATGGTAGACCTAGTTGATTAAGTTTCTCATTCTAGATTTATATTAAAATCAATGAACCAAATCTGAATAATTGCACCATTGTTTTTATTCACAACAATATTCAAGCTGAAGCAATCATTACTTGATATTATTTATCGTCTAACTCATAATACAATATTCATAACTCAATGTGATTTATAATTACTCAATGCGAACAACTAATTTTGACCGAACTATTTTTACATACTTAAAAAATGGTTTCAAGGGAAAATTGTAATTTTATGATTTTTATATAAAGTCAGATAATTGTTTGTACTCAATTATAGGTATTACAATAAATTTTACGATTTTATAAAGTCATTAATAAATGTTTGTCTAAAAGGGACATTATGATAATTTTTTAGGTTTATAAAGTTAAATAAATCATTTTTATCAATCTGAGATCTTCTAAGTTTTCTTTGTGACTTTTTAAAATTAGTATAATATTTTACTCACAAAAAAGACATGAATTTTTAACTATTTAGATGTCCCAAAATAATTTTATTATCTTTGATAATTGGATTCTTAATTAGCAGATACAAAACTTTTGGTTAATAACAAATAGTTTTATTTTAACTAATTCATTATGTTAAAATATTTTTTAATTGTGACATATAAAATACATTGCTATAAGTAGTCAAAAAAGAATAAAAAAAGAAAGAGAGAATATCCAAAAATAAGCTTCAAAAATCTATGCCTCATCATAGGCCTTAGCTTCCTTACAACTTTGTTTTCTTTTACTCATTTAATTTCTCGAAATCTATGTTAGTTTCTCCCTCAAAGCCACCATGAGACGCCGCACTTTGATTTGTGTGTGCAATTAATCAACATAGAAATCTACGCCTCATCGTAGGCCATGTGGCATATTTCATAGGGCTTTGTCTTGCATGCCTATTGGTCAATCACCATTTCTCGGTCTTCATTACTTTTGATTAGGTCAATCATTGGTCGGTCAGCTTTTCTACCCACAACATTTGTGTCTCCACTTTTCTCAACAAGTGGTCATCTTCATGTTTTCCCCAACATTGCCACTGCTAGTTCCCTAGCTTTTTATGTAAATTCGCTCTAACTCACTAGTGGTGGGAATACAGGCCAGCCTAGCCTAGCCCGCCTTTGGCCCGTCAGAATATAGGCTGGCTCGGCCCGACCCTTATTGTTAAAATGGCTCAAAATGTCAGCCCAACCCATATTTTACAGGGTTGGCAGGCCGACGAGCTGGCCTGTTTTTTTTTTCTTTTTAAAACACAAATAAAGATTTTAGACAAAAATAAGTAATTCACATGTCTCATAAATATCTTTTAAAACAAAAAATCATAAACAAAAGATACAATCTCATCATAAGATAACACATTATTTCAAAACTTGTAAAATCTAAACAATAAACCAACATAGTCTTAAACTTTTTAGACTTCTAGTTTACAATAAAGTTTTTAACTCCTAAGTTTTAAAAAGTGCATCAGAACCAAAACTATTATATTATAAATCAATCACAATAAAGTATATATATTACTCAATTCAATTGGAATTTGACTACATTAAAAATATAAATTCAAACTCAGTTGAATTCAATTAATTTTCCAAAAGGAATCAAAATCAGTAATTCTATTTGAGTTTCCAATTTTGAATTTCAATTAATTAAATGTTTAAATTTGGTTCAAACACCCCTAGTTGTCACTGAAACTTCACCTTTATCTAATAACAAGTACAGTAATTGGATAAGAGTGAAGATCATAGATAAATACAAAATGAGATATTAAATGTTCATTTTGCAAGGAGAAAGAATAATTACATGTTTTTTTATAGCATCCAAACATAAGCTAAAATTATACAAGTTTAATTTTAATTGCAATGAACAACATGATAGACAAATGAACTTTAATCTTAATGTTGGCCCGTTTGGCTAGCCCGTCCCGACCCTCCATGACCCGCCTAAAAAACGGGCTTCCAAAACGGGTTGAATATGGGCTTTTGGGTTAAAACCTCCAGCCCAGCCCGCTAAAAATACCTATCTAAACGGGCTGGCCCGTCGGGCCAAGCCCATTTGCCATCCTATAACTCAGCATGTGTTCGTTTGACAACAGGCCACACCACACCGAATGACTCAACTAGTGAAGGTGAAAGTTTTCTTCTTATTTAATTTCAGATTAATTTATTTTTTCCCTTTTATTTATTTATTCTTTTTATGATTATTACTAGTTAAATAATGTATTTTTTAAATAGATAATAGTAGTATTAAATCCTTTATTTTATAATATTATAATTAAATAATTAAACTAATTAAAAATTAATAAAAATATATAATTCAAAAACCCACATGTATTCTCTATACATCTTTTTGAATTATTTATATTAGCGTGTCGACTAGCATTCTATGCCGATCACTCACATTAAACTCGATAGAGAGTGTAAGTTTAGAAGATAACATGTGGTAGTTAATATGATACACACAAAACTTATGCGAATTTCTCATTTTGTGCCTCGAATAATCATTATATATGTTCACTACGCCAGAGTTGCCATTCAACAACATTTATTTTAGATGTATAACAACACTTTCGGGCGCTTTCTTTTTTACCGCAGTAGTATATGGTCATCATTAACAACGCTTCACAAACGCTATTGTATTTATCATATACTACAGCGCAACACAAAAAGTGTTGTCATATAGTGCACCAACACAACAATGCATCATCCACAAAGCGCTGTCATATATTCTTATATAAACAGCACATTTATAGGTCTTATTAACAGCACTTATTGTCGTGATGTTGGCATTCATATGTTTAACAGCGCCGTAGCAAAAACGCGTTGTTGTATTATTCATAAATTTTCTACAACAACACCTTAATACAATAACACATCACACACATATTGATGTTGTATTAATAATGAATAACAACACTTTTTTTATAGAAAGCGTTGTTGTAGTTATCCCATACAACAACGCCTTTCAGGGCTTCCCCTAGAATTCGCTGTTGATTTATATAAATTAATACTTGTGTATACATTTATTAGCAGAATATACATTCTCAATAGCACAGACATTTATACATTTTGAACAAAACAAACATATTAATACATGTCAGAAATATGTTTTATTAAACATCAATACAATACAAAATACAAACAATGAAAACATGTCAATTATGTTTTGACAGAGTACATAATTATAAATAAAAAAATTACATAAATTACAAAGAAATTAAACAATATTATACAAATTATAAACAATCAAAATTAAGCTAGAATTATACAAAGAGTACTTGCATCTACTTTTTCCTTTTCTTTAATTGTTTTTGTCTTACAGGGTCATCCTTGTTTGGAGGAGCATATTGATTTACCCAATGCCCTTCATCGTGATCATCTCTTGTATATAAATCATCATCCGCAGTTGAACCACTCTGATGCGACTCATATATCTCATAAAAGGATCATCTTCATCAATATCTTCATATTCTTGGTCATCAATATTATTGACGATTATTTTGTTAGTTAAAATAACAATGGACCATTTCATATCAGCTGGTTCACTAACATAGAATACTTGTTGAGCTTGTGATGCTAGAATAAATGGCTCATCTTTATATCCTGGCATATTAAGATCCACTTGCATTAACCCTAACTCATCAACTCGAAAGTCATTGTTATTATCAACCCACATACAATAAAAAACCAGCATCAGAAATATTGTGTGATCCAATTCCCATATGCGTTCAATCACTCCAAAGTATGACATGTTCGCCTATATTGGGTTTCTATCTTTTGCACTTGACATGTGTAAAGTTCGAGCAACAAGAGTCACACCACTATTTTGCATTTTACTTTGATCATCTTGTTTTTCGTATAAAATGTGAACTCATTACTTAGGTAACCAGTGTAGGATAAGACATGAAGGCTTGGACCATTGGCTAACCATTTCAATCTTTCGGAAACCGAATGTGCATTTATATTCAACTCCTCATCAATGTGATTTTTTAGCCACTTTATGAAACACCGATTATGCTCTTTGGAAATCCAATTTTCAATTTTTATTCTTACTTGGGTAACACTTCCTTAGCATCTCGTTGTGTGTTTCAATATATGGCTCAACCTCGTCGGCATTATGTAAAACATGTAAGAACCATTGCTCCAATTCGATTCTTGTTATAGTCAATATTTCATTCCCAGTAATACCTTCAACAAATGGTTTTTTGCATATCAAGGCTTTGGAATGCCCATGAAATCACCATTGGTAAGAGGTATCTGGTACAAAAATGAAGAGCTACTTCAACAATATATCGCTTCATAATACAACCCTCTAGTCTTGATCGGTTCTTCACATACCCTTTTAATGTCTTCATATAATGCTCAAAGGGGTACATCCATCTCATATAGGAATGGCCACATAGTTATATCTCTCGAACAAGATGAATGCTTAGATGAACTATTACGTCAAAAAAAGAAGGTCGGAAATACATTTCAAGCTCACACAAAGTCAAAATAATATATCTTTGCAATGTAGGTAATTTCTCAGGGTCAACCACTTTGTTACAAATTTCCTTGAAGAAAAAGCATAACCTAGTTATGGTTCCTCGAACTTTTTCAGGTAGAATTGGTCGTATTCCAATAGGAAAGAAATGCTTCATAAGTACATGACAATCATGAGACTTAAGACCTTTTAACTTGAGGTATCATCGATACGAGATTCTGAATGTTGGAAGAGTACCCTTCTGGAACTTTAACACCATGAATAAATTTACAAAATTCCATTTTCTCCTTCCTCGACAAAGTATAAGCTGCTAGAGGTAGAAATGTACGTTTTCCCTTCATTATCTGCCCCAATTCCTTTCTTATTCCCATACTAACCAAGTCCAACATTGCATTCAAGCCATCTTTGGTCTTACTAAGGACATTGAGTAAGGTACCAAAGAGACTTTCAAACACATTTTTTTCAATATGCATAACATCGAGGAAATGTCTTACATATAATGTACTCCAATATGGCAATTCGAAGAAGATTGACCTTTTCTTCCATCCACTTGTGAAATTTATTTTGAAAAAGGTTTACCGAAGTTAGTATTCAAACCCTTTAGCTTTTGAAATATTTGGTCACCTATCAACGGCAAAGGAGCACGACCTTCTTCATTGTTTCCATCAAATGCTTTTCTCCATCGCCGATAATGATGATCTGAAGACAAAAGTCTACGATGGCCAAGGAAGACATTTTTCTTATAGTGTTCCAACCTCATTGAATGAGTATTGTGACATGCAAAATGTCCTTTTGTACTATATCCAGACAGATTACCATATGCAGGGAAATCACTAATTGTGTCGAACAACAGCCCTCAAGTTGAAGCTTTCTTCCCTATATGCATAATATACATTTATGCTTGTCTCTCACATTTGCTTAAAGTCTTCAATTAATGGAGTCACACATATGTCTATTCCTGGTTGTTTAGGTCCATAAATTAACATAGATAACATCACATATTTGCGTTTCATGCATAGAGAAGGAGATAGGTTGTATATCACCAACATCACTGGCCATGTACTGTGGGAGCAACTTTGAACACTATGTGGGTTAATTCCATCCGTTGACAATGTAAGCCATAGATTTCTTGATTCTTGACCAAAACTAGGATAGTTGTGATCAATTTTTCTCCATTGAGGAGAACCTGCAAGATGTCGAAGCTTGCCATATTTAATCCTTTCTTCATCATGCCATGTCAACTTCTTTTCATCTTTGACATTGCTAAACATACGCTTAAATCTTGCTTTGATTGGAAAATATCATACAACCTTTTTGGGAATATAGTCTTCATTCTTCTATCATGATGCATTACGTTTAGGGCAAAACTTTAATGAAGCATACTCATTAAAAAATAAGATGCAATCATTTTCATAAGCATGTATCCTAGTATATTCCATGCCTATGTAACGTAACATTTTTTTGCATCATAGGTTCGAGAAGGGAGCACATTATCTTCCGGCAACATATCCTTCAGAAGTGCAAGCAAGTCAGTGAAACTCTTATTAGTCTATCCATTAACAGATTTCAACTTATACAACCTTGACACTTCTGCCAATCTTGTGAATTTAGTACAACCATAATATAATAGTATCTCAGCATCACTTATCAACTGCTGAAACATCTTAGGACAATCTTGAAGATCCTCTTCAACAATGTTTGCCATTTCCTCGAAATGGTCGTCTTCATATGCATTTGTGTAATTGTCTTTCATTTGCATCTCATCATCACAATCCATAACGTCTCTCGTCTCACAATGTCTTGTCCAACATGTGTAACTTTGATCAATATCGTGACACACAAAATGAACTTTTAACTCATTTGGAGTAATTCGATTTGAGTAACAACATCTTAAGCAAGATTAGGATTTTCAACATTCTCAATTTCAAACCTAACAAATGGTTTCACTTCTTCTTCTTACTCATTCGTCAATCAATTGACACACATCCATTTTCGATTCATTTTCTATTAAGAAAAATATAATAAGCATAAATCCCTAAATCTTGGAGTTAAGCTCACCAAATAGAGCAAATGCATTATTATGTAATTAAAAATGGGGGAATCGTAACTTAAAATATAAGCTAAATGAGCCAGAACTCAGAAACCCCAACTCATTACAAGCTAAATGAGTGAAATCACTTTCACTCATTTATAAGGAAAATATTTGTAACTCAATAAAAGCTAAATATAATGTAATTAAAAAAAACAAATAACTATATGAAAAACTCACTTTCAATTCGGCGTTGAATACATTAATGATGATTTTGAGGTTAATCGAGTGAAGGATTTTTTAAATCGGTGTTAAATAATTTTCGTGTAAAATAAGTGAAAGATTTTCGGTGTTGAATGAGTGAATGATTTTGAGGTTGAATGATTTTTGAGGTCGATTTTGGAGTAAATGCATTTCGCTGCGGAGTAAGTGAGTGTTGGGATTGCTGATAAATGTGTGAGAATGTGAGAACATTTAAATATTTTAGAGTCTGATAGTATCTTCATCAGCGCATAGTGAAGATGGCGCTATCAATGATATAAAATCAACAGCGCATAGTGAAGGTGGCTATGTCCATGATACCTAATCAACAACACAACTTTAAGGAAATGTTGTGGAAGAACTCCCATTCAAATATATATAATGTAAATGTTCCACAACACAATCTTAAGGAAACGTTGTGGGAAGATATAATAATTTTTTTAATAATTCATTTTTTTAATGAAAATCAAATTAATAATTACATTATGACATTCGATTAATGACAATTAATTAAATATATATAAAAATTAATAATGACAATAAGTAACATTCAAACAATTAATCGATTAAGCACTGTGTTAAGTAGAGGACATAGTTTTATTGATAATATCGACATCGCTTCTTACTGAATGAGTTGTTGTATAGCTAAAATAGAATAAATGAGAGATAAGTATTCAACAGTTTTTTTGTGAATGCGTTCTTATATTCAATGTTATCAACAACGTTGTTTGGTGAATGCGTTGTTGAATTCAATGTAATCAATAATGTATTGTTAAAAAAATGTTGTTGTATTGTTATAACAATATCGCAATAAAAAAAGTGACGTCGAAGACCATTATCCCTAATTCTACACAGTTATGCACACAACAAAAAATAACCTGCATGCATACAGAAACAGAACATAACAACAAAATGAATATATGAACACAACTAAATTTATATATTGAACATTAATTACACTGTAATATTTACATTGAATTGAATTCCCTAAGCTACAATTTGTGCTACAATCTAGGCTACATTAACTAAATTACATTGAATTCCCTAAGCTACAATTTGTGCAAAACTAATCTACTATACATTTAGCTATGATTTGTCAACAGAAATAAGCACAAAGTGAAAGTGCAAGTGTCAATATAGCACTTAGTTTGCCTATGTTTTGATGAAGATAAAGGAATTAGTGAAAGCTTAAAGATAACTCAACAAATCAACATGTCAAAGATTCAAGAGCTTCATATCTAAACTAGAGTCTTAGATATGTGTCTTAGATATGTGTCTTAGTTATTGAGTCTAGGTTAGGTAAACATAGATGCAAATCTCACAAGTTCTGAAAATTATCATATCATTTACATGAGACATGTCATCTAGCTTATTTTATATTCATGCATTAATCATACATGTTATTTGTGCATTTTAGGCATAACATAATGGTAAAACATATATAGTTGATAAGTATAACATATAGGCAGTTTACCATTTAATATCTTAACTGAAAATATGTCAGTTAATCGATTAAGTAAGGCTCTAATCAATTAACGTGAAAACAGTTTTAATCAGTTTCAACATATAACTAAAAAATAGAATTCAGTTATTCTTAACAGTTCCTTAATCGATTAACAGGGTACTTAATCGATTAATTGGGCATAAAACACCTTTTCTATATAAACTGTGGTTTTACACCATGATTCATTCATTAATTTTTAGAATTGCTACGTTGCATATTTTCGTGCTTATTGTATGTCATATTGGCAGAGAGAATTGCATGTGAGAATAGTGAGAGATAGTATCATGCTTAGGGATTAAAATGTCATCCATGCCATGTGATTAAATGTGTTCATCATTCTATCTTATCTTGCATGATTCTTTCAAATCTTTTAGAGATTTCTTAGGGTAGAAATTACGTGTTCTTCATGATTTTGATCTTATACATGTTCATAATAATTTGTGAGATTTGTATAGGGTTTATAGCTTGTTCTTAATTATAATATTTGAGCTATTTTGTGCTTCACATTACTCTATTTTTGTTGTATTTTTGTGACAAGGAAAGTCATCTCTTGGTGTCGTACCACCAACGAGATACAGAAAGTATTTACCAAGACTTGGAGGTCTTAAGTTTAGAACATACTCTTGGCTGGGGCTGGATCATATGAAAGGTTTTCCTAGGCGATAAGTGAGGTCAAACCAAGGTAGAGGTTCTGGGAATTCAAGAATGTAGCGTTCAAGGTCCTTTAATTAGAAGTGTGTACATAATATACATTGACTTCAATTTTAGTGAAGAAAATCTCTAAAATCGGAAGGGGATGACTGGATGTAGTTTTGCAGTGGACCGCAAAACGAATCCGTATAAAAATCTTGTTGCAGGTTGTTTCTTACCCTTATCTCTTTACTGTTTTAAGTTGTTTTTAATTGCCTATTGTAGCTGATAATTTGAATATAGTAACTCTGTCATATAAAGATCATTTATGTTCAAAACTATATGTTATATCATTTCTGTATAATTTGTAAGTGACTGTATAATTGAGCCATTCAGCAATTGTCTCTTAAGTGCGATTTAATCGATTAAGGCAATCCTTTAATCAATTAACTATGTGATTTTCCAAAAGAGGGTTTTGGTGCGAATAGCGGTAAGTGGGAACCGTGACACATATTCAACCCCATTCCTAGGTGTATTCTGTCACTGATACATATTATTTCTATCTTCTCTCTTTCTCAACCCAAGTAAAAAAAACATCTATAATGATTATTAGAGGTACAAAATGGGAAATTTGCATAAGTTTTATGTATATCATATCAACAATCATATGTTATATTCTAAATTTTCACTCTTTATTGAGTTTATATATTGCATTATATATTAGAAAAAATAAAAAATGTGGGTGACCAACACGGAGTGTCGGTCGACACGCTAGTATATATAATTCAAAAACCCACGTGTATTCTCTGTACATCTTTTTGTATTCTTTATATTAATTAATATTTTTTCAATTTAATATCCTAGATAACTTTAAATTGGATAAATATATGTGTATGTACTGCACTTTCTATTTTTATTTTTCTGTCACGTGCATTATCATCAGCTACATATATTATTAAGATATATATATATATATATATATATATGACCCGGGTAACATGTCTTTGTGTCTAGTAATCCATGCATGCAAATTTAAGTTAAATGCAATTTATAGTTAATACAACCAGCCTATTATGATTTATTAAATCTTTTTCTATTTCTATTTCTTCTAAGCTCTCTTTCAAAAAGCGATGTCAATTCCCACGAGACTGTCCAATTATTCACAAAATAATATAATGGTTTTAAAAGAGGCAAGTTTAATTGTTTGAGATATTGGTTTCTCTTAGATTAGTTGTTAGGTTGAAGGTAGAGTAAAATTTAATTTGTTGTCATCTTTCTTATTGATATGAATATGAGAAAAAAATCTGTATTTTGAGAAGACAGCGATAGAGCTAGTTTGTTTATTGGGTATGGAGTCTACAAATAGGAGAGGAGGAAGACCAACGCAATCTAAGATTATTTCATTAGAGTTCTTTAATAACTTCTAATGTCGGAACTCCAAGGTGTAAATTTAGTGGTGTAAGGCCCTACTAGATCTCTAGAATGATTAAAAGGTCAAGAGTTTGATTTTTAGGAGTAATACTTATTGGGAGTGACAACTATATACCTCGTAAGGGATTAGTTCCTTACCCAAAAGGTGAGGGGATAACTTTGGTAGTACCAAAATATTTTGTATTGTTTGTGACAAGTTTGTAATTTTGAAAGTATCCAAAATGAAATTTCTATGTTGTTTATTGTTGCATTAGTATGTGTTCCTATCCGGCGAACCAAAGGTCATGTTTAGACGCCGAGGTGGCCCCGCTTGTAGGGACCACCGAAGTTGGCCCAGGAGACAACATGCCTTCCGTACTCCACCAACCTACCTGCCAGCGCAACAGACGGGTTGCAGAGCAGGCTAAGAGACAAGAAGGGCACAGTGTACGACCCAACAGGCCGCCTGACACGGGAAAAGCATCTCCAGACAGCACCTTCGGTCGGCCACGCGTCGCACCACCAGCCAAGAGCCCAAGGTCAACTCTCACCCCTATAAATAGAAGTATCTACCAACAGGAAGTATCTTAACCTCAACTCCTAGACTCTCTAATATTATTCTTCTTGTCACTCACTCTCTACTTCATATACTGACTTGATCGTCGGAGAACCTTTTCAGGTACCTCCACCGACGGGTCCAAACTCTTTGCTGCCTTCAGTCACCCTGGCGATCGCTTCCTACCTCTTCATCAACATCTAACTCATCATTGTCCGTACTCTTGT
>NC_032014.1:17415747-17417536 GCF_001865875.1 Lupinus angustifolius
CCCGAATCTTGCAAGAAGTCCTTTCCACTCACCTTGTCCAACTCCCACGCCCCCGCCCTACTAAGCCCGGCCCACTAGACCGATCCAAATATTGTGACTACCACAGTATGTTCGGCCACCTAACCAATGATTGCACTCAGCTCCGAGATACTATTGAAGACCTCATACAGGCAGGTCACCTGCAACGATTTATCGCAGGTTTAGAGCAGCGCCGGCGGTCACCACAGCCCCGCCGCCCAGAGCCACCAAGAAGACGGTCCCCCCCGCAGTTTCAACAACGACGACCTACTCCACGCCCTCAACCGGATAGGCCCCGAGCAGACAATCGGCGCCCGCGGAGCCCGGTCGATATCAACACCATCTCCGGGGGTTTTGCCGCCGGAGGGACCTCGAGGACCGCCCAAAAAAGATACGTAAGAGAGGTGATGCACGTTGCTTCCAGAGACCAGCAGAGACAACATTACAGATCCACCCCCCCCCATCACTTTTGACGACCGTGACTACGAAGGTGTCGTCCGAGGCCACGATGACCCTCTTGTCATCACCGCCAAACTCAACAACAAAAAGGTTAGTCGCCTGTTTATTGATCAAGGTAGCTCGGCTGACGTTATTTTTCAGGATCTGTTTGACAAAATGGAATTCCGGGACCGCGACCTCCTACCTTATGACGGACAGTTGGTCGGATTTTCCGGCCAGGGAATCACTCCCAGGGGATACGTGGAGATTTGGCTTACTGTGGGCGACCACCCCATGAGCAGAACCGTCCAAACAAAATTCCTGGTCGTCCACTGTGATTCTGCATATAACGCCATTATTGGCCGCCCAACTTTGAACAGGCTGGGAGCCATCGTCTCAACACCCCACCTCTGCATGAAATTCCTCTCCATCAATCTCCAAGTCTGCACCGTCAAAGGAGACCAGCACTCAGCCCGCAGCTGCTACCAGATGAGCCTCCGCCCCCATTTCACCAAGCCGCACGTTCCTCCCTCCAAAAGACCTCGGAGCGTGCAGATGGTGGAGTTGGACGTCCGGGCGGACGAAGGGGACCTACGACCACAACCACAAGGAGACAAAACAGCTCTGCAACTGGGCCAATCACCAGGGCAGGTGGTATACCTTGGCAGCTCTCTCCCATCAAATCAAAAGTCCCGACTGGAAGCGGCGCTGAAGGCCAACCAGGACCTCTTCGCCTGGTCTGCAGCAGATATGCCAGGCATCGACCCTTCTTTCGCCTGCCACCGACTGACGACAAAACCAGGGGCCAAACCAGTGGCGCAGCGAAGACGAAAGATGGGAACGGACAGGGCTAAAGAAGTTGTTGCTAAAGTAACCGAGTTGTTAGAGGCGGGTTTCATCCGCGAAATCACCTACACCACATGGTTGGCAAATGTCGTCCTGGTGAAAAAGCCCTCAGGAAAATGGCGGATGTGCGTGGACTACACCGACCTCAATAAGGTATGCCCTAAAGACCCTTATCCTCTCCCAAACATTGATCATTTGGTGGATAATTCTTCAGGATATCAGTACTTGTCCTTCATGGACGCCTACTCCGGCTACAATCAGATCCCGATGTACCCTCCGGACCAAGAGAAGACTGCATTTATTACTGACCGGGCCGCCTACTGCTACACGGTCATGCCTTTCGGTTTGAAGAATGCAGGAGCAACTTATCAAAGAATGATGAGCAAAGTATTCGCCGGGCAGACCGGAGAACACATGGAGGTCTACATGGACGATATGATCGCCAAAAGCCTCCCCGACGAGGATCATATCGCCATCTTGGACAGCA
>NC_032014.1:17417636-17419050 GCF_001865875.1 Lupinus angustifolius
AACCACTGTATTTTTTGCTTACACCCAAAGGGCCGGTCTTCGCCCCCTTTGCCTGGTGCCACTATATTTCCTGCTTACACCCAAAGGGCCGGCCTTCGCCCCCTTTGTCTGGTGCCGACTACATTTTCTGCTTACACCCAAAGGGCCGGTCTTCGCCCCCTTTGCCTGGTGCCACTATATTTCCTGCTTACACCCAAAGGACCGGCCTTCGCCCCCTTTGCCTGATGCCGACTACATTTTCTGCTTACACCCAAAGGGCCGGTCTTCGCCCCCTTTGCCTGGTGCCACTATATTTCTACACCACATGGTTGGCAAATGTCGTCCTGGTGAAAAAGCCCTCAGGAAAATGGCGGATGTGCGTGGACTACACCGACCTCAATAAGGTATGCCCTAAAGACCCTTATCCTCTCCCAAACATTGATCATTTGGTGGATAATTCTTCAGGATATCAGTACTTGTCCTTCATGGACGCCTACTCCGGCTACAATCAGATCCCGATGTACCCTCCGGACCAAGAGAAGACTGCATTTATTACTGACCGGGCCGCCTACTGCTACACGGTCATGCCTTTCGGTTTGAAGAATGCAGGAGCAACTTATCAAAGAATGATGAGCAAAGTATTCGCCGGGCAGACCGGAGAACACATGGAGGTCTACATGGACGATATGATCGCCAAAAGCCTCCCCGGCGAGGATCATATCGCCATCTTGGACAGCATTTTCCAACAGCTCCGCAAACACAACATGCGATTGAACCCCGAAAAATGTACTTTCGGCGTAGAAGCAGGCAAGTTCCTCGGTTTCCTTCTAACCAGCCGGGGAATTGAAGCGAATCCATCCAAGTGCCAGGCAATCTTGGACATGAGAAGCCCCCGCACCGTCAAAGAGATCCAACAATTAAACGGGCGGCTAGCCGCGTTGTCCAGATTCCTCCCATCCGCAGCCAAGCATTCGCTGCCGTTATTCCAATTGTTAAGGAAGGATAAAAAGTTTGAGTGGAGTGAAAGTTGTGAAGCGGCGTTCAACACTTTCAAGAAATATCTATCCGCCCCTCCTATTCTCTCCAAGCCACTTCCAGGAGAAACCCTATATGTATATCTGGCCGTATCCGACGGGGCGGTGGCGGCCGCATTAATCCGCGAAACGGCAGAAGGTCAAAATCCAATCTACTTCACAAGCAAAGCCCTACAAGGCCCGGAGTTAAAATACCAAAAGCTGGAGAAAGTGGCGTATGCGTTGTTGGTCGCAGCACGAAGATTACGCCAGTACTTCCAATAAAAACAGCACTCCCTTTGGCATTCCGCAGCAAGACGGGCAACGGAACCTTGTCAAAGGCCTCCTTAGCATTGGCATTCAGGAGAGCCTGTTCAATAGCCCGATGGACGTGGACTTGGGAGATACGGTCCTGAGCCCCC
>NC_032014.1:17419150-17421681 GCF_001865875.1 Lupinus angustifolius
TGCCTTCAGTCACCCTGGCGATCGCTTCCTACCTCTTCATCAACATCTAACTCATCATTGTCCGTACTCTTGTGTTCTGATAAGAACAGTATGGAAATACATAGATTTGAAATTAGAGTTTGAGTAGAGTTGAGAAAGTTATAAGTTAGTTGTGAAGGGTATGATAATCTTTATATAAGGATTAAAAATTAATACTTTGTATGATAATAGAAAAATCAATTAATTTGTATAATTAGGAAAATTAGTAAATAGTATGTGAGGAATAAAAGAAAGATAAAACTTTGAAAGAAGAAAAAAAATATGATTCTCAGTTTGAGTATAATTGAGGATAAAAGCTTCTAAATTTTTTTTTTGATAATAGATAGATGTCCTTAGGTTCCCTCGATGATTAAGGATGGAAAATTGGAATTTGTTGACACTATATGGTAATCCATGCACTTGGAAATGTAGCAATGCTTGGGGCTTTGCCTGTAGTTTTTGGATCGCTAAGAATGCATTTTGATCTCGTCCTAAGGAGATGATGTAGTATAAATGTATTAGAGCTGAGACGACTAACTTGGATGATAGTTTGGGATAGATGGAAATCACTAAGTTAGAATCACTAAGTTAGCATCTTTAACTCGTTTGTCAGACTTGGCATGGTAAACGTATTTTGAGGGTGAGACAAATAACTTAGATGATATATTTGAAAAGGGAAATTGAGAAAATCTTAACTCAAACTTAATGAGCTAATTCCAATTAGTATGTATGCATTATATTTAGTATTTGAAGTTGGAGAAAATGGAAAGATACATTGATATAAATATTACTTGTGGATTTGGATAGGGGTGCCAATGAGGTGATTCGTCAAGAAAACTTGAGGGATTGCTTGAGTGAGATAGTTTAGTGAGAGTTTGGGTTCATTGTACGTATTAATCGAATAGTCTTACATGAAAACAGGGTGGTCTCTAATATCCATTTGAGCATTTCATGATTAGTAAAGAGGATTCTTGAACCAAACTAAACATAACACGTAAACACCTTAGATAGAGGTATTTGACAACAAAGATAACTATTACTTGTCACGATTTGGGTAATTTGTACTCCCAAATATTTTTCCTCTAGGTTCTTGACCTTCTAGCATTTTGATGGAGATTGGTTGGTTACATGTATAAGCATTTCCTGAAAGATAAATTAATTGGGCGATTTGAATATTCTACCTATAAGACATTAACTTCATGCATCTTTAGCATATGAATGACATTGGTTGATTATATATATGTTATGTGTTGTGTTATTTTAATGTTATACTCTATGTAATTCCACATTGTGTTCATCATAGTTGATTCTGACTTCATCTTGTATTTTCTTTTGTATGTACTATGTATATGCATAGGCTTGTTCCAGTTACATTATAGATATCCATTGTTGGAAATGTAGATTAGAAGAACTTAGCTAATGTATATAGTTAAGTATTTAGTCTATGTTGGAATTATTGACTTTTATATAAGAAAATTGGTTTGATATTATTTTTGCACATATAATTATTATGTTGATAAGATTAAATTAATGATTTTTCTAAAATTTTCATAATTGAAAAGGGAGAATTATATCAATCATGCTTTTAAGTTTTGAGGTGAACGTAATGTCTCATTTTTTCGAATTGAGTTAATTTTGAGAGTTTCCATATTTTTCACCTATGAGTGAAAATGTTTTAAATTTACTCTAATTTTCTAACATATTGAGTTTGACTTAGTTTAAATCTTTCACCATATTTTCAATAATAAAGGTTTCAGTTTTTAGTTGCAAAATTGTATCTTACCGTATGAATCATATGTAGTGTTTACCCTTATATGGAGAAATATATCCTAATCGGGCCCCTAACATACAATCAATAAAAATGGTATTGACACCAATAGATATTGATCAACCATTTGTTGTTCATAGGAGGTGATCATAATGAATACAACTTCATGCACCATTGGTAACTCATAGAAGAACTACTATGCATACAATGATATTGGATTCTCCCTCACTAGCAAGGGTAACCACCATATCATCTTGAATATGATACCTTCAAGTGGGTGTTTGAGGTCACCATATTTATCGTAAAGAGTTCTTTCGACTCCAGGGACCTACTAATTTCCTGATATGTCAATCTTCATCCACATTGCCCTTCAATCAAATCATATAGACAATGTACTCCTTTAGGTTCTCAACATAGATATGTCAGTGTCGTATCTTCGCTTGGCCTATGCCACTAAGGGTGAAAACTGGTCAGGCCAGGCCAGACTTTGCCTTAAACAGGACCAGCCTATATAAAATATAGGAGCCTGAGCCTGACCTGTTAGTCTGTTTAATTTTTTTTCAAAGCCTAGGTCTGGCCTATTAGCCTGTTTAAAGGTCTGTTATACTATATAATCTTAAAATATGTCATCATGTATATATATAAATATGCTAATATTCATACTTTCAATTACACTTTTCTAACCCTAACAATTAAATTATATTTTGTATACATTTTTATACTAAAATTACATATATATTATAAT
>NC_032014.1:17421781-17425592 GCF_001865875.1 Lupinus angustifolius
ATTACTTATATTAAAATTATATAAATATAAATATATTGCATAATATAACTAAATAGGCCGATCTGTTAGGCTTAATAAGTCTTTTTGATGGTCTAAAGTCGGCCTATTAAAGTAAATAGGCTTTTCAAAAAGCCTGAGTTTGGCATGTTTATAAAAAAAGTCTGGCCTAACCTAGTATGTTACAAGGCTAGGTAAAAGGCCCCTGATAGACGGTCTAGTCTGTTTTCATCCTTATATGCCACCCACAATAGGCATAGTGATAGAAAATTACTTGATTCATCACATACATTGCTTTGAATTCTTTTAAGAAAATTATGTGCTTTTTTCAGGATAATCAAAAGCTTGATAAAAATAGGAGTTTTGAATAGAAAATGCTTTTTACCATTACTTATTATTTTAAAATGTTGCGACTCTTTGAAATTCACTTCATTGTGTAAAATATTCTGTTGGGAACAAGCGAACAATCAAATAGTAAAGAGTATAGAGACAAGAGAATAACACAAGAGATTTGGTAACGAGATTCGACCAATTGTGCCTATGTCCCCGGGAACATTGAGCGGTTACCACTATATATTATTAGGGAATAAGGATTAGTGTTTTACTATTCTTCTCCTTGTTACATTAGGTTTACATAACATCAGTATATATAGCCCTCTACCCCAACCCCTTAACATCAGCCCAAGCCCATAACTTGTATTGTTGTTATCTAGAGATATGAGTCATTGCACAACAGATTTCAATGATTCTTTCCTTTCTGGTTTATCACTTTCACATGGTTAAAATAGAGATTGGCTGCATTTGAAGATTTATTGCAGAAAATTCAATTAACATTATTACTTTCATCCATCTAAGAGTCCTACAACTTTTCTTGTTTCTCCAATTCTGATATGTAAGAATTACCACCAATAATCTAGATCCATGAAGCTCAGATAAATTTCAAAGAATATTGTTGATGGAACCATATTTGTGACAAAAAAAGGATTTAACTGGTTGGTTATGTAGCAAACAAAAGTGTAGAGAGGAAATATGTGATGTAGAAAGGCTTGATTTTATTAATCAACAAGACACACGATTTATACACCATGAAAAAGAAAATCGATATAGAAACAAAATAAAGCAACGACAGACTGAACTGATGATCTCCACATAATTGGTCCACCTGCAAGGGTGAAGACAAACCCCGTTGTGGTCCTTCTATCATCCAAGTCTTCTACATAGTCCGAATCAACATAACCAATAACAGGAGGCTTACTCTGTTGGCTGCCAAACATGATACCGAGACCTGTAGTCCCCTTCAAATATCTGAAAATCCATTTGACTGCTTCCCAATGTTGCTTCCCTGGTTTCGACATGTACTTGCATACTTGACTAACTGCTTGTGCCAAGTCCGGTCTAGTACAAACCATAGCATACATCAAACAACCCACTACACTGGCATATGGAACCTTTGACATGTATTTCTTCTCTTCATCTGTCTTTGGACACTGATCTAGGGAAAGCTTGAAGTGATTTGCCAATGGAGTGCTCACTACTTTAGCATTGCTCATATCAAATCTCTCTAAGATCTTTTCAACATAGCTTTGCTGGGAGAGCCATAGTTTTCTAGCTCCCCTATCCATGTGAATATTTATCCCTAGAATCCAATGTTATTAAAACCGGTTCGGACCGGCCGGTTGGACCGGAAAACCGGTGAACCGGCCCCCTAACCGGTACGGTACAGGTGTTGAACCGGCCAAGTATCAAAACCGGTCAAAAACCGGTGAACCGTGTCAAAACCGGTGAACCGGCCGGAATTTGATTGAACCGGCCGGTTCATACATTTAATTTTAAAGATTCTTCAACTTGCAAACCAAGTGACTCTGTCCAGCTGCACTGAACCCCTCTGGTTGTGTCATGTAAATTTTCTCCTCTAATTCACCATGGAGAAAGGCAGTCTTCACATCCATCTGTTCTAAGTGCATATCCCAGCTGGCTACCAAGGCAAGCACTGCCCTGATAGAAGTGTGTCTCACCACTGGGGAGAAAATCTCATTGTAGTCGATCCCCTTCTGCTGTGAATACCCTTTTGCTACAAGACGAGCCTTGAATTTTTCCCCTTCTTTTTCTGATACTGCTGGCTTCCTCTTGTACACCCACTTGCACCCAACTGCACGCTTGTCTGGGGGCAATGGAACAAGCTCCCAAGTTTGGTTCTTCTGTAAAGACTCCATCTCCTCCATCATGGCACCCATCCATTGTTCTTTCTCCTGGCTGTTTATAGCCTCTTGAAAGCTACATGGATCTCCTGAACTGATATGGAGAGCAACTGAAGCCATATCCTCAAAGCCATAACTCTCTGGAGGTTTGATAGGACGTCTATCCCTATCTCTAGCAAATAGATACTCCTGCACACCTGAACTCTCTGCCTAAGAATCATCATGTTCTTGACTTGAACTAGTGCATGGTTCCTTGCCTTTATTCACCTAAACCATTTCATTCCTCACTGGAATCATATTTGAACCCAAAGTCTCTCCATTTGGCATGGGCACCTCTGTCAAAACTGACTGTTTCATCATGAAATCTTCATCAAACACTGCATCTCTGCTCAACACCACCTTTCTGGAAACTGGATCCCAGAACTTGAACCCCTTCACACCTTTGGTATATCCAATGAAGATACACCTCTTTGACTTAGGATCAAGTTTCGATCGTTCATCACTGGGTACATGTATATAAGCAGGACAACCAAATATGCGTAACATATTATAATTAACTGGGTTACCTGTCCATACTTCTTCTGCAACTTTACCATCCAATGAAGCTCGTGGTGATCTATTGATGACATAACATGCCATACTAAGTGCCTCTGCCCAAAATCCTTTGGAAAGTCCAGCATTCAGTCTCATACATCTGGCCCTCTCTGTAAGAGTTCTATTCATCCTCTCTGCAACACCATTCTGCTGAGGAGTCTTCTTCACTGAAAAGTGTCTCTGAATGCCATGTTCCTCACAGAATTTCTGAAACTGTGAGTTTTTGTACTCTGTGCCATTATCTGACCTCATGTATTTGATTTTCCTACCAGTCTGGTTCTCTACCTCTGCCTTCCAAACCTTGAACTTGGCAAAGACTTCTGACTTATGCTTCAGAAAATATACCCAGACCTTGCGAGAAAAGTCATCAACGAAAGTAACAAAATACCTAGAACCTCCTAGGGATGGTTCCTGAGTGGGTCCCCATACATCAGTGTGGACATAATCTAGAATGCCTCGAGTCCTGTGTTGGCCAGCCTTGAAACTAACTCGTGTTTGTTTCCCAAGCACACAATACTTGCACAAATCTAGCTTGCATTTGCTGACTCCCCTCAACAATCCTCTTTTGCATAGTTCTGTCATACCACGCACACTCTTCCCATACCAATAATTTCACATGCTTTACTATTTCCGAGATACACGAAACCAAAATTGCCTGCCCTGTATGTGGTGAACCATTCTCTGTTTGGCGTTGTGAATACTCAATTTTGTCTGGCCCAAAATACATTTTTTCAAAAAAAATAACAATAAGATAAACATTTTGGGTTTATATAAAAAATAACATTTTTATGTGTTCCAAAATAAAAATGATTCAAATTTAAATTTATGACTTTTATTAAATTTGAATTTTAAACATCATAATAGCATAAATCAAATTTTTGAATTTTAATTAAAAGCAAAAATCAAAATCTCCTTAACTTTCTCAAGTTAATAGTGGATTTGATTTGATTTTCAAACATGTGTCAAAATTCAACTTTAAATAGGCATATGAGACATGAAATCAAAAGGCTTGAAACAAATCA
>NC_032014.1:17425692-17426281 GCF_001865875.1 Lupinus angustifolius
GTTAGCCTTTTTTGCACCTTTTTCGTGTTGAAGCATTTCATTGTTGTTGGATTCGCTATGAGAGGTATGTAATTTTCATTACTTTCTTGTATAGTTGTTTTATTTTTGTTATCAATAATTGCATTAGTAATAATAATTATCACGATTGTAACATATAATTATAACTACATCAAAAAGGTAAATGCATAAAGAATTCACTCTTTGTATACATACTACAACATCTTTTTAATAAATATTTAGTTTTGAAGCGAAATATGTAATTAATTAGTTTCTCATTATATATCAATTTAAAACATGTTAAAAAAACAAAAACAACAAGCATTTATGAGTCAACAAAAAAATGAAATAATATTTAACTCAGATTGTAAGGTATGATACGGTGTCGGACGTAAGGGTTATACTTCACTTCCTTATGATTTTATTTTTTAAATAAAAAAACAAAAATTCGAATTTCTTAACCAAGTTTTAACCTGAGATGCGGTATTGGACGTAAGGGCTATGCTTCGCTCATGTCTTTTTTTCAAAAAGAAAGAATTTAAACTTTACTATTTTTAATAAATAAAATTAACCCAACCAAATAAACTTTTTA
>NC_032014.1:17426381-17427004 GCF_001865875.1 Lupinus angustifolius
CATAATAAATAATTAATTAATCACACAATTAAATAAAATATTAATAACACAATTAATAATCCATGCAATATAATAGGGTACCGTTCAAACGGGCAACTAGGGTGCTAATACCTTCCCTAGGGTGTAATCGACTCCCGAACCTGGATATCAAAGTCCAAGGCCCAATGTGATTAGGCCAAAAGATTTTTCTACTTTTTTTGACTAAAAAAAATGTAGTGGCAACTCTAATAAGTTCGTGCAACCGAAAATCGGGGAGCGACAGGCGTCATGTGGTGGGAACAACCAGTGTCAAGTATCCACTCATTTGTACTATAATTTGATGATACAGATAGTAGAACAACTTCACTATTGTAACCAGAGTCATCTTTCTGTGCAACATTTGCAGATGTAGATACTCCATCTTTCCCCACTGGCTTGCTAGGACTCCATTCATTGGGACAATCCTTTTTGTAATGCCCAGTGTGTTTGCACTTATAGCACTCTACTGGTGTTCTGCCCCTGGAATTCGGTCTTTTTCCTTTGGCAAGACCTCCTCTGCCTTGTCTCCTCCCACGCACTTGGCTCCCTTTCACATACAGACCATCACCCTGAGACCCTTCACCTACATTCTATCTTCTTTGAGT
>NC_032014.1:17427104-17444900 GCF_001865875.1 Lupinus angustifolius
TCTCTCATACCTCTGTTGGTGACATCAGATCCATAACATGATACATCATCTCATCTGATAGACAAAGCCTTATGGTTTCCGCAGGCTTCTCCTTCAACTCTTCCCAATCCAGTTGATCCATACCCTCTGGTTTATTCCCACGCAGCGCGTTTGATAGACTTTGTTGAGCCAACACATCCTTAACCCTCCTTTGCCACAATCCGAAATTACCAGTTCCATCGAACTTCCCCACCTCGAATTTGGCACCTGGGTTAAGAGCCATCTGATACCAATTGTTGGGAACAAGCGAACAATCAAATAGTAAAGAGTATAGAGACAAGAGAATAACACAAGAGATTTGGTAACGAGGTTCGGCCAATTGTGCATACGTCCCCGGGAGCGTTGAGCGGCTACCACTATATATTATTAGAGAATAAGGATTAGTGTTTTACTATTCTTCTCTTTGTTACATTAGGTTTACATAACATCAATATATATAGCCATCTACCCCAACCCATTTATATCAGCCCAAGCCCATAACTTATATTGCTGTTATCTAGAAATATGAGTCATTGCACAACATATTCTAATTTCCAAGAGTGAAGTTCTCAAATTAGTTTTTCAAAACTTGATCAACTATTTCTAAAAAGATGTTAAACAATATTTATCCTAAAATATGTTTCACTAACTAATTTAAAGCAACATTTAAACATTATTTCCAAAACTTTCTTGAAGTTGATTATAAATCATTATAAAAATAAACATGTTACGGTCACAATAATTTCAACAGCTACTCAAAAATCATGAAATAGACAATTTAATAAAAATACAAAGTATTTGCATCAATTGTCACAATCAAACCATCAAAATAATATCAACCATATATTATCATGACGTATACATTATAATTCATTCAAACTCAAATTAATAACTCACGAGCTCATACACAACTGTTCATGACTACAAAATTAGTATTTAATTAAAATTGCCCTTAGCTTAATTTAGAAATGCATGACTATCTTTCACACCATTTTAAAGCTCATATATATATAAATATTTCTCTCCAAAAAACCACTTTTACAAATTTCAAAATACTTTCTTGTTGTAGCCTCTTTGAATGTCGAGTACATGCTAATAGCTAAAGCAGTTAAACTAAGGTTTTATCTGAATTTAGCTAGAAAGGTCCTAATATAGTTCTCTATATTGGATTATTCAAATATATCATAGTCTTAATTAGACACAATAAAAATCTTACCGGCACTATTAACTTATTTGCCTACTATTGGCCCACAGAACCCCGATACACTCAAATTAATTTTTAGGCTCAATAAGATAGAAAATTTAAATTTTAACTTAAATTAGGGCTCACATCAACATTAGCACTCCTGAGCTCCATTGAACAAAATTTGAGGCCTTAACAAGGTATTCCACCTCTTTTTTCCACCATGACTCTCAATAATGTCTAGGATAGTTGTCCAAAAAGACCCTATAGAATGTCTCTATGATATATATGTAGGAAAAAATATTTAATAGATAGAGACTTTAAATATGGTGAGAGTTGGGGGAGATTTTATATACCTAATCATTTATAGTATATACTAAAGATGATGAACACTATTATTATATATAGCCAAGATCTTTCATATCAAATAATCAAGAATAAATACAAAATCAGAGCGGAAGCGTATCTTAATATATTCATTGAGAATATAGTGAATGAACTTTATGTTATCCTTTATTATGTATCCATCAACTCTATGTCCTTTGTCTTTGTATGCAAATGCATGTTCATATAGAACACGTAGGTAGGTTATTTGGCCTTCCAATTGTAGACCAGTTTTAGCCTTAGTTTCTCCTCTAAGAAGCGAATACCCTTCCATGAAGGGTGATGCTACTTCATTTTCTTATTTCTAATTTCGTCCATCATAAAATATAAATAAGACTTTAGGTGTCTACATAATAATTTTCATGATAATGATGTCTATAGTCATATACTTACTTGAATTATATCACTTTAATTTGGCTACTTAAAATAATGACTCTAAATATATTCAAACATTACATGTGTGATAAAATAATTCTTACAATCTCCTACTTGTCACAGATGTAATTTTACAAATTGTGTTAGACTTTATGAGCTCAAAAATATGTCATTATAAACCTTATACATATCATTATCTTGTCCATTAATTATATCAATATATAGAACTAAAGTGGTTGTCGTTATATCAATCATAACTAAACCAATCAATGATTAATAATATTAACACAACTAAGTGACATTAGATCAATCATGAAGTGTGTAGCGTGAAAATCACATGAAGGTGATCTATACATGCCGATTTTCAATTGGTCATCTTTTACTTTAGTGAAATCCCATAAATAGGTTTCAGAGTGAAATTGGACCATAAACCTTATTCTGCAGAAAAATATATATTCATATCCATAGACATGTCTATATAAACAGAACACACAAATACAACTCTCACTGAACCAAAATATCCTCAAGTGATACAATACTCATATGAGCAATGTACTTTTGAAAGACCTTAGATGATAAACTTTTAGTGAGTAGATCTGTACCTTGGAGTTTGTGTCAATATGCTCTGTAGACGTTGAACCACTCTGAATTGTTTTCTTAAACGAGATATAGTAGTGCTAACCTTTTGTCACAATATAACTTTAATGATCTTTCAATATATCCAATTAAGCAGCCAAGTGACAATTGTATAACCACATCCCATAATTTGATGTCTCATAATAAGATATGAAAATCACTACCATAATAGATGAACTATAAGTGTATGTTTAGCATTTTCTGAAATAGCTCATCATCCACCTAATAGACAGATATAGCCTTACATGGGTTTTCAACTATATTGACATCTAACAAGAATAAATAACAATACATAATGATCTCAAACTTAATCACTTTATGTATGTGAGAATATAATTTCTTTGTTCTTTATAACTTCTTTATAACCTAATTAGTGGCCTTCCAATTATTAGTTACTAAATTACTTAAATATCCTCATTCTAACAAAGTACACAATGTCCTGATATGCGCAACTTTATTTACACATTAGACTCACTTAGCTAATGCATAAGGAATCTATTATATATCTTTAACTTTAAAATTCCTTCTTAAAATATTGCACATATGAATGCTCATGAAATTCCATACCTAATGAATATAAGACTCATGCTATTTGAACATTTTCATCCCTCATATTTCCCATTATTTGAATCTAAGTTTTAAAGTTGATTGTGAGTTTAATTGCAAGAAATTGTTTCTTTGTTCTATTGACTTACTGCTTTATAATATCTTGCAATTAAACTCACAATCAACTTTAAAACTTAGATTCAAATAATGGTGGAGGTACACACGAGTTACCTAGCACAATATTAATATTCAGTCTTTGGACAAAAATATTAACTTGTAAGTGGTATACTCAATGTAGTAATCAAACATTGATAATCAATCTTGTCAAACAATAAGTCTTTTTTTAGACTGACTTACCATTCACATAGGAAACCATATGATTATTGCCAAATAGTAATTTCCTTTGGGCCGATCACTATTACATAAAACTACAAACATACAATTAGCTTGATATTCCATATCAATTGCCAATGGTAGTCTTGTTGT
Source organism: Lupinus angustifolius (assembly GCF_001865875.1). NCBI lineage: Eukaryota > Viridiplantae > Streptophyta > Magnoliopsida > Fabales > Fabaceae > Lupinus > Lupinus angustifolius. The sequence continues at coordinate 17,430,733 of NC_032014.1, forward strand.
AATGGTCAAATATGACCATAATATATGTCAAATAATAAACATTTCTTTAGACTGATTTATCATTCACATATGCGACCTTATAATTATCACATGTTTACTTTTACATGTGTGTATATAATCTGACCAAATAATAATATTTCTTTGAGCCAATTAATATTCACATGGATAGATATATACACATTAGTATTTGACATTTATTTTGAACATTTAACACAAATATGTCACTTTAGTGACTTCTTGTTTTCATAAGTTCACTTAAAATGTCAAACAATCTTTTAATTTACAAGATAACCAATTTTTTGAAAAACTAAATTATTATTTATTTCTAGACTATAATTTCATTCTGGATATAAATAACAACACGAACTGAAGCCTACAGGTAAGGCTTCTTTGGTAAATACCTAGTGTTCCCAATTTCGAATCCAAGCAGTTGCACCCAATGGACAATTTTTTAACTTACTTTTAATTTGGAAAAAAAAAATTGCTACATATGCGTCCTTTCAAATTCTTACATGGCATCTTTCCTATAAAGGGAGGTGTTTATCAACCATAGACTCAGGAACACGTTCTTTGATGAACATAACTTTAATATATTTAACAATTGAAGTTGTTTCTATAAAGATAGAACCTAAAAAAAAACATAAGTTGTTGCTAATGGGAAATCAAGCTGGAACCATTGTCTTACTAGCGCACACCCCCCAAACAACACAAGAATTCATGAAATAAAGCTCACACAACAATTCAACAATTTCCATCCGGAGGTAGCAAACCCGTGACCCAGGTTTCAACTTTCAACATTAACATCCCCAACGTGGGCAACAAATAACCAACTGTTGCATACTTTTGGCAAAAAAAAAACATCCAAAACATTGTAGTCAAAGGGGTGTTAAACCAAAGACATTCTCACTAAAACAATATCACCCAACCACTATATCTAGTACTGGATTTTGTTTCATTTTGAGGATAAAACTTAATTAGGGTTAAAACCTACTCTTCCATAAATTCTAATTCTCAAATGATGCAAAATTGTCCGGAATCTAAACAATTTATTTGCATGTGAATTACTAAAGTAAAATGCATGTTATCATGAAAATGATATTAAATCAATTAAATAAAACATGTTTTTATGATACAAAATAAAGATTCTGAGAAACAACTACAAAATCATGTTTAATCTTAAAATGACATCTTTATAAAATAATGAATTTCTAGAAAGACAATTAAATCATATTCTAAAAAATGATTACATGATAATTGAAAAACTTTATTTCCTAATGACATGTCATGAAAGTGACTCTAATACCAATGTAGAAAAACTCTTTAATAATAGACTTGTATGATTGGAGACTTTATATATATGAACATATATAGTACATACTAAAGATGATTAATACTATCATCATATATAACTATCATCATATATAGTCAAGATATTTCATGTCGAATCATTAAGAACAAATAAAAAATTAGAGCAGAAGCGTGCCTTAATATATTCATTGAGAATATAGTGAATGAACTTTATGTTATCTTTTATCATGTATCCATCAACTCAATGTCATTTGTCCTTGTATGCAAATGCATGTTCATATAGAACATGTAGGTTATTTGACTTTCTAAATGTAGACCACCCTTAGGCTTAGTTTCTCCTCTAATGGGATGAAGAGAATAACTTATGTCGTGGTTCATATTGTATAGTGTTGTGTCGTGGTCATCAATTGAAGACAATAACCTCTTATTTATAAGAAGTGCATCATACCCTTCCATGAAGGGTGATGCTACTTCATTTTCTTATTTCTAATTTCGCCATCATAAAATAGAAATAAGATTTTAGGTATCTACATACTAATTTTCCTGACAATTATGTTATAGTCATATACCTTACTTGAATTAGATTACTTTTAATTTGACTACTTAAAATAATGACTCTATACCCATTCAAACATTACATTACATGTCAACCAAAATTTCTTATAAATATAAATATCAATTTGACACTTTGAAGTGCTATAAAAGTGTCCTGGATCGTACGGATCTTGCCCATTGTCTAAACTGTTGCTTCCCAATTGTCCTATAACGTGTTACGTGTGGGTAAGCCTTAGGGCCCTCAAAATTTGAGGCTATCACTTGGGCACATCATAAACAGGATATGAAACACATCCACAACTGCGTATCTTGTAATTTCAACAACATTGGACCAATATGCATGCCAAATTTTAGGTTACTTGAAATACAAGATAGAGGGCTGATTTTTATCACCCACCAACAGTTTGGAGCCCAAAATTAAATTCACCAAACATTGTGGGATTAACCCAGGGTTTCAAAAATAGAGCTCATGGGTATTGTTAAATTGTGAATCAAAAGAAAAGAAGAATAGATCAACAAACTATTTAGGCCATTTAAAGAAGAATAGAGTCTTTAAATTTCTTATTTTCAGACTTTCCTTTTTAGGCCATTTTTGGTAGTTAGAATCTGTTTTCTGTTTTGGCAGTTTTTCCTGTTTTGAAAAGTTTGTATTTTCTTCTTCTTTTCTGTTAGAACCAGTAGCATATAAATCTGGTTCTCTTTTGGTTTTCATTCATTCAAGTAATTCAATAAAAGATTTGAGGTATATTCATTGATAGCTTCTTGGCATTCTTTCTCTTCTTCTTCTTTTACATTCGGTTCACCATTAAAGGTGCAAGTGTTTCTTTCTTGTTTGCTATTCTCTTCTCTTCATCTTCACATACATGGATGCACCATCTTTTTAAGAGGTATCCTACACAATCAATTTTGTAATTGGAAGTTTGTGCAATCACCTTAAGCAACAAACCAAATATCACTCGAAGTGTAAGGTTTGGGGACTGATTTTCAAGGGTTTTAATCACCCAAAAACAGAACCCTAACACTTTAAATAGAATTTGTTCGACATGCAAACTGCATTTGGGAGTTATTGGCTCACGAGTCACTCAATTTGGTGGTGAGAAACTCACTCAACCACATGCTCAAGCTTTAGTGCACTCAAACTTCCTATTATCTATTGAAAGATAAATTAGTGGGAAAACAAAATTAATAAGAGGATATAAGTTTAAGTTCGAAATCGTACCTCAAATAGGGGAGAACACCCTTTTCATGCAAGTTACAACTGTAAGAAGGAAGAAAGAGTGGAATTATTTGGTGCATTACCAACAGGACACAACTTTTTAGGGCCTTCAATAGATATTGGATGTTTTATTAGTTTTTTAGGGATTTATCTCATTAATATTTGAGGCCCAAACTGAAATCTCAAGGGAGATTACCCTTTATAATGCAAATGGGTGATGTCTTGACACTTATCCTATTTCACTTGGGTAATATAATTGACTATAAGTACTTATATGAAGGGGTTGCAATATGGGTCAGCCCGACCCGACCTGCCTTTGGTTCGCCAAAATATTGGCTGGCCCGACCCGACCCTTACTGCTAAAGGGCTCAAAATGTCAGTCCAACCCATATTTGACAGGGCTGGCAGGCCGACGGGTTGACAGGCCGACGGGTTGACAGGCCGACGGGTTGGCCTATTTTTTTTCTTTTAAAATACACATTTATAACCAACTCCGTCATAATTTCAAAAATAAAGAATCATCACGCATCATAAATATTTTTTAAAACAAAAAAATCACAAATCAAAGTCCATAATCTCACAATAATATAACGTCTTATTTTACAACTTGTAAGTTCTAAATAACAAGTTATCAAAGTCTTAAACTTTTAGACTACTATTCATAATAAAGTCTCTAACTCCTAAGTATTAAACATTAGATGCTATGTTGGAAGATTATGCATCCTCTTTTCTATTACTACCACCATCAATGTCTTCCAAATCTTTTTCTTCGTCATTATTTTAGAACAAATAAATGATGATTACATTCTTGATCATGGGTTGATGAAATTTTCATAGACACGTTCTTGTTAATGAATTTTAATGTATTTAAATGATAATTACATTCTTGATCATTGACTTCATAACAAAATAAAAATCATTAGAACAAATAATTTGATATTAGGTTGTTATGAAGAGGGACCACTAAGGTGGCAAGATGGGTCCTCTTGGTTCGGTCTGGCCCAACCCGCCAAATATGGGTGATGTTCTTTGAATTTCTCCAGGAAAAGATGAGGTAGAGGTTCATCTTGTTCTTTCTGGGCGGTTTTGGGAGGCATTGAGAGAATGAAAGCACCAAATGTTAGGAATATTATACTTGGTTAATATGTAAGACATAAAAAATAAACTTTGAATTTAACAAAGATAATTCTGGATAAATTTCTTCTTGATCATTTCCAATTCTAGTATAGAATAAATAGAAAAGAAAGATAACTGCTAAACGATCTAGAACTTACATGTGGTCAGATCTTATATCAAGAGAAGTTACAAACAGTTTTAAATAACCAAATAAAAATAACCAGATTAATTGAGATGATAATCCTTAAGCCAGGCTGGTGCTACTATACTGCGTTTGGGCCTTACTAGTGCATTAAGGGCCCTATCATTGCCCACCTCATCTAAAGAAACCTTGTCCTCAAGGTTTGGGATATATTTATCAAAAGTTGGACAACCCATTGCATGATTGGGAGATGTTGCTTGTGAGTGCTTTTGTACAGCACGTGATTGTGGTGTTGGGCAGCTGTGTGTCATTGTGGAGTAATCCAATGCACTTGACGGTTCACAGGCAGGGAGTGATGGGCGGGAAACTTGAATGAGTGAAGGACAAAATGTGTCTGTGTGTCCCGAGGAAAGTGGTCCCGGTTGAACACGTGTTGATGCCGTGTTTGTTGGTGTGCAGTTGATGAATGGTTGAGATGAAACCAGATCTGAATGGGGGACACGTTTCGCAAGATTGGGCCTGCCGTGTCCATTTATGTGCAGTGAATTCAGCCTTTTACTGTGCCATGAAGAAAGAGAGACATTATTTTGCTGCGGTGGACAGTTGGAGTGGGAAATAAACGGTCTAGATGCAGAACCGGTAGGATTATTTTTTGGAATTGATGGTTGGGATGGAAGCGGAAACGGTTCTTTTTTTTTGGGACGTGGGAAGAGTTATATTTTGTAACTATGTGACCAGCTGGATGGTTAATCTGAATGTCACCCATGTTGCTTTTTTTAGAGAGTGTCTTAGGCAATGAAGAGTAAGTTTTGTCAAAAGACTTTCCATCCATCACAGCGTCCTCAATATCCATCCCTTGAAAAAAATCTACATTATTGTTTCTTGTCTCCTTCTCTGTATTCGTCTCCCCTTCATTAGTCTCTGTAATAATGTTGTCTATCATTTCCATGTTTTCGGAAGTAATTGGAAGAGGAACAAACTGAGCGTCCGGGTCTCCGTGAAACCGGCGAAGAAGAGATACATGAAAAACAGGGTGGATCCTGGCAGTCGGTGGTAAAGAGAGTTCCAATCCGACGACTGACCTTGTAGGGCCCAAAAAACCTTGGTGAAAGTTTGTTAGAACTCTGACGAGCTAGTGAAAGCTGTCGGTAAGGTTGAAGTTTTAATAAGACCCAATCGCCAATATCAAAGGTAATATCATTCCTTCCAGACTGTGTTTGAGCGATCATTCGTTGTTGAGCTCGCACTAAATTTTGTTTAAGTGTAGAAAATATTTCCGTGCGGTTTTGTAGGCTCTGGGCTACCGGAGAAACCATGCCAATTGCAGCAAAAAAACTCTTGAGAGCTGGTGGAGATCGACCATAGACTGCTTCGAATGGAGACATGCCAATAGAGGAATGCTTGTTGGTATTGTACCAATATTCTGCAAGTGGAAGGTGACGATACCATCTATGTGGGTGTGTGCCGGTGAAACATCGGAGATATATCTGGAGGCAACAATTAACCACTTCTGTCTGGCCATCGTTCTGAGGATGATATGCAGAACTAAAACAGAGGCTAGTACCGAGGAGACGGAAGAACTCCTTCCAAAAAGTGCTGAGAAACACTCGGTCCCGATCTGAAACAATAGAGCGAGGAACACCATGTAAGCGGACAAATTCGATTAAGAATCTGTGAGCAAGTGTTTCTGCGCTAAACTTGGATGGCAAACCGATGAAATGAGAATATTTTGAGAGACGGTCAACAATAACCCAAATCACCGTGTGACCATGAGATTGAGGTAAGTGAGTGATAAAATCCATAGAAATGTCATCCCATATCTTATCTGGAATAGAAAGTGGCTGGAGTAACCCATTTTTCTTGGCAGGAACATATTTGTTATATTGGCACACTGTGCAGTGTCTGATGAAATGCTTAGTATCTTTGTAAAGTCCAGGCCAGTAACAAGAAGCGGCTATGCGAGCGACTGTTGGTTTGAGACCTGAATGTCCAGCCATTGGAGTTGAATGGAACTCGGTTATAATAGTGATTCGCAAGCCTGGGAGATCTGGTATGAAAATTTATTTTCATAAAATAAAACTCCTTTAGAAAAATGAAACTTTATTTTCATATTGGAATCAGATTCACTTTTGTTGATGAGTGCTTGTCCTTCTGATGTAGCATAGAATCTGTGTAATTGGTCAAGGAGTGTTGGCACTGGAGATGGCAAGGAACTGAGAACAACAACATATGGACAACGAGACAAGGCATCTGCAACTCTGTTAGAGGTACCGGTTCTATACTTTATTTCGTACTGAAACCCGACAAGTTTTGTTGCCCATTTTTGTTGTTCTGGTGTATGTAATGCTTGAGTGGTGAGATGTTTAAGGCTTTGTTGATCTGTTAATATTCTAAAATGCCGACCAATTAAATACTGACGCCACTTTTTTACTGCTTATGTTACAACAAACATCCCCCTAACATAAGCTGAAGAATGTTGCATGCGAGTAGACATCTTCTTGCTGAAGTAGGCTAAAGGATGGCCATTTTGGGACAGAACAGCACCAACAGAAATTGCAGAGGCATCAGTTTCCACATCAAAAGTCTGGGTGAAATCTGGAAGATTTAAGACGGGTGTTTTTGTCATTGGGAGTTGTAAATTTGTAAAGGCCAAATGAGCCTTCTCTAACCATGTAAAATTATTCTGTTTGAGTAGGTCGGTGAGAGGAGCGGCAAGTGAGGCATAATCCTTCACAAATTTACGATAAAATCTGGTTAGGCCCAAGAAACCTCTAAGGGCTGTAAGCGATTTCGGTGTTGGCCAATCCAACACAGCTTTAATTTTGTCCGGATCTGGTTGGACACCGGCTGCCGTAATAATATGCCCCAAATAGGTAACAAAAGCAACCCCAAAAACACATTTTGATAATTTGGCATAAAATTGATTAGATGCTAATAGGCCCATCACAATTTGCAAGTGATTGATGTGATCTGTCAAGTTTGCACTATAAATGAGGATATCATCAAAAAATACTAGGACAAACCTTCGCAAGTGTGGGCGAAGTAGATCATTCATTGCTGCTTGAAAAGTAGAAGGGGCATTCGTAAGACCAAAGGGCATTACCAAGAATTCGTAATGTCCATCAAATGTATGGAAGGCAGTCTTATGGGCATCTGCAGGATTGACCCGAATTTGGTGGTAACCAGATCGCAAATCGATTTTTGAAAAGATAGTTGCACCGCAAAGTTCATCCAATAACTCATCTATTGTTGGTATAGGAAACCGATCAGGAATAGTAACCGAATTTAATGCCGATAATCAACACAAAATCTCCATGTTCCGTCCTTCTTTCGCACCAAAAGTACTGGTGAAGAAAATGGACTAGTGCTTGGAACAACAATACCTGGTTTTAACATGTCATGTAACATGGAGGTCATGATTTCTTTTTGAGAATGAGGGTAACGATAAGGTTTTATGTTTACGGGGGATGAGTTAGGTAGTAGAGGAATGTGATGATCATGGGGTCTGTGAGGGGGTAAGGTTGTCGGTGTTTGAAAAATGGAGTCAAATGTCTGTAGGACTGTTTGAATTTGTGGGTCTGTATCATGAGAACAGTTGGGAAGTGGGGAAGAGGAAATTGTATCAGTAGGTAGAATGGTGATAGCATGATAAATAGCAATGCTGTCTGTCTGTAATAATCTTGTAAACTGATGGAGAGTGGAAGGTTGGGGTCCTTGGCTGGGTTCACCTTTGAGGGTGACTATAGTCTGTCCAACATTAAATTGCATGGATGGGACGGAAAAATCTGAGACAATTGGCCCTAAGGTTTGGAGCCAATCAATTCCTAAAACAACATCAGCCCCTTTAATTGGAAGTAAGTAGAAGGGAATGAGAAATTGTTGTTGTTGTAAGGTGATGGGAGTGGCATCACATAACCCACTACAAAAAATATGTGCCCCATTGCCCACCATGACAGGAAATTGTGTTGTTTTGGATATAGGTAGATTGAGGAAGTTGGCAAGGCGGTGTTGGAGGATGTTGTGAGAACTTCCAGTATCAACTAGAACTGTTAGAGGATGGCCATATATAGTGCCTAAAAATTTGAGGGTTTTAGGAGAGGGTGGACCCCCAAGTGCTTGGTCGGAGATGTGAAAGTGGATTGGTTCTTCGGTATCGACGGCAAGGGTGGGTTGTGTGAGATTTGCATCGGTAGAGTGAGTGTAGGAGAACTCAGTATCAGTTAGTAGGGTGGGGTCATCATCCAAAAGTAATAGAAATTTCTTGTTTTGACATCTATGGCCCGGTATAAATTTCTCATCACAATTATAACAAAGACCTTGGGCACGTCGCTCCTGCAATTGAGCAGTAGATAACCGACGAATGGGAATGGATAGGTTAGGGGAGAAAGAAGTGCTTGTAGGTGTAAGTGGTTGAGAAGGTTTGGTACCCGAGTTGGAAGTTATGTGGGTAGGAATTCTGGTGGGTTTGTAGGGGTTGCGATTATGGTCTTTCAACTTGGCCTCAACTAACTTGGCCAATCCTAAAGCATCTGATATGGAAGTTGGGCGCAAAATAGCTAATTCTCGTTTGATGTCAGGGATGAGGCCTGAAATAAAACAATTCAAAATGACTTCTTGGGATAATCCCCATATTCTGTTGCACAATTTCTCAAACTGTTGTTGATAATCAGCGTCCGTTCCGACTTGCTGCAATTTAAATAATTCTGCCTAGTGATTAGTGTAAGAGGATGGTCCAAAACGGATCTCTAAATCTCTCGTGAAAGAGTGCCAATCAGAAAGTTGAGAGTTATGAAACATCCACTTAAACCAACTTAGGGCTTCCCCTTGCATGTAGAAAGAAATCATAGGTAATCGTTGATCTGGTGGGACTAAGTACATTTGAAAAAAGAGAAGTTACAAACAGTTTTAAATAACCAAATAAAAATAACCAGATTAATTGAGATGATAATCCTTAAGCCAGACTGGTGCTACTATACTGCGTTTGGGCCTTACTGGTGCATTAAGGGGCCTATCAGAATACCTTGTTTGTATCTTTAATTGTTTAAAACTTGTCACTTATGTCTAACGGTTATTACTCAATTTGATTTTGATTTTACCATAGCTACTTGCAAGCTTTATGGGGTTTGATATATGTGAAATTGTATCATATTTACTTATTGTATTGCATGCATTTCGTTGTCTAATTAGGATCATTAATAATGCAGGTTCTCATCACATGGGTATTTGTGTGTTTGGTGCATGAATAACAATTATGAGCTCGAGAAAGGAAGGAATGAAGGCTAAAAGAGGGAAGGATTTATGATGAACTTAAAGGCAAGTTAAGATATGTGAAAAAAGGAGAAATCAAGGAAGTATCATGGCTTAATCGTGCCTTGAGACATGCGAGACAAGGAAAAGCAATTGGCGAATCACTACTGAAGAGAAACAAGGACTGACTATGGTCTGAGGCATAGTCGTATTTCAAGAGAATAATTGCCTCATAGTTATTGAAGAGAACACGGGTGAACCGTGTATGCATCCACCGTCATGTGGCTTAGCGCCACATATTTAGTGGGCAATGAAGACATTCATAGTCTAGCCTTGCATCATCTCATGGTTGTGGATCGACATCACCTTAAAAAATTTAGTTGATTTATAATTATTTTTTTAATGGGCTTGGACCTAACTTGAAATTTATATAAATACAGTGTTCCTCAAACATAAATAGAATTTTAGAGTCTTAATTAGGTGTTTTATGTGATTTTTATGTGACTAAGAGAGGCAACAACTATTGGAGAAATTCTTATCTCATTCATCTTATGTTAGGATGTCATTCTTCTCTATTTTTTTGTTGTCTCTAATCATGAGTGAGTAGATTTCTATGTTTATAGGACAAGGATTTTCCCTATGTCATTAATAATGAACAATTATTTTTTATTCATTCTATTGAGCCATGTGAATCGGTTTTTAGCATTTGTATTTGTGTGAATTTGTTGGCCACGTATTTACACTTTATAGGATTTTGAGTGTAGCCTTTAGGATTTTGAAGGTTGCATTGAGTTGTCATCGAGCAGCTGGCAAAAAGAGCAAGTAAATGATTTACTTGAGTCCTGTACCATTTCAGTAGATATTTGCTCCAGCGAACATTACTTTTTATTAGGCCGTTTAGCTTCACAACTCAACTTTTAATAGAAGTCGATGAAGTAGGATTAATAAAAGTCAAGGTAGTAAACCTCTATACTTCAAATGTCTTTCCATAGCGAACATTACTTCAAATGTCTTTTGCAGGTATGTCATCGAACACAATGACAAAAATGGTACTTAGACAGTGGGTGTTCGAGACATATGACAGGTGACAGATCAAATTTCCTGGATCTCTCACTCAAAGGAAAATGATACGTCACGTATGGAGACAACAACAAGGGAAAGATACTTGGCACTGGAACAGTTGGTAACTCATCCCAAACTCTAATTGATAATGTCCTTTATGTTGAAGGACTAGAACATAACCTTTTGAGTATAAGCCAACTCTATGATAAAGGTAATCGTGTATCTTTCGATTCTGATTGTTGTGTCATTCGTGACATTATATCTAATAACGTTAAATTTATTGGTCATCGTATAAATAATATTTACATGGTTAATTTGGATGATGTCACTACATTATTTTCAAAATGCTTTATTTCTAAAGAAGATGACATCTGGCTATGGCACAGACGTGTTGCACATATCCATATAAAACATCTAGATAAATTATCATCAAACGAACTAGTTGAGGAGCTACCAAAATTGAATTTTAAAACTAAAGAGATTTGTGACACTTGTCAAAAGTGTAAACAAACCAAAAACTCTTTTAAAAACAAAAATATGATATCCACCTCAAGACCTTTGGAGTTACTCCATATGGACTTGTTTGGACCATCACAAATCATGAGTTTTGGTGGTAGCTACTATGCTCTAGTTATTGTTGATGATTTCTCTAGATTTACATGGACATTATTCTTATCTGCAAAAAGTGACGCGTTCAAATCTTTTAAGAATCTTGCCAAGCAAATCCAAAACCAACTTAACCTGAAAATAATATATATACGAAGTGATCACGGGGGAGAATTTGAGAACTTTCAGTTCGACAAATTCTGTGATAAGCATGGCATTTTGCATCAGTTCTCTGCTCCTCGCACTCCACAACAAAATGGAGTTGTAGAGAGGAAAAATCGTGTTTTAGAAGAATTAGCGAGAACCATGCTTAACGAAAGTAATACCCCCAAGTACTTCTGGGCTGATGCAGTTCATACTGCATGTTATGTTATAAATCGAGTACTTCTAAGGCCTAATATAAATAAAACTCCTTATGAACTTTTGAAAGGCCATAAACCAAACATATCCCATCTTCACGCTTTCGGTTGCAAATGTTTTATATTAAATAATGGAAAGCGGACCTTAGGGAAATTCGACTCTAAAGCCGATGAGGGAATATTTTTGGGATACTCGATTCATAGCAAAGCTTTCAGAGTCTTTAACAAATATTTAATGCAAGTTGAAGAGTCTATCCATGTACAGTTTGACGAATCTTCTCCAAAAGAGAAGAGAAAGGTCGTTTCTGATGATGTTGCAGGTGCTTTGGAAGAAGCATACTCCAAGGACATGGATAATGAAAAAGGAGCCAATGATGAAGGTCAAATCGAACCTCAAGAGCACTCAGACATGCCTACCGTGTGGAAAACAAAGAAAGCTCACCCAATTGATAAAGTTATAGGTGACATATCTACGGGAGTGGTAACCCGTAGTTCCTTACGAAATTTCTGTAATTTTGTAGCTTTTGTATCGCAAATTGAGCCTAAGACCGTTGATGAGGCCATTGAGGATGTACACTGGGGTATAGCTATGCAAGAAGAGCTAAACCAGTTTGAGCGTAACAGTGTTTGGGACTTGGTCCCTAAACCTAAAGATCATCCCGTGATTGGTACTCGATGGGTCTTCAGAAATAAACTTGATGAATCTGGCTTAATAATTCGAAATAAAGCACGTTTGGTGGCCAAAGGCTACAACCAGGAAGAGGGTATCGATTATGACGAAACCTACGCTCCTGTAGCCAGACTAGAGGCCATCAGAATGCTTCTTTCCTTTGCATCTTTAATGAATTTCAAACTTTTTCAAATGGATGTAAAAAGCGCCTTCCTGAATGGATACATTCAAGAAGAAGTTTATGTTGACCAACCGCCTGGTTTTGAAAATTTTAAATATCCGAACCATGTTTACAAACTTAAAAAGGCACTATATGGTCTCAAACAAGCTCCTAGAGCTTGGTATGACAGACTTAGTACCTTTCTTTTAGAAAAAGGGTTCGAGAGAGGCTTGGTTGACACAACGCTTTTTATTAGAAAATCAGAAAATCATGTTCTGCTTGTACAAATCTATGTAGATGACATAATATTTGGATCTACTAATGATATCTTGTGTAGAGAATTTTCTGAGATGATGCAGGGGGAGTTCGAAATGTCTATGATGGGAGAACTCACATTCTTTCTAGGATTGCAGATAAAGCAGCTAGAAAGTGGGATATTCATCCATCAGGCGAAATACTGCAAAGAGCTACTCAAGAAATTTGAAATGGACAAATGTAAGGAAGCTTCCACACCTATGGCATCTGCTTGCTACTTAGACAAAGATGAGAAAGGAAAAGCAATCGAGGTAACGAAGTATCGTGGTATGATTGGGTCTTTACTTTACTTAACTGCAAGTAGACCTGATATCATGTTCAGTGTATGCATGTGTGCGAGATATCAATCATCACCTAGAGAATCACACTATATAACTGTTAAAAGAATCATGAGATATCTAAAAGGAACTATTAACATGGGATTATGGTATCCTCGGGATGCCTCACTATCCTTGGTGGGTTATTCCGATTCCGATTTCGCCGGATGTAAGTTGGATCGGAAAAGCACTAGTGGTACTTGCCACCTATTGGGCAGTTCATTAGTAGCATGGCACAGCAAGAAGCAAGCCTGTGTTGCTTTGTCCACCGCTGAAGCGGAATACATTGCCGCTGGTGTGTGTTGCGCTCAAATCCTTTGGATGAAGCAGCAACTTAAGGACTTTGGTCTTAAACTTGAAAAGATCCCAATAAAATGCGATAATACAAGTGCCATTAACCTATCCAAGAATCCCGTTTTGCATTCTAGAACAAAGCATATAGAAATTAGACATCATTTTTTGCGTGACCATGTACAAAAAGGTGACTGTGTTCTTGAATTTGTGGAAACATCTAAACAGTTAGCAGATATTTTCACCAAGCCCCTTCCCAGGGATACCTTCTATGTTCTAAGGAGAGAACTAGGAATTCTTGATGAACAATATCTTGTTTAAAAATTGTTTAGCTGTTTGCATAAATTGTCTTGCTTCTCTATGCCTATGTGTTTCATGTTTGAATGATATATGTTAAAAATGCAAAAATATATCTCTTGATTAACTTCTTAATGTGATTATATATGTCTCGATAAATCTGTAATAATACCTCCTTTATCCTTTGAGTCTTTGAATCAGTAACCCAACTAATCCAAGTGCACTAAGGCAGGAAAAACCTCATCCTAACCCTCTCAAACCATCAAGAAATCGTACCTCATCATCCTCATTCCACCCCGTTCCAGATTTTCCACCACATCAAACCCTAGGTTAAGTTTGCCTAAATTCTTCTCTGCTCATTCAACATCAATTCGGGTTCAACAATTACAATGGAGCAAGGTCGCACAAAAAGGGTCAAGACTACAGCTAATCGTGTACGAAGAAGGGAAGCCGGTTCACCTTCCACTCGGGACCGCGGTGACCCTTATTACTCACTCATCTTGCAAG
>NC_032014.1:17445000-17446391 GCF_001865875.1 Lupinus angustifolius
GGGACAAGTTTACCCTGCTCTAGTTAGGGAATTTTATGCGAATTTTAGATATAAGGATGGAAAGTACTGGTCTATGATTTCTGGTAACTTGTTTGAGCTGAATGATGATATGTTTATGAATGTTGGCGGGTTATCATCTTCTGGGTATGGTATAGGGGATTGTTCCTGGGTTAAGGACAACTTTGATCCTGTTGAGGTCTATAAATCATTCCTTCGAGGCCTCATGATAACTTCATTCCTTTGATCTTGTCTCTTGTTCTAAATGATATATGTTGTAGTGCAAAATTATACCTCATGATAACTTCATTTCATGATTAAAAATGTGTCGATTAATCCGTTAAATTGCATGCATAAGCCCTAAAAAGTTGAAACCATTCTGCTAGCTGAAAAACACTTTTTTTTTCGTCTTTAATCGATTAAACACTCAGTGTTAATCGATTACCTGGGCATCATTTTCTGAAAAATCAATTTTTACATGATTTTAATCGATTAACCATGCCCGTTAATCGATTAAAACCAGCAGCTTAAGTGCAGACAACACCTCGGTTTCACGCTTTTTCCGGCATTTTCTCCACCTCTTTTCACATGTAAGTCTCTGAAATTGCAACTCAACTGATCCAAGTGCTATAAGGTAGATAAACCTCTCCCTAACCCTCTCAAAACCACCTTGAAATCTCACATTATCATCCTCATTCCATCAAATTCCAATTTTCCCCCAAATTAAACCCTAGGATAGGTTTGCCCAATTCTTCTCTGCCTCATCCAACATCAACTCGGGTTCTACATTAAAATGGAGCAAAGTCGCGCAAAAAGGTTAAAAACTGCTGCCAATCGTGGACGAAGACCGGAAGCTGGCTCATCCTCCACTCGGGACCGCGGTGACCCTTATTATTCGCTCATTCTGCAAGAGACCCATTTGGCGAAGTTCCTAGGACGCAAACCCACGTATGTAAGGTATGTCGACTTAACCTGGATGGCGGAACAGAATTTCAGCTTTCCGCATGATATGGAGGCTCAGGGAGCCGTTAAATTTCTGGAATTAAAGGGACAAGTTTACCCTGCTCTAGTTAGGGAATTTTATGCAAATTTCAGATATAAGGATGGTAAATACTGGTCTATGATTTCTGGTAAATTGTTTGAGATTAGTGATGACCTTTTTATGAATGTCGGTGGATTGTCATCTTCGGGTTATGGAATAGGCGATTGCTCATGGGTTGAGGATAACTTTGATCCTACTGAGGTTTATCAGTCATTTCTTAGAGGTCCTCATTTGTATATTTCGGGTTATTCCAGGTCAACTGACCAAGGCTGGGTCATTATCTGTTGAGAACAGGCTGTTACATTATATCATTGCTTATATTCTGGTACAGAGGAACACAAATCATGCGCAG
>NC_032014.1:17446491-17447351 GCF_001865875.1 Lupinus angustifolius
TATTCCGACAACCAATATCAGTCGGTGAGAAACTTGATTCAATCAACAGCCGAAGCTCAGAATGCCTTCATTCGATCTACTGCTGAAGCTCAGAATGCATTGTTTTGTTCTGAATTTCAGAAGTTGTCTATGCTGATCAGGGGTGACCAGAACATTGTTATTCCTGATGATGAGATTGATCCTCCTCCACCTCAACCATAGTATAGAAGACTTTAGACCTAGGACATCTTACCCTTAGGTTTATTTCTTCATTATTGCACTTTACGGATTTAGTTGTTGTTACTATTTCCAAACTTATTTGTGCATCTTTATTTGTCTCTGCTTGACATATTATGGTTTGTAATGGTTGCTGAGTACTTTTACTCTTTATGCTATGATTCTATTTTTTGTGCTTAATTATGTCAAAATAGCTTATTTGGTTGTGTGAATGGTTCTTGATCATATGAGATGTTTATGGTGCATAATTTAAGCTAGTTATTGCACTACATTGCTTATCATGCTAATTGATATAGTTAATCTTGTAAGTTGTTCTCTTTACCTCTTAGTTATTTTACTGTCTAAACAAACGCATTTGTTCAAGCCACCGAAAATGAAACAGGTTAATAATTAAATCCCAAAATTAATTCATTAACTTTGTTTTATGTTTAACTACATATCTCTGCCTACTTTTGACCTGGGTTATCTTTTTGATAATGTCAAAAGGGGGAGAAAGGTTGTTTTGTTGTTGTTTGATTGTGCAGGTTGATCGTAATAACTGCTTCCGAAATATTAGCGCATCATATCAATCAGTGCCAATACAATCTTCAAGCTAAGTCATCAAACAATTGGTGTAGTGTTTTTTCATCATCAAAAAGGGGGAG
>NC_032014.1:17447451-17448647 GCF_001865875.1 Lupinus angustifolius
GTTAATCGATTAAGGCATGATTTAATCGATTAGCATATGTTTTTGAAAAGTTGTTGAAACTGAAAACTTGAAAAACAGAATCAGCTATGATTTTAAACCGCGTTAATCGATTAACTAAGGTTTTAATCGATTAACTGGGCTACAGAAATGATTCTTTATAAACTGCGTTTTCAGAACTGAAATCAAAACTTGCATGTTGCATTCTTTAGAGAGTTAGAGCATATTTCGTGTTAAGTGTTGCATCTATATGACATTGCATTTGTGAGATTAGAAAAGAGAGAATTCTATGCTTTAGGATTGAGAGGCATTTCATGTTTAATTTCTCACTATTTCACCTCACATGTTCATGCATTCATTGATGTTTTTGTGAAGATTTTGCATTCTGTAAAAACTGTTTTCAACTAATACATTGCCATGTTATGTGAGTCTTGTATTAGAGTTTTAGAGTAAGATCTTAATTGTCTGTTTTGAGCATCATAATTGCTTTAGTTTACTCTATGTTTTTGCTGTGAAAAGTGTTGTAACATTGGGAATCTCAAGGTGTCTTACCACCAACGAGATTGTGTTGTATCTTCGATAGCTTAGTATTCTTGATAGGAAGAATAGATTCTTGGCTGGGGCTACACCGCAAGAAAGGTTTTCTTGGGCGGTAGGAAGGGAGTCAAACCAAAGAATAAGGTTCTTTAGTTTCAAGTGAATATCTAAGTGTTGTAATTGGAAGAAGTGCTTGTAAAACATTATTTCAATTATAGTGAAGAAAAATCTCCCAGATCAGCCGGGAGGCCTGGATGTAGTTTGCAAGTGGACACGAAATCTCCCTGACCGTGTTGACTGGGACGTGGCTTGGTGCTTAATGATCTGGCCAGGACTCTGGTTCTCTGCTGAGCAGCTTGGTTGGACCGCTGAGCAGCTTGTTCAGCAGGTGTTTCCATACTATACTAGTGTAATTTTGATATTTTCTAAGCTCTGTATATTTGTTTAAATCTCGGTTAATTGTTGCGCAAGAAACCGAATCTGTTTGTAATTTCTGAGCTGATTTAATCGATTAAAGTAATTATGTTAATCGATTATTTGTGTTCTGTTAAACGATTAATCTGGGGTTAATTTTGAATAATTTTTTGTTTTTGAAAATGCGGATACTCTGATCACTACACCTATTCAACCCCCCCTTCTAGGTGTATTTTAGCCACTGATAC
>NC_032014.1:17448747-17449178 GCF_001865875.1 Lupinus angustifolius
ATGCTTATTGTTATGAAATAAACACATTGAGTCAAAAACTAAATTGTATTCCTTTGTGAATCAAAAAGGATTATATCCTTGTGAGAGTATTCTCCAAACCTTCTTGGCTGAACCAAGATTAGAAGTTCTTATCAAGAACCAAGTTCTTGTGGCTAGCATCACTTGGCTTATCAAACAACTGAATTTTTTGTGGCGCCTCACCTCATATCTTTTCCATCTTCTTTTATCCAAACACAAGTTATTTCCGCTGCATATATCAAAGGCTTAACTCAACCGTGAGCCTAGGCCATACACCAACCAAGATAGATCGTTTCAAAAGCCTTTTACCCAAGAGGTTCACATTAAGTGGCATCATAGCTAGTCTCTTGCTCGGTGTTCACTAATCTTCTTTTGGCCGTGAGTATATCTATCTTACTTTATCTTTTCTTTCA
>NC_032014.1:17449278-17471125 GCF_001865875.1 Lupinus angustifolius
TGTTTTCAATTGTAATAAGGCACATGTGCCATTTCTTTTACTACTTGAATATAGTCTAAATTAGGAGTAGATTCATTGCTTTTAGAGTATCCAATGTAAGCGTGCAAGGCATGCACTTTATGATTCCAACTAAGGGAGCCTTATGGGCTTGCCTATATATGTAATGCTTATTGTTATGAAATAAACACATTGAGTCAAAAACTAAATTGTATTCCTTTGTGAATCAAAGAGGATTATATCCTTGTGAGAGTATTCTCCAAACCTTCTTGGCTGAACCAAGATTAGAAGTTCTTATCAAGAACCAAGTTCTTGTGGCGAGCATCACTTGGCTTATCAAACAAGTGAATTGTTTGTGGTCCCCCACCTCATATCTTTTCCATCTTCTTTTATCTAAACACAAGTTATTTCCGCTGCATATCTCAAAGGCTTAACTCAACCGTGAGCCTAGGCCATACACCAACCAAGATAGATCGTTTCAAGAGCCTTTTACCCAAGAGGTTCACATCACTTTGGTTTGTGTCATGAGTATTGATTTGGCTATTTTGGAGCCTCCTCACCATGAACAAATCTTTTTCATGAACCATTTCACTCAACTCACGTGTATCACTCACTATTTGTCTGTGGAAAATGTAGAGAATGGTGTATCACTCAACACTCTATCCTCCATGGTCTTCTTAAGTAAACCAAGTTTGAAGCAAGAATTTTGTGAAAGAAAATCACTCCAACTTCCCAAAATTGGAACGTTGTGGCTTGAGTTATACCTCAAAGAAAGAACTTGACAGATTTTGTTTAGACTCGTTTTGGATTCCTTGAACTTTTGTAGAATCACTTTGACACTTTGTAGAACTTTGTTTTTGGACTTTTGACACTTTTGATTTTTGAACTTTTGACACTTTTGATTTTTTATTTATGGACATTTGACACTTTTGATTTTTTTTGAACTTTTGACACTTTTTGAAAGATAAAGATAAAGATAGATATACTCACGATCAAAAAAAGATTAGTGAACACCAAGCAAGAGACTAGCTCTGATGCCATTTGATGTGAACCTCTTGGATAAAAGGATCTTGAACGATCTATCTTGGTTGGTGCCTTGCCTAAGCTCACGTTTGAGTATAGCTTTTGAGAGTAAAGTAAGCAGTGGAAGTATGAAATTGGATAAAAGAAGATGGAATAGACTTGAGGTGAAGCGCCACAACAGTTGAGGTGTTGATAAGCCAAAGTGATGCTCGCCACAAGAACTTGGTTCTTGATAAGAACTTCTAATCTTGGTTCAGCCAAGAAGGTTTGGAGAATACTCTCACAAGGATACAATCCTTTAATTCACAAAGAATTCAATTTAACTTTTAACTTGTTTATTCCATTGTAAAAGACTTACATTTATAGGCAATCCACTAAGCTCCCACGGTTTGCTAATAAGGCTATTGCATGGTAATCTTAACATTGGATACCATAAGCCAAATGAATCTACTCCTAAACTAGACTACATTCGGATGGTAAAGTTATGAGCACATGTGTTTCGTGTGCTTTATTACAATTGAAAGACAAACTTAATGACTTAGGCCTAGGATGCCTTTATTGCCACAGTTGGGTAGTGATGAGCATAGGATTCCATTCTTCCTTAAGTGCACGACTCAAAATTAAGTCACATGATGAAAGAGACTTGATGACTCCATAATACCCACAACTAAACTTTGATGAGCTCCATTGGATTCTTCTAATTCGACACATGGAATTCGTTGTAGTTAAGGCTCCTTACTAGTCCTCGGGTGCACTTGATCTTGGCATAGGATTCCTTTATCAAGGAATGAAATTCCCTTGGCTAAGTGTTGATTAAACATGCACTAAATAGCTTAGAATGTCGTTTGTGCAAGTTGGTAGGCTGCCAACGGCTAGAACATGTGCATAATGCACCATTAAGGTCTCCAACAGCCACATGCTAATTCCACACGAGCATCTTTGCTCGAAAAGCTCTGATATTGACTTAGGATTCCTCTGGATGAAATGTGCTCAAGTTAATTTAGCTCCAACGGTCCAGACAAGGTGTTTAATCACCATAAATGCTCAATTAAGCTCCTCCACATTCATATTTTGATTTCCTTCGAGCAATCCTCCTCCAACGGCTACAATAGTCTATTTACCTGCCAAATAATATTAGACTAAGTTAGAGTGACTTTGGTTCACGAAAAATACAAGTTGGTCGAAACATTAAAGTGTCGGTTACGCTTTTAGGCTTGGCTTAGTCATCCACGAGCCATTTTTCATTCTAGTTATTTTTTTTGGGTAGATTATGATTAACGCTTAAAATAAATTAACCAAGTGTTGGACAAAAATTAGACCACACATTTATTATCAAAATTAAAATTGGTCAATGCTAATTAAATTGGCTAGGTGTGACTCGGTTAGGCTACGTCTAGTGCATGATGCAGCTCACTAGGCGCATGCGCCCCAGTTAGATTTCCTGGCCAGGCCAGTTTGGCCTAGCACCTGGTGCAGCACTTGGTGCGCCTAGGACCCCAACTCGGTCAGAGTTGTCTCGGTCAGGTTTCATGCCTGATGCATCTAGCTCTGTGCCAGGGCCAATTTTGGCGTCTGAGTCAGACTCGTGCACATGGCCTGGTTCATCCTTGGCTCGGTCAGAACCATGGATCAACATTATGAGTCGTCCAAGGGCATTTTGAGCCCTTTTTGCCCTAGCCCTAATCATAGGACCACTTATGCCTTCAAGACCATCAATTTCAAGGTTAGGCTCTTTGGGTTCATATCACCAAGACAATGGCGATTAGTACATTTGAGGTGTTACACTTAGCTCAATTTCACATAGACTACTAGACACGGAGGTACATCGTGTGAGCCATAATTCTTCATCTTGTGTGTAAAGATACTAGACATGCCATTTAATCGCATAAACCACTAAATTGACTAAGACATTAGTTTTTAATATCATTGAGGTCCCTTGTTGAGTAAGAATCATTGCTAACTTATTTTGTGTGATCAATCCTAGTTTGTATGAATAGTGAGTAGTAAAGTTCGATCCAAACATCTGATTTCTAGCAATTTTGTCTAATAATTAAATTATATTTAGTTAGTAAAAGCCAACAAAACAACTCTTTAATTTGATAATTAACTTAGAGTAACAATTATTCCACAATCCTTTTATAGTTATTTGTAACACCTATTTGGTTCTTTATATA
Source organism: Lupinus angustifolius (assembly GCF_001865875.1). Classification (NCBI taxonomy): domain Eukaryota; kingdom Viridiplantae; phylum Streptophyta; class Magnoliopsida; order Fabales; family Fabaceae; genus Lupinus; species Lupinus angustifolius. Next base: position 17,452,473 of record NC_032014.1, read on the forward strand.
TCAATTTCTCGGTTACCATCAACCAATAAAGTCTAACATGATAAAAATATAATTAATTCATTAGTTTTAAAAAAATTTGGTTGAGAATATAGTATGCTCAATTCAGCGATTTCCTACCTCAAATAAAGGACTTAGATTCCTCTGAACACTCATTTTTGTTTGCACATAAAAATTTCAAAATCTTTTTTAACATCAAAATAACTTTTCCAAAAATATACATTTTATTTTTGAAAAAAATAAGTTCCAAAAATTATCCTTGGTTTTCTTTAAAATAAAAATAATAAAATGAAAATTAGTTTTCTAGAAGCTCGTCCCTTTTATTTTCTTCTTAAATTAGTAAATAAATAAATAACAAATAATAGATACTTTGTTACATAATTTTCATATATAAAAAATTATTTCGGAATTTTAATATAGATGAATAAATATTGGCCAAAATCTATTTTTATATGTTAATTTCGTTTTTATAAAAATAAATAAAAAAAACCAATAGAATAATATTATTAAGATAAGCAACTTCTATCCTATTTAAATTTTTTAAAATTAAAAAAATGAAAATAAGAATTTCTTTTGTTGAGATTCTAAGCGTAAAAGGGTCCAACATTTTTCGTAGATAAAATCAGTTTCCATTTTTAGGAGGAGGTTATAGGGATGACAATAAAAACCGAACCCATAGGTACTCGCCCGAACCGAACCCGAATTTAACGGCAAAAACTCGATGTGATTGGGTTCGGGTTCGGGTTTTACCCGGGTTTAAATTTCGGGTTCAGGTTCAGGTTTGGTATAGCAAAGACCCTAACCCGAACACGCCCAGAAGTAAGGTAATTCAATTTAAAATTGAAATTTATATCATTTGCTAATTGTTTTTAATTTTACTTTACTTACTATTGGATCTTCAAACATAAAATAAATAAAATAATGCAAGAGAAAATAGAAATGTTAGAGAAAAATTACACGAAAATAATATCATATTTTTTTCAATACTTTATCATTTTCGGGTTTTTTTCGGGTTCGGGTTACCCGAAACCCGACGGTTTTGGGGATGGTATTTTTATTTTCAACCCCGTTGAGTTTGGGTTCAGGTTCGGGTTTTGAATTTCGGGTTCGGATTTGGGTATGTACAAACCCGACCCCAACCCGCCCCGTTGCCATTCCTAGGAGGTTATTATCTAGTTTTTACTATAAAATAGGATCACTAAGTCATTAGTTTAGGAGGAGAATAAAAATAAATAAAAAAAGAAACACAAACAAAGCTCCTTAAAGAAGTGTCAAGGTTTATGATTAAAATTGTGTTGCTCGTTTATGAGCAGTTCCTGTAGTATGCATGGTGCCTTTCCCAAACTTTGACGTTGTCAAGCAACATGAGCCAAGCATATTGTGACATGTTGGATCGTCTAGTTGCTCGTCCATGCACCAGATCCTTGTCTCCTTTTTTGCGAAAAAGTTCTGTTAAGTGCCAAAATGCTAATGAAATATCTATGAACTTGGAGCACTTAATGCACATTTATTCTGTAATTGCGTAACATTCCTGATAACTTAGCTAATCTTGTTCTATGTAGGAAACTCTATGTGTTTATGTTGTTTCAGGATAAGAAATAAGAAAAAAAGGAGAAAAGCAGAAGATTGGTGCTTCTGAATACTATAAGCCTTGTCCAAGCGAGAAGAAGGTCACCCAAGTCACAAATAGGAGGAAAATCCCCAGAAATCACTGATGTTCCTCGCCCAAGCGAGGGACTGTCGCCGAAGCAACAATTGGAGCTAAAAAGACCATGGTTACCTGCTTGATCCTCACCTAGGCGAAGGATCCTTGCCAAAGCGAGGGGTGCCTCGCCCAAGCGAGGTGCTCAACTCTGAAAGCCTCTTATTTTCTCGCCCAAGCGAGAATCTCAAGCATGGGCGAAGGCTTGGAAATTGGAACTGATATTGGCAGTTTCGGAAGTCAGAAAACATGATTCCATTCACTTTTCTAAAGCTTTGAGGCACGAAAAACAGAGAGAAATCGAAGGGAAGAAGATAGAAGTCATGGGAACGACTCTAAATCAGATTTTCTTATATATATTCATGATTCGAGCGTTGTCATAGGAGGAGGAGTGACTAGATCTTCGTTGTTGGGATTTGAAACGTAATCTTCTTACCTTGTACTCCTGGATTCAATTCTAATGTAATTGTTATTTGATTTTGGGAAGTTTATCATGTGCTTAATGCATGAGTTTAATTTCCTACTGAATTCTTGTTCTTGTGTTCAATTTTAATTGGAAAGTTAAATTTGACACCTGATTTAATTATCTTCCTTCATACATCATTGTTTCAGAAATCGATAATGATGTATGAATTCTTTTTACATTGTTTTTAATGCTAGTTAATCAGTCAATTAGCCAAGGAATTAGCAATGGAGTGATTATCTAAGGATTTTACACTCAAGGAATTGATGTAAATGAATCGCCAAAAATGTGCATAAAAATCAGTAACTTCGCAAGTTGTTTGGAATTGAATCTATGGATGTCAAAAAGGAAAGAGGATGAATTTCGATCCAAACTCTTATAAATTCATAGTTAACCTTTTATTTTAATTTAACCTTGTGACAAAACTATTATCAAATTATCAAACAAATTCATATAGATAGTTGCTCAATTAATTCTTGTAGGAATCAGTGTAAATCAAATCTACTCCCTGAGGACGATATCCCGGTACTTTACCGGATTTTATTACTTGGACGATACAGTACACTTGTCGTTCCATAAATATCTAACAAGTTCACGGTTAGGCACCACATTCCCTTCATCTAGCGAATCACGAATGTCCACATGGATCGCCCTTTCTCTCCCAGTCAATGCTACATCACCAAACCATTTTGAGATTGACATGTGGTTCCATCTTCTGCAGGCTTATGCATCAGCTTAGATAATTTATATTATTCTCACATTTTTATACTTTATTTATTGTTATTAATCCTATTTAATCATAGAAAAATATTTTTTAGACAAATTATAATTTGAAAAAACAAAGTTTTTCCTTAATATAACAAAATATCAATATTATCCCCTTTTTTAGCAACTAATTAACTAAAGTTTTCTTTAATTAAACAAAACTTATTACTACTTAAAAATAATCAGAACTTCCTACTATAATTAAAAAATGACAATTAATAAAATTAGTTGCGTTGAAAAATATTTTTCATATGATAATTATTTATTAAATATTTAATATTGAGATTAATTAAAGATAAATGAGGATCGTAATATCACTTCTCATTCTCATATGGTCTTTGAATGGTCATGTTGTGACACTTCTATTCATTTGATTTAATTCCTCATTAAAAATGAATAATTGTTTTCTTAATTAAAGTGATAATTGACAACGACAATAATAATAACAATTACATTTCTTTGATAAGTAACATAACAAAACTAAATCGATATTTTCTCTTAAAAATATAAAAAATGACTAATCAAATCAAGGATGAAGGGTCGTCAATAATGGTTTCTTTTCCTCAACTCGTCATTTGGATGGTGACGCTATGACGCTTCTGCTCCTAATTAAAATAATCAACCAACAAACTATTTATCTTAAGAACTATGTAGCCTTGATTTCATATTACTTATAGGGATACGTAGGAGCAAGATTTAATCCTGTCAGATACAACAAAAATATAAATAAGTTTAGTCACTTTTTCACTAATTAATTAAATAACCAAATAACTTTATGGTATAAAATAAGTCATGCAATTTAGTGAGGGTGCCATTTTAGAACGAGCAGATGAGGTTCTAATTCATTCCCTACTCCATAACCGACTCCTAAACTTGAATATGAGAAATAAAAATCCCAATGTAATTGATTAAAAGATTTTTCTACATTTTGTATTGTAAAAAATGTAGTGGAGACTCTAAAAAAGTTGTATAGCCAAAAATCGAGGCGCAATAGCTAGTGACTCTGCCGATGACTTTTTAAGAGGGTCATACCCATATCACTAATTGCATTGCTAATTATACTTTTTAATTTTTTGGTTATTTATTTTTATTTCTTAAAAAAAACTCAAGTAGTAATTATTATTATTGTCATTAATAATTTCCCATTATTATTATAACTTTTTTTGGCAATGATTATATTTAAATTCATATGCTTCCTAACAAAGTACACTAGCATTAGCATACACACATGCCTTATACATGGATATTAATGATACATTTTAGGATAGCAGAGGCACTAGCCTTGTAGGTTATGACTTTTGTCGTCTATGGTATTTGTGATGTGGACCACTCTGATTGTTACCAAGTATTATGGTTAGAAGCTTGAGCATTACGCTTGTTTCTAACCCCATAATATTTATGTTTCCCTGTTTTGGAGGATTGCAATTTGGGTCCTTATAGGAAGTCTAGAGCTTGTTAAGGCACCCACTACACCCTAGAACTCAACGCAAGGATGTTGATTTTTACACATTCCAGAAAACCCTTGTAGGGTGTATCTAATCCAAACCCTGGGAAGCATATTGTATCATTTATCACACCATTGATTGGGACTCATGTCCCTTAAATAAAATGACCCAAGTGTCATCTCTAGCCCATACCATTGCCTATAGGTAGAGGTGGCAAAATTATCCACAGTATACAGTCCATCCAAATTAAATCCATCTAAATTCATCCGTTAAAGCTAATGGATATAACCCAATGGATAATGTTGATACTGGATGGATTCAAATTCATCTATTATATCCAATGAATATCCATGGGTATATCCATTTGGATGGATTCCCAATCCATCCAAAAAATAAAAACAAGAATACTTTTTTCACATAAAGCAACATGCAGACCCAACTTTGCTATGCAAACTTAATGTGCAAAATATAAACCAATGTTATTAATATTGTACCGGTCAGAGTACTTGTATAGTGGTATGATGGTTCAACCAGTGGTTCACTAATAAACCGCATACCGGTGAAGTTAGATATACATATATTTTACACTAATATTAATGTTGAAAAATCAATAAAGAAGACAATAACTATTTTTATTTATATCACTTGTTAAAAAATGTATATTGTAGACCATATTTTAGATGTATAAAGAATGTAATAGTTATGTGTTTGATCATCTATATCAATACTTTGATAAAAATAAATCATTTTCATTAAAAAATAATTTTAAATGAAACCAATTAGTATGATTGGTACGTTCAATTGAAAAATGGCCGGTATGACCAATTTTTACTAGTATAATTGTAAGACCGATATAAATAATGTATCATAGCGGTATTAAGACCAGTTTACTAGTTAAAATGGTTGGCATGAACTGGTTTTGATACCAGTGATATAAACTACTATCTTTGTAACAAAATGATCCATTCAACAACATTATCCTTTTTATCAAAGCATTCTTTTAAAAAGTTTTAATAATGATTGATATAACATTTTTGTCTTATGATTGAACATAAGAAAAAATGCATGATTGCACAAACAATATCTTTGACCTCACCTACACTGTTGTCTTTCGGAGCTTTCAAAGGTAAATTTAAATATTGAGATTTATTAAAAAGTGTTTTAAAATAACACTTTTTAAAAATGTTTTTTAAATTGATTTTTAAAAATGTTGTATTAAATAATAATTTTTAAAAGGATTTTTTCCTTAAATATAAATTTTAGTTCAAATTTAAAAAAAATGGATTAGATATCCATCCATCCAATCCATTAAAATGGATATATTGATGGAATGGAAGAATTGGAATCCATTGGACATGATTTAGTTGAATAGTTTAGAAATATGATTTTATGGATTGGTAGATGACTTTCCATCCATTCATTATGATCCAAATCCAAATCCATCCACATTCATCTAATTGCCACCCTTACATATAGGTATCCTTACACCATAGGCACATACCACTTGCATGCAAAATAAATTACCCCTAAGAGGATATGTCATTCATACATACTACTTAGATGCATTTAAAGAAAAAATACGTTATTCTACATATCTATCCATTTGTATATCCATACATACATACATTGAAAAATAAAAATTCCCTCATTCATTCATTTATTTATCCATTCATTCTTGCATCCAAAAAGAAAAAAATCACTCATTCATTCAATTGTGCATTCATTCATGCATTCAAAAAGAAAAATAACCATTTATTAACTTATGCATTCATGCATTCAAAGAATTATTATTAGTTCATGCATTCATTCGTATATACATGCACCATAAAAAAAATAAGCACATAATTTATACGTGTACCACTTATTCATGGCTTAATAAAAAATAATAATAATAATAAATCATTCAAACATTACATTTCCTCCGATATCATATCATGTATTCTAATCTATTATCTTATTGTATCATTGTCTTCATTGTTTCAAATTTATAAAAAAGCACAAAAATAAATCTTGTCATAAACATTATCACATAATAATTACATTTATAAATTCCTAAAGGTATAAGTCATATATTGAATTTTATAAGCAGTTTAGAAAAAGTTTCATGTATTCCTTAGCTATGTATCATGCACTTTCATGCATCATATGCATAAAAATTTGTGTTCCCCTATCATTCTTACATCTCAAAATAAATTAAATGCATCTTCACAACATGTTGTGCATTTTTTAGTAGTATAGGCTCAAGGTAAATTACTTGTATTTCATGTGTGGTTATAGGCTCAAGGTCAAATTACTTGTATTTCATTTTTTAAGAGCACTATTGTTGGACTCGATCAAAAGCAGTCATGATTGAAACTAAAGATAATCAGTAAAGTATAGAGATTTCAAGCTTGTGATCGAAACCACATGGGTTAAACATGTCGTACACGACAATACTCATGTGTCTCATACCCCAGCCCAACTAGGAATTAGTTTGAAAACTTCTCCTCACTTGGGGACCTATACTAACTCATGTTTCCTTACTAAAGACTTATTTTATAATGTATATCTTTTTAACGAGTATATACTAATGCATTGATCATGCAAATCTTACCATCTAATACCTTATCCTACTAACCATATTAACCTCACTAATTATATTTATCCGAAAAACGCATAACAAAATAAACCCAAATAAAATTAATTCATGCATTATTATGAGATATTTGATTCAAAAAAATATAAGATCCAAAATGATGGGCATTTTAACGCATATGTTTTGATGACACAAAGCAATTTTGTAATTCCCAAACACTAAAGAGATATCCCTACTCACCCCATTTGAGCCTAGATATCACGAAAGAAGTTAATTTTTGAATAACCCTCAATATATCAATAACCTGAGGATAATAGTTCTTCAATCATTTTTCTTGACATTCAATTCTTAAAGAAATTAATACATTCTTTCACACCACTCATGTGACCGAAGGATAAGAGAGTACAAAGAATATTTCTAACTAGAAATCTAAAATATAAAAAACAAAATTCCGCCGAGATTCCTCAATGATATCTTAGGAAAAATTTAGGATAAAGAAATGTGCAATATCAATGATTACAAAGGGAACCATTCGTGGAAAATCTTTTGCCTAAATCATAGGTCGTTCTTATCACAATCCGTAAAATCTACTTGATACTTGATTGTCATATTAGAAAGCTATTCAAAATAGAATAAAAGAGAAAGATGAAACAGTGGGTATGGGAAACACATGACTTGAGCCTTATACCATTTTCTTAAAAATCCTTATCCAAACCACGATACAAGCTTAAAATGACCTTATCAAGAAGTTATTTTCCTAAGATGAGCATCGTGAGAGAAAAAATTCATTTTCTCACCATTATCACATCCTCGTCACCACTCACGGCCTTACAAATTAAATATTGTCATCCCACCACCACTTCTACTAAAATCCAAACCCAAATGAAATTATATCATCATCAACATAATATCAGCCCAAATACAAATTTAAATATCATTATTGGCACATAACCACTCATAGCTCAAGAACATTCACCATGTTGGCATGATCATTGTTTTAAAATTTATTTTTAAAGAGTTTTGCATACAATAAAGAGAAATAAAGCAAAGGAAAAGTGGAAGTCTCTCAAACTGGTGCAGATTTGGAAATGATTCATAGTCTGAGGCCTTCTACTTCAAGCCTACCAGAGCAAATTGTATAGAAGAATGAATCCTAGTATCTCACACTAGGGAAACATTTAGGTTGATTCCATTTTCTAGTAGGAAGTTAGTTGAAGCCCAAATTTAGAGAAATTTTTATGATCATAATAAAATGAGAGAATTTCCAACATGTGCCCACATAAGGTATTATGGGGAAAAAATAGGGAAAATAAACGACCTCAAAGTGAAGACTTACTACTACTCATCCTCAATTACTTAAATTGGGAAAACGTTTTTTTGTAGGATCTAAGTTATAGCTTTCCAACTGAAGTTGAAATTTGAGAATAGGCATACTGATGTAGTTTCTGTTATTACAAAAACATCAACACTTTGGAGAATTTTCCAGCCACCCTACTCTAGAACAATATATAGTTGGTTTTTGTCATTCAACTCAAAATTACATTAGAGCGGTTTGTATAGATTACCATAAAATAAGTGTCTTTAAGCAATCTGGAGCAATTTTAATGAAAAGGAAACTATCATATCACTCAACGGTAGTTAACAAAAGTTGATTCAGTCGAGTCCATAAAAGTGATGAATTTTATGTCATCCCAAATAGAAAATATAAATAATCAATGACACATTTGTGCATATATGGGTCTCATCCCTCAGTCTCATGTATTCAAATAAAAATCAATCATATCTCATTAACATAAATCATCACCTTACTAATCAATGTATAGTCATATTCATACATTAATCATTATAACCCCAAACATCAATATCAACTTAATGCCTCAGATATTTGCAAACGATCATTTCATTACAACTATATTTACAATAAGCTTTTTGAGTCTTGTACCTCGATGAGTATTTACAATCAAGCTTTCCAGATCTTGTACCTTGATGACCATTTAAAATTCAAGATTTTAAGGTCTTGTATTTCAATGAGCATTTAAAATCTAACTTTCTAGGACCTCATACCTGACGTATTTCAAATATTACTTTCAAGACCTAGTGCCTAACATGTTTCAAATCTTACTTTCTAATACCACATGCTTGACTTGTTTCAAATTTTACTTTTTAGGACTCGTGTCTGACGTGTTTCAAACCTTAATTTCCAAGACCCAATGCTTGATGTGTTTCAAAATTTTGCTTTATAGAACCATGTGCCTAAAATCTTACTCACCATAGCATAGTCTTGAATTGCTTCATCAAATCTCGATGGTCCACCAGTAGAGTCCCATACTGTTTCATCAAATCTCGATGGTCCACCAACAAAGTCTCGAATTGTATCATCAAATCTCGATGATCCACTAGCAGAGTATCAAACTGTCTCATCAAATCTCGATAGTCCACCAACAGAGTCTCGAACTGCCACATCAAATCTTGATGGTCCACTAGTAGAGTCTCGAAGTAGCTCATTAAATCTCGATGATCCACTAGTAGAGTATCAAACTGCCTCAACAAATCTCAATGGTCAACCAGTTGAGTCTTAAACTGCCAAATCAAATCTTGATGGTCCACTAATCGAGTCTTGTACTACCTCATCAAATCTCAATTGTCCACTAGCAGAGACTCAAACATCAGCATCAAATCTTAATGGTCCACCATCAGTGTCTCAAACTACTTCATCAAATCTCGATGGTCCATTAATAGAGTCTTGAATTGCTTCACCTAATCGATTGTTTATTTTCATAAAATGGTTTTTATGGGCCTTGACAAAATTAGTGTTCATTTGTTTACTGGTGGCTTATGATAATATCTCTTAAACTTCAATTTGCTTCATATCAGGTAAGCAACAAGTAAAAGCGGCAATAGTAAACACCCATTTTTTGTACGACTCATAAAAAGCCCAAACCTATTTTTAACATTGAAATAAATTTTCAAAACATATACATATCTATTTTCAGAAAAAAAAAAAAAAAAGAGGTTACAAAAACTAACCATTGGTTTCCTTTAAAATAAAAATAATATAATGAAATAGGAGTTTCTAAAAGCTCATGCATCTTATTTTCTTCTTAAAAAATTAAATAAATAACAAATAATAGATACTTTGTTACATCATTTTTTATATATAAAAATTTTTTTCGGAATTTTAATATAAATTGAATAAGTATTGCTCAAAATCTAATTCTATTGATTTTATATGCTAATTTTGTTTTTTTTTAAAATTAAATAAAAACCAATAGAATATTCTTAAGATAAGCATCTCCTATTCTATTTAATATTTTTGAAAAATGAAAATCAAATTTTAATTTGTTGAGATTCTAAGCCTAAAAGGTAGATAAAATATGTTTCCATTTTTTAGAAGGAGGTTACTATCTAGTTTTTACTATAAATTGGGGTCCTATGTTTAGGGGAGAAAAAAAACCCATAAAAAGAAACATATAAAAAGCTTTGTAACGTGGTATCTTGTGTGGGCAAGCCCATTATTAGAATCGTGCTACTCGTTTCTGAGCAGTCTCTACTCTCCACGTGACGCCTCTCCCTAACTTTGACTTTGTCACGCACAAGCCAACCAAATTGTGACACGTTGGATCGCCTAGTAGCGCCTCCCCGCATAGGATCCTTTCTCCTTTTTGGCGAGGAATCCATTGTAGACAATTTTATTGGTAGGTACCATATTCCCTTCATCCAACGAATCACGGACGTCCACATGGATCTCCCTTTCTGTCCCAGTCAATGCTGCATCACCCAACCAATCCGAGACTAACACGTGGTTCAATCTTTTGCAGATTAATGCACCTAAAAAGGTATTTTCTATTATTGTCTCTTTTTCTTATTCTATTTATTATTATTATTAATGCTATTTAATCCTAGACTATTTTTATTTAAACAAAGTATAATTAAAAAAAAACAAAATTTTTCCCTGAATAATATTAAACAAAAATTTAACAATAATAGTAGTAACTAATTATGCTAACAATTTAAGCAATAAACCATAACAAAAATATTAAGATGATTCTTTTTTTAGCAACTAACTAACAAACTGTTTTATCTAATTAAATAAAAATTACTAATAATTAAACATAATCATAACTTCCTACTATAATAAAAATGACAATTAATAAAATTATATTTCTTTGGAAAATATTTTTCATATGATAATTTTTATTATACATTCAAACTATGATCTAATCTATCTAATATAAAATATTTAAACCATATTATATTACCTATTAAATTTATTTTAAAATACTTTTTACTTTCTATTTAGAAATTATCATTTGTTTTAATTTTTAGCATGCTACGTTCATGGCTTTGCATATAAAAGATTGTAACTGATAGCTTGTTCGATAAAAACTAAAGAGAAAAAACAGAGATGGCAAGATGGCAATTTTACAATGACGTGCTTCCATTCATTGCAATAGTTGCAATAGAGAGCATAATTGTTGGTGTTAATGTTCTATACAAAGCAGCTACTCTAAGGGGATTGAGTTACTATGTCTTCATCGTTTATTCATTTTCAGTTGCTTCTATTGTACTTCTTTTCCCCCTGTCCTTCGTCCTCAAAAGGTGTTGTATTGCATGTCCATTAATTGCCATATATTATTAAATGAATTAACTCTTATTTGTAAATCCATGTTTATAATTTCTATATTTGTAGTTTTATAGTTAAAGATTTTTCTTTAACCGAGAGGGTTTCTATTCATATCTTAAATAATCATTTGTGCAGGTCAAGCGGACTTCCACCATTCAAAGCCTCTATATTCTTCAAAATCTTCCTCCTTGCAGCAACTGGGTAAGATTTTGGAATTTAAATTTGGGAAAAGTCTATTAAAAATGTTAAACTTTCTGTCTTTGGCAACATCCTCAATTATTTTTTCTTATAATTAGACATTAAACTTTAACCTTTGACAAAATTAATCTTTACCATTAAACTTTATTAATTAATTTTAAATTTTTTATATCAATTAATATTATTGTATTGACCCTTTTAACTTTGAAATTTACATTTCATCTTTTCAACCAATTCTTATTTTGGCAATGGTTCCTCCCACCATCGTTACTGATTAGTGTTTTAAATTGTGGTTTCAATTTCGGTCACAATTATAGTTACTATAATTATGATTAATGTAGTCATTGCGACGCAAATCACAATCATTATTGTGTGAATTTTTTGTAAATAAAAAATACTTTTAATTTTATGTAGCCCAATGTAGCTGCAAAATTGCGAGTGTCATACTGGAATTGCAATTATGGTAGTAACTACAACATTATGGTTACATCCCGTGATAAGTTCCGTAATTTAAATAATGACATGCATGTTGATACAATTATGAGTCTAATGTCAATCATTTTCTTGTTAGCCTATTAGTAAAGTAATATTTACTTTATTGTATAATCAATTTCACTTCCACATAAAATTTAAGTAACAATTAGAAAGAAAATTGGTTTGCGTTGACTATTTAAAAAAATGCATGAAGCTGTTTCAGGGGTTTTTACTTCCTAAGAATCAAATCAAGGTGCAATGTATTGATCATGTATTTCTTTTTGAATGAATGAGGTAGATTTGTAGCTGAACTTTGTGGAGTCAAAGGAATTCAATACACTTCACCTACTCTTTCTTCTGCTCTTAGCATCCTGGTACCTGCTTTTACTTTCGTACTTGCAGTATCGTTTAGGTACCTATCCTTACTTTATCTAAATCACTATTTTAAATTATGAGAGGGGCCACGTGTTATAAGAGAAAGCCAAAAAAAATACTTTATATTTTAGTTATTCAAATCAATTAATTAATTTAAATAATTGAATTTCTCTATAATTAATGTTAAGATGTGAATTATGTTTCTTTTAACTTACTCTTGGAGTAAGTGACTCTTCTCCCTTAAATTTTAGTTATATTTGCAATTATGTTATGTTTATTAAAATTGTGAAAAAACTGTGTAATAATATGGTTGTAAGGATCCTCACCATTAATGGAGAGACAATTACTACAAAAAAACAAATAAAATAATAACATGACAATACATTTTTATCCTTTTATATGCAATGAAATAACACTTTTACCATGAAAAATATATATAAAGTCTTATACTTGTATCTTAATTAATAGAGAGGATCTTTGTTTGGTTTTTATATGCGCAAATCCTATTACAATGGAAAAATGGAGATTCTCCATTCATTGTAATAATATGCTGTGGAATGCAATTTAAAAAATTACCACAATAATGATTTATTTTCTAGCAGTACTTTTTGTCTGGATTGTGTTTGAATAAGTTATTTTTCTAGTGATAATAATTGATAATTGACGAGATTATTTAATTTAAAAAATTGATAAATCAAAATATATTATTGAAGTAATACTAGGTCTACTGAAAACTAGGGGTGACAATATGGCTCAGCCTAACCTAACTCTATCTTGTCCGACTTTGGCCCGCTACAATATGGGTTGGCATGGTCTGACCCTTATTACTAAAATGACTCAAAATGCTAGTCCAACCTATATTTGCAACGCTGATGGGCCAGCGGGCTGACCCGCTTTTTTCAAAACATATATTTATAACCAACCCAATCACAATTTCAAAAGTAAATAATCATCAGCTTCATAAATGTTTTTAAAACAAAAAATCAGAAACCAAAGTTCATAATAACATACCATCTTAGTTTAAAACTTATAAGTTTTAAAAAACAAGGCAACATAGTCTTAAACTTATAGACTTCTAGTTCACAATAAAGTTTCTAACTCCTAAGTTCACAATAATACGGGCTAGCCCGATCCGGCCTTGTCCTAACCTGCCTTTGGCCTGCCAAAATATGAACTGGCCCGACCCGATCCTTATTGATAAAATGACTCATATCCCTAGATCGACCTTCTAAAATGTCAATCCAAATAGGCTGACCCGTCCGGCCAAGCCCATATTGCCATCCCTATTCAAAACCAACTATAACAAAAAATATTATTTAAAAGTAATAGGTAAACATGAAATTGGTGAATAACACCTTTCTCACATTCTAAACACGAGCTTAGACATTGACTCTTATCATATCCTTCCATGTAGGATGGAGAAACTAGCTTTAAGAAGCAAAAGCACTCATATCAAAATCTTTGGTACTATATTGTCGATATTAGGTGCACTCATAGTTGTTCTGTATAAGGGTCGCACAATTTTATCAAATTCAAATCCACTACAATCACCTGCAATTATTTCTCTGGTCAGCTCATCGTCACAAAGAAATTGGGTTATTGGTGGATCACTACTTGTTGTTGATTATCTTCTGGTTCCAGTAATGTTCATTCTTCAGGTATACATACTAGAAATTCACACAACATGTAGGTATACTTTTATTTTACCTTTTTGTCTAAAATTGTAGATATTGATAAATGAGAATAAAATATCTTCTTATATACGAGGATATACTTTATTCTCTTTACAAATTAGTTCAGAGTTTAGACTCCAACTAAATTTAATTTTCACTTAAACCAGAAGACCTGTTGAAAGGAGCTTAAGAATGAAAATCACTTGTCCTATTTTTTGTGTTTTAATGGCGTCACAATGCAATTAAAGAGTGTCATCTTATTAAAAGGAAAAATCAGATATTCAAAAAATAACTTTTTTTGTATTGAGAATTTTCAGAATAGAAATAACTAAAATCTTTTTTTTTTTTGCTTGTAACAGGCTAGTATTATGAATCAATATCCAGTAGAGATAGTTATGGTCTTCACATTCTGTGTGTGTATGACTTTCATATCTGCACCAATATGCTTACTATTAGAGCCAAACTGGAGTGCTTGGAAGATAACTCCGGATATAAGATTGGCCGCTATTTTATGCTGGGTAAGAATCTAATGAATTTATTCGATGAGTCATGTAAATGAATAACATCTAATTGAATTTTACCATTTCATGCAGGGATTATTAATCACATGCCTTAGTTCTCTGGTTTACGCTTGGGGTCTCCATCTTAAAGGCCCTGTATACATATCAATCTTTAAACCTGCATCAATAGTCATTGCTGCCACTTTGAGTGTTATATTCCTTGGTGACGCGCTACATTTGGGGACGTATGAAACTCATTCTCTTTTTTTTCAATAATAAGTTCTTTTATCTGGGAATATTAGCAATACTTCCTCTAAATTGTGAGAAACTAATGAGCATGGGTTTTAGAAACAAATATCATAACTAGTATTTTAAATTGCACCACTGATCGAAATTGTGGCCACAATGTTATGATTTCGGGGGTCTCTATAATGACATCTCAATCACAATTGAGGTTGCAAACAAACACTTGTACGAGTCTTCCAATAAAACCTCCCTCAACTACAACAATAGACTGCAACAATTTTTTTAACTCAGGAAACAGATCCTCTTCCCAAACAAAAAGAGCCATGCGCAACTCCATCTTCCAAGAATCAACATCCCATCTCCAAAGCTGCCACTATTTTATATTTGTCTTCCAATATTATGTTCTTATTTTGAAAATTGAAATAAATTGGAAGAATAGAAGATAATTTTTTGCATCATTCTGCCTATTTTTCTATATTCTTTGACATGTCATGTTTCAAATATTGCAGTATTGTTGGAGCAGTAATACTATCAGTTGGGTTTTATGCTGTTATATGGGGGAAAGCACAGGAACAGGAATTGAGTGATGAGTTTGGGGAAGGTAGAACTGAAGCTCTACCCAATAGTAAGACTCCTTTGTTGCAGGGCAGCAACGTATAAGATAACACCGAAATCATGTACACCAAATTTCCATAAGTATACAATATATGAATGTTAGAAAGAGAAATAGTGGAATTGAATAATTAGCAATCATGCAGTAATAGAATAATCTGCAATCATGCAGTAATAGAATGCAATTATGCCTTATGGTTTCACCTATATATAGGTGTGCTTTGTATTTTCTAAGGTATTTCTAAACTTTAGAAGTCTTACTTTCACCAAATATTTTTTACATGCTTTATTTCCGTTATTTAACTTTGTTTTTGTCACCATCTTCATCAAAGCATCGTTTTCATTTCGTAGTTGTGATTTATGTTACCTTCATTAGTAAAATCACTTCCTAAGAATCGTACTCATTACCATAAGAGTTCTGAATTATGTCATCTTTATTAGTGATAGTAATATGTACAGAGATAAAAGATGAAAAGAAATAAATATATATGATTTGATTCGATGTAAGAAAAAATAGTTAATTTTAAGTTTTTATACTAAATATGTATGATTTAGCAATACCATGTATATATGTCTCAATAATTTATAATTTAAAAGTTGACAGATTTATTTTGATACAACTTAGAGACGACTAAGAAGATTTCTGAAGATAGTTTGTGATGAATAAAATAAAACACAATGCAGCTTGTGTTGTACAACCCAAACGAATAATCAATTTATTTGTTTATTTCTTTTTTTTTTTTTTGAAAGTAAAAACAAGCTAGGACCTAAGGAACATAGTACTCCTAACGTCAACAAACAACAAGTTTCCGAGCTTATGGGATATTGTGGTTGAAAGGAAAAATCAGCTCTTTGAATATATTATTTGAGAAATGGTTTTCGGTTTTTAATAAACAAAATTTATAATTTTCTTTATTATAATAACTCTTAAATCTCTTTCAAGATTTAACTGTAGTAAAATATAGAGTTATGTAGAACCACAAATATTATCATTAAAGTATACTTTAGTTCTTTAAATTATAAATAAGAAATCATAAAGATTGATTGATTAATTCGGTTTTGTTGTGAAAATATATGCATGAAAAGTAAACATATTTACAAATTCATCAGAAGAATAGTTGGTTTGGACATATGACTGTAATTTTTTTTAACATTTAAGTATTAACATGATTTTAATGTATACAAGCTATTTAGTTGTGATTTAGTCCACCATACATCTTGTCTTAACTCACCCTCCCTCTCGGGTTAGGTTTGTTGATTTTCAAACCTTACTTAATACTCTACCCCTCATCAAGTATCCTTTGTATAGGAACTAAGGCTGACAACACTTTTTTCAGATTCCCACATGCTTGGTAGCCTTGACAAAGTTGTGAAGAAGATCTTGCTCCTGACCTTGACACGGTTTTGATGAAGACACTAACATCACCAAAAAGAAGAAAAGGAAGATGACTTAGAAGACAAATGAAGATAAAGCTTCAAGACATTAGATTAAGTCTTTGTAAGTACTTCTATCCTAAACTCTTAAGTATATACAAGTATAATTGCTCAATCTATTTTTTTAGAAAAAGTGAGACACTTTTAAAAGACTTAGAACATTTTTCAAAAATAGTGTGTAACATGCTACTTCATTGAGTAACAGGTTACATGTGTGAGAAAAGAGTTATCAAACTGAAAAACTGATTTTTGAAAGCTGAGTAACCGAGTACTCAAAGTGAGTAACCGATTACTCAAAATAATTTTTAAGCATATGTTGGACAGAAAGTTTGAGTAACCGATTACTCAAAGTGAGTAACCGATTACTCAATATAAAATTCGAATTTCAAGTGGACAGAAAGTTTGAGTAACCCATTACTCAAATGAGTAACCCATTACTGAGAGCTGTTGGAAGTGTTTTTCAGATTTCAAAGTGAAAGGTGTTCACTCCAAACGAAATCTCTTCACTCCAAACAACTCATACACTTTCAGAAACCTTCAAAGAGTGTTTGTAAACTCTATATAAAGGCTCTAAACTCTCACAGAAAAGAACAAGAGAATACACACAACTTTGATACAATTTTCTCTCAACTCTCAAAAGCTGTCACACTTTTTCTTAGAATTTATCTTTGAACTTTTTGCAACTTGTTCTTAAACGTTCAAGTTAATTTTGCAAAGTTGCTTGAAGTGTTTCAAAGACTTTTACAAAAGAGCATTATATACTTCTATATATATTCAGAGTTTGGATTGCAAGTTACATAAGTTTCATACTTGTAAAGACAATCTGCCATAGTTGAATATTCTTCATTCTTGTAAAAAATTCTTTCTTTCACGGGGTGTGAAAAGAAAGGGGAATAGATTCACTTGGAAAGGTGTTTTCCAAGGGTATAAGAATTAGGGAGTGTGTAAGGTACATAGAGATCTCGAGGTGAGATATTGTAATTGCAACTCATAATTCTTAGTGGAAAATCTCTTGTATGGCAAGAGTACTGGATGTAGCCTTCGGTGGACAGGAAGGTGAACCAGTATAAAAACTCCTTGTGTACTCTCTTCTCCTTATCTCTTTCATTTTATTTCCTATTATTTTCTGCATATTGTTCCGCTGCACTTTAACTTTGATTTTGCAGAAAAAGCGGCCATTATTTTAAGACAACTAATTCACCCCCCCCCCCTCTTAGTTTCACTCTGATACTTACAGAAAACTCTCGCCAAGGGGTTCAATATTCGGTTTACGGTAAGCAAGGAACAACCTATATCTTCATACATCATGTCCGGCATACGACAGGAATAACACAAGCCTCTCCGTGCATACTTGGACAAGTTCAACATGGAAGCCATGAAGGTTTGCACCTTAATTGGAAGATCAGAATGAGGATTTTCATCGAATCCCTGGATTTGGATATTTGGAATGCTAGAAGAAGGACCCTATGTTCCCTTAACTGTTATTAACAATGTAAGAGAAATAAAGCCAAAAACCTAATGGAACGATGAAGATAAAAAGAAGGTACAATATGATTTGAAAGCAAAGAAC
>NC_032014.1:17471225-17473069 GCF_001865875.1 Lupinus angustifolius
GTATTTGGCTGTAAATGTTTTGTTTTAGACAATGGTAAGGACAACTTGGGTAAGTTTGATGCAAAAGCTGATGAAGGAATCTTCCTTGGCTATTCTCTCACGAGTAAAGCCTATAGAGTTTTCAATAAAAGGACTCTAGCCATGGAAGAATCTGTTCATGTATCTTTTGATGAAAGTAATCCTGTTGTAAAGGATGTAGTACCTTGTGATGATGATGACTTACCAAGTTCTCCTGCCAAAGAAACTTCTATTGTTGACATTACAACCAATACTGAGGAATTGAGAATGGATGATGATCTATCCTCTCAAGAAGAGCATAACCATTCAGACTTTCCTAAAGAATGGAGGACCCATCGAAACCATCCTATTGATAAAATCATCAGCGATATGAGTAAAGGTATAACTACATGCAGAATGTTTGATGCATGTTTAAACATGGCTTTTGTCTCTCAAATCGAACCATCTAAGATTGATGATGCAATCGAAGATGAGCACTGGATTCTTGCTATGCAAGAAGAATTAAACCAGTTTGAAAGAAATGAGGTATGGGAACTTGTTCCTAGACCTAAGAATAAGCATGCTATAGGAACCCATTGGGTTTTTAGAAACAAATATGATGAAAATGGTATTATTGTTAGAAACAAAGCTAGACTAGTAGCCCAAGGATACAATCAGGAAGAAGGTATTGACTTTGATGAAACCTTTGCTCCTGTTGCTAGACTTGAAGCTATTAGGCTATTGCTTGCATATGCTTGTTCTCTTAATTTTCAGCTTTATCAAATGGACGTCAAGAGCGCATTTCTCAATGGCTATATTCAAGAAAAGGTATTTGTAAAGCAACCTCCTGGTTTTGAAGACTACAAACATCCCTCTCATGTTTTCAAATTAAAGAAAGCCCTCTATGGCCTAAAGCAAGCGCCTCACACATGGTATGATCGTCTAACGAACTTTCTATCAGAAAAAGGTTTCACAAAAGGGAAGGTCGACACTACTCTATTTATTAAGAAAATTAATCATCATACTTTATTAGTTCAAATTTATGTTGATGATATTATTTTCGATTCTACTAATGAAAATTTGTGTAGTGATTTTAGCAAAATGATGCAAGGGGAATTTGAAATGTCCATGATGGGTAAGTTGAACTATTTTCTTGGACTTCAAATAAAACAGCTTGATAATGGCATCTTTGTGAGTCAATCCAAATATTGCAAAGACTTGTTAAAAAGATTCGATATGGATGACTGCAAGCCGATAGCTACTCCCATGGGATCAGGAACATACATCGATGCAAATGAACCCGGTAAATGTATTGAAATATCTAAATATCGAGGTATGATCGGATCTCTCTTGTACTTAACTGCTAGTAGACCTGATATAATGTTGAGTGTATGTTTGTGTGCTTGCTATCAATCTAAACCTAAAGAATCACACCTAGTTGCTGTTAAGAGAATCTTGAAATATCTATACTCCGAAATTTGGTAAGATTGAAAACTTTGAAGATTATGATTTTCTATTAACTTTTCTTTTGCGGCAACAAAACCTTTTTGACTTTTGCTGCGAAACAAACGACATTTATCCCAAACTCATTCGAGTATTCTACTGCAACTTGAACTTTCGGAAAAACCGTCTCACTTCCTATGTAAAAGGAAAGGAGATTGTGATAGATTTAAAAACTTTTAGTTCATTGTGTTGTAATATACCTTATAAGGGTAACATTGTTGGTTTCGGACTTCAACGTGATTGGGATAACTATGATCATAAGGAATTCTACTACTCTATGTGTAGAATTTCTAAGGAAGAAATAGAAATGCGTAAGCAGCAAAGCTTTGGGAAAACTGTTAAAA
>NC_032014.1:17473169-17473536 GCF_001865875.1 Lupinus angustifolius
TCGAAGATCGTTTGTTGCATTATCTTCTCAGCTATGTCATTTTACCAAAATTTTCAAACCATTCGCAAATAAGTGACATAGAACTCCAATTGATGTATGCCATGAAAATGAACATCAAGATAAATTGGACTGAGATGATAATGAGGCAAATGTGGAATGTTCAAGGAACTCAAAGTCCCCTGCCTTACGCAATCCTCATAACAAATTTTCTACAACATTTCGGTGTGTCTACAAATGGTGAAACTAAGGTACCTCTAAATCTTCGCGAAAGCAAGATTCATGTGGAAGTTGTCCACAAAATGGGTTTCTCTGCTGATCCTCTCGATAGAAGTGGTCGCACCTACAGGCACTCAACCGATAAAGAACC
>NC_032014.1:17473636-17474445 GCF_001865875.1 Lupinus angustifolius
AATCCTAATCCTAATCCTAATCCTAGTCCTAATCATAATCCTAATAGTATTCCTAATCATAATCCTAATCCCAATCCCAATCCTAATCCTAATCCTAATCCTAATCCTAATCCTAATCATAATCCTAATAGTAATCCTACTCCTAATCCTAATCCTAATCTTAATCAGAATCCTAATCCTAATCCTAATCCATATATTGATCCACATCCTGATCCTCATCCTGATCCTGTTCCTAATCCTAATCCTAATCCTAATCCTTATCCTAATCTTCATCCTCATCCTAATCCTCATCCTATTCATATTCCTAAACCTAATCCTAATCCTAATCCTGATCCTCATCCTAATCCTAATGCTAATCCTCATCCTATTCCTATTACTAAACCTAAACCTAATCCTAATCCTAATCCTGATCCTAATCCTATTCCTAATCCTGAACCTGATCCTCATCCTTATCCAGTTCCTGATCCTGATCCATATATTGATCCTGATCTTGATCCTCATCCTGATCCTAATCCTAATCCTAATCCTAATCCTAATCCTCATCCTCATCCTAATCCTAATCCTCATCCTAATCCTAATCCTAATCCTAACTAATTGTAATCTGAATTCTAATCCTAATCCTAATCATAATCATAATCCTAATCCAAATCCTACTCCTAATCCAAATCCATATCGTAATCCTAATACTAAACCTAATCTAAATCCTAATTCTCATCCTAATCCTAATCATAATCCTAATCCAAATCCTCATCCTAATCCTAATCCTAATCCTAATCCTAATCCTAATCCTAATCCTAATCCTAATCCTA
>NC_032014.1:17474545-17477360 GCF_001865875.1 Lupinus angustifolius
TCCTAATCCTCATCCTAATCCTAATCGTAATCCTAATCTTAATCCTAATCCTAATCCTGATCCTGTTCCTGACACTAATCCAAATCCTAATTATCATCCTAATCCTAAATCTACTCCTAATCCTAATCCTAATCCTAGTCCTAATCCTCATCCTCATCCTCATCCTCCTCCTAATCCTCATCCTAATCCTACTCTTAATCCATATCCTAATCCTTATCCTACTCCTAATCCAAATCATAATCCTAATCCTAATCTGAAACCTAATCTTAATACTATTCCTAATAATAATCCTAATACTAACCCTAATCCTAATCCTACTCCTAGTCCTAATCCTAATCCTACTCCTAGTCCTAATCCTAATCCTTATAATATTCCTAATGATAGTCCTAATCCCAATCCTAATCCTAATCCTAATCCTAATCCTAATCCTAATCCTAATCCTAATCCTAATCCTAATCCTCATCCTAATCCTAATCCTCATCCTATTGATATTCCTAAACCTAATCCTAATCTTGATCCTCATCCTCATCCTTATCCTAATCCTCATCCTATTCCTACTCCTAGACCTAAACCTAATCGTAATCCTAATCCTAGACCTAATCCTAATCTTAATCCTGATCCTAATCCTAATCCTAATCCTTATCCTTATCCTGATCCCGATCCTCATCCTTATCTTGATCCTGATCCTGATCCTGATCCTGATATTGATCATGATCTTGATCCTCATCCTGATCCTGATCCTGATATTGATCCTGATCTTGATCCTCATCCTGATCCTAATCCTAATCCTAATCTTAATCCTTATCCTCATCCTAATGCTAATCCTAATCCTAATTCTAATTTGAATCCTAATCCTAATCCTAATCCTAATCATAATCCTAATCCAAATCCTACTCCTAATCCAAATCCAAATCGTAATCCTAATCCTAAACCTAATCTAAATCCTAATCCTCATCCTAATCCTAATCATAATCCTAATCATAATCCTCATCCTAATCCTAATCCTAATCCTAATCCTAATCCTCATCCTCATCCTCATCCTAATCCTAATACTAATCCCAATCCTAATCCTAATCGTAATCCTAATCTTAATCCTAATCCTAATCCTGATCCTGATCGTGACACTAATCCTAATCTTGATTCTCATCCTGATCCTAAACCTACTCCTAATCCTAATCCTAATCCTAATCCTAATCATCATCCTCCTCCAAATCCTCATCCTAATCCTACTCATAATCCTTATCATAATCCTTATCCTACTCCTAATCCAAATCATAATGCTAATCCTAATCTGAAACCTAATCTTAATCCTATTTCTAATAATAATCCTAATACTAATCCTAATCCTACTCATAGTCCTAATCCTAATCCTAATAATATTCCTAATCTTAATCCTAATCACAATCATAATCCTAATCCTAATCCTAATCCTAATCCTAATCCTAATCCTAATCTTAATCAAAATCCTATTCCTAAAAGTAATCCTACTCCTAATCCTAATCCTAATCTTAATCCTAATCGTAATCCTAATCCTAATCCTGATATTGATCCGGATCCTGATCCTGATCCTGATCCTGATCCTAATCCTAATCCTTATCCTAATTCTAATCCTCATCCTAATCCTAATCCTCATCCTATTCCTATTCCTAAACCTAATCCTATTCCTAATCGTAATCCTCATCCTCATCCTCATCCTAATCCTAATTCTCATCCTATTCCTATTCCTAAACGTAATCCTAATTTAAATCCTAATCCTGAGCCTAATCCTTATCGTTATCCTGATTCTGATATTGATCCTGATCTTGATCCTGATCCTCATCGTAATCCTAATCCTAATCCTGATCCTAATCCTACTCCTAATCCACATCCTAATCCTTATCCTACTCCTAATCCAAATCATAATCCTCATCCTAATCTGAAACCTAATCTTAATCCTATTCCTAATAATATTCCTAATACTAATCCTAATCCTAATCCTACTCCTAGTCCTAATCCTAATCCTACTCCTTGTCCTAATCCTACTCCTAATCCTAATCCTAATCCTAATCCAAATCCTAATCCTAATCCTAATCTTAATCCTAATCCTAATCATAATCTTAATCTTAATCCTAATCCTAATCCTAATCCTAATCCTAATCGTAATCCTAATCCTAATCCTGATATTGATCCAGATCCTGATCCCGATACTGATCCTGATCCTAATCCTAATCCTTATCCTAATTCTAATCCTCATCCTCAT
Source organism: Lupinus angustifolius (assembly GCF_001865875.1). NCBI lineage: Eukaryota > Viridiplantae > Streptophyta > Magnoliopsida > Fabales > Fabaceae > Lupinus > Lupinus angustifolius. Next base: position 17,476,785 of record NC_032014.1, read on the forward strand.
CCTCATCCTAATCCTAATCCTCATCCTATTCCTATTCCTAAACCTAATCCTAATCCAAATCCTAATCCTGAGCCTCATCCTTATCCTTATCCTTATCCTGATATTGTTCCTATTCCTAAACCTAATCCTAATCCAAATCCTAATCCTGAGCCTCATCCTTATCCTTATCCTTATCCTGATATTGATCCTGATCTTGATCCTCATCCTGATCCTCATCCTAATCCTAATCCTAATCCTAATCCTAATCCTCATCCTAATCCTACTCCTAATCCATATCCTAATCCTTATCCTACTCCTAATCCAAATCATAATCCTAATCCTAATCTGAAACCTAATCTTAATCCTATTCCTAATAATAATCCTAATACTAATCCTAATCCTAATCCTACTCCCCATCCGCTTCCTCATCCTCATCCTCTCCTAATCCTACTCCTTGTCCTAATCCTAATCCTTATAATATTCCTAATCATAATCCTAATCCCAATCCCAATCCTAATTCCAATCCTAATCCTAATCCTAATCCTAATCCTAATCCTAATCCTAATCCTAATCCTAATCCTAATCCTAATCTCAATC
>NC_032014.1:17477460-17480052 GCF_001865875.1 Lupinus angustifolius
TCATCCTAATCGTAATCCTCATCCTATTGATATTCCTAAACCTAATCCTAATCCTAATCTTGATCCTCATCCTCATCCTAATCCTAATCCTCATCCTATTGCTACTCCTAAACCCAAACCTAATCCTAATCCTAATCCTAGTCCTAATCCTGATCCTAATCCTAATCCTAATCCTGATCCTTATCCTGATCCCGATCCTCATCCTTATCCTGATCCTAATCCTGATCCTGATATTGATCCTGATCTTGATTCTCATCCTGATCCTAATCCTAATCCTAATCATAATCCTTATCCTCATCCTAATGCTAATCCTAATCCTAAATCTAATTTGAATCCTAATCCTAATCCTAATCCTAATCATAATCGTAATACAAATCCAACTCCTAATCCAAATCCAAATCGTAATCCTAATCCTAAACCTAATCTAAATCCTAATCCTCATCCTAATCCTAATCATAATCCTAATCCTAATCCTCATCCTAATCCTAATCCTCATCCTCATGCTAATCCTAATCCTAATCCCTATCCTAATCCTAATCGTAATCCTAATCTTAATCCTAATCCTTATCCTGATCCTGATCATGACTCTAATCCTAATCCTGATTCTCATCCTGATCCTAAACCTACTCCTAATCCTAATCCTAATCCTAATCCTAATCATCATCCTCCTCCAAATCCTCATCCTAATCCTACTCATAATCCTTATCCTAATCCTTATCCTACTCCTAATCCAAATCATAATCCTTGTCCTAATATGAAACCTAATCTTAATCCTATTTCTAATAATAATCCTAATACTAATCCTACTCATAGTCCTAATCCTAATCCAAATAGTATTCCTAATCATAATCCTATTCCCAATCATAATCCTAATCCTAATTCTAATCCTATTCCTAATCCTAATCCTAATCCAAATCCTAATCCTAATCCTAATCCTAATCTTAATCCTAATCCTAATCCTAATCATAATCCTAATCCTATTCCTAATACTAATCCTAATCCTAATCCTAATCCTAATCCTCATCCTCATCCTAAACCTAATTCTCATCCTATTCATATTCCTGAACCTAATCCTAATCCAAATCCTAATCCTCATCCTAATCCTTATCCTGATCCTGATCCTGATCTTGATCCTCATCCTCATCTTGATCCTAATCCTAATCCTAATCCTAATCCTAATCCTAATCCTAATCCTAATCCTAATCCTAATCCTAATCCTGATCCTTATCCTTATCCTGATCCTAATCCTGATACTAATCCTCATACTGATCCTAAACGTAATCCTAATCCTAATCCTAATCCTATTCATAATCCTAATCCTAATCCTAATCCTAATCCTAATCCCGATCCTTATCCTGTTCCTGATCGTGATACTAATCCTCATCCTGATCCTCATCCTGATCCTAATCCTAATCCTAATCCTCATCCTCCTCCTCCTCCTAATCCTCATCCTCATCCTAATCCTACTCCTAAAACTTATCATAATCCTACTCCTACTCCTAATCCAAGTCCTAAACCTAATCTAAATCATAATCCCAATCCTAATCCTAATCCTAATCCTTATCCTAATCCTACTCCTAATCCAAATCCAAATCGTAATCCTAATCTTAATCCTAATCCAAATCTTAATCCTAATCTGAATCCTAATCCTAATCCTAATCCTAATCCTAATCCTAATCCTAATCCTAATCCTAATCCTAATCCTAATCCTAATCCTAATCCTAATCCTAATCCTCATCCTCCTCCAAATCCTCATCATCATCCTAATCCTACTCCTAATCCTTATCCTAATCCTTATCCTACTCCTAATCCAAATCCTAATCCTAAACCAAATCTAAATCCTAATCCCAAAGCATAAAATCTCTCCTTTCTAAACTCACAAATGGACTAACAACTAGATGCAACAAATATCACGTAAAATGCTCTAACTCTCTAAGAAATGCTACATGCAACTTATGAGATCAATTCTAAAAACGCAGTTTTTAAAGAATCAGTTCAGAAGCCCAGTTAATCGATAAAAGCTCTCTTAATCGATTAACGTTGTTCAGAAACGTTAACTGATTTTGTTTTTCAAGTTTTCAGTTTCAACAACTTTTCAAACAGTTTGATTAATCAATTAACGTATGCCTTGCTCGATTAACAACATTTTTAAATGTGTTCCAGTAGCAACAACTTTTCAAAGCAGTTGGGTTAATCGAATAAAGTATTAGTTAATCGATTAACAACATTTTTAAATGTGTATTTTTAAATACAAAACCTCAAATACGTTATGTACTTAGTTCATACATGTTTAACACTTAGTTTATGCCTAGAATGCACATATACATGTATTTATGTAATGCATGAACATATTATGAATGACATATCTCAAAGATGAAATGATTTAAAAGATTTATGCATATGAGACATGTATTAGGTGACCTAAGCCTTGACTCAACTTAAACTAGATTCTAGTCTAAGCCTAGTACCAATTAAAGACTTAAGCACGTTGATTTGTTGGTGATCTTCAAGCTCTTAGAAGCACAAGTTGTCCTCATCAAAACCGTGACATATATAGAGAGCTTTCCAAAGTGTTCCTCTTGACATGCACAC
>NC_032014.1:17480152-17480446 GCF_001865875.1 Lupinus angustifolius
TGACAAACACTACAAACACTACATCAACTGTAATAACAATTGTTTGATGAATTAGCTTGAAGATTGTGTTGGCATGATTGATATGATGCGCAAATATATCGGAAGTTGTTATTACGATCAACCTGCACAATCAAAAACAACAAAACAACCTTTCTCCCCCTTTTGACATTATCAAAAAGATAACCCAGGTCAAAAAATTAGGAAGAGATATAAGTTAATCCTAAAACAAAGTTAATGAATTAATTTGGGATTTTAAAAATTAACCTGTTTTATTTTTCGGTAAATTGAACAAAT
>NC_032014.1:17480546-17485862 GCF_001865875.1 Lupinus angustifolius
GAGTGAATAATAGGGGTCACCGCGGTCCCGAGTGGAAGGTGAACCGGCTTCCCTTCTTCGTATACGGGTAGCTGTAGTCTTGACCCTTTTTGAACGACCTTGCTCCATTGTATGTGTTGAACCCGAAATGATGTTGAATGAGCAGAGAAGGTTTTAGGCAAACTTAACCTAGGGTTTGATTTGGTGGAAGATTCGGAATTTGGGTGGATTAAGGATGCTAAAGTGCGATTTCTTGATGGTTTGAGTGGGTTAGGATGAGGTTTTTCCTACCTTATTGCAATTGGATTAGTTGGGTTACTGATTCAGAGACTCAAAGCACAAAGGAGGTTGAGAAAATGCCGAAAAAGTGTTCAAGTTTAAGACCAAAGTCCTTAAGTTGCTGCTTCATCCAAAGGATTTGAGCGCAACACACACCAGCGGCAATGTATTCCGCTTCAGCGGTGGACAAAGCAACACAGGCTTGCTTCTTGCTGTGCCATGCTACTAATGAACTGCCCAATAGGTGGCAAGTACCACTAGTGCTTTTCCGATCCAACTTACATCCGGCGAAATCGGAATCGGAATAACCCACCAAGGATAGTGAGGCATCCCGAGGATACCATAATCCCATGTTAATAGTTCCTTTTAGATATCTCATGATTCTTTTAACAGTTATATAGTGTGATTCTCTAGGTGATGATTGATATCTCGCACACATGCATACACTGAACATGATATCAGGTCTACTTGCAGTTAAGTAAAGTAAAGACCCAATCATACCACGATACTTCGTTACCTCGATTGCTTTTCCTTTCTCATCTTTGTCTAAGTAGCAAGCAGATGCCATAGGTGTGGAAGCTTCCTTACATTTGTCCATTTCAAATTTCTTGAGTAGCTCTTTGCAGTATTTTGCCTGATGGATGAATATCCCACTTTCTAGCTGCTTTATCTGCAATCCTAGAAAGAATGTGAGTTCTCCCATCATAGACATTTCGAACTCCCCCTGCATCATCTCAGAAAATTCTCTACACAAGATATCATTAGTAGATCCAAATATTATGTCATCTACATAGATTTGTACAAGCAGAACATGATTTTCTGATTTTCTAATGAAAAGCGTTGTGTCAACCAAGCCTCTCTCGAACCCTTTTTCTAAAAGAAAGGTACTAAGTCTGTCATACCAAGCTCTAGGAGCTTGTTTGAGACCATATAGTGCCATTTTTAAGTTTGTAAACATGGTTCAGATATTTAAATTTTTCAAAACCAGGCGGTTGGTAAACATAAACTTCTTCTTGAATGTAACCATTCAGGAAGACGCTTTTTACATCCATTTGAAAAAGTTTGAAGATCATTAGAGATACAAAGGAAAGAAGCATCCTGATGGCCTCTAATCTGGCTATAGGGGTAGGTGATGATTGATATCTCGCACACATGCATACACTGAACATGATATCAGGTCTACTTGCAGTTAAGTAAAGTAAAGACCCAATCATACCACGATACTTCGTTACCTCGATTGCTTTTCCTTTCTCATCTTTGTCTAAGTAGCAAGCAGATGCCATAGGTGTGGAAGCTTCCTTACATTTGTCCATTTCAAATTTCTTGAGTAGCTCTTTGCAGTATTTCGCCTGATGGATGAATATCCCACTTTCTAGCTGCTTTATCTGCAATCCTAGAAAGAATGTGAGTTCTCCCATCATAGACATTTCGAACTCCCCCTGCATCATCTCAGAAAATTCTCTACACAAGATATCATTAGTAGATCCAAATATTATGTCATCTACATAGATTTGTACAAGCAGAACATGATTTTCTGATTTTCTAATAAAAAGCGTTGTGTCAACCAAGCCTCTCTCGAACCCTTTTTCTAAAAGAAAGGTACTAAGTCTGTCATACCAAGCTCTAGGAGCTTGTTTGAGACCATATAGTGCCTTTTTAAGTTTGTAAACATGGTTCGGATATTTAAAATTTTCAAAACCAGGCGGTTGGTCAACATAAACTTCTTCTTGAATGTATCCATTCAGGAAGGCGCTTTTTACATCCATTTGAAAGAGTTTGAAGTTCATTAAAGATGCAAAGGAAAGAAGCATTCTGATGGCCTCTAGTCTGGCTACAGGAGCGTAGGTTTCGTCATAATCGATACCCTCCTCCTGGTTGTAGCCTTTGGCCACCAAACGTGCTTTATTTCGAATTATTAAGCCAGATTCATCAAGTTTATTTCTGAAGACCCATCGAGTACCAATTACGGGATGATCATTAGGTTTGGGGACCAAGTCCCACACATGATTGCGCTCAAACTGGTTTAGCTCTTCTTGCATAGCTATACCCCAGTGTACATCCTCAATGGCCTCATCAACGGTCTTAGGCTCAATTTGCGATACAAAAGCTACAAAATTACAGAAATTTCGTAAGGAACTACGGGTTACCACTCCCGTAGATATGTCACCTATAACTTTATCAATTGGGTGAGCTTTCTTTGTTTTCCACACGGTAGGCATGTCTGAGTGCTCTTGAGGTTCGATTTGACCTTCATCATTGGCTCCTTTTTCATTATCCATGTCCTTGGAGTATGCTTCTTCCAAAGCACCTGCAACATCATCAGAAACGACCTTTCTCTTCTCTTTTGGAGAAGATTCGTCAAACTGTACATGGATAGACTCTTCAACTTGCATTAAATATTTGTTAAAGACTCTGAACGCTTTGCTATGAATCGAGTATCCCAAAAATATTCCCTCATCGGCTTTAGAGTCGAATTTCCCTAAGGCCCGCTTTCCATTATTTAATATAAAACATTTGCAACCGAAAGCGTGAAGATGGGATATATTTGGTTTGCGGCCTTTTAAAAGTTCATAAGGAGTTTTGTTCAAGTTTGGCCTTAAGAGTACTCGATTTATAACATAGCATGCAGTATGAACTGCATCAGCCCAGAAGTACTTGGGGGTATTACTTTCGTTAAGCATGGTTCTCGCTAATTCTTCTAAAACACGATTTTTCCTCTCTACAACTCCATTTTGTTGTGGAGTGCGAGGAGCAGAGAACTGATGCAAAATGCCATGCTTATCACAGAATTTGTCGAACTGAAAGTTCTCAAATTCTCCCCCGTGATCACTTCGTATATATATTATTTTTAGGTTAAGTTGGTTTTGGATTTGCTTGGCAAGATTTTTAAAATTTTTGAACGCGTCGCTTTTTGATGATAAAAACAATGTCCATGTAAATCTAGAGAAATCATCAACAATAACTAGAGCGTAGTAGCTACCACCAAAACTCATGATTTGTGATGGTCCAAACAAGTCCATATGGAGTAGCTCCAAAGGTCTTGAGGTGGATATCACATTTTTATTTTTAAAAGAGTTTTTGGTTTGTTTACACTTTTGACAAGTGTCACAAATTTCTTTAGTTTTAAAATTCAATTTTGGTAGCCCCTCAACTAGTTCGTTTGATGATAATTTATCTAGATGCTTTATATGGATATGTGCAACACGTCTATGCCATAGCCAGATGTCATCTTCTTTAGAAATAAAGCATTTTGAAAATAATGTAGTGACATCGTCCAAATTAACCATGTAAATATTATTTATACGGTGACCAACAAATTTAACGTTATTAGATAAAATATCACGAATGACACAACAATCAGAATCGAAAGATGCACGATTACCTTTATCACAGAGTTGTCTTATACTCAAAAGGTTATGTTCTACTCCTTCAACATAAAGGACATTATCAATTAGAGTTTGGGATGAGTTACCAACTGTTCCAGTGCCAAGTATTTACCAACTGTTCCTGTGCCGAGTATCTTTCCCTTGTTGTTGTCTCCATAAGTGACGTATCCTTTTCCTTTAAGTGAGAGATCCAGGAAATTTGATCTATCACCTGTCATATGCCTCGAACACCCACTATCTAAGTACCATTTTTGTCCATGTGTTCGGAGACATACCTGCAAAATAGATTACTTACTTTTCTCAGGTACCCAATTTATGTTGGGTCCTTTTCTGTTAGTGATTAGGGAATCATCTCCCTTCTTTTTCCATACATAAACTCCGCTAGGTATACCATACTTTTTGATATAGCATGAATGATAAGTATGACCATATGTGTTACAATAAAAACAAGTAGGAGAATGCTTATGATATTTATTTTTAGCTTGAGCTACCGGTTTTCTATATGGTCGCTTCTTTTTAGCAGTGCGAGTATAACCTAGACCAGTTCGATCACCAACATTTCTAGTTTGATTAAGCAAGTTATCTAATTGTTGTTTACTGTTTGTGAGACGTGTGAGTTTTTCATTTAGTTTAAAATTGTCCTCTTGCAAAGTCTCGCAAGTCTCACAGACAGGTTTTTGACATAAGTTATTAGCAGAGCAGTTACATGAGCTACAAGAATAGATGAGATCTAAAGTTTCATTTTCTAGTTTTAATTCATCTAACTCTTTTTGCAATTGGCTTATTTTCTTTTCATTTATAACGATTATCCTTTTTCTATCAATGTTAATTCTAGCCAATTTCTTTAGGTCCTCATGCAATTCGACATAAGCTTCATACAACACATCATAAGGAGGTGAGTCATCCGAAGTGGATGAGGTGTCAGAATATACCTCATGATTGTCCTCGCGTGAGTCAAAATTTGTATCATTATCTGATCTAGCCATCAGACACAGCTTTGCTGACTCCTCCTCACTGGAGGTGCTTGATGTCGTTTCCTCCTCAGGTACATCCCACACGATGTAAGCTTTCTTGGACTTGAAGTCCCTGGGAGTGCTCTTCTCTGAATCAACCTTCTTTAGATAGGTTGGACACTGAAATCTCATGTGTCCTACTTTTCCACACCCATGGCAAGTGAAGCGATCCTTGTTATTCTTGCCTTTGCTGGTTGATTCTTTCGCTTCCTTCTTTTGAAACTTCTTGAGTCCTCCTTTTCTTTTAATGAATTTGCTAAATTTTCGGACTAGGAGACCCATAGTTTCATCATCTAGATCGGAATCAGATTCATCATCAATTTTCTCTTCTTTTTCTTTGGAGGTCGTGGCCTTCAAGGTGATGCTCTTCTTCTTCCGGTCTGATTCTTCATTCATGGTCAAGCGACCCAGCTCCATTTCGTGCTCTTGAAGCTTTCCAAATAAAGTATCTAGAGGCATAGAGTCCAAGTCTTTAGACTCAATAATTGCAGTCACCTTTGGTTGCCATTTCCTGTCAAGACAACGCAAAACTTTATTGGTTAGTTCACCTCTGGCAAAAGTTTTTTCAAGAGCAACTAAATGATTAACAATATGAGTAAATCGCTTTTGCATATCACATATTGATACGCTAGGTAACATGCGAAATAACTCATATTCGT
>NC_032014.1:17485962-17486490 GCF_001865875.1 Lupinus angustifolius
TTGACTTTGCTAGTGCCTTCGTGAGTCACTTGTAAAGTGTCCCACATTTCTTTCGCATTATGGCACTGCGAGACCCTAAAGAACTCATCATAGGATAGGGCCGATGTGATGATATTTTTGGCGCGCAGGTTATGCTGGACCCTCTTGTGCTCATCATCGGTCCCTAAACTTTTAGGCTTATCTTTAGGCTGATCGTCCACAAGATGGTGTGGAACGAAAGGGTCGTTGACTACGGATTCCCAAATATCCGAGTCTATGGCTTCAATAAAAACTTGCATGCGCACTTTCCAGTAGGCATACCCTTCACCACTGAATATAGGTGGTCGATTAATGGATGACCCATCACCACCAAATGGATTTGAAGAACCCATTCCTTTTCCCTTTAGGATCACGAATACGCGGTTGAGCTAGCACTTCGTACTAGCTCTGATACCACTTGTTAGGTATCAGTGGTTACAATACACCTAGAAGGGGGGGTTGAATAGGTGTCGCAGTTAGAATTACCGCTTTTCGCAAATCAACACTTAA
>NC_032014.1:17486590-17490128 GCF_001865875.1 Lupinus angustifolius
CAGTTAATCGATTAAAAGCTCTCTTAATCGATTAACGTTGTTCAAAAACGTTAACTGATTCTGTTTTTCAAGTTTTCAGTTTCAACAACTTTTCAAACAGATAGATTAATCGATTAAAGTATGCCTTAATCGATTAACAGTATTTTTAAACGTGTTCCAGTAGCAACAACTTTTCAAAGCAGTTAGGTTAATCGATTAAAGTATTAGTTAATCGATTAACAACATTTTTAAATGTGTATTTTTAAATACAAAACCTCAAATACGTTATGCACTTAGTTCATACATGTTTAACACTTAGTTTATGCCTAGAATGCACATATACATGTATTCATGTAATGCATGAACATATTATGAATGACATATCTCAAAGATGAAATGATTAAAAATATTTATGCATATGAGACATGTATTAGGTGACCTAAGCCTTAGACTCAACTTAAACTAGTTTCTAGTCTAAGCCTAGTACCAATCAAAAGATTGATTTGTTGGTGATCTTCAACCTCTTATAAGCACAAGTTGTCCTCAACAAAACCATGACATAGAGCTTTCCAAAGTGTTCCTCTTGACATGCACACTTTCAAATCCAGCTTTATGATCCAACAAATTAATAGTTTAGTCTTCCTCTAATAAAACTCATTTGTTGAGGGGAGATTATTTTAGAAGTTATCACAACCAATCTGCTTCCCAAAACTTTTATGATAACTATGAATTGAAAGTTAGCCAAGGCAATTGGTCTAAAATCCTCAATAGAGTCCTAATAGTAATCCTACACCTAATCCTAATCCTAATCTTAATCAGAATCCTAATCCTAATCCTGATCCTGATATTGATCCAGATCCTCATCCTCATCCTGATCCTGATCCTAATCCTAATCCTAATCCTAATTCTAATCCTCATCCTCATCCTAATCCTAATCCTCATCTTGTTCATATTCCTAAACCTAATCCTAATCCTAATCCTAATCATGATCCTCATCCTCATCCTCATCCTAATCCTAATCCTCATCCTATTCCTATTCCTAAACCTAAACCTAATCCTAATCCTAATCCTAATCCTGATCCTAATCCTAATCCTAATCTTGATCCTGATCCTGATCCCGATCCTCATCCTTATCCTTATCCTGATCCTGATATTGATCCTGATCTTGATCCTCATCCTGATCATAATCCTAATCCAAATCCTAATCCTAATCCTAATCCTCATCCTAATCCTAATCCTAATCCTAATCCTAATCCTAATCCTAATCCTAATCATAATCCTAATCCTAATCCTAATCCTAATCCTAATCCTAATCCTAATCCTAATCCTAATCCTAATTCTAATCTTAATCTTAATCCTAATCCTAGTCCTAATAGTAATCCTACACCTAATCCTAATCCTAATCTTAATCAGAATCCTAATCCTAATCCTGATCCTGATATTGATCCAGATCCTCATCCTCATCCTGATCCTGATCCTAATCCTAATCCTAATCCTAATTCTAATCCTCATCCTCATCCTAATCCTAATCCTCATCTTGTTCATATTCCTAAACCTAATCCTAATCCTAATCCTAATCATGATCCTCATCCTCATCCTCATCCTAATCCTAATCCTCATCCTATTCCTATTCCTAAACCTAAACCTAATCCTAATCCTAATCCTAATCCTGATCCTAATCCTAATCCTAATCTTGATCCTGATCCTGATCCCGATCCTCATCCTTATCCTTATCCTGATCCTGATATTGATCCTGATCTTGATCCTCATCCTGATCATAATCCTAATCCAAATCCTAATCCTAATCCTAATCCTCATCCTAATCCTAATCCTCATCCTCATCCTAATCCTAATCCTAATCCTAATCCTAATCCTAATCCTAATCCTAATCATAATCCTAATCATAATCCTAATCCAAATCCTACTCCTAATCCAAATCCAAATTCTAATCCTAATCCTAAACCTAATCTAAATCCTAATCCTCATCCTAATCCTAAACATAATCCTAATCCTAATCCTAATCCTAATCCTTATCCTCATCCTCATCCTAATCCTAATCGTAATCCTCATCCTAATCTTAATCGTAATACTAATCTTAATCCTAATCCTAATCCTAATCATAATTCTAATCCAAATCCTACTCCTAATCCAAATCTAAGTCCAAATCCTACTCCTAATCCAAATCTAAGTCCAAATCCTAATCCTAATCCTAAACTTAATCTAAATCCTAATCCTCATCCTAATCCTAATCATAATCCTAATCCTAATCCTAATCCTAATCCTAATCCTAATCCTAATCTTATCCTCATCCTCATCCTAATCCTAATCCTAATCCTCATCCTAATCCTAATCGTAATCCTAATCTTAATCCTAATCCTAATCCTGATCCTTATCCTGACACTAACCATAATCCTGATCCTCATCTTGATCCTAAACCTACTCCTAATCCTAATCCTAATCCTAATCCTCATCCTCCTCCTAATCCTCATCCTAATCATACTCCTAATCCTTATCCTAGTCCTAATCCAAATCATAATCCTAATCCTAATCTGAAACCTAATCTTAATCCTATTCCTAATAATAATCCTAATACCAATCCTAATCCTCCTCCTAATCCTATTCTTAAGCCTAATCCTAATCCTAATCATAATCCTAATCCTATTCCTATTCCTAATCCTAATCCTAATCATAATCTTAATCCTAAACCTATTCCTAAAAGTAATCCTACTCCTAATCCTAATCTTAATCGTAATCCTAATCCTAATCCTCATCCTCCTCCTAATCCTCATCCTAATCCTACTCCTAATCCTTATCCTAGTCCTAATCCAAATCATAATCCTAATCCTAATCTGAAACCTAATCTTAATCCTATTCCTAATAATAATCCTAATACTAATCCTAATCCTAATCCTCCTCCTAATCCTATTCTTAAGCCTAATCCTAATCCTAATCATAATCCTAATCCTATTCCTATTCCTAATCCTAATCCTAATCGTAATCTTAATCCTAATCCTATTCCTAAAAGTAATCCTACTCCTAATCCTAATCCTAATCTTAATCGTAATCCTAATCCTAATCCTAATCCTGATATTGATCCAGATCCTGATCCTCAGCCTGATCCTGATCATAATCCTAATCCTAATCCTAATTCTAATCCTCATCCTCATCCCAATCCTAATCCTCATCATATTCCTATTCCTAAACCTAATCATATTCCTAATCCTAATCCTGATCCTCATCCTCATCCTAATCCTAATCCCCATCCTACTCCTATTTCTAAACCTAATCCTAATCCAAATCCTAATTCTGATCCTAATCCTTATCCTGATCCTGATCCTGATCCTGATATTGATCCTGATCTTGATCCTGATCCTGATCCTGATCCAAATCCTAATCCTAATCCTAATCTAATCCTAATCCTCATCCTAATCCTAATCCTCATCCTAATCCTCATCCTAATCCTCATCCTAATCCTCATCCTAATCCTCATCCTAATCCTAATCCTCATCCTAATCCTAATCCTCATCCTAATCCTAATCCTCATCCTAATCCTAATCCT
>NC_032014.1:17490228-17491853 GCF_001865875.1 Lupinus angustifolius
ATCCTAATCCTCATCCTAATCCTAATCCTCATCCTAATCCTAATCCTAATCCTAAGCCTAATCCTAATCCTAATCCTAATCCTAATCCTAATAGTAAGCCTAATCTTAATCCTAATTCTTATCCTGATCCTGATCCTGATACTAATCCTCATCCTGATCCTAAACCTAATTCTAATCCTAATCCTGATCCTAATCCTAATCCTAATCCTAATACTAATCCTAATCCTCATCCTATTCCTAATCCTAATCCTAATCCTAACCCTAATCCTAATCCTGATCCCTATCCTTATCCTGATCCTGATACTAATCCTCATCCTGATCCTCATCCTGATCCAAAACCTAATCCTAATCATAATCCAAATCCTCATCCTCCTCCTCCTAATACTCATCCTCATCATAATCCTACTCCTAATCCTTTTCATAATCCTACTCCTACTCCTAATCCAAATCCTAAACCTAATCCTAAACCTAATCTAAATCATAATCCCAATCCTAATCCTATTCCTAATCCTCGTCCTATTCCTATTCCTCAACCTAATCCTATTCCTAATCCTGATCCTCATCCTCATCCTAATGCTACTCCTCATCCTATTACTATTCCTAAATCTAATCCTGATCCAAATCCTGATCCTAATCCTAATCCTAATCCTAATCCTAATCCCGCTCCTGATCCTTATCCTCATCCAACTCCTAATCCAAATCATAATCCTAATCCTAATCCTCATCCTAATCCTAATCCTAATCCTACTCCTAATACTAATCCTAATCCTAATTCTAATCCTGATCCTGATCCTGATCTTGATCCTAATCCTCATCCTAATCCTAATCCGAAACCTACTCTTAATCCTATTCCTAAAACTAATCCTAATCCTAATCGTAATCCTAATCCTAAACCTAAGCCTAATCCTAATCCTAATCCTAATCCTAATCCTAATCCTAATCCTAATCCTAATCCTAATCCTAATCCTAATCCTAATCCTAGTCCTAAGCCTAATCCAAATCCTAATCCTAATCCTACTCCTAGTCCAAATCCTAATATTAATTCTAATCCTCATCCTAATCCTAATCCTAATCCTAATCCTAATCCTAATTCTAATCCTAATTCGAATCCTAATCCTAATCCTAATCCTAATCATAATCCTAATCCAAATCCAAATCGTAATGCTAATCCTAAACCATATCTAAATCCTAATCCTCATCCTAATCCTAAAAGTAATCCTAATCCTCATCCTAATCCTAATCCTGATCCTGATCCTGATACTAATCCTGATCCTCATCCTGATCCTAAACCTACTCCTAATCCTAATCCTAATCCTAAAACTTAATTCTAATCCTAATCCTAATCCTAATCCTGATCCTAATCCTTATCCTGATCCTCATCCTCATCCTCATCCTAATCCTGATCCTAATACGAATCTTGCTCCTGATCCTTATCCTGATCCTACTCCTAATCCAAATCATAATCCTAATCCTAATCCTAATCCTAATCCTACTCCTAATACTAATCCTAATCCTAATCCTAATCCTGATCCTGATCCTGATCTTGATCCTAATCCTCATCCTAATCTTAATCCTAATCATAATCCTAATCCTAATCCGAATCCTAATCCTAATCCAAATCCTAA
>NC_032014.1:17491953-17493660 GCF_001865875.1 Lupinus angustifolius
CTAATCCTAATCCTAATACTAATCCTAATCCTTATCCTAATCCAAATCGTATTCCTAATCCTAATCCTAATCCTAATCCTACTCCTAATACTAATCCTAATCCTTATCCTAATCCAAATCGTATTCCTAATCCTAATCCTAGTCCTAATCCTAATCCTAGTCCTAATCCTAATCCTAGTCCTAATCCTAATCCTAGTCCTAATCCTAATCCTAGTCCTAATCCTAATCCTAGTCCTAATCCTAATCCTAGTCCTAATCCTAATCCTAGTCCTAATCCTAATCCTAGTCCTAATCCTAATCCTAGTCCTAATCCTAATCCTAGTCCTAATCCTAATCCTAGTCCTAATCCTAATCCTAGTCCTAATCCTAATCCTAGTCCTAATCCTAATCCTAGTCCTAATCCTAATCCTAGTCCTAATCCTAATCCTAGTCCTAATCCTAATCCTAGTCCTAATCCTAATCCTAGTCCTAATCCTAATCCTAGTCCTAATCCTAATCCTAGTCCTAATCCTAATCCTAGTCCTAATCCTAATCCTAGTCCTAATCCTAATCCTAGTCCTAATCCTAATCCTAGTCCTAATCCTAATCCTAGTCCTAATCCTAATCCTAGTCCTAATCCTAATCCTAGTCCTAATCCTAATCCTAGTCCTAATCCTAATCCTAGTCCTAATCCTAATCCTAGTCCTAATCCTAATCCTAGTCCTAATCCTAATCCTAGTCCTAATCCTAATCCTAGTCCTAATCCTAATCCTAATCCTAATATCTTAATCCTAATCCTGATCCTGATCCTGATCCTGATACTATTCCAGACCCAGATCCTCATCCTGATGCTAAACCTAATCCTAATCCTAAAACTAATCCTAATCCTCATCCTAATCTTAATCCTAATCCTAATCCAATTCCTAATCTTAATCCTAATCCTGATCCTAATCCTGATCCTAATCCTAATCCTAATCCTAATCATGATCCTAATCTAAATCCAAATCCAAATCATAATCCTAATCCTAATCTGAAACCTACTCTTAATCCTATTCCTAAAACTAATCCTAATCCTAATCGTAATCCTAATCCTAATCCTAATCCTAATCCTAATCCTAATCCTAATCCTAATCCTAATCCTAATCTTAATTCTGATCCTGATCTTGATCCTCATCCTAATCCTGATCCTCATCCTCATCCTGATCCTGATCCTTATCCTCATCCTGATCCTAAACCTAATCCTAATCCTAATCCTAATACTAATCCTAATCATCCTAATCCTCATCCTAATCCTAATACTGATCCTTATCCTGGTCCAAATCCAAATCATAATCCTAATCCTAATCCTTATCCTCATCCTAATCCTAATCCTAATCCTAATCCTAATCCGAATTCTAATCCTAATCCTAATCCTAATCCCAATCCTAATCCTTATCCAAATCCTAATCCTAATTCTATTCCTAATCCTAATCCTAATCCTGATCCTTATCCTGATCCTGATCCTTATACTAATCCTGATCCTCATCCTAATCCTTATCCTGATCCTGATCCAGGTCCTGATACTAATCCTAATCCTAATCCTCATCCTGATCCTAAACCTAATCCTGAACCTAATCCTAAACCTAATCCTCATCCTAATCCTTATCCTGATCCTGATCCTGGTCCTGATACTAATCCTAATCCTAATCCTCATCCTGATCCTAAACCTAATCCTAAACCTAATCCTAA
>NC_032014.1:17493760-17494617 GCF_001865875.1 Lupinus angustifolius
AATCCTCATCCTAATCCTAATCCTAATCCTAATCCTAATCTTAATCATAATCCTAATCCTATTCCTAAAAGTAATCCTACTCCTAATCCTAATCTTAATCCTAATCCTAATCCTTATATTGATCAAGATCTTGTTCCTCATCCTGCTCCTGATCCTTATCCTAATCCTAATCCTAATCCTAATTCTAATCCTCATATCCTAATCCTAATCCTAATCCTAATCCTAATCCTAAACCTAATCCTAATCCTAATCCTAATCCTTATCCTAATCCCTATACTGATCCTGATCCTCATCCTAATCCTGATCCTGATCCTGATCCTGATCCTGATACTAATCCAGATCCTCATCCTCATCCTGATCCTAAACCTAATCCTAATCCTAAAACTAATCCTAATCCTCATCCAAATCTTAATCCTCATCCTAATCCTCATCCTAATCCTAATTCTAATCCTAATCCTAATACTGATCCTCATCCTGATCCAAATCCAAATCCAAATCATAATCTTAATCCTAATCCTAATCCTAATCCAATTCCTAATCCTAATCCTAATCTTTATCCTAATCCTAATCCTAATCCTAATCCTAATCCTAATCCTAATCCTAATCCTAATCCTAATCCTAATGCTAATCCTAATCCTAATCCTAATCATGATCCTAATCTACATCCAAATCCAAATCATAATCCTAATCCTAATCGGAAACCTACTCTTAATCCTATTCCTAAAACTAATCCTAATCCTAATCGTAATCCTAATCCTAAACCTAAGCCTAATCCTAATCCTAATCCTAATCCTAATCCTAATCCTATACCTAATCCGAATCCTAATCCTAATCCTAATCCTAATACTAATCCTAAT
>NC_032014.1:17494717-17498680 GCF_001865875.1 Lupinus angustifolius
CCTAATCCTAATCCTAATCCTAATCCTAATCCTAATCCTAATCCTAATCCTAATCCTAATTCTAATCCTAATCCAAATCCAAATCGTAATGCTAATCCTAAACCATATCTAAATCCAAATCCTCATCCTAATCCTAATCCTAATAGTAATCCTAATCCTCATCCTAATCCTAATCGGAATCCTAATCCTAATCCTAATCCTAATCCTAATAATAATCCTAATCCTAATCCAAATCCAAATCGTAATCCTAATACTAAACCTTATCTAAATCCTAATCCTCATCCTAATCCTAATCCTAATCCTAATCCTACTCTTAATCATAATCCTAATCCTATTCCTAAAAGTAATCCTACTCCTAATCCTAATCTTAATCCTAATCCTAATCCTTATATTGAAAATCGTAATCGTAATCCTAAATCTTATCTAAATCCTAATCCTCATCATCATCCTCATCCTAATCCTAATCCTAATCCTAATCCTAATCTTAATCATAATCCTAATCCTATTCCTTATCCTAATCCTAATCCTCATCCTAATCCTAATCCTAATCGTATTCCTAATATTAATCCTAATCCTAATCCTGATCCTGATCTTGATACTACTCCTGATCCTGATCCTCATCCTGATCCTAAACCTACTCCTAATCCTAATCCTAATCCTCATCCTCCTCCTAATCCTCATCCCCATCCTCATTCTAATCCTACTCGTAAACCTTATCCTAATCCTTATCCTACTCCTAATCCAAATCCTAATCCTAAACCAAATCTAAATACTAATCCTAATCCTAATCATAATCCTAATCCTATTCCTAATCCTAATCCTATTCCCAATCCTATTCCTAATCCTAATACTAATCCTGATCCTGATCCAAATCCAAAACCAAATCATAATCCTAATCCTAATCCGAAACCTAATCCGATTCCTAATCTTAATCCTATTCCTAATACTAATCCTAATCCTAATCCTAATCCTAATCCTAATCCAAATCCTAATCCTAATCCAAATCCTCCTAATCCTAATCCTAATCCTAATCCTAATCCTGATCCAAATCCAAATCCAATTCATAATCCTAATCCTAACCTGAGACCTAAGCTTAATCTAATTCCGAATAGTAATCCTAATCCTAATCCTTATCCTAATCCTAATCCTAATCCAAAACATAATCCTAATCCAAATACTCATCCTAATCCTAATCCTAATCTTAATCTTAATCCGGATACTAATCCTGATCCTGATCCTAAACCTACTCCAAATCCTAATCCTAATCCTAATCCTCATCCTCCTCCTATTCCTCATCCTCATCCTCATCCTAATCCTACTCCTAAACCTTATCCTAATCCTTATCCTACTCCTAATCCAAATCCTAATCCTAAACTAAATCTAAATCCTAATCCCAATCCTAATCCTAATCCTAATCCTAATCCTAATCCTAATCCTAATCCTAATCCTAATCCTAATCCTAATCCTGATTCTGATCCAAATCCAAATCCAAATCATAATCCTAATCCTAATCCGAAAACTAATCTTAATCCTATTCCTAATACTAATCCTAATCCTAATCCTAATCCTAATCCTAATCTGAAACTTAATCTTAATCCAATTCCTAATATTAATCCTAATACTAATCCTAATCCTAATCCTACTCCTAGTCCTAATCCTAATCCTAATAGTATTCATAATCATAATCCAAATCCCAATCCTAATCCTAATCCTAATATTAATTCTAATCCTGATCTTGATCCTGATCCTGATCCTTAGAGTAATCCAGATCCTCATCCTAATCCTGATACTGATGCTAATCCCAATCCTAATCCTAATCCTAATTCTTATCCTAATCCTACTCCTAATCCAAATCCAAATCCAAATCCAAATCATAATCCTAATCCTAATCCTAATCCTAATCCTAATCCTAATCCTCATCCTAATCCTAGTCCTAATCCTAATACTAATCCTGATCCTGATCCAAATCCAAATCATAACCCTAATCCTAATCCGAAACCTAATCTTAATCCAATTCCTAATACTAATCCTAATCCTAAATCTAACCCTAATCCAAATCCTAATCTTAATATTAATCCTAATCCTAATCCTAATCCTAATCCTAATCCTAATTCTAATCCTAATCATAATCCTAATCCTAATCCGCATCCTCCTCCTCCTCCTAATCCTCATCCTCATCCTAATCCTTATCCTAATCCTACTCGTACTCCTAATCCAAATCCTAAATCTAATTCTAAACCTAATCTAAATCCTAATCCAATCCTAACCCTCATCCTAATCCTACTCCTAATACAAATCCAAATTGTCAACCTAATCCTAATCCTAATCCTAATCCTAATCCTAATCTTAATCCTAATCCTAATCCTAATCATAATCATAATCCTAATCCTAATCCTAATCCTAATCCTAATCCTAATACTAATACTAATCCTACTCCTAGTCCTAATCCTAATCCTAATCCCAATCGTAATCCTAATCTTAATTCTAATCCTGATCTTGATCCTGATCCTGGTCCTCATCCTAATCCAGATCCTGATCCTGATCCTCATCTTAATCCTCATCCTGATCCTAAACCTAATTCTAATCCTAATACTAGTCCTAATCCTCATCGTAATCCTAATCCTAATCCTAATCCTAATATTGATTCTCATCCTAATCCTAATCCGAGACCTACTCTTAATCCTATTCCTAATGCTAATCCTAATCCTAATCCTAATGGTAATCCTAAACCTAAGCCTAATCCTAATACTAATCCTAATCCTAATCCTAACCCTAATCCAAATCCTGATCCTGATCCTAATCCGAATCCTAATCCGAATCCTCATCCTAATCCTAATCCTCATCCTAATCCTAAAATATTATCCTAATCCTAATCCTAATCCTAATCCTAATCCTAATACTAATCCTAATACTAATCCTAATGGTAATCCTAAACCTAAGCCTAATCCTAATCCTAATCCTAATCCTAATCCCAACCCTAATCCAAATCCAAATCCTGATCCTAATCCTCATCCTAATCCTAATCCTAATCCTAATCTTAATCCTAATATTGATCCTGATCCTGGTCCAAATCCAAATCCTAATCCTAATCCAAATCCTAATCGTAATCCTAATCCTCATCCTCATCCTAATCCTAATCCTATTCCTAATCCAAATCCTAATCCTAATCCCAATCCTAACCCTAATCCTAATCCTAATCTTAATCCTAATCCTAATCATAATCATAATCCTAATCCTAATCCTAATCCTAATCCAAATCCTAATCCTAATCCTAATCCTAATCCTAATCCTGATCCTTATCCTGATCATCATCCTTATACTAATCCTGATCCTCATCCTAATCCTGATCCTAATCTTGATCCTGATCCTGATACTAATCATGTTCCTGATGCTCATCCTGATCCTAAACCTAATCCTAATCCTAATCCTCATCCTAATCCTAATCCTAATCTTAATCCTAATCCTAATCCTAATCCTAATACTGATCATGATCCTGATCCTGATCCAAATCTCAATCCTAATCCTAATCCTAATCCTAATACTGATCATGATCCTGATCCTGATCCAAATCTCAATCCTAATCCTAATCCTAATCCTAATACTGATCATGATCCTGATCCTGATCCAAATCTCAATCCTAATCCTAATCCTAATCCTAATACTGATCATGATCCTGATCCTGATCCAAATCTCAATCCTAATCCTAATCCTAATCCTAATACTGATCATGATCCTGATCCTAATCCTAATCCTAATCCTAATCCTAATCCAAATCCTAATCCTAATCTTGATCCTTATCCTGATCCTGATACTACTCCTCATCCTGATCCTAAACCTAATCCTAATCATAATCCTAATCCTAATCCGCATCCTCCTCCTCCTCCTAATCCTCATCCTCATCCTAATCCTTATCCTAATCCTACTCCTACTCCTAATCCAAATCCTAAATCTAATTCTAAACCT
>NC_032014.1:17498780-17499329 GCF_001865875.1 Lupinus angustifolius
TCGCATTCGAAGAAGGGAAACCGGCTCACCCTCCACTCGGGACCGCGGTGACCCCTATTATTCCCTCATTTTGCAAGAGACCCGATTGGCAAAATTTCAAGGCCGCAAGCCTACATACATCAGGTATGCCGACTTAACCTGGTTAGCGGAGCAAAACTTTAGTTTTCCGCATGACATGGAGGCTCAAGGAGCCGTTCAATTTTTGGAATTGAAGGGACGCGTATACCCTGCTCTAGTTACGGAGTTTTACGCTAATTTTAGATACAAGGATGGTAAATTTTGGTCAATGATTTCCGGTAGTTTGTTTGAGATGAGTGATGATTTATTTCTGAATGTTGGAGGTTTATCGTCGTCTGGTTTTGGAATAGGGGATTGTTCTTGGGTCAAGGACAATTTTGATCCCGTTGATGTGTACAAGTCATTCCTTCGGGGCCCTCATTTGTATATTCAGGGTCAACTGACCAAGGCAGGGTCACTTTCTGTTGAGAACAGGTTATTGCATTATGTTATTGCTTACATATTAGTGCAGCGGAACACTAATCATGCACA
>NC_032014.1:17499429-17531366 GCF_001865875.1 Lupinus angustifolius
TTCTAGGTGTATTGTAACCACTGATACCTAACAATCTCCACCTTCATCCAGCCTTCTAGGGAAAGTCTATGCGAGGCATGGGATAGATTCAAATCTATGCTCAGAAAATGCTCAAACCAAGGGTTCGACGTTCAAACCCAGATTCATATCTTTGTCAATGGACTTCAACAACAACATAAATGGATCTTAAATGCAACTACAGGCGGACAATTAATGACCAAACCTCCGCAGGAAGCAATTGACATTATTGAACCCATGGCGTTAAACGATCAGAAAAGTCAACACCAACGAAGGCCACCACCTAGGCAAGGTGGAATGCTTGAACTGAACTCAGCTGATGTAGTTTTGGCCCAACATAAACTGCTTCAACAACAACTAGAAGAGGTGACCCAGAAAACTAAATCATTTACCAAAACAGTTATGGGAAACCTCAAAGAAGCAGATTTATAGGTGTGACAATTGCAATGAGGATCATGATGCCAATATCTGCCAGGATGAGTAAGTGCAATTTGTTGGGAATCCTCCAAGGCAAAATTTTCAAAGTAATTACCCTCAACGGGGTAATAATCAATTTCAAAAAAATCAACTTTGGAGGCAAGAACTTCCTCAGAAACAAACTTTCTACCCCTGAAATAATCAGTTTCAGCATCCAACTCGGGATAAAAGCATCAAAATGGAAGATACTTTGAACCAGTTTATGCAAATGACCATGTCGAATCAGAAAAATATTAATGCTTCTCTAAGGAATATGGAGATACAAATTGGGTAGTTGGCCAAGCAATTAGCTTAAAATCAAAAATTAACATTTTCAGCTAACACAGATGTGAACCCTAGAGAAGATGGCCATGCAAACCTGAGGGGTGAATCCAGAACATCGGGGCAATAGAAGGAATAAAATTTGTTGGTGATCGATGTCAAGCTAATGACATTAAAGAAGCGTTTGCTGGGAGGCAACCTAGTACATTTTGCTATATAATATATTATTTATTTTTCTTACATTTTTTCCTTATTTAGCTTTTTTTTTCTTTAAGAAATTTTAGGGATCAAACTCGGAAATAATTTTTTTTAACAAGAGAAAAAATTTGTTTTCAAAAATGGGTTATTAGGCCAAATACACAAAACTGAAAGAATCAAAAAGGGGCCCAAAACATAGTCAAAGTCTTGGTCAATGCTTATTACTCGGTCAGGTCTAGACCACTAACCCACCGCTTAGCGTGGGGGACCATGCGCTCAGCGCAGGTCTGCCAGGCCATGTGCCTTGGAACTGAAATTCCTTGACCAAAAACCTTGACAAGGGACTCCCAACCCCTATATAAACACCCATTCTTGAATCACAAAGCAACAAGGCAAATTTTGGAAAATTATCTTAAACACAAATTTTTTCTCAAAGATTCAAAGCTTTCTTTTTAACTTCATCATGTAAGTTTTCCTTCTTAGTTATTTTCTTTTGTTATTTAATCTTCTTCAAAAAAATGTGTAAGATTCTTAATTCATGAAATTCATATATACTCATGCACATTTTTATGTCATAAACTCATTTGGAGTTTTTCTTCATGTGTTGTGGAATTTTCTTAGGAATTTCAGGAGTTCATCAAGGAGAGGAAAGGAAGTTGCAAGGGAGGACAAAAACTCCAAATTTGTCTCCAATGATGCTAGGGAAAAATTCAAAGAAATCACACTCAAGAATGCTATCACTTTAGATAAAATTGTCAACTTGAGTGAGGATGAATTTGGAGGTTTTCTTTTCATCATAGAAAAATATGGTTGGCAAAAAATTGCTCAACTAAAGAAAATGTTTTCTTTTGATGTGGTCAAACAATTTTTTGCCAACTCAATCACATCAAGTGAGGCAATGAGAAATCACTGCACTTGGGTGAATGGGACTCAAGTTGTCTAAAATAAGCATGTAATCAATGAGTACTTGGGTAACCCATGGAATCTACCAAGTGAAGGACATGACTTATGTGACTTTCAAATGAAACTCAACGCATCCTACTTGGGTAAAGAAGAAAGTCATGAAGAAGAATATGTGAGGAAAAGTTTATTTTTGGAAGATTTGGAGCTCAACATGTTTGGGCCCATTTTCAAATTTTGCATGACTCAACAAACGCAAATGTGGGCAAGCTTCATACTCTCCAATATATGGCATTCCTTACATGTTTCTGATTCCCTCTTCCTAAGGCAAATCTAATTAGCTCCATTTATGATGAAGACTCCATACATATTGCTGCAGTGATCTCAGATGCTATATGGGATTGCATTAACAAAGGTATCTCTTTAATTATTCTTCCATCTTTTATCACTGACTTATGCAAAATTTAAAATGTGTATGGACCCTACAAAGAAATGATGGCTCTCAAATCCGAAATCACCCTTGCTTATGTCAGCAAAAATTGCAAAGAGAAAACCCTTTCCCAAGCTCAAACTGAGCTTAACAAGAATTTTGGTGACTTAAACTCAAAGCAACCAAGTGGAATTGGGAGGACCATGAGTGCTAAGGTAGATGCCATAATGAGGCAACAACAAATGCAAAACTTACAACAGAAGGCAATCTACCGTGGGCTTAAGGGCATCTACAAAAGTTTGCATAGTATTTTTGGGAAGAAGCGCAATTTCAAGGGAGGATCCTATGAAGAATTTGTGGCAAAGACTAAGTGGCCTGAGGGAAGGTCCCAAGACACAAGTGAAGAAGAAGAGAAGGAAGAGGATGAAGAATGAGAAAAATCTTTTCTGGTTTTCTCTTTTCCCATAAAATTTCAAATTTCATATTATGTTGCATTTCTTTATGTCATTTTCCATTATGCTTTAAATTTATGTTATGATCAAATTAAAATTAATAGAGTGTCTTTTTGTTAGTAATTTTATTTTTATTTTAGAAAATTAAACAAATTTTTAAATCACATCAAGTAAATCCCCAAAAATTTTAAGATTTATGGACAAGCCTTCATTTAAAAAGGGGGGACAAGACTTGATGTAATTTTAAAAAAACATTGTCTAGATTGTGTAAATATGTAAAAAGTAAATTTGTTTGTTCAAAAAACTCAAAAAAAATTCAATCACCAAAAACAAAATTTTTGAAACATGATCACATGATTAGAAAATGTTAAGCATACTTTAAATTAAGCTTTGATTGAGCAAAATGAGACATATGCTAAATTACTGTGAGACTTGGCTCACAATTTAGCACATGGTGGAATGTTGAAGTTATTGACTTCATAATAGCCATCGGTTGCACTAAAACTTGGCATAGGATCGACTTTGTCCAAGGAGAGAATTCCCTCGGCTGAATGATGA
This sequence comes from Lupinus angustifolius, assembly GCF_001865875.1. Taxonomy (NCBI): domain Eukaryota; kingdom Viridiplantae; phylum Streptophyta; class Magnoliopsida; order Fabales; family Fabaceae; genus Lupinus; species Lupinus angustifolius. The sequence continues at coordinate 17,502,724 of NC_032014.1, forward strand.
AGTTTGATTAGTTAAATGGCATAGGATGTCGTTGGTGTAGAGTTGTCTGTTAGGTATCAGTTATAGAATACACCTAGAAGGGGGGTTGAATAGGTGTCGCGGTTCCCAAATACTGCTTCTCTTAACAAAGCCCTATTCTCGAAAATCACCCAGTTAATCGATTAAAGAACTGCCTTAATCGATTAAATCGCACAAAACAAACAGTTGTTGAATAGCTTGATTGCATAGCCACTATTAAAATTGATTTCACGTTAATCGACTAATGTCTTTCTTAATCGATTAACTGCCATATTTTCAGCTTAGAGATTAAATGGTAAGCTACCTATATGTTATGCTTATCAAATATACATGTTTTACCATTATGTTATTCATAAGATGCAAAAATAAGATGTATGATTAATGCATGAACATATAATAATCTAGATGGCATGTCTCATGTAAATGATATGATTGTTTTTAGTACTTGTGATATTTGCATCTAGGTTCACCTAACCTAGACTCAATAACTAAGACACATATCTAAGACTATTAATGATGACTCTATTTATGACTCTAGTCAAGACATGAAGCTCTTGAGTCCTTGGCATGTTGATTTGTTGAGTTATCTTTAAGCTTTCACTAAATCCTTGTCTTCATCAAAACATAAGCAATCTAATAGTGTTATCTTGACACTTTGCACTTTCATTTTCCAGCAAGACAAGCTTCCAACGACTAGAATGTGGCCATAAAGCACTATCAATGCACATTTAAAGCCTCCAACATGCACTTCGAATTTTCCCTGTAGGATATTTGCTCCAACGGCTCTAGAAATGACTGAGGATGCCTCTTGATGAATTATCCATTGGTGAATTATGCCCAAACGGTCCAGACCATGTGTTAAGGCTCAATTAATGCTTCAATTAAGCCCTCCACAGTCAATTCCTTTATTCCCACGAGCATTTCCCTTCCAACGACCATAATAGCCTTCACTAACCTGCCAAAAAGCATCACACAAAGTTAGAGTACCTTTCGTTCATGAAAAATAAAAGTTGGTCCAAGAATTAAAAGTGTCGGTTACACTTTTAGGCTTGGTTTAAGTCCCACGAGTCATTTTTCAAACTAAGCATTATTTATGGGCACATTTATTAAAAAACACTAAAATAATTGAGACTAAATGTTAGCCAAAAATTGGCCCACACAATTATTACGAAATTAAAATTGTTCCATGCCAAACATGTTGGATAGGCCTGACTCGGTCAGGCTACGCCCAGCATTTAATGCGGCAAGCTAAGTGCATGCGCTTCGGTCAGATTTCCTGCCTAGGCTCAACACTTGGTGTGCCATGTTACTCGTATCGGTCAGGCATGCCTCGGTCAGGCTTGGTGTCTGATGCACCTGGCCCCATGCTAGGGTCAGTTTTAGCGCCTTGGCTAGGTCCTCGGCATGTCTCATGCACATGGTCTGCTCCATCCTTGGCTCGTTCAGAACCATGGACCATGATGCTATTGAGTATCTTTACACTCCTGAGCAGATTTTGGCTCACCATCACGGATCAAGCCTATGAGTTGTCCAAGAGAATTTTGAGCCTTTTTTGCCTCAACCCTAGTCATAGGACCCCACTTATGCCTTCAAGGCCATCATAATAAAGGTTGGACTCTTTGGGAATTGTGTCACCTAATTAGATCATATTGGTTAGTTTATTATTTTCTGGTTGCTTCTTTTATAAGCAACCTAGCGCTAGTTGTGTTATATATATATTAGGAGTTCCACTTTGTAATCATGAATAAATAATTCAATAAAAATTTCACACAAATTCAGTTTCTTCCATGACTTCTTTTACTTATAAGCACACTGGTTTACAATTGCATTCCCAATTTTAGAATATGTATATGCAACCTTGGGCTGTAGATTGTGTATCTAAGGTCTCATGAAACTTCCATATTTAAAAAGAAAACAATACTGTCACTAGGCATTTAACTTGGGACCTTGCAATACAATACAAGTCTATTTCTTCCATCTTTTATTTTATTTTCGTTGACCCTATCAATGACCCTGACCATGAAACTAGAATATGACCATGAATTTCTTGAGGAGGAATATGAAATTTGAAAGTGTTGTTACTGTAGCTTGCAACAATTCTAAATGACGCGAAATAATACTTACGAACTGAGTCACGACCAAGTCGCTCTCTTTAAGACGTTTCATGGTACTTCCCAAAATGTGCAAGCAGAATATCAACCACACCATCCCCAGGATAAAACAGCTCAGTTCTCTATTATCGAATTCTTACTACACTATAAGAAACAATCTCAAATACACCCACCACAACATTACTACCAATCCCAAATCTTGAAATACCCACAATATGGCTACCAGTGCCAATTCTCGAAATACCCACAATATAACTACCTGTGTCAATTCATTTCCCATAATCTGACTACCACTGTCAGTTCTCGAAATTCTCACAATTTGGTTGCTAGTGCCAATTCTCGGTGACACAGAAAGAAAGGGGATGAAGTTTGCCATAAATGTGTCAGCGAAAAATATGAGGAAGAAATAAAATGTTGAGTAAAAATGTACTCAACTTGGGATAAGAAAATATGAAGGGAGGAAGCTTCTATTTATAACACTAGATTTTTTCCAAGTTCGTCCACCATCCAATGTGGGACTTGGGAGTTGTTGTTTTTTCAAAGTTCTTCTATGTGGGACTTGTGAGTTTTTAGATTTCAAACTCAAAAGTTCTCACCAATGGCTTCTAATAAAGCAAGTTCCAAAAATCCCCTACTTGAAATTAAAAAACAAATTTCGAGAATTTATGTGGTTTCAATAAGATTGTGCATAAACAAAGGTGTCATGCGACTTGAACCTTGGCATAGTGAATAAGATCTTGATTTTACTAGAGTAATTCATAGTCTTGAACTCTATCTCTAGCATCAAACCACACACAACATTTTCAAATGTGTATTCTGTAAAACCTATGCATTAAAGGTCATGCACATCTATCCCAGTATAGTGAATGCACTAGAAATTTATGCCCCTAAATTTCATAGGAAGCGACCCCACGTCCACATTCATATAAGTGAGTCTATCAAGAGCACTCTTGTAGTCTAGGTACTTCACTCCAACTCGAGTATAGATCTCATTAAGATTTTAACATCCTAACATATATTGTAGGAATAATGCTTCTCATAATTTTATAGCATGTTCATTCACATATCACTTCACAACATGTTATTACCCTTTGAACCTATTTCTTGGGATCTTCAGTTAGTTAGGTTAGGTTACCATCAAGAGTGATCTTCGTTCTATAGGCAATAGTCCCATACTCTTAGAAGTATTTTGGATTTTCTCTCTAGCTAGTCCTTTTGTCAAAGGATCTGCAAAGTAATTCTCAATGAGTACATGATCCACTCTAACAGCTCATGTAGAGAATAGCTCTCTAACGGTGCAATGCTTATGACATATTTGTCGATTCTTACTATTATAAAAGTGGTTCTCAATCTTAACAAAACCCATGGTACTATTACAATTGTTCAACACAACTGGTATCAGTTTTTCCCAAAGAGAAATATATGCAAGCAAGCTTCTCAACCAACTTGCTTCTTCACTTGTTATTGCTAGTGCTATCATCTCAGCTTCCATAGTGGATTGAGTCAAAATAGTCTATTTATTTGACTTCCAAGAAATAACCCTACGAGCAATGCTAAATATATAGCCACTGGTTGCTTTGGAATCATCTGAAAGAGTATTCCAATCAACATTGTTAAATCCTTCTAGGACAGCTCAAAACCTTCGGTAATATAATCACAGATTTACTATTTTCTTAAGGTATACAATTACCCTTTCTATTTCCAACCCTTCATTTTTTAACATTATCTCTAATCACAGGTATGTGATTAGTTGAAGGGCCCCCACTATTACTCAAATTAAAAAGGAATTTCTTGTCATTGAAGTCGGCATCGTTAGACTCAATGATCACTTTTTGCGTTTAGGTCATAAAATTTGTATGCCTTGTTGTTTACAACATACCCAATGAATACACATTCATAGGCTCCACTTGTGAGTTTACTTCTCTAGGTGCATACCTTCATAAATGGTTTCATGAGCAATTATCTATATCTCATTAGACTTAGACTTTACTAATTTATCATTAGTCATCTGATACATGAGGTAGTGGCTAACAACATACTTTTAAATCTCAGCTTCCTCGGTATCATATTTCTTTTCAAATGCATACTAAATTAATTTGACAGACTTGTATGGACTGTAGTAATAATAGAGATCATTTGACAATCATTTAGAATGAAATTCTTACAAAGGTGATTATTTTCATTCGAGACACCTATATCAATATCTAGTGTATCCATTTCCTCTTTTTTCAGCTTTTTTCGGTAGCACTGAGACATTGGTTTTCAAAACGTGTGCAAATTTTGTCATAATAAAAAAAAATTCCATCTTATGTTGCCATCGTTTCAAGTTAGTCCCATAAAATCTAAATGGTTTGTAAAGTTCAAAGTTGTTTGGTCCATAATATTATCTATGTATGTTGTTGCGGTATGAAACGTCTTAAAATTGTTGTTATCATAACTTGCAACAATTCTAAATGACACAAAATAATACTTAATAGCTGCGTCACGACCAGGTCACTCTTTTTAAGACATTTCGTGGCACTACCCAAAATGTGCATGCAGACTATCAACCATGTCGTCTCTATGATAAAACAGTTCAGTTCTCTATTATCAAATTCTTACTACATTGTAAGAACCAATCTCAAATACACACACCACAATATGGCTACCAATACCAATTCTCGAAATATCCACAATATGGCTACCAATGCCAATTCTCAAAATACCCACAATATGGTTATATGTTTCAATTTTTTCCAACAATCTGACTACCAGTTTCAGTTCTTGAAATTCTCACAAGTTGGCTACATGTGCCAATTCTTAGTGTCACAGAAAGAAAGGGAAAGAAGTTTCCCATAAATGTATCCACGAAAAGTATGAGAGGGAAAGAAAATTTGGAGTAAAAATTTACACAACTTGAGACTAGAAAATATGAAGGGAGGAAGCTTCAATTTATAACATGACATTTTTTCCAAGTTCCTCCACCATCCAATATGGGACTTGGGAGTTGTTTTTTCTAATGTTCTTCTATGTGGGACTTGAGAGTTTTTAGATTTCATACCCAAAAGTTCCAATCAATGGCTTCCAATAAATCAAGTTCCAACAGAAAGCAATTAATCTCAATATGTTGCTTTCAAGACAACAAGAATTGAAGCACAACATGCTTCATGGGAGTAATAACAACTGAAAAATTGAAGAAACAATGTAATTTTATCATTGTATGACATTAGAGAGGTAGTTTGATATTTAAATTATGGCTTTCGCGTAACTTTTTCATGTACCGGTATAATGTAGTTTTAGAGAAGTCTTCAACAAGAGTCACAATTATTTTGAAATTTTTTTTCTTAAATTAATGGCTAACTCTTACATAATTAGGCATCTTATGTGTATAAATCGTATCTACCATGCATAATTAATGTGATTAAATTAAATGTTTATGTTATCATTTTACTATTGTATAATCAATAATTCTCATATGTAGGTACTTAGTGTGATAAAGAACTTGTACTTATAATTAACACCAAGAAGGAAATGGCAAAAAATTCATTAACTTAGATAATAAAGGTTGAGTAGATCATTGATTTAAGAAATGGTTGTTTAAAGAAACTATTTCCTAAAGACTTTTTTTCAAAAAGCATTTTCCAGTGAAATTGTAAGTCTTAGTCACGAGGTTTAAAAATTGGAAAATAAAGTCACTATTGTTAGTAATGAGTTCTGTGAAAAAAAATAAATAAATAAGTTTTCCACTAAAATTATACTTGTTAGCTACAATTTCTACAAAACAAACTATGTGAAATACTTAGCAGTAAATGGCTCGTATCCACGACTTCTCTAAAACTACATTTTACGTGTACGAAAAGGTTACACCAAAAACGTAACTTAAAAGGCAAATTGCCCCTCTAAAATGATTTTTTTGCAAAAATGGTGGCATCATCCTAATAATTTATTCATAATTGACAACATCCCTATTTGATAGTATATATTAGCCTCATGTTAATATTTTACGGTTCCTACTTGTGAATATTTTATTAGGTTATATAATAAGTTTAGGAAATTATATGTAACATAAACACGGTATTTAGGCTAAGTTTATTACATAGTGTTTTGTAATTCAGTTTATATAGTTATAATATTTACTGTTTTAGAAGTATTAGTTAGTTTTTATTGTAACTATATAGTAAGTTCATTTCAATGAAAGTTAAGTCATATTCTCATTCATTTCATTTTACTTTTTCTCTGCAATATCCTCCCCTCTTCAATAAAACACATGCACACTTCTTCGTCTTCTCCTACATTATTCTATTTCTATTTCTCATTCTCTACTCTTCACATCTTCTTCACACTCATTCTGGTTGCACAAGTTGTGTGTGTGCAGTGTTCAACAATGGTATCTAGAGCTCTTGTTTCGATCTTGGATCTGTGAAAAGAAAGAAGAAAGCAAGAACAACCTCCTCATGGCAAACAACAGTGTATTTACAATGATACTACCAACCCTTGATGAAAAGCACTATGAAAGATGACATGTTCAAATGAAGGTCCTTTTTGGTTATCAAGAGGTTCTTGAAGTAGTGCAAGATGGATATCAAATAATGGGATAAGATGCCATTGAAGCCCAAAGATCTATCTTTAGAGAATGCAAGAATAAAGACTGAAGGCTTTGTTCATGACTCATCATTGTTTGGATTAATCAAATTCTGAAAACATTGCTAATGCCAAAACATCAAAGGAAGCTTGGGACAATCATGGAAAATGCTATGCAGGAGTCGAGAAGGTCAAGAATGTGAAGTTGCAGACCTTGAGAAGGGAGTATGAACTTCAACACATGAAAGATGGTGAAACCATCTTAGATTACTTCACCAAGATTAGAAACCAAACAAATTCGATGAAGAGATGTGGTGAAGTAATGAGAGATCAGCTGGTAGTGGAGAGGGTGTTATGAACTTTAAGTCCTAAATTTGATCATGTGGTTGTTGCAATAGAAGAATCAAAGGATCTTGAGAATTTCAAGATTAAGGAATTGCAGAGGTCCTTGGAGGCACAAGAGCAGAGAATTAAGGAGATAACCCAAGATAGAAGTGTTGATCAAGCTCTCCAGGCCCAATCCTTCAAAAGCTTTTCTAGCAAGGGAAGTATGCAGAAGAGATCAAAGGGCGGATGGAAGAGTGACAAAAGAAAGAGTTATTATGGAACTAGATAAAATTCTAGTTCAAACTACTCACAAAAATTTGGTAGATAAGATCAAGTAGCCAAAACGGATATTCAATTGTAAGAATTTTGGCCAGTATGCATCTGATTGTAGATTCAAGCATATCAATAGTGGACCAACAGTTGAAGCTAGAATGGATCAAGGAGAAGAATCATAAAAAGAACAAGTGTTGCTCACGGTCACAACAATAAAGGAGCATGCCAAGAATGATTGTTGGTACCCCCTCTTCAATAAAACACATGCACACTTCTTCGTCTTCTCCTACATTATTCTATTTCTATTTCTCATTCTCTACTCTTCACATCTTCTTCACACTCATTCTGGTTGCACAAGTTGTGTGTGTGCAGTGTTCAACAATGGTATCTAGAGCTCTTGTTTCGATCTTGGATCTGTGAAAAGAAAGAAGAAAGCAAGAACAACCTCCTCATGGCAAACAACAGTGTATTTACAATGATACTACCAACCCTTGATGAAAAGCACTATGAAAGATGACATGTTCAAATGAAGGTCCTTTTTGGTTATCAAGAGGTTCTTGAAGTAGTGCAAGATGGATATCAAATAATGGGATAAGATGCCATTGAAGCCCAAAGATCTATCTTTAGAGAATGCAAGAATAAAGACTGAAGGCTTTGTTCATGACTCATCATTGTTTGGATTAATCAAATTCTGAAAACATTGCTAATGCCAAAACATCAAAGGAAGCTTGGGACAATCATGGAAAATGCTATGCAGGAGTCGAGAAGGTCAAGAATGTGAAGTTGCAGACCTTGAGAAGGGAGTATGAACTTCAACACATGAAAGATGGTGAAACCATCTTAGATTACTTCACCAAGATTAGAAACCAAACAAATTCGATGAAGAGATGTGGTGAAGTAATGAGAGATCAGCTGGTAGTGGAGAGGGTGTTATGAACTTTAAGTCCTAAATTTGATCATGTGGTTGTTGCAATAGAAGAATCAAAGGATCTTGAGAATTTCAAGATTAAGGAATTGCAGAGGTCCTTGGAGGCACAAGAGCAGAGAATTAAGGAGATAACCCAAGATAGAAGTGTTGATCAAGCTCTCCAGGCCCAATCCTTCAAAAGCTTTTCTAGCAAGGGAAGTATGCAGAAGAGATCAAAGGGCGGATGGAAGAGTGACAAAAGAAAGAGTTATTATGGAACTAGATAAAATTCTAGTTCAAACTACTCACAAAAATTTGGTAGATAAGATCAAGTAGCCAAAACGGATATTCAATTGTAAGAATTTTGGCCAGTATGCATCTGATTGTAGATTCAAGCATATCAATAGTGGACCAACAGTTGAAGCTAGAATGGATCAAGGAGAAGAATCATAAAAAGAACAAGTGTTGCTCACGGTCACAACAATAAAGGAGCATGCCAAGAATGATTGTTGGTACCTTTATACAGACTGCTCTAACCACATGGTTGGTCACAAATACTGGTTTGTGAACCTGAATGAGGCTGCCGAGAATAAAGTTAAGTTTGCAGACCATAGTTCTAATGATGCTAAAGGAATCAGAGATATTTCAATCCAAAGGAAGGATGGCAAGCACTCTTAATCCACAATGTGATATATGTGCCCAAGATGAGAAGCAATTTGTTGAGCCTTGGCCAATTGCTTGAGAAGGGGTATACAATGTTAACGGTAGATAGAAATTTGAAGGTGTTTGATTATGACAAGAATGTGATCTTGAAAGTTCCATTATCCACAAACAGAACTTTCAAGGTTGGGATCCAAGTAGGAAATCAAAAATGCTTGATGTCCAAGGTTACCCTTGAAAGTTGGATCTAGCATCAAAGGTATGGCCACTTGAACTTCAAAGGCCTATAATTCTTAAGCAGGATTGGAGTTGTAACTGGTTTTCCCCCTATCAAAACCCCTAGTGAATTTTGTGATGTTTGTCTTTCAAGTAAGCAGACAAGAAACTCATTTGTTGCTTATGCTCCAACTAAAATAGCAATGCCACCTGAGTTGGTATACTCACATGTGTGTGGTCCTTTTGAGTAAAATTTACTAGGGGATAGAAAATATTTTGTGACCTTCATTGATGATTTCACAAGGAAAACTTGGATATACCTTATCAAACGGAAGAGTAATGTATTTACTACTTTTCTCAACTTCAAGGCTCAAGATGAAAGACGAAGTGAGCATAAGCTAATATCCTTTAGAACAGGTGGTGGTGGTGGTGAATACATATCAAGTGAATGTAATGAGTATTGTGATAAGGAGGGGTTGATCCATGAAGTAACCGAACCATACACACCACAACATAATGGTACTGCTGAAAGGGATAACATGACCATATTGAACATGTCTAGGAGCATGTTGAGAGCAAAGAAAATGTCGAACAAGTTTTGGGGAGAAGTTGTCTCAATAGCTGTGTACATTTTGAATAGATGCCCTACAAGAAGACATGGTGAAGTTACTCCTGAAGAAGCTTGGTCATGTTTAAAACGAAGTGTTGGTCACTTTAGAATCTTTGGGACAATCTTCTACAAGCAAGTCCCTAAAGTGCAAAGGAGGAAGTTAGATAACAGACGTAAGAAACTAGTCCTACTTGGCTACCACTCCACAGGTGCATATAGAGTCTTCAACCTCTTGACACAGAAGATAATGCTAAGTAGGGATGTGAAGTTTGATGAAACACAAGGCTGAAATTAGAATGGAAATAGTGATGGTTCAGAAAAGCATCTAATGTTACACCTTGACAAAGATACACTAGGAGAACAACCATTGCTTGTTACGCAACCAACTACTATTGAGACTCAAAATTAGATAAGATCTTATAGAATTAGACAAGATCCACCAAGATTGAGTGACTATGAAGTGTTTCCAGACTCAGAAACCACTGCAGATGGTGAATTGGTTCACATGACACTATTGGCAGAGATGGGACCTATGAATTTTGATGAAGCAGTCAAGAAGAGTCATTAGTTGGATGTTATGAAATAAGAACTTAGTTCCATTAGAAGAATCAAACCTTAGGGCTCACTCCATTACCAATTGGAAAGAAGGCAATCTCTATGGGATGGGTATATAAGGTGAAAATAAATCTAAAAGGAGAGATTGTTAAGTACAAGGCAAGGCTTGTCGAAAAAGCCTTTCTACAAAGACAATGCCTTGACTGTGATGAAGTGTATGCTCATGTTGGAAGGTTAGGAACCATAAGACTGGTGGTTTCCTTGGCGAGCTATCACAATTGGTCCATACATCAGATGGATGTTAAATCTGTATTCCTTGATGGACCACTAGAAGGTGAAGTCTTTATGAATCAACCACCTAGTTTTGAGGTTGCAGGCAAGGAAAATTTGGTATATAGATTGCATAAGGCACTTTATGGCCTCAAGCAGGCTCCAAGGGTCTGGAATAGAAAATTTGATGGGTTCTTATTGCAGCTTGGTTTTGTCAAGTGCAGAGCTGAGTATGGAGTGTACTTAAGAGGCTCAAACATAGATGAATTGCTAGTAGTGTGTTTATATTTGATGATCTATTAGTCAGTGGCATCAACATTGAAGAAATTGGTGCATTCAAGGAAGATATGAAAGCTAAGTTTGAGATGAGTGACTTGGGAAATTTATCCTATTTCCTTGGGATATAATTCACAAGAACCAAGGCTAAAATCTTCATGCATCAAAGGAAGTACACCTCCGATTTGTTGAAAATATTTCAAATGGAAGGCTACAATTTAACTTCCACACCTACTGAGGTTGGCAATAAAACTAACACACTTGAAGAAGATCCAATGGTGGACAAAACACTATATAGACAAAAGATAGGGTGCCTAAGGTATGTATAAAATACAAGGCCAGACATAGCATATGGAGTAGGGCTTGTGAGCAAACATATTGAGACAACGAAGAAGTCTCGTCTACTTGCAGCCAAGAGATTACTCGGATATGTGAAGGGAACCATTGGTTTGGCTTGATACTGCCCAACAAAACCAGCAGTCTCAATCAAACTATGCTTAGCTTTAGTGATGCAAATTGGTGTGGATATAAGAGTGATAGAAAGAGCACAAATGGTCATATATTTATACTTGGTGATGCTCCAATCTCTTGATGCTCAAAGAAGTGTTTCGTAATTCAATTTATATAGTTACAAGACTTACTGTTTTTAGAAGTGTTAGTTAGTTTTCATTGTTGCTTTATATAGCAAGTTCATTTCAATGAAAGTTAAGTCATATTCTCATTCACTCCATTTTACCCTTTATCTGCAATATCCTTTACCTCTTCAATAAAACACATGCACACTTCTTCTTCTTCTACTCCTATATTGTTCAGTTTTTATATTTCATTCACTAATCTTCACTTCTTCACACTCATTTTGGTCGCACAAGTTGTGTCTATGCATAGTTCAACAAATTTCTTATCTTAAAAAAATTGTTGTAAGAAATTATGTCAATTAATATTATCCGACTATTTTTTTTCATTATTATTTATAGTGTAATCTTTGCCGTATTAAATAATCTTACAAGTATGTACCCCAAAAAAAACTAATCTTACAAGTAAAATTACGATGAATAGTTTTGAAAATAAAAATGAAAATGATAATAACTAACATATTTTGAGAAAATGAAAACATAACATACAAATTGAAAACATTCATGAAAAACAAACAGTTTGTGGCTCAACCTAACAACAATATCATTATAATCTCGACAAACATCATCAATTCTCCCACTTTGGGAGACATATGTCTATCATTTAATATTGAGATGATCTTCTCTTAATGTCTTTCTTTCTTGAAAACTCAATGGAGGGTCGAAATCTAACTCTCACCCCATTTAACATTTCTTGGCAAGCATCCTCTTCTTTTATCCTTGCCAAAATAACTCAAATAAAATATTATATTGGCGGTCATTCATAGGAGAGAGTTGTAGCCGTTGCTATTCAAAAAATTCATGACTTTATTTAATTTAGAAAATTTTAAATGGCTCCCTCATAATATTGCTTCCTTTCCTGCACTCCTACTTTATACTCATCAATGACTTGAATAATCGTCCAATCTACACGTGATGGCTTTCTTTCTGTCTCCTAAGTAATACAAGATTTCCTCTTATTCAAGGTAATATTGGTCAAATATTCAAAGCCATCACCGTGCCACGACTCGCACATGACTAGGCCAAAGTTCATGTGAGGCTCTAACATTGATGCCCCAAGCTCTTGGTCGGATCATCATAGACATGTCAAAGCCAAGGAAAACCTTGGCACAGGTCAAGGTCTTAGCTTACTCGATCACGCAAAGCCACATTCTGGCCAAATCACTAAGTTTAATTTTTTTTCCTCCGGGTAGTGTGTGTTGGGCTTATTACTTGAAGGCCCAATATCATATAACAGAAATTGGTAGTTAGTTGGTTAGGCTAGTAAGTTATTTTGGTTGATTACTTGCCCTTGTATATATAAGGGCATTTTCCTCTTGTAAATGCATTCATTTCATTGAATAAAATGCAGTTATAAAATCTCCTTCTTCCTTCTTTTATGAAGTTGCAAAATCATGGTTGTGCTAATTTTAGATCAACGGTGAAAGTAAATATTAACATTCAACACACTCTTGTTTTCTTGTTACAGTATTATGTGTATTTTATTTTTAAAAAACTTAGATTGGTTACCTTGATACTTAAAAAAATTAAAAACCTTCTAATGATCTTAAAAAATTTATCAGCCCTTTTTGAAAATTAAATAAATTAAAATATATAATTTTATATATCCTTTCCTATTTTAGTATTGGAGAGGAATTTATCCAAATAAACACGTGGTGAAATTAATGGCAAAAAATGGTGATGGTTGCCTCGATGGCTTGGATAGTTGAGTTGTATTGTGCTATTTTTCCTCAACATGAATTAAGTGAATTAAGTGCAGTTCTAATTGTGGAATAGCAATACTTCTGGATTATGAACTAAGAAGGATTAAGTTTTTTTTTAGTAATATTAAGGATATCCTGTCAACTTTTTAGGTAGAGAATTAATTTATTTTGGGGTGTGTGGTTGTTCCTCTCAATAAATGTCACTTCTAGTAATCCAAGTCTTGAATTTTTTGTCGTTTTAAAGATCTAGTGGGATCTTACACTACTATATTAACATCTTATTGATAGAATGATTCAAATTTGTTATATTTTAGTTCAATGAAATTGATCCTTAAAATTAAGATTGCAATTCCTAATGACATTTCAATCACGTTAACTAAAATTCCAAGACCCAATTGAAATTTCAAGCTTGAATTTCATGCTAAATTCTATGTGCAAAATAGGCCTCCGGTTTTTAAAGGACACCAATTTTTTATACCTCAAAAACCTTATATCTTTTGCGAGTATTAGGACATTTATGATCTTGATTTATTTTCAGTGTTAAATGTATTGGAAGAAAGTCCAAGAGAAGAAAGTAACGCCGCACTAGAAATATTAAACTATATCAAGAAGTTTAGATTCTTTCACAAATGCATATTTGTTTTTTAGAATATTATTGATGATACACGGGGCTGTTGCCACCGTTGAAATTTTTTTGATAACCAAAGAAAGTTGTATAAAACAAACATAAAGGATGTCAACCCAATACAACCAAAGGTCAAAGAAAAAAAGGAAATACAAGAATGCTCAATTATATTGTCTGTTATGAGTGAGTTGCTAGAATTAGTTGATTATTAAAATTTGATGAGTTATTATGCAGCTAAAAACTAGAAAAAACAAAATGAAAACTAATTAGTTGTAATAGACTAGGCTAGGTGGAATTCAGAGTTTGATTTGGATCTCATAATTCAGAAAGATATACCATATATGACCTCTTATGTTTATCATTCCTAATTTGCATGCAAGACTTCTTCATCCATCACTGAACAATGCCAATATAAGATAAATAGTTTGCATGAATAACATCTTTTATTTATTCTGCAATTTTTACAAATAAACGTTGCCATTCCAAAGAAATGATGAATGTTGTCATTTTGAATGATACACCATAGAGAGTGAGACTTTGACAAGAATTAAATTTATGGCTTTTAGATAAAACCATAGCACGATTTTAACTAAAGAATGGAGGTCCCACAAGTTTTCATTTTTTCCCAATTTTATAATGAAAAATAGTAGTAGGAGGATATTTTACTCAAACAATACATCTAATATCCCATACAAATGTGTCATTCCACGTGTTATTGCTTGTGATTGATAAAAATGTATTTAAATTAAAATTTTAATAATTAAGTATTTTTTTACCAATCTCAAGCAGTGATATATAACGTTTTACAATTTTTGGGATAGAAATGTAGATCAATATTATTACACATGTGGCTTTATTACTGAAGTTTTGGGACCTAATGAAATTCTTATTTACATGACTAATTCCCTCCATTTTTGTTTTGGTATACATGACCTACACCAGGACTGTGACCTGGTTCTGTAGGTTTGAAACCATTTTTGGTTCCTTCATTATTCAGATGAACCCTAAGATCTGGACTTTGAACAACCACCATTGCTTTCATATCATCACCTTCTTCTGAAGATTTGTGACCAACACCTGGACTTCCTCCTGGTGATGTGGGTCTGAAAGCATTTATGTCTGTTTTTGAATCTCTAAAACTAGCAACCTCGTACCTTGGTATCATTGGTGAGTCTAGTACTTTATTCTCTGATGATGTTGGAAGGGTAGTGTATGTGTTCAATGGCTTTATCTTCCTTGCTTGAGTTTGAAGGGAAACATGGCAAGCTAATAGTATCAGAAACACAGCAACGTATTTGTGCATGATCTGAAATTGGAATTTTCCCATGATCACTAGAGAAGCAAGATAGTTTAAGTGAATGGGCTTTTTATGTAAGGAAGTTTTAGCTAGCTTAGATGAAAAGAGGGAAATGTGAAGGGAGATGATATGAAAAGTTATGGGATTATCAGATATTTATAATACACTCTCAAGATTCTAACAGCTAATTATGTCACTAACTAAACAAGTGGAGGTCATGCTCTTCAATTGTGCACCGTATATATGTCAAATTGCGTTAATATTTTCTAAACTATTGGTACTTCACTTTGATAAATGTCTATTTTCCTTTTAATCTCCATCTCTTGTAGGTGCCACTTAAGATCTAATCTAAGTATCATATCTCTGAGTCTTAGATTAAGTGTAAAAGTATGTTTTTAACATGATAGTTATGTTTTGAGACTCTCTAGCTTATTTGAGTTGGACTCTTCTCAAATATTATGTTTTACCTATTTAGGTATAATAATGAATGTTGTCAAGGAAGTCAATCAAAGGGGAAAAAATCTACCGTAAAAAGTAAAAAAAATATAAATAACTATTTTTTTTATATCCTTAACAAGTCCCCAATAGAACCCTTTGAATTTGGAGTACAGGGATAACAAACATACAAATCTTCATCCGACTATGAAGTTCAATTTTTATTTGAAAAGGTCACCTCCTCATGTTACCAAATTGACAAGAAGACTATTTCACGACAATCCATAAACTATGGAAGCCTTGCTAAAGAGTGGAATGACACAACTTCCAGGAGGAACCACTTATATACTCTACGATTAAGAACTAGAAACTTCCCAATACCTATGCGATCTCATTCTTTAAATTTACTTACCGACAATGGCAAACAATCTATAATTTGCTTCAAAATTGTAATTGTCCTTCCTCAAGACATAAGGCGAGCCACTTCTCAGTGCATACTGGCCTATCATTCAACAAAAAATGGAGGATAATTTGGAGCATTATTTGGTTTTCTCCAATAATATTGTACTGTTAATCTAGCTTACAGGGAACAAGACTACGTTAGAATTGATACTTAATAATATTCATTTAAAAATATTTATGTATTGAATACTGTTAAAAATAACCGCTCTAAATGTGATAGGTGGATATACATTTACCAGTGTTTAGTTCAATTAGCATAGTTGAGTATATGGGTCAAAGATTTAAAGGCGCTTAGTGAAGTGATAGTTGTTATCTATCACACATTTAACGACGATTGCTTTCAATGAGCACTGTTAAAAGTAACACCTCTAATAACGCTCACTGAAATAAACGTTATTAAATGTCATACGGTCATTCATATATTTAAAAACACTTCTTCACTAAGCGCAGTTAAAAGTAATACATTTAATA
This sequence comes from Lupinus angustifolius, assembly GCF_001865875.1. Taxonomy (NCBI): domain Eukaryota; kingdom Viridiplantae; phylum Streptophyta; class Magnoliopsida; order Fabales; family Fabaceae; genus Lupinus; species Lupinus angustifolius. Next base: position 17,519,132 of record NC_032014.1, read on the forward strand.
GCGCTTACTTCAGTGAGCGTCGTTAAACGTTTGTTTTAGAATATTTTCAAATTTAAAAATAATACCTCACACACAATAGTACATATTTCATTCAGTTTAGAGTAAATTACAGTGACATCTCTGAGTTTTAGCGAAATTACACAAACCATGCCTCACTTTTTTTATACCTACACAAACCCCTGATTTTTATACTTTCATTACACTGACCACCCCTGCATGAGAAATAAGTATATTCTTTTAAACAAAAAATGCAATAAATGCAATTTAGTTAAACAAAACATGGTATATTGTGGATACAAGTCCAAATAATATATGAGTCAATATCTTTTTAATATTTTTGGATAAATAAGAGTGATTTAAACAATATCTCTTTAAAATTGTTGATGCATTTCGTAATGAAAAATAATAATGATATATTGATTTGTATATTATTTAGATTTGTCTCTACGATGTACGAGGTTTTGAGTAACTTAATTACATTTATCACTTTTTTTTAAAAAAATACACTTATTTCTCATGCAGGGGTGGTTAGTGTAATGAATGTATAAAAACTAGGGGTTTGTGTAGGTGTAAAAAAGTGAAGGTTGGTTGTGTAATTTCACTAAAAAAGTGGTGTCAGTGTAATTTATTATTTCTCTTCCTCTTCTTCTTTTCTGGGTTACATTCTTTTTCTTTTGTTTTTTAGTTACCCTCTTCAAGTAAATTATTGGTTCTTGGGTTCTCTCTTTAAGTATAAGGTAAATTGTTATCTTATTTCAGTTCATTTATTTCTTTTTGATTCGGTCTTTATTTATGATCAATTTGGTGCAAATATTTCACTAATAGTGTGACTTTATTTGTTGTCAAATATGTAGCTATGATGTTCAAGATTTTTTTTATTATGGTTCACTGGTTTAAAATACAAGATTTGAGTATGATGGTAAATGTTCTTTCTCAATTGCTACTAATTTTATATTTTTTCATAACTTTTGCAATTTGTTTAGGGATGTCATTTTTTATTTGTATTTGCAGCTTGCATTAATCATAAATGAACACATGATCAATATATAAGGACTTGCTTGCATATTGGATGAGAAAGAATGAATAATTTACGTAAGATCTCATTACTCATATATTATTTTATAATATTAGAATTTGTTAAGGTTGAATGTAGCTGGAGTCGGTGATGATTTAACAAATTTATTCCGAATGTAGTGGAGTTGGACATGTTTGTCACGGGTTTGATAGAATGTCTGAGAGATATTGTCTTATTTAGAAAGTGTATATTTAACGGTGTTTGCTTCAGTGAGCGTTTATAAATGTCTAATTCTTATAATATGCTTAAAAAAACGTTGTTGAATATAATCTTATGTTCTCTACTATACTCACATAGAAAGTATCCAAAAAACACATAGTTAAATAACAATTTTAAGCACTAATATTTTACTATTATACAATAAAGATTAATTTTTCATTCTTTCAAAGTCACCATCCAGATAATAGTGGAGAAAAAGATGCTATGAATTAAAAGAGTAATAAACATGTAATATCTTTACTTAGAATGTGATGAAAACCATGCAAAAGCTTATTTTTTTATTACTTCTAGACTCTACTAGTGTCACATACATGTACTTCTTTAGAACTCGCTTGTAACTTCTTGTAGCTCTGGTGATTAATCTAAATAACTTTTTGCAGTTAAAACAAGGTATAAGTGGTAACAATGGAATTTTAAACAACTTGATGATAGAATCCATACTATATATATATTGGAATTGAGAATGGACTGATATCTTACTAAAAAAAGTGAAGATTGTTCAAGTAATTATCAAGAGTGCTTAGCTTAATCCATATACCTAAAATGATGGATCTCATCAACAAATCACCTCTCATCTCAGGATCAATCATCTAATGTTTGAAGTTTGTAAGACATGTATAATATGAAATGTGCAACATTCAGACATTCAGTAACCATTAGGGGGCATTTGATGCACACTAAGTGCAACGTAAAAAGAACACAACATAAGTAGTTGAGTTTAAATACAACTTTTTGTTTTGTTTACTGTTTGGTAGTTGATGTAAACTGAATAATATGGAATGTACAAAAATAGTATTTGCTGATACTTGTGGAGATAATGATAATGAAAAAGATGGCGATAGCATAGCAGAGGTGATGCACTGTTAATGGCAATAATGATGGTGGTATATATTGTCGTTTGTGGAATGGTTTTCTAATTCTTTTCATTGTCTTCTTAATTTTAATGTCTAATCTATAAATAAAAGTATCACTTATTCTTCTAATATTTTCTCTCCTCAATATGGCAGTGTCAATGGTTGCAATGGGGTCAATGGTGGCAACGATAATAGTGAAAATGAGAGTAATGATGTGAATAATATAATATAGTATGGTAAACTAGGGTGACAATGACAGTAGTTATGATGATGTAGAGATGAGATAAAGGTAAGATCAGTTTTTCATATTTTGCATTTTAGTACTATAAACAAAGTTGTCAAATGATTAGACTTTTGTGCTATATCTTGGTATATATATTTTGCACTGACTAGTGCTCAACTTAGTTTTTAAATCAATGGAGTAGACTTTTGTGCCGTATCTCGATTCTTTTATACTGACCACTGCTCAACTCGGGTTTTGAAATCAATTAAGGGAGAAGCTCTTTTTTTTTTTGTCTTTTGTTGTACTTATTTTCAAAGGCATGTTAATTTTTTTATCTCTCCTGAAAACTAAATTTAAATAAATATTCTCTCTTGAAATATGAGAGTGATAAATTTAAAAAAAAAATTTATTATTTAATTTAAAAAATAACTAAAATCTAAACTAGTATTGGACTTTCTAGTATTGGTGATTATTCGTTCTCCTTGATTTAGTAGGTGAATATAGTGAATGGTTTTTTTTTATATTTCTAAAATATATCATGATCATTCATTCATGGTGCTCAATTGCTACAACTACTAAATCATTATTTGTCATTTTGAAAGTTATAAGGTTGACAATTGGCAAAGCCCAAAAATATTAGTTTTTTCTTTCGAAAAACAGGTACTAATTGAACATTTAAGATATTAGCAATAAAGAAAAGTTGGGCGATTTGAGCACTATGAATTTATGAAATGAACTTGCAGAAATATGGGATTTCTCGCGTGCCTTTCCTCCACTAGAGAGGTACATTATTAATTATATTATAAATGAATGGCCTCTCTTCAATTTCATATAAACTACATCTGTCTATGAATGATTTTAAATTGTGGTCGGTTGTAACTATATATATTGTATTTAATGTAACTAGTATGGAAATCAATATTGGATGATATTACCTATTCAATTTTTATATATTTCATTTTTTAGAAATATAATGTATAATTTATGTTTGGTTTACTTTATATTATTCTTTTAATTTTATTATAATAATCAATTTTAAGGTGAGAGATGTAAATATGTTGGTGGTAGTTACATATGATTATATAATTTTTTGTATAAATTAAAAATGGTTAAGGGCAAAACAGAAAAATGAAAATTACACCATGATGATATTTACACTATGTTTTCTCTTTATATAGTATAGATATATAGTATAGACATAAATATATATATATAATATATATATATATATAAGTGTGGATAGTAAAAAAATTAAATGACGGACAAAAACTTTAAAATTGTTTTCTGAATGAAGGGCCCCAATGTATATTTATGTCATCGGATGCTAACTTTCAAATGGGTTGCATGATTGCGCAGCCACAAGACCTAAATAAAGGAAAAGATTCATGTAGGCTTTTCGTATTTATGTTTGACTTATTCAAATATATTCGTAGTCAAATTATACTTACCCTACAAGAAAAGGAGAAGATAAAAGTGTGATGGTGAGCTGTGCTTAACTACCAAGACAAGAAAGCTAGGACGGTTACATAAACCCAAATCCACCATGTTATTTTTGTCAAAGAACAACTTGAAATCCACTAAACTTTTAAAAATAAATATATAAAATAATTTTTTGTTTTAGACTGTGAATATTTTAGTCACAATGTCCCATTAAAATGGACACTAAAATTGCTATAATTTTTTGCGGAAGATATAAAAGGTAATGAAATTTGGTAAAGTAATACAAAATGTGTACATGATTTGTAATTGAATGACTGAAAAGTAGTAGGATACAATGGAGAAAAAAAATAATGTATTCTCAAAATAATGATGACACCATTCTTGATACCTCATTTTATGAAGAAACAACTTTCTGACCGGAAAGCTTATTGCAAATGAAATAGTAACTCTTATGTAGAGTACATAATAGGATATGTAAATATATGACTGTCAATAGATGTGTAATTGTTTAGAAATGTTGAGTTGTTTCTTACAATCCATTGTTGTTATTGAAGTATGATTGTTACGTAAATGTAGATCTATGTAGTAGCATTAAAAGCATAAACTCAACACAATAGAATATCTTTAAAAACAATATTCTTTGTGAAATCACGCTCTTTCCCTTGAATTATTCCTTCTTTAATAAGAATTTTTGTGTTGGCTTTTGAAACCGCTATGGATAGAGTAACATATATTATCCATGCCCAAAGACATGTTTAGGAAGATAAATACCTACATTGAGAATAGTTTGTCCTAATGCCTTATTTAATGGCTACATGTTTAGGAAGATAAATACTTACATTGAAAATGTCAATCGACGTGCTAGTAAAAGATAAAGTAAGAAAACATAAAGTATTCCAAGGGTAATTATTTTATGTTTTATAATTTCTATTAGTATCAGTATAAAAATTTATATAAAATACTTCATGCTAGTTATTCATGCTAGTTATTTAATGTTTATTAATATTAGTATATATAATGATGAAATTATAAGTTATCAAATATAAAATAGGAAAACATAAACTATTTCATAAAATTTATTTTGTGTTTTCCTTTTATTAAGTAGTATTTTATTTCAATAATAAAAATGAGTTAATTATACTATTATTTATTAACAGTATATTCGTAATGTCTTATCTACATTAATTGTTTAAATAATACATATTTAAAATAAATATCGTTTTAAATATATTAATCTTGTATAGCTTACTGTTATATATTAAGACATTAGGAATATATTACAATAACATTAAGAACTTTTTTGTAGCATATTGAAATTAGAAGATATAAATGATAAAAGATAAAGTAGAGAAATATAAAATATTTTATGGGTAGTTATTTTATATTTTTCTAATTTTTATTAGTATTAGTATAGAAATTTATATAAAATACATCATGTATAATTATTTTATGTTTATTAGTATGAATATATAAAAAGATGAAAGTAGAAGTTATAAAATAAAATTAGAAGTTATAAAATATGAAATATGGAAACATAAACTACTTCATGGAAGTTATTTTGGGTTTTCCCTTTATTAAGTAGTATAGATAATAAGAATGTGATATAAGATTAAAATATAAATTTTCTGAAAGAATGCAAGAGAAAACTATTCTGTTTATGTTTAACTATTAATTTCTTAATTATTATTATGATTCTTATCATTATTTTATAGATAATTATTATAATTATCATCTCAGTGTTTGTGTGCCTATATATTAAACACTAATTTGTGACTTTGGTAAACACTACAAATCCTTATATTTTTATTTAGGATGGGATGTTGCTTGTAGTAAAATCCAATTGCCTATTTACCCATCTTTATTATTTATTAGTGTAATTACCTATCGGATGCAGATAGTAGTAAAGAATTAATATATTAGCCAATACTTTGATAATTTGTTCAATTCTAAACAGTCTAATTATTGAGGTATGTAATTTTGGTCGTCCATTTGGTTTAAAAGAAAAGGGATAGTGTTTATGGTAGAAAGTTCTACCAATAGAAGACAAATTTAAAAAACTGTTAAGAGAAACAGGGAAATTAGCAATGCTATTATTTTTCATATTTTGTACTGATGGATACTACAACATTAATACAAGATGATAAACGGCCTAGACTTAAATACAAGTGATAAACCCTAGAGGGATAAGAGTCATACATTTGAAAAATCTTAGATTAGTATTTTTAATTAAAGATAATAATGACAGTTGATCCTGATAGACATTTCACACATATTCGATCATCCATACTCAGATTTTTTCTAATTATTTTGGTCATGCTATGCTGATTTACATTTATGTTCAATGTTTATGTTTTATTAATTGGGGGTTATAAGGTGATTAGAGTAGAGGGTTTAAGGAATGAAGCGAGAATAAGGTTGAGAATTCGAGTCTTACTCAATACAAATACTAACTTACTAAATTTGCCAATAAAAAATGAGGAGCCAATTTACTTGCACTACCATATTTTCATATCATTTTGCTTGGCCCATTAAGATTGACTTTGTCCTCAGGTTGGAAAAATTGGGCACATATTGTAAAGTGGGAACTATACTAGATGTATAGCTGGTTGATAAGTGTCAAAACTTCATACTTGAAATATCATTTTTTTGGCATTTTAACTCATAATTTAATCCAAATTATCGGTAAATTAATCTTAAACTTAACATATGGGAATTGTCAAGTTTTACCCTTTAGAATGTTTGTACAAACCATTACCGAAGGAATCGATGCAAAAAGTCAAGTTTCCGCACAAGAATAGTTTATGCCCAACACAGAAGTCACACCTAGTGAATCTGGCAGGACGAGAGGGCCATGCTCAGTCCAATCCCTACACTGAGCGAAAATCACAGAAGTTGTGCTTAGCGCAATCCATGCATTGAGCAAAATTGGGGAGAAATTTTGAGGTAGCTATTGTTTTGGATATGCCCAACGAATCATTTATGCCCAGAGAAATTGGGTAATTTTGCCCAACCTAGTTGCCTAGGCGAATTGGGATTAAATCAAATTCTTTAAATGGGATTAAATTGGGCATTTGAGATATACATCTGGATAACACTTGCAATACTTGAAATTTATTAGTTCCTTAGACCAGTTTATCTCAAATTAAGGTGTAGAAGCAAGGAGGAAAGGTTAAAAGACCTAATTTATGCTCATTAATGATGTCACTTCTTATCATTTGAGCTTAATTTCTCCCTTTTGTATCCTTTGTTTTGTTACCATGACATCATGTTGCTAAACTCCTTCTTTGTTGACATTAGATGTAATATTTCTTGAATGTACATATTTTGATTCAAATTAATACCTATTCGTTATGTGTTGAGACTTATGAGTTATCTTTTGTGCTTAATGGTTAATTTGATGATCACACCTTTTTGTGTGATTTTGTAATTGTGAATGCATGGAGAAACTCTCATTTTAAAGTTGAATGAAACAACTCATTTTATTGGTATAATTGTTAAATATAGATTCATATCATTTGGTTAGATTTTGCATGTTGTTGTTATAATTACTACATATAGAGTTATTCTAATGATTTATAACTCTTAAATTTATCAACATAGTTGTGAGACACATAGGTGTGTTAAAGATTCATAAATCTTCATGTTGTTAGTATAGTTGCTAGACATAGAACTATATTAATGAGTTACTCTTATAACTAAGACATTGACAATTAGTACAATTGCGACAATGTTGCATTAAAACCTCAAGTTCATAAGTATAGTTGCTAGTCATAGATGTATGTTTTGTGGATCATAGTTCATCATCTTGTGAGTGGAGTTACTAGACATATAACTTCATTCATAAGCTACTAAATTTACTAAGATATTAGATTTTAGTATCATTTTAGTCTTATTGTTATGAAAGAATTATAGTTAATGAATAGGTGTTGTTTAATCAAGTGTATATGGTACTGAATAATAAAATCTGATTCAAAAATCTTTATTCCTATAGTTTATCAAATTAATTAGTTAGTTTGTAGTATAATTCAGCCAATCAAACCCACTATTAAATCTACTTAGAATAACAATCTTTGGTTGAAAGGCTAGTATCAAGCAAGTAGATTTAAACCAATCTAATTGAACAACACCTATTTTGTAACACCTATTTAAACCAATCTAATCTAGTTAGTTTGCGATAACTCGATTTTGTAATTTAATTGATTAATTTGATAGTTAGTAAAATGACGCCTTTGACGGAGACTTGTGCCTAGATACTTTGTTGGTTAACAAGGACTCTCACTTCACCTAGAGGAGGGTGAATGAGTGGTTGAAATTATAATTAAACTCGATTTGAAATGCAAACGATAATCTAAAAAACTACTAGTTTTATCAATTAAATATTTGCTTAATCAATTAACATAAAACTAACTTAATCGATTAAATGAAGGGTTAATCAATTAACCTAATGGTTTTCTTGAAAATATTTTGGTTCTTGATGCAGCAAGAAAGTAGTGATTAAACCAATCTAATATATTCTTAAATTGATTACAAAAAGTGATTAACTTAGAAGATCACTTATGCAATGATCTCTAAATGAATGTTATCAAATAAATTGAAAATATGATAATAGCATGTAAGTAAAAGAGTAGGGTAAGAGAGAAGATGACACAATCAATTTATCCTCGTTCGATTGCTAATCCATATGCAATATACATTCAGACCTGCCCTTCTAATCTTGAGAAATTTGTTTCACTAGAAGAAATTAAATGTTTATACTAAATACTTCTTCCACCAATAATTCTCTTGGACCTAGCTTCTAATTGCTCCTCACCACTTCGAACCAAGTATACCCAATTAGGCCTCTTCTTGGACCTTGACCATAGCCTAGGATTCTCCTAAATTTCTCCCTTCTTCCTAGGTGATACCTCACATCCTCAAAGAGACAAATTTACAAACCAGCGGTAAAGATGTGTACAAAGTTCTATTGCACCTTCAATGTGCTAATCCTACACTAACAATTAGAATAAACTACTCTGTAGTAAATCACTCTAGAAAACGTTTATCAATCTTGCATCAAGTTTCTGTATTACTCAAGTTTTTCTTAGTTGTTTTGCATGTGGGAAAGGATGGTAAAATATTGTTCAATTTTAAACTGCTCTATTGGGGATAATCGATTAAATTGCCACTTGATTAACATTTCTATAAAATATCCAACATTCCAAAGCAGAATATGATTTAATCGATTAACCATGTCCTTAATCGATTAATGGGTTTCGCGTTTACAAAGACTTAATTGATTAAACAAAGTCTTAACTAATTAACATTTTTCTGAAAAGGCTTAGTTAATTATGTATGAACCTCTAACATGAATGATTGATGTATGATGCATTACTTTGAAAATGATATAAGTATTAATGCCCAAAATCATGTATGGATGTTAAATGCTCCTAAGTCATATTATGTATGAAAAATCTCTTTATGCAATATGTTTATACTCTAATTATATGAGATTTTTCATAAGGTTCACCCAACTTAGACTCTACCCACGCAAAGCATCTTAGGACCTAAAAATTAAAACATTACTCTAGTCTTGATGATCCTTTCTTGAAGCTTGAATATTAGTCTTTGTTGTTGTTGTTAAAATGTCCTTGTCTCTAAGCTTTAGGTTGTCTTCATTGAAATCAAGTTCTTGCATGCTTGTAGTTACATACTTAAAATTGCAACAATTTTTTCTATTTTATGCTTTTATTTTTCTATTTATAATTTCTTTTTGTTTATTTTTCTCTTGATGGATTGACATGCACTTGTAGTGTATTTTGATTGTTTTTTATGTGAGGAAAGACCCATACCGATCAAATAGTATTTGACTCGAAGATCATATGTACAACAAAAAGAAACAATAGTAAAACAAGGATGTAGAGGCAACTAGCCAATGATAGAGATCAACAAGTGGGAAGCTCAACTTCAACCACACTAAACACAATTTTTTAGGAAAACATCCCGGTGGGCACCATGGGTGATATGGTGCCAAATCACAACAATATGGGAGGCATCCCATGAAATCGGTGGGGGTTGAAGCATAACAAAATCTCCAGGCATCTAAGGAATGCAACAGACATGGAGATGAAGACTAGGCTTACCAACATGTATTGAAAATATGTTCATATGACTTGACCATGAGGATCCTCATACTCAATTACTTAGGTTCTGTCAACTTTGTAGAACAATTGGTGCAATGAAGGAAATAGAACACTTTGTGTTCTTGAGGATGTTCTCATTCTTTCTAATTTGGAAAGCCAATGAGTGAATAACGGAACAACATCCACAAGCAGTAGCCGAGTGGAACCAGCTAAGGGAAAGATTCTTGGCAATATTTTTCTCATATTCCAAATTTAAGGATGCCAAGAAAAAACAATTTGTCTTCTCACAACGAGCCAATGATACACTAGGCAAAGCACGAGAGAGATACAAATTGTTGTTGAGGAGGTATCCTAGTCATGGAGAACTCTCACATTCACTTTTTTTCACAACAGAGTTCAACAACCACATAGGTTGATCTTTAATCCCACAACTAATGGCTCTTTGACAGGAAAGAGTCATGTTGATGTTAAGTGTCAATTGATAATAAATTAAATACCAATTTTGGGGCACTTTAGCTCATTACTCAACCCAAATTGTTGTTTTTATGTTCTTAAATCATTAAAACACATGAAATCACCAAATATCACCTTCGAAGTGTTTATGTAGGCTTAAACTAGAGTAATGGCTGAAAAAGTTAAATTTCCAAGCAAATTTCAACCAGGCTCAGTGCAACAAGAAAGCTTAGTGGATCAGACAACATTTGATACCTACACTTGGCACCACAAGTCATGCTCGATGGTAGAAGGACCTGTGTCCAACACAATACCACGTTCAGCTAATTTAATTACGAATTACAACAACTAGTCTCTGCCTCAGATACGCCTTGTTCCAAGTCTGCTCCAAGTGGAAATGTGATAAGTGCCAAACATACCTAAATTTCATACACTTTTATCACACTTATCTTAAGCATAATTGAGAAAAACCAACTTAAGACAATACATTTTGTATAAAATATCACAATCTTGTATATTTGTGTTTGTATTTATTTTTTATGCATTTTGTAGGATTTAGAAATAAGAAAAGAAGAGAAGAAAGACTCATGGTCAAAAAGAAAAAGAACTCAAAATCAAGGTGCTCAAGCAGGCAGTTGAGCGTGGACCAAGCCATGCTAAGCTGACTTAGACACCAGCCTGACCTGGACCAAGTTGCTCAAGCAAGTAGCTGAGCGGACCTGCTTGGCCGCTCAGCCTAGCACCAGACTAATCCTGATACGGTCAGAACTCAAGCTTGACACGGTCAGACACGAGTTTGGCACACGCCCTAGCTGCTCAACAAGCAGCTTAGTGGTGTAACCAAGCACCTCGACGGTGAACCAGACTCCTGCCCAGATCACAAGCACCAAGCCACGTCCCAGTCAACACGATCAAAGCTGCTGAACAAGCAGCTTAGCGGTGCAACAGGTATGCTAAGCGGTATGCACCCATACTTGACTTAGCCATCAAGCAAACCATGAAGTCACCAATGACATCACTTCATGCAGCCCACCATAGTCTTTTCAGAGTAGCTCACCATAGATGGTCCCATAGCTCACAACTAGCTTTGGTGAGTTAAGCATAAGACGGTGACAAAGCTGCTTGATCAAGTGACCAAACCCATGCTGAAGGGTTTGGTTAGCTGCTGAGCGGTGCTAACAAGCAGGTCATCGACTCCAGGGAAACTTCTATAAATAGAGGCACATTTCATCATAATATCATAACATATCTCACATATCATTCACATCTTGCCTAAAAATTCTTCCCTGAAGTTCTCTCTTCTTGTTCTTAGTTCATAAGATCTTTATTTAAGTAAGTTTTGTAATTTTAGTTTATAATTCAAGAGGAGAAAATGGAGAAGGCAAATGAGATGCAAAAATTCAATTTTGTAATCTCATTTGGAACTCAAAGCATCCAATCCTTGGATGGATGTCTCATGCTCTTAACAAATTCTTTTGAATATGGTTATGTATTTCTACTTCTTCTTATATTCTAAAGTTTGAATTTTAGTCATTCAAGTTGGTGCTTTGGTTAATTTTATTTGTTTGAGAAATTCTCAATGTTATTTTAGATTGATCACCTAAAAATTGATTTCAAGTCATAAAAATTACTTGTCTCAAACACTTAACAAATAAACTAAGAAGTAGTTGTACTACTTTGTTTATTTGCCAAGTTAAACATGCTTTTCTTAAGATCTTATATTCATTACTACTTCAATATTAGAGTAGCCAAGATTAGGGTGTGACAACCTAATCTCTTTGTGGACGTAATATTGTTTAGTAATAAATATAAGTGATCATCATTGCACCATTTCAGGACATACACTAAAAGG
>NC_032014.1:17531466-17543851 GCF_001865875.1 Lupinus angustifolius
TTCCTTAAGGAAGAAGTTTGGTTTGTTAATAAAAGGAACCCGAAAGGGAGTAAATAAATAAAGGTCGCTTAATTTTATTATTATTTTGTTCTTTATTTATTTATTTGTTTCTAACAACTAACTTTTCAATACTTTTGTACATTAGAATACCATTAAAATGGTATTGGAATTTATTCCACAAAACCGAGATGGTATTCAAAGGTACTTAATATTTTTTTATAGGGGATTGCTTCGATACCATTGTACCGGTGTGAGAATTTATTCTAACAAAGCCGAGATGGGGCGAAGAAGGAAAAACTTCTTCAATAATTATTAGAAGTAAGTTGTAACTGAAATATTCTTGAAACCATTATACTAGCGTTGGAATTTATTTCAACAAAGCCGAGATGGCAAACAAAGAATAAAACCGAGTTCACTTAATCAAATAAAAAGGAAACACACCGAAATGAGGGAATTTCCGTTTTCAACAAATTGGCGCTAGGACGAATTGTTGAGAGGGGAAAACGTCCCCCAAAATAAATCTTTCATCATTACTCTGTTTCTTGTGTTGTTTGTGTAACAAGGAAAGTCGTCTCTTGGTGTCGTACTACCAAAGAGATGAGAGAGTCTTCACCAAGACTTGGAGGTCTTGAGTTTAGAGCATACTCTTGGCTGGGGCTGGATCGTAGGAAAGGTTTTCCTAGACGATTGGGTAAGGTCAAACCAAGGTAGAGGTTCTGTAAACTCAAGAAGGGGGCGTTCAAGGTCTTGTAATTAGAAGTGTGTATGTAAGACACATTGGTTTCAAATTTTAGTGAAGAAAATCTCCCAGATCAGAGGGGAGGACTGGATGTTGTTTTGAAGTGGACCGCAAAATGAACCAGTATAAAAACCTTGTTGCAAGCTATTTTTTTCCTTTATCTCTTTACTGTTTTTAGTATCTTTTAATTGCCTATTGTAGCTGATATTTTGAATATAGGAATACTGCCAAATAAAGATCATTTGTGTTTAAATATATATGCAATATAGATTCTGTATAATCTGTAATTGGCTGTGTAATTGAGCCAGTTAGCAACTGCTAATTCTGCGTTACTTAATCGATTAAGTTATAACTTTAATCGATTAACTGGGTAAATTTCCAGAACAGGGCTTTGGTGCAATTAGCGGTAAGTGGGAACCGCGACACCTATTCAACCCCCCTTCTAGATGTATTCTATCACTGATACCTAATATCTATCGATATTGTTTGGTTGACACCATATGGTAAGGCATGTAGTGAATAAGTGAGGATTTTTTCTCAGTTTCTCTCATTTTTCTCTACTCACTGCAGTATGAGTTCCCTCATCCTCACATAACTCAACCTTTTTTTCCCTATCTGGTTTCCACTACCCAGGCTTATAATGTTTTTCTCTCCAACCCCCTATCTACTTTTTGGGCTCATCATCTCTTATTTCACTCTCTAGGTCAATCACCCCTAACCTAAATTCTAACCAATACCATGGCCTACTTCATTACTACTCCTAGTGTTTATAGCTTGGAAATGCTCTTGTGGGTTCGACTCGGTGTTTTTAGTAAAATCTCCTCTATGATTCTTAGTCATTTTCTTAGTCAGATGTCTCATCTGAATTTCTGAATTCTTGATTGAAACATCAATGTTCTTTTGACTAGCCATGGTTATCTACACGATCTGATTTAGACTATCCTCTAGTTTGGAGTTTTTGTCTTGTTATGGTAGTTGGTTGGTAGTCTACTAATTGGTCCAATATCTTTCCTCCAAGGTTGATTGTAGTTGTAATTGAACCCATTGTTATTATTATGATAATAGTCTGATTGACCTTGTTCTTGTTGTTGTCCCATATATTGCACCTATTCTGATTGAAGAGGTAAATAATAATGGGTGGGGTGACCACCATAACATACATCATACCACATTACATGTCGGCCATTTGGAGAGTCACATATTACATTCACTAGTTGAGGAGGTTGGCCATTTCGTTTGTGAGTACCTTTATCTGTTGAGTAATGATCTTGTTTTGGACCAAAAGTGCATTACGACGGACCAAATCAAGAACTCCACTCCTAGAGGAATTACCTCTACCATTATGCCCTTGTTGATCATTGGACGTCATGGGTTCTATTATGCCCACAACATCAGTTGCTAGTTGGCAAATTGGTATAAAAACAACCAAACATTTTTACAAACAAGTATAGAAACATGTTGTTGAATCCTGTTGAAAGATTTATTTGAGGTTTTTCCCCCTTAACAAATTGTCCCTGACAACGGAACCAATTTGTTGAAAGGTATTTTAAGGGAGGCTTTCCCCTCTCAACAATTCATCCTGGCAGTAGTGCCAATTTGTTGAAAGCGAAAATTCCCTCATTTCAGTGTGTTTCCTTTTTATTTGATTAAGTGAGTGAACTCGGTTTTATTCTTTGTTCATCATGTCGGCTTTGTTGAAATAAATTCTAACGTCGGTATAATAGTTTCAAGAATATTCCAGTTACAACTTACTTCTAATAATTATGTGAATAAGTTATTCCTTCTTTGCCCCATCTCGGATTTGTTAGAATAAATTCTAACATCGGTACAATGGTATAGAAGCAATCCCCTATTACATAATTATTAAGTACCTTTGAATACCATCTCGGTTTTGTGGAATAAATTCCAACACCATTTTAATGGTATTCTAATGTACAAAAGTGTTGAATAGTTAGTTGTTAGAAACAAATAAATAAATAAAGAACAAAATAATAATAAAATTAAGCGACCTTTATTTATTTACTCCCTTTCGGGTTCCTTTTATTAACAAACCAAACTTCTTCCTTAAGGAAGTTTGGTATTAATGAATAAATAAATCGTGGAATGTAAATAACAATAAATAAAAGTTAGTAAGTTAGCTTCATCAATTTTGTAGATTAAAATGTGTTTCAACAAATAAATTTATTGATAACACTTTACTATTTTACAATTTACACCTCTTTCAAGATTCAATTGTAGTATAGTATAGGGTTATGTTGAACCACAAGGAATTGCCTAAAAGAATGAATCAAATGAACATGTTAATGCACAAATAATGAGTTAAACATATTTTGATGGTTTTTGTTTTGAATTGCATAAAAACAATTAACAAGGAACATAAACTAAATATTAACAAATTCTTGAGGAGACAAGATCATTTTGAATGATGAAAATATTAGACAACTTCTTATGAATTTGAACTACTTAGACGAGTTCTTATGTTTTACTTTGTTAAGTGTTTGAGACAAGTAATTTTTATGACTTGAAATCTGTTTTTAGGTGATCAATCTAAAAAGAGCATTAAGAATTTCTCAAACAAATAAAAATAACCAAAACACCAACTTGAATGATTAAAATTCAAACTTCAGAATATAAGAAGTAAAAATACACCACCATATTCAAAAGAAATTGTTAGGAGCATGAGCCATCTATCCAAGGATTGGATGCTTTAAGTTCCATATGAGATTACAAAATTGATTTTTGCATCTCATTTGCCTTCTCCTTTTCTCCTCTTGAATTATAAACTAAAATTACAAACCTTACTTAAATAAAGCTCCTATGAACTAAGAACAAGAAGATAGAACTTTAGGGAAGAATTTCAAGGCAAGATGGTGAATGATGTATGATATATGATGTTTTTGTTCGTGTGCCTCTATTTATAGAAGTTTCCCTGGAGCCGCTGAGCTGCTTGTTAGCACTGCTCAGCAGCTAACCAAACCCTTCAGCATGGGTTTGGTCACTTGATCAAGTAGCTTTGTCACCTCCTTAAGCTTGACTCACCAAAGCTAGTTGTGAGCTATGAGACCAGCTATGGTGAGCTACTCTGAAAAGCCTATGGTGGGCTACTTCAAGTGATGTCATTGGTGACTTCATTGTTTTGCTTGATGGCTAAGTCAAGTCTGGGTGCACACTGCTCAGCATACCTGTGGCACCGCTAAGTTGCTTGTTCAGTAGCTTTGACTGTGCTGACTGGGACGTGGCTTGGTGCTTGCTGACCTGAGCAAGAGTTTGGTTTACCGCTGAGCTGCTTGGTTGCACTGCTGAGCTGCTTGTTGAGCAGCTTGGGCGTGTGCCAGGCTTGTGTCTGACCGTGCCAAGCTTGAGTTTTGAACATCTCAGGATTAGTCTGGTGCTAGGCTGAGCAGCCAAGCAGGTCCGCTCAGCTGCTTGCTTGAGCAGCTTGGTCCAAGTCAGGTTGGTGTCTAGGTCAGGTTGGTGTCAAGGTCAGCTTAGCCTGGCTCGGTCCACACTCAGCTGCCTCCTTGAGCACCTTGATTTTGACTTATTTTTCTCTTTGAGCATGATTATTTTTCCTCTTTTCTTCTTCTTTCTAAATCCTACAAAACAAAACAAAAATACAAACACAAATATACAAGATTGTGATATTTTATATAAAAAGTATTGTTTCAAGTTGGTTTTTTCTCAAGTATGCTTAAGATAAGTGTCATAAAAGTGTATGAAATATATGTATGTTTGGCACTTATCAAATCCATAAGGACTTGGTGGATATCAACCTTTCAACAAACAAATGTTACTCTAATTATATTAACTTCTTCCTTAAGGAAGGTTGGTATTAAGGAATAAATAAATGGTGGAATGTAAATCACAGTAAATAAAATATGGTAAGTTAGTTTCATCACTTTTGTAGATTAAAAAGTGTTTCAACAAATAAATTTATTGATAACACTTTACTATTTTAAAATTTACACCTCTTTCAAGATTCAAATGTAGTATAGTACATGGTTATGTCGAACCACAAGGAATTGCCTAATAGAATGAATCATATAAACATGTCAATGCACAAATAATGAGTTAAACATATTTCGGTTTTGATTTGGATTGAATTTCATATAAACAATTAACAAGAAACATAAACTTAATATAAAAAATTTCTTGAGGAGACAAGATCATTTTGAATAAGGAAATTATTTCTCAACTTCTTATGAATTTGAACTACTTAGACATGTTCTTATGTTTTACTTTGACTAACTCCAAACACCAAGTTCTAAAATCCTCCTTTTAGTGTATGTCCTGAAATGGTAGAATGATGATCACTTATATTCACTACTAAACAATGCTACGTCCACAACGAGACTAAGTTGTCACACCCTAATCTTGGCTACTCTAATATTGAAGTAGTAATGAATATAAGATCTTAAGAAAAACATGTTTAACTTGGAAAATAAACTAAGTAGTACAACTACATCTTAGTTTATTTGTTAAGTGTTTGAGACAAGTAATTTTTATGACTTGAAATCATTTTTTAGGTGATCAATCTAAAAGAGCATTAAGAATTTCTCAAACAAATAAAATTAACCAAAGCACCAACTTGAATGATTAAAATTCAAACTTTAGAATATAAGAAGAAGTAGAAATACATAACTATATTCAAAAGAAATTGTTAGGAGCATGAGCCATCCATCCAAGGATTGGATGCTTTGAGTTCCAAATGAGATTACAAAATTGATTTTTGCATCTCATTTGCCTTCTCCTTTTCTCCTCTTGAATTATAAACTAAAATTACAAAACTTACTTAAATAAAACTCATATGAACTAAGAACAAGAAGAGAGAACTTCAGGGAAGAATTTCAAGGCAAGATGGTGAATGATGTATGATATATATGATATTTTTGTTGGAATGAAATGTGCCTCTATTTATATAAATTTCCCTAGAGCCGTTGAGCTGCTTGTTAGCACCGCTCAGCAGCTAACCAAACCCTTCAGCATGGGTTTGGTCACTTGATCAATCAGCTTTGTCACCTCCTTAAGCTTGATTCACCAAAGCTAGTTGTGAGCTATGGGACCAACTATGGTGAGCTACTCTGAAAAGACTATGGTGGGCTACTTGAAGTGATGTCATTGGTGACTTCATGGTTTGTTTGATGGCTAAGTCAAGTCTAGGTGCATACCGCTTAGTACACCTGTGGCACCAGTAAGCTGCTTGTTCAGCAGCTTTCACTATGCTGACTGGGACGTGGCTTGGTGCTTGCTGACCTAAGCAGGATTTTGGTTCACCGATGAGCTGCTTAGTTGCACCGCTGAACTACTTGTTGAGCAGCTTGGGCGTGTGCCAGGCTTGTGTCTGACCATGCCAAGCTTGAGTTCTAACCGTGTAAGGATTAGTCTGGTGCTAGGCTAAGCGGCCAAGCAGGTCTGCTCAGCTGCTTGCTTGAGTAGCTTGGTCCAGGTCAGGCTGGTGTCCAAGTCAGCTTAGCGTGGCTTGGTCCACGCTCAGCTGCCTGCTTGAGCACCTTGATTTTGACTTCTTTTTCGCTTTGACCATGAGTCTTTTTTCTCTTTTGTTCTTCTTTCTAAATACTACAAAACACATAAAAAAGAAATACAAGCACAAATATACAAGATTGTGATATTTTATACAAAAAGTATTGTTATATGTTGGTTTTTTCTCAATTATGCTTAAGATAAGTACCATTATTTTTCCCAACCTCTTTAACTTTTGAACCTTGGCTTCTATTTTTCTCAATCTCTTTTTGTTTTCTTTTTCATTTGTAA
The DNA here is from genome assembly GCF_001865875.1 of Lupinus angustifolius. Lineage (NCBI taxonomy): Eukaryota > Viridiplantae > Streptophyta > Magnoliopsida > Fabales > Fabaceae > Lupinus > Lupinus angustifolius. Next base: position 17,537,978 of record NC_032014.1, read on the forward strand.
AGGGATTGAGTTTTTTTCTTTCTTTTAAGAAGCAAAGTCCACCAAATTTCCCCCCAACTTATTCCTTTCAAACTATTCTTTAAAATTTAATGCTCTCTTAGAATATATTTTCAATTCGGTTTCATGGGATAGTTTGAGAATTTTATTTCATTTGTTTGCCTAAAAGGGGCTTATCAAAGGATGATCAAAATTGGTTTGGACTTTTTGGCCTTTGGTTCAACTAATGAAGGAACATGCTTTGATCATTTCTTATCATTTTTATGCATTTAAGAGATTTATAGACTCAAACAAGTTTAATTAGACAAATCAAATGTTGATTCTCACTTTGATTATCACATGTGTTTGGCTCACTCCCTCACTTGGTTTGGTTTCACACTGTTTGAAAGAAAAAAAAATGTTTGCAATGATCTTGTTACACAAAATTGAATTTTGAATTTGCAAAAATTTCAAGTTATGACATTATATGATTTTTTTTCCACAAAAGTTTAGCATATATCTCATTTTTCTCACTCAAAGCTTAATTTAAAGTATGCTTTAACATTTTCTAATCATATGTGATCATGTTTCAACAAATTTTGTTTAGCCATTTTGTTTTCGGTCTTGAAATTTTTTGAGTTTTTGAACAAACAAATTTACTTTTTACATATTTACACAATCTAAACAAGAAATTTTTTAAATTACATCAAGTTCTTGTCCCCTCTTTTTAAATGAAGGCTTGTCCTCAAACCTTAAAATTTTTTGGAACTTACTTGATGTGATTTAAAAATTGCTTTGTTTTCTAAATAAAAATAAAAATGCTAACAAAAGACAATGATAAAGGAAGTAAATATTTAACAAATACTGGGTTGCCTTCCAGTCAGCACTCTTTTAACGTCATTAGCTTAGCGTCGGAATTTTTGACGAGATTATTCTGATTGCTCATTGATGATGGAGCCTGACTCATCACCCAAATAAGGTTTTAATCTCTGCCCATTTACCACCCAAGTTGCTTTTGTCTTGGGATCTTTCAACTCAATTGCTCCATATTCTTTTACTTCGTAGGTGACAAATGGTCCTATCCATCTGGTTCTAAACTTTCCTATAAGTATTTTGAGCCTTGAGTTGAATGGAAGTACTTTTTGTCCATGATAAAAAAATTTCTTTCTGATTCTGGAATCATGGTACTTCTTTATTTTTTCCTTATATAATCTTGAAGATTCATATGCTTGGAACTACATTTCTTCTAATTGATGTAATTGATCATGTCTTTTAATATGTGCATCCTTCAAATCAAAGTTTAGAAATTTGAGAACCCAATAGGCCTTATGCTCGAATTCAACTGGTAGATGACAAGCCTTGTCGTAAACAAGTTGATATGGAGTTTTGGCTATTAGTGATTTAAATGCAGTTCTATAGGCCCAGAGAGTATCATCCATGTTTTGTGACCACTCTTTTCTTGAAGCAGAGACTGTTTTTCCAAATTTCTTTTTAACTCTTTGTTTGATACCTCTGCTAGATCATTTGTTTGTGGGTGATAAGCTGATGCTACTTTGTGTTTAACATTATAAAATTCTAAGGTTCTTTTTAATTGAGAATTTATGAAATGAGATCCCACATCACTTATTAATACTCTTGGTGTGCCGAAACGAGTAAAAATATTCTCTTTCAAAAATTTTACCACAGTTTTCGCATCAACTTTGGGTGTTGCCAATGCTTCCACCCATCTAGAAACATAGTCAACAACCACCGAGATATATTCATTTGAAAATGACGATGGGAAAGGTCCCGTAAAGTCAATGCCCCAACAATCAAAAAGTTCTATTTCAATGATATTTTGTAAAGGCATTTCACTTTGTTTCCTAAGTCCCCCATACCTCTAGCATGCATCACACTTCTGGACATATATTTGGACATCTTTTTAAATGGATGGTCAAAAGAATCCAGATTGGAGTACTTTGGCTGCGGTTCTGTTCCCATTGTAATATCCCCCATAGGCCGAATTATGGCAGTGCCATAATATTTTTTGGGCCTCATTTTAATCAACACGTCGTCTAATAATATTATTGGTTCCTTATTTGAACATGTATGGTTCCTCCTAAACGTATTGATTCACTTTTTTGAGAAAAATTTTCTTTTGCTGATAATTAAAATGTTCAGGAATTATACATGAGGCTTTATAGTTGGCCATATCAGCAAACAAAGGTCTTGTTTGAAGTTGAAATAGCTTTTCATCAGGAAATGTTTCTGCTATTTCTTGTTCTCTTAACGCGACTTCTTTATTTACCGATCTCGACAAGTGATCTTCCACTTGGTTTTCTTTGCCACTCTTGTCGCAGATTTCTAAGTCAAATTCTGTTTTGGAGAAGTCTTTGATGAACCTACGATAGAATCTAGCATGTCCAAGAAAGCTTCTGATTCCTTTAATATTTGTTGGAGGAGGCAGCTTTTCGATCACTTCTATCTTAGCTTTATCAACTTCTAATCCTTTGGCTGAAATTTTGTGCCCGCGTACAATTCCTTCAGTGACCATGAAGTGACATTTCTCCCAATTTAGAACCAAATTTGTCTGTTCGCATCTTTCCAAAACTGTTTCCAACTTTGTCAAGCAAGTTGTAAAGGAGTCTCCGAACACAGAAAAATCATCCATGAAGACCTCGATGCATTTCTCCACTAAATCAGCGAAGATAGCCAGCATGCATCTTTGAAAATTAGCAAGAGCATTACATAGTTTGAATGGCATTTTTCTGTATGCGTAAACACCAAATGGACATCTAAATGCCGTTTTTACTTGGTCCAGTGGATCCAGAAAAATTGGATTGTATCCAGAATACACATCCAAGAAACAGTAGAATGCTCTTTCGGCTAATCTTTCTAACATTTGATCCATGAAGGGCAAGGGAAAATGATATTTTCTTGTGGTGGCATTAAGCTTGTGGCAATCGATACAAACTCTCCAACCAGTAATAGCTTTGGTTAGAATGAGTTCATTGTTCTCATTTCAGAGTACTGTTATCCCTCTTCTTTTCGGCACCACTTGAACTGGACTCACCCATTTACTATATGAAATGGGGTAAATCATGCCAGCTTATAACATTTTCACAATTTCTTTCCTCACCACTTCCTTCATTATTGGATTAAGTCTCCTTTGCGGTTGAGCACAATGTTTGTAATCATCCTCCATCATAATTTTGTGCATGCAATATGATGGACTGATGCCTTTGAGATCTTTTAATGTCCATCCAAGTGCTGCTTGATGCTTCTTCAAGACTTGTATAAGTTTTTCTTCTTCCAAGTTGGACAACTTAATATTGGTGATTACTGGATTGTTAGCCTCTCCATTTATGAAAACATACTTTAAATGAGACGGCAATTCTTCCAACTCCATTTCTAATTCTTTCTCTGCTAGTCCGCTTGAATTTTGGTGAAGAAACAATTCATCATAAAAGTGTTTGATGATTTCTTCCTCCACTTTATTTTCTTGCATCTCCAAGGATTTGTTAGGTTGAGGGTGTTCTGTGCAAATTTCTTCAATAACATCTAATTGCAAACATTGCCCTTTATCCTTCGGATGATGCATTGCATGGAAAATGTCAAACTCAATTTCGTCATTTTTAACTCGAACTAGTAATTTGTCATATTCCATGTCAATCCCCATTTCTTTGTCCTCATAAAGGAATTCCCTAATATGAGTCGGATCTCCGTATCTTTGGTAATGTCAATGACAGCAAAATCTATCGGGATCAAAGATTTCTCCACTTTGACCAAAACATCCTCTACAACCCCTTAGGATATTTAATTGATCTATCTGCTAGTTGCAAGGACATCCTTGTAGGCTTTAATTGTATTCCTCCAATTCTTTTCATCATTGACAGTGGCATCAAACTCACACTGGCTCCAAGATCAATGAGAGCTTTGCCTACGGACACATTTCCAATAGTGATAGGAATGGTCAGACTGCCTGGGTCTTTTGATTTATGAGGAATGTTTGCTTGAAGAACAACACTACAGTTAGCATTGAGTGAAACAACTTCCTTTTCCTGATAACTTTGATTTTTGAACAACAGTTCTTTCATGAACTTGGATTAAATTGGCATTTGCTCCAAAGCTTCAGCAAATGGGATATTGATTTGCAGAGTTTTGAATATCTCCATGAACCTTGCGAATTGTTCTTCTTTCTTGGTTTTTACTGGAGCTACCGGGTAGGGTATCTTTTTTTGTACTGGTGGGTATTGTTTCTCTTCTTTTCTAACCCCACTAGCATCTTCTTCTTCTTCTTATGTTTCTTCTTATTTATTATATTTTTTATTTTTCATCATTTTTATTTTTCTCTTCTAATCTCTCTTTTTGTTTTTCAACTCCACCTTCTATTATCTTCCCACTTCGAGTTGTAATACTTTCACAAAATCTTGACTTGACCAGATAAGTTTTTGTCAAGTTGTTGATTTGTTCCTCAATATTAGTGAGAGCATCACTTGTGTTCTACTGATGGTTGATAGTAGTTTGCATGAAGTGGTTGAGAATTTTCTCTTGTTCGTCATGATAAAAGGAAGTTGTTTAGAAGGCATAGACATTCTGGTTCTTTGTACAATCATTACACTCAAAACTTGCTCTGTTGGTTTGGTCCATTTGTTTAGGTAGATCTTGAAGTTTTTGATGCACCGAATTGAGCTTGAGTTGGAATTCTTTGATGAATTGCTCAATTTCTTGTTGTAAATCAACATGCTGGTCTATTTTTGAAAAATGAGATCAAAACGAATCGTTTTGTCTATTTCCAAAAGAAAAGATATTAGCATAATTTACACCTTTATAAAAAGTAAAAACAATTTGTACAGAAGAAAAAATAAATTTATGCACAATTATTTGATGAATGACATATAAATATGAAATGTTCTATTATTAGGCAATTCCATGGTAACGACACCAATTTGTTGAAAGATTTATTTTGGGGAAGGCTTTCCCCTCTCAACAATTCGTCCTGGCAGTAGTGCCAATTTGTTGAAAGCGCAAATTCCCTCATTTCGGTGTGTGTCCTTTTTATTTGATTAAGTAAGTGAACTCCGTTTTATTCTTTGTTCACCATCTCGGCTTTGCTTAAATAAATTCCAACGCCGGTATAATGGTTTCAAGAATAATCCAATTACAACTTACTTCTAATAATTATGTGAATAAGTTATTCCTTCTTTGCCCCATCTCGGCGTAGTTAGAATAAATTCTATCGCCGGTACAATGGTATCAAAGCAATCCCCAATTCCATAATTATTAAGTACCTTTGAATACCATCTCAGTTTTGTGGAATAAATTCCAACACCATTTTAATGATATTCTAATGTAAAAAAGTGTTGAATAATTAGTTGTTAAAAACAAATAAATAAATAAAGAATAATAAAATTCAGTGACCTTTATTTATTTACTCCCTTTCGGGTTCCTTTTATTAACAAACCGAACTTCTTCCTTAAGGAAGGTTGGTATTAATGAATAAATAAATGTGGAATGTAAATAACAATAAATAAAAGTTAGTAAGTTAGCTTCATCAATTTTATAGATTAAAATGTGTTTCAATAAATAAATTTATTGATAACACTTTACTATTTTACAATTTACATCTCTTTCAAGATTCAATTGTAGTATAGTATAGGGTTATGTCGAACCACAAGGAATTGCCTAATAGAATGAATCATATGAACATGTCAATGCACAAATAATGAGATTAACATATTTTGATGGTTTTTGTTTTGAATTGCATATAAACAATTAACAAGGAACATAAACTAAATATTAACAAATTCTTGAGGAGACAAGATCATTTTGAATGATGAAAATATTACACAACTTCTTATGAATTTGAACTACTTAGAGAAGTTCTTATGTTTTACTTTGATTAACTCCAAACACCTA
>NC_032014.1:17543951-17554873 GCF_001865875.1 Lupinus angustifolius
TATTGAAGTAGTAATGAATATAAGATCTTAAGAAAAGCATACTTAACTTGGCAAATAAACAATGTAGTACAACTACTTCTTAGTTTATTTGTTAAGTGTTTGAGACAAGTAATTTTTATGACTTGAAATCATTTTTTAGGTGATCAATCTAAAAAGAGCATTAAAAATTTCTCAGACAAATAAAATAATCAAAGCACCAACTTGAATGATTAAAATTCAAACTTTAGAATATAAGAAGAAGTAAACATACATAACCATATTCAAAAGAAATTGTTAGGAGCATGAGCCATCCATCCAAAGATTGGATGCTTTGAGTTCCAAATGAGATTACAAAATTGATTATTGCATCTCATTTGCCTTCTCCTTTTCTCCTCTTGAATTATAAACTAAAATTACAAAACTTACTTAAATAAAGTTCATATGAACTAAAAACAAGAAGAGAGAACTTCAGGGAAGAATGTCAAGGCCATATGGTGAATGATGTATGATATATGATTTATTTGTTCGAATGAAATGTGCCTCTATTTATAGAAATTTCCCTAGAGCCATTGAGCTGCTTGTTAGCACCGCTCAGCAGCTAACCAAACCCTTCAGCATGGGTTTGGTCACTTGATCAATCAGCTTTGTCACCTTCTTAAGCTTGACTCACCAAAGCTAGTTGTGAGCTATGGGACCAACTATGGTGAGCTACTCTGAAAAGACTATGGTGGGCTACTTGAAGTGATTTGATGACTTCATGGTTTGTTTGATGGCTAAGTCAAGTCTGGGTGCATACCGCTTAGCACACCTGTGGCGCTAGTAAGCTGCTTGTTCAGCAGCTTTGACTATGCTGACTAGGACGTGGCTTGGTGCTTGCTGACCTGAGCAGGATTTTGGTTCACCGTTGAGCCGCTTGGTTGCACCGCTGAACTACTTGTTGAGCAGCTTGGGCGCGTGCCAGGCTTGTGTCTGACCATGCCAAGCTTGTGTTCTGACCGTGTCAGGATTAGTCTGGTGCTAGGCTGAGGGGCCAAGCAAGTTCGCTGAGCTTCTTGCATGAGCAGCTTGGTCTAGGTCAGCTTGGCGTGGCTTGGTCCACGCTCAGCAACCTACGTGAGCACCTTGATTTTGACTTCTTTTTCTCTTTGACCATGAGTCTTTTTTCTCTTTTCTTCTTCTTTTTTAAATCCTACAAAACACATAAAAAAGAAATACAAAAACAAATATACAAGATTGTGATATTTTATACAAAAAATATTGTTTTATGTTGGTTTTTTCTCAATTATGCTTAAGATAAGTGCCGTAAAAGTGTATGAAATTTAGGTATGTTTGGCACTTATCGCCTCTAACTTGGTTTGACCTTACCCAATCGCCTAGGAAAACCTTTCCTACGATGTAGCCCCAGCCAATAGTATGCTCTAAACTCAAGACCTCCAAGTCTTGGTGAAGACTCTGTGATCTCTTTGGTAGTACGACACCAAAAGACAACTTTCCTTGTTACACAAACAACACAAAAAAAAAAGAGTAATGTGAAGCACTAAAATAGCTCAAATATTACAAAAAAGAACTAGCTATAAACCATATACAAATCTCACAATTGCTATGAATATGTATAAGATGAAAATCATTATGAACATGTAATTTCTACCCTTAAGAAATCTCTAAACAGTAATGAAAGAATCATGCAAGCACAAGATAGGATGATGAACACATTTGATAATATGAAATGGATGACATGTTAATCCCTAAGCATAATACTATCTCACTCTAATCTCACATGCAATTCTCTCTTCCTATATGACATACATTGAACATGAAAATACACAAGTTAGCAATTCTAATATGAATGTATGAATGTATAAAATCGTGTATGAAATTTGTTAACAAAACAATTTATATAGAAAAGTTGTTTTCACCCAGTTAATCGATTATGTTGTCTATTAAGCGATTAATGTGTTGTTAGAGAGTAACTGAAATTAGTTTTTCAGTTATCTGTTGAAGCTGTTAAAAACTGTTTTCACATTAATCGATTAAAGCTATACTTAATTGATTAACTGACGTATTTTAAGTTAAGATGTTAATGGGTAAACTACCTATATGTTATGCTTATCAACTACACATGTTTTACCTTTATGTTATGCCTAAAATGCACAAATAACATGTATGATTAATGCATGAACATATAATAAACTAGACGACATGTCTCATGTAAATGATAGGATAGTTTTTGGACTTTGTGATATTTGCATCTAGGTTTACCTAACCTAGACTCAATAACTAAGACACATCTAAGACTCTAGTCGAGAAATGAAGCTCTTGAATCTTTGTCATGTTGATTTGTTGAGTTGTCTTTAAGCTTTCACTAAGTCTTTTGTCTTTATCAAAACATAGGCAAGCATAAGTGCTCTCTTGACATATTGCACTTTCAATGGAGACACTTTAAGTGGTTTATGGATATATTCTGCAGATTGAAAATTAACATCCATTTTCTCTGAGGCGTTAGAACAAATGCCTACATATTCTAAGTTCATGAAGAAATTTCTTACCAAGAAGCGTAGGCTTCTAGATGAAGAGGTTGTGGAGTTGGATGTGAGATGTAGTGCTATCATCCATAAGTTCACCACTCTTTAGTCTAATGACCCTGGGATCTTCACATTGCCAATCATCATTGGGAATCTTCCCATTGGAATGGGTTTCCTCGAGTTAGGAGATAACATGAATATGCCATTTTTTGTGCTCCATAGGATAAGAGATATGGAGATTCAACCTACTAGAATGTCTATATAACTCACAGACACATCCACTAAATATCCCCATGGTGTTGTAGAAGAAGTCATAGTCTAGGCATCTTCCCTGATGATTTTGTCATCTTGGATATTGATTAGGATATGGATGTTCCACTCATTTTGGGTAGGTCATTCATGAGGATCATCAAGGTCATTATTGATGTGGGTGATGACAAACTCAACGTAAGGGTGCAAGACATTCAATGTCTTTGAGACCATTCACCATCCATATAATAAGGGTTAATGATTTTCTATGGTTTTAATTAATGATGTGTGTAGGAAGGGCAAGGATGAGGCACAAATGGTTGACTTCTTGGAGGAGGTTTTAGAAGATAACTTTATGAATTCTAAGGCATCTACATCATCTGAGGATGTAGAGACAAAAGTTAAAGACAAAGTGTCTAAAAAGAAACCAAAGCAAACACCATTGGCTTCACACATAAAATATGTAATTTTAGAAGGGGGAGTGAGGAAGCCTATAATCATCAGCAACTTGGAGGAGGAGGAGGAGGAGGAGGAGGAGGAAGGAGGTGGTCAAAGCTAACACCAAGGCAAAAGGCTAAACCTTGGTTCTCCTGAAGGGAATCAGTCTGGCCTATTGCATGCGCAAGATTTACATGAGTATGGTTTCAAACCTGTCTCACGTCAAGATCAAATATTTGTTTAGTAAGGCATACTCAAAACTGTCATTGATCTGTTGGGTTTTATTGCTGCAAGAGTTTGACTTCGATATTAGAGATAAAAGCTGCAAAGAGAATATGGTAGATGATCACCTCTCTAGGTTGATCAACAATGAGGGATCACTAAGGAAAGGGAAATCACTGTTGAGTTTCGCGATGAGAAGATTTTTCACAATAGATAAAAGTATCGGGAATCATTCATGTTTTTCAAAGGTATATAGTATCAAAAGAAGCTTGTAGTATATTATGGTATTGTCACAATTGGCACTATGACGGGCATTATAATGGAGAGAGAACCATGGCTAAGGTTCTTCATTCTGGATTTTATTGGTCCATGCTGCTTAAGATGTACATTACCATGTACAGAAAATATCTCTAGAACAACATAACATGTATATGAATATGTTTGTGGAGATGTTCTTATATCAAAAGCTCAAACATTGTTATAACCAATAGCTCTAATGTCTTGTATTTTGATTTGATATAGAATGTATCATCACTTTGATTTCGTGCTAAATATTGTGATATTTGTTTAATCAAGTATCAAGAGCATAAGTTTTTACAAGTCTAAAAAGTATACCTATTCTGATACATATTCTCAATGTATCTGATGTGATATATCCTATGCTTTGATGTTAGTCATTACTGAGTGGCACAATAAAATATCAACTTGCTTTAAGTATTTTCATTTTTATGTTGCCTATTTCCAAAGGTTCCTTGAATCTTCATAATGTTTGTCATTATCAAAACTAAGATCATGAAATGTCTAATGCGCCTTAACCATCGTTTTGATGAAACATACAAATTAAGAATTTAACTAACCTTATGTTGGTTGTTGACCAATCTATTTAGTGTGCAAAAATATTTATACAACGACATATTAATTAATCATAGGATCACCTGTCTACTACAAGTCAGGAGTTGGCTACCTACCCTAGAAAAACCTGCCACAAAATGGATAAGATGTGCTCAAAATGAACCCAACATGATTATTGAAGTCTGGACACTAAACATGTGTATTGAAGTCTCCTAACCGTCTATAATGTGTCACATATAGTGCACACCGCATAACCTTTCTATGGGAGTTACATCCACCCAATTGTGTTCAATACTTGTTTAAGCCTCAAGAAGTTAGGTTGTAAAATGCATGTTATAATTAGTTATAATAAAGTCTTGAAGCCATGATGGAGTCGGGTATGCAAGATTGTTTCTGAACCCCAAGAAATAGTTTATCCACCAATGTTAAAGATCCATCCACTTGTGGAACCATGATCTTAAATATAAGTTACCTTACTAGCATTACTATCACATGTGTGTATATAATCCTACCAAATATTGTTTTTCTTTTGAGTCGATTAAAACTCACATAAATAGATACATACTAACATTTAACATTTATTTAAACATTCACAAGATATCACTTTAGCAACTTTTGCTTAATCAGTTCACTTTAATATTGAATAATTTTATAATCGGCTACAACCAATTCATTTTAATTCCCTAAAATATAGAGGCCTTCTTGAGATAGATAGCGAAACTGAAACACGAGCATGGTGGTATGGTTGATATTTCTGCCAAGAAGTCTCCCTTTTAAAACCGTCTATAGCCCATTTCTATTTCTTTTTATTTTATTTTATTCTACATTTAATTTCACAACTATAAAATAAAATTCTTTAATTTTTTGATAAAGTGAATCGAACCCGATAGTTGAAATTATTTCAATGAATATGCCCAACCCTGCAACCAATGACCTATTATTGTCAATTAATGGCAGCGTCTGTTACTTAACTCATTCAGAATATTAAATTCCGAAATATTTTACAGAACACTATTCTGGAATTCCAGAAGTGAAAACCCAACCAATGTTTAATATGAAACCTTGTGTATTTAAACACAGTATACAAATTACAACCAATGTTCATTTTTGGCAATTATACTATATTTTATTACACTAAGGCAATTTCATATTATAAACACAACATGTTTTATGAAAATTTTATACTACACAACCATGTAAATAACAACTTGCCAAATTCATTTGCTATTATGTTGTAATTCTAATTAGTCATCGATAATAGTTGGATTCATGAATTACAAATGATAGAAAAATGTGTGCACAATTATGGCGTCAAGTAATAAAATATTGGTCTCACGAGGACTGAAAAATTTCATTAATTATATCAATTAATTTATTATTAACTCAAATATGAATAAAAAGTAAATTCAGAACAATTGAACAATTGACAAGAATAATTATAAAAATATTAAAAAGGATTGAAATCTAATTTATGAAGAGTTCCCAGGTTAAGGGTTACTGCATTTCGCAAATCCTTGTTTCACTCTTTTTCATGAACTTTAAGTTGTGATGGTGAATTGCTCTTTGATATGTGTCATCCTCTCTCGTACTCCGACACATGTATTAATTAAAGTCACACCTACTCTGGTGGTACAGTTATCAATCAAATTTGTTACTTGAACCTTTCTATCCAATCGCTTCGTAGCAACCCAATGTGAGTTCCATAAACCCCCGAAATCCTAATATTACTCTCGTGAATTAGGATTCTAGTTTGAATAACTAAATCATCAGATAGTTAGGTCCACATCTCGATCATTCCCTAATATATCTAAGAGGTGTAATTTGTTGACTAGACAACTCACACGAATAAAACTCAATTTAATGATTCAAATCACAACACTCAATGAAATAGAAGTAAAAATAAGTGTTTACTAAATGTAAAAGGGTATAGCCCCAACCATAGAAACAAAGGAAATTACTCATGCATGATGGAGAAGATAATATCAAATTCTAAATTAGAGAAATGTAATATACAGTGTAAAGTGCCAAGTGTCTCATCCTTGAGGGAGAATCATCATTTATCATAATTACAAAATATTGGGCTAAGCCCAACAAAACAAATCTAAAAAATATGAATAGAATATAACACTCACAACTTCTTTTGGCCTTTCAATTGGTCTTCGCATAGCTTCCACAATGAATTTCATCTTCTTGCACCCAATCTCTACTATTTTTGGCTTCATCCCATCCAAATTGTACAACATAGCCAAAAACACTCACTCAACTCGAACAAAGAGAAATAAAAGCTAAAAACAATCCTAAAGTCCTAATTATGTCCTAAAATGTAAGTTAAATGCAATGCAAGTGTACCATAATTTCACACACATCAAGAAACAAACCAGTTGAATAAAAATTTCTAATGCTCTTAGACCAAAACTTATGCTCTCGTGAAAACGATATTAAAATAACCAAATAGAACATGTTTTCATGATATAAAATAAAAAAAATAGCAATATTTCTAAGACATTCCAATCAAGTTTAATCTTAATATGACATCTTTATAAGACAATGAAGTTCCATAAAGACAATTCAATCATACTCTTAAAAGTATTATGTATATATAATGCCATAACATTGTATTCTAAAACCATTATTTATTCTCACAGGAAAAAACATGAGTTCTTAAAGATTGACTTTTATACCACATGTATATTTTTACTAGTTTATATGCATACATAAACATACTAATCCCAAGATCTAAAAACTTCATATTTTTCACAATAAAATAAGTAAGAGGAAGTGTACCTTTCTCATGGACTTTATTTGAGGAAGAAGTCATGCTTATAGGTAAGTATACTCTTCATGTAATGTTGATCTCTTCATATAAATAAATGTTGGTTTCTGCCTCTTGACTCATTTCTTTGAGTGATGCAATAATTAATAGGAAAATCGAACCTAAAGAATGTGAGAAAACTTGAATAATAGGAAGATGCAGCACCACTTGAACAAAGAAATGGTTGATGAATATGCGTGTAGAAACCTTCAAAGCGTGTGTTACCACACTAACCTTTAGGTTCGATTCGCCCCCACAAATTTAAGTATATTGGATGCCAATGGATGAACTGCGATTCCCTTTCAAGATACTTTGGAAAATCTTGATGTGTTTGGCACAAACTCAACAAACGTATCTTTCAATAATAGTTTACAAATTTATGTTTCCTACACTTCTCTCATGCATTAGAGAAATGGAGGATGATTTCTTAGAGATCAAAATTTGTATCTTATTCTGACTTCAAGTATCTCTATTTAAAGAGATATTATGTCACTTGGTGAAGAGAAATACACTTGGGTATCTTAACTTGTTAATCCAAATAGGTATGTAGATTAAAGTTTCCAAATTCACCTGAATGTATGCCATAGACTAGTGGTAGGCTATGTTGTTTGGCAACTGTGGTGCCCCGGTTCAATTTCCTGTGAATGCATGCAATTATTCTTAACCATCTAGACTTTAGCTTCCTTGGAAAGAACCTCAATCTGGAGTTGAATAATTTATCTAGTTCCCCTATTTGGAATTCTCTACAGAGTATGTGTTTGTCATGCCATCTTTTTGTTATTTCTTTGTAAGCGCGAGCATTCTCCTAAGCATCCAACTCCAGTTCTTCCAACTCTTGCAGTTGGAATTTCCTCTTTTCTCTAACAACTTTCAGATTAAAGTTTATCAATTTCACTTCCCAATATGCCTTATGCTCTAGTTCCACCGGAAGGTGGCATAGCTTACCATAAATCAACATGAATGGTGACCTATCAATAGGTGTTTTATATGCAATACGATGAGCACATAAAGCATCATCAAGATTTACGGTCCAATCTTTCCTGCTCCTAGACTCTGTCTTTTCCAATATGCTCTTAATCTCACGATTTGATACTTCCACTAGACCACTTGTTTGAGGGTGGTAAGAGGTACCAACTCGATGAGAAACACTATACTTCTTCAAGAGGTTTTCAAAATTTCTTTCAATGAAGTGTGAGCCTCCATCACTAATAACCAGCCTCAGGACCCCAAACCTTGGAAATATTATCTTGGCAAACAGTTTGATGACTGTTTTAAAATCATTGTGTGGAGATGAAATTGCCTCCACCCACTTAGAAATATAATCGACTATCACCAAGATATATTTGTTGTTGTTTGAAGTAGGAAAATATCTCATATAGTCAAATCCCTATACATCAAATATTTCCACCTCAAGGATATGGTTTATTGTCATTTCATGCCTTTTTGATATTTTCCCCACCCATTGACACGAATCACATGTGATGGCAAAACTCCTTGCATCTCTGAATATGTGTGGCCAAAATAAGCCACATTGGAATATCTTTGTTATTGTTTTTGAAGTACTGGCATGGCCTCTACAAGTGGTAGAGTGGTAACAACTCAATATATTTACATTTCTTCTTCAGGAACACATCTTCTGTAAATACTATCAGCACATAGTCGATAGAGGTAAGGATCATTCTGAACATACTTCTTCAGATTTGAGAAGAATTTCTTTTTCTATTGCGGTATCATTTCAGGTGGAAGAATGTTGCTAACCAAATAGTTGACAATGTCAGCATACCAAGGTGCCTCTATAGTGGTGAGGAGGAGAAGTTGCTCATCAGGAAAGAGATCATTAATAGATATGTCTTTCTCCCCTCCACTTGGATGTTCAAGCTGAGATAAGTGATTTGCAACTAGATTATTTGTCCCCTTTCTATCAACAATCTCTAGATCAAATTCTTGTAGAAGGAGAATCCATCAGATAAGCCATGGCTTGGCTTCTTTCTTACTCATCAAGTATCTCAAGGCTGAGAAATCAGTGTGGACTATAACTTTAGAACCTACTAGGTAGGACCTAAATTTTTCGAAGGCAAACACAACAGTTAGTAGCTCCTTCTTAGTGGTAGCATAGTTGTTTTGAACTTCATCGAGTGTTTTCTTGCATAGTATATGGCATGCATATTCTTGTCATTCTTATATCCCAACACTGCTCCTAAAACATAGTCACTAGCATTACACATCACTTCATAGGAAAGATTCAGTCTAGTGATTGCAATATTGGTACAGTGACCAATGCCTCCTTCAACCTGCAAAATGATTCTGGATAAGCAACACTAAAATTAAATGCAATATCTTTCATTAAAAGGCTATAAATGGGTTTCACAATATTCGAAAAAATCTTTTATGAATCTATGGTAAAATCCTGCATGGCCTAAGAAACTCCTAACACCTTTTATGTTAATTGGCGGTGGAATATTTTCTATTAATACAATTTTTTCCATGTCCACCTCTATCCCTTTTCTTGAAATTAAATGCCCTAATACAATACCCTTGCGCACCTTGATGTGACATTTTCCCAATTTAATACAAGATTCATTTCCTCACATCTCTGCAATATTTTTGTCAAGTTTGTTAAACAATCATCAAATGAAAGTCCATAAACAAAAAAAATCATCCATAAAAACTTCCATTATGTTTTCTATAAAATCAGAAAATATTGCAGTCAGGCATCTTTGGGAAGTGGTTGGGGCACTAGATAGCCCAAAAGGCATTCTCCTATAGGCAAAGGTGCCATAAGGACATGGAAAGTAGTTTTCTGTTGATCTTCAGGGTGAACGGGGATTGATGAAATCCCGAGTACCCATCTAAATAGCAAAAATATTCATGTGTAGCAAGCCTTTCAAGCATTTGATTAATGAATGGGGGAGGGAAGTGATCTTTCCTTGTAGTTGTGTTTAATTTTCGATAATCAATGCACATTCTCCAACCTGGGACTGTTCTAGTTGGTATTAATTCATTTTTCACAACAGTCAATCCACCATTTTTAGGAACCACGTGAACTAGCCTCACCCATTCATTATCAGGTTTAGGGTATATTACCCTAACATCTAAAAGTTTTAGCTGAAAGTGTGCATGTCAAGAGGAACACTTTGGAAAGCTCTCTTTATATGTCATGGTTTTGATGAGGACAACTTGTGCTTATAAGAGCTTGAAGATCATCAACAAATCATCGTGCTTAAGTCTTTAATTGGTACTAGGCTTAGACTAGAATCTAGTTTAAGTTGAGTCAAGGCTTAGGGCACCTAATACATGTCTCATATGCATAAATCCTTTTAAATCATTTCATCCTTGAGATATGTCATTCATAATATGTTCATGCATTACATAAATACATGTATATGTGCATTCTAGGCATAAACTAAGTGTTAAACATGTATGAACTAAGTGCATAACGTATTTGAGGTTTTGTATTTAAAAATACACTTTTAAATTGCGGTTACTCGATTAACCAATCCTTTAATCGATTAACCCAACTACTTTGTAAAGTGGTTGCTACTGGAACACGTTTTAAAATGCTGTTAATCGATTAAGGTATTACGTTAATCGATTAACCTAACTGTTTGTTAAGTTGTTGTAACTGAAAACTTGAAAAACAGAATCAGTTAACATTTTGAATCACGTTAATCGATTAAGATGGAATTTAATCGATTATCCCTGTTCTGTTAATCGATTAAGATTGTTCTGTTAATCGATTATCTTCATCCCGTAATCGATTAATTAGGGGTGATTCAGCATTAAGTGTTGAGTTTCGAAAAGCGGCTATTCTAACCGCTACACCTATTCAACCCCCCCCCCCCTTCTAG
>NC_032014.1:17554973-17581366 GCF_001865875.1 Lupinus angustifolius
TTCTAGGTGTATTGTAACCACTGATACCTAACATTAGCACCTCTTTCCTAACCACTTCTTTCATATTAGGATTTAGTCTCTTCTGATTTTCAATTGAAGTTTTATGGTTAGGTTCCAAGAAAATTCTATGCATGTAAAAAGAAGGATTTATGCCCTTAATATCATCCAATGTGTATCCTATTACCTTCCTATGCATTCTCAAGACTATTAGCAATTTTTCAGTTTCCAATTTATTTTGTTTGGCATTAAGGATAACTGGATAAGATGAATTGGGTCAAAGAAATTCATAGCTGAGGGTGGAGGGGAGTGTTTTTAATTCAACTTTAGGTGATTTCCCCTCCTTCCAATCTTCAGATTTGGGCATTACCTTCAAGTTCTCATCTTGTGAGTTGTGAGGAAGTGTTGAGCTTGCATTCAGAAATTCAATAACCTCAGTCACTTCCTCATCAACGTCCGAAGTGTCACCATCTACCGTGCATCTCTCCAAGGGATCCTTATATTGTAATCTAGTTGCTTCATCTTTCACAACTTGGTTCAGCATATCAACCATACAACATGAATCCTCAAGAGAAGGTTGCTTAATAGATTTAGAAACATCAAATTCAACTTTTTCATCCCCTATGCTTAGCGAAAGTTTTCCAATTTTACATCAATTATAGCACCATCAGTAGCCAAAAAAGGTCTACCTAATATAATTGGGATTTGTGAATTCTCTTCCATCTCAAGTATCACCAAATCTGTTGGAATGAAAAATTTCCCAACTTTGATAAGAACATCCTCCAAGATGCCTATAGGAAATTTAACTGACCTATTCACTAATTGAAGTAATATAGTAGTGAGTTTTAGTTCACCCACTTCCAATTGTTTACACATGGATAAAGGCATGAGACTCACTTGCCCCAAGTCACATAAGGCATGACCGAAACTAGTATTTCTATTTAAACATGGGATAGAAAAACTACCAAGATCTTTTAATTTAGGAAGTAATTTATTTTTAATTAAAGCATAGTTAAAGCAATTGATTTCATAATCCTATAGTCTTCTTTTTTTAGATAAATTGTCCTTAATAATTTTGTGTATGCCTGCATCTCCTATAATACAACGGTGAATGGCAAGCTGATATATAATTTCTTAAGAATATCCAAAAATTTCCCGAATTTCTTTTCTATTTTTTCCTTGCTAATCTTTGGAGAAAAGGACTGGTGGTACATATGGTGGCGGAGCTACATACTAGACACCTTCTCAAAACTTTGCTCCCAGTCAATGGGTTATGTCTTAGTATGTTCCTCTTCCACTTGTGAATTTTTCCTAATTTGAGGAATATATCTTAGTTCCTTTCCACTCCTAAATTTGACAACTTTACAATATTCATTATTTGGATTTTTTTTTACTATCCCGGAAACATCCCTATTTGCATATTAAGATTACTAGCTTGTTGGACAATTTGTGTTTTCAGCATTTTACCATGGATGATCAGGTTTTCTATTTTAGAATTGAAGTCATTTAGCATGTTCGAAAAACTTTTATTAATCATGACTTGATCCTCATGAAATTTATTTTGGTTAGAAATCATTTTTTCTTGACCCTCCATTAGTGTTTTAAGAGTAGGATCAATAAGAGAAGATTGCACATGTGGATATCTTGTTGGAGGTTTCATATTACCTTGCCCATCCTGGTATTGATGATTCAGAGTGTTGTTGCTCCTCCAGGAAAGGTTGGAATTGTTCTGCATGTATAGTGGGTTGAATTGTTGTCCACTCCTCTATTTGTAGTCATAGTAGTTGCATGATTCATGTTGTTCAGTAGTCAATGCTCCATGTTCAGGTTCAGTAGTCAATGCTCCATGTTCAGGTTCAGTGAAGTGTTTACATTCAGACCATTCATGTTCTTTTGCTTCACACCCCTCACATGTTCTAGTAGACCCAATAGCCTTAGCATGGTACTTTTCCAACTTTCCAACCCTCTAAGAAAGGTTCTCCAACATGGAAATTACCTTCTCCATTTGATTGCCTGAATAATATGCACCAAAGTCTCTTGGATGGTGTCTCCTCTCATTTGCCCATTGGTGATGATTAGAGACCACATTTTCTATGATCTTTGAAGCAGCATCAATTCCTTTGCACATAAAGGCATCACCTGCTGAAGAGTCCAACAGTTGTTGTGATGAAAAGTCTAGCCCAAAGTAGAAGTTTTGAACCAGCATCCATGATGGAATAGCATGATGAGGAAAAGCTTCAGTCAACTCATTTAATTTTTCCCAAGCTTCAGCAATTCACTCCCCATCCTTTTGACTGATGTTGTGGATGAGGTGCCTATAGTGCACAGTTTTGGAAGAACGAAAGTATTTGTTGAGAAAAGCATCCTCCAAAATTCGTCATGTTGCTTGAATTTCATAATTTTGAATTCTTAGTCACATCTTAGCTGCGTCTCTAAGGGAATATGGAAATATGCGGAGATGAATGGCATCTTCAGAAGCCCCATGAATCCTTACAGGCTCACAGAATTCCAAGAACTGATCAATATAGGCATTCAGATCTTCATGAGCTCCTCCTCCAAATTGGTTTTGCATCACCTTTTGGATCAAACTAGATGGCAAAGAAAAGTTCTCTGCCTCAATAGCTGGCGGATTATTCCAGGACGTGAACTATGAGCATTAGGGGCTACATAGTCGCGAAATGGTTTTTCATCTTGTTCAACCATTATTTGTACACGGACACGTCTTTCTCTTTGTTGCCTTCTTCTTCTATGAAAAGTATTTTCTAGCTCTAAGTACTAATTTGAATTTTGCATAAACCAAATGGGCAACCTGCAGTGGTACCAAGAAAAAGGAAAACGCGTAATACACTAGAGTAAAGTAATGAATTAATTGAGAATTAAAGAAATTTTAACACAGTCTCTGGCAACAGCGCCAAAAACATAACAGGGCAAATCGCAAGTGCATGATTATGTCATCAAGTAATAAAATATCGATCTCATGAGGACTAGAATATTTCATTAATTATAACAATTAATTTACCCATAACTCAATTAGGAATTAAAAGTGAATTTAGAACAATTGAACAATTGGCAAGAATAATTATAAAAATATTAAAAAGGGTTGAAATCTAATTTATGAAGAGTTCCCAAGATAAGGGTTATCGCCTTTATACTCGTAAATCCTTGTTTTTCTACTTTTTATGAACTTTAAGTTGTGATGGTGAATTTCTCTTTGATATGTGTCATCCTATCTTGAGCTCTGACACGTGTACTCAATTGAAGTCACACATATTCTTGTGGTAAGATTTTCTATCAAATCCTTTACTTGGATTTTTCTATCCAAACGTTTCAGTAGCAACCCAAGGTGAATTCCAGAAACCCCCGAGAATCCTAAAACTACTCTCATGTAGTTTGAATAAGTGAATGGTCAGATAGTTGAGTTCACCTCTCAGTCAATACCCAATATGTATAAGATGTGTAATTTGTTGGTCAGAGAACTCACACGAATAAAACTCAGTTTAATGATTCAAATCCCAACACTCAATAAAATAGAAGTAAGAACAAGTGTTTACTAAATGTAAAAGGGTATAGCCCTAATCCTAGAAATAAAGGGAATTACTCACTCATGATGGAGAAGAGAATACCAAATTCTACATTAGAGAATTGTAATATAAAGTGTAAAGTATCTCATTCTTGAGGGAGAACCCTCATTTATCCTAATTACACAATATTGGAATGGAAATATAACATGCACGACTTCTTTTGGCCTTTCAATTGGTCTTCGCATAGCCTCAACGCCGAATTCCATCTTCTTGCACTCAATCTCTAATCTTTTTAGCTTCATTCCATCCAAATTGTATAACTTAGCCCAAAAAACATTCGCTCAACCCGAACAACGAGAAATAAAAACTAAAAATAATCCTAAAGTCCTAATTATGTCCTAAAAAGCAAGTTAAATATAATGCAAGTGTAGCATAATTTCACACTCATCAAGAAACTAATCAATTGAATAAAAATTTCTAATGCTCATAGACCAAAACATATGTTCTCATGAAAACCATATTAAAATAATCAAATAGAACATGTTTTCATGATATAAAATAAACAAAATAGCAATATTTCTAAGACATTCAAATCAAGTTTAATCTTAAAATGACATCTTTATAAGACAATGAAGTGACATAAAGACAATCCATTTATACTCTTAAAAGTATTATGTATATAAAATGCCATAACATTGTATTTTAAACCATTATTTATTCTCACAGGAAAAAACTTGAGTTCTTAAAGATTGACTTGGATACCACATGTATATTTTCACTAGTTTATATGCATACATAAACATACTAATGCCAAGATCTAAAAACTTCATATTTTTCACAATAAAGTAAGTAAGAGGAAGTGCACCTTTCTTATGGACTTGATTTGAGGAAGAAATCATGCTTATAGGTAAGTATACTCTTCATAAGATGTTGATCTCTTCATATCAATAAAATCTTGGTTTCTCCCTCCCGACTCATTTCTTTGAGTGATGCAACAATTAATACGAAAATCAAACCTAAAGAATATGAGAAAACTTGAATGATGGAAGATGTTGTACCAGTTGAACAAAGAAATGGTTGATGAATATGCATGTGTTACGATACTAATACTTAAATTCGATTCACACCACCAATTTAAGTATATTGGATGCAAATGGGATGAACAACGAATTCCCTTCAAGATACTTTGGAAAATATTAATGTCTTTTGAACAAACACAACAAGCGTATCTCTCAATAATAGTTTACAAATTTATGTTTCCTACACTACTTTCATGCATTAGATAAGTAGATGATGATTTATTAGAGATCAAAATTTGAATTTTATTCTGACTTCAAGTATCTCTCTATTTATAGAGATTTGACACTTGAGAATCTTCACTTGTTGATCCAAATAGGTATATAGATTATAGGTTCCAAATTCAACTGAATGTATGCTATAGCCTAACGGTAGGCTACTTTTTTTGGCGCATTTTGAGTAAAATGTGACTTCAATGCCAACACTCAGATTTGAACTTGCAACCTTAAAGGCATTGCCAACAAATAAAACCACTAGACCAACAAACATGTTGTTTCATATAACATCCATAATATTTATATACTCATTCGTGAATTCAGATATTTTAGAAATATCTTTCACAATGATCACCATATTAATATACATAAAGACATAGATCAAAAGTGGATGAATTATGTAGAAATTTCATGCAATATGATCTCAAACATGTATATTTTCAACTGATCAATCTTTATACTTTAGTGAGATCAATCCAAAATCTTTAATTGTAACACAATAGTTACAAATAAAAAATACACAATTTGAAAATAGAACAATAAACCATCAACTTTGTTATGCGTAAAACTAAATATGATGTCCAAAGTAAATCATAAAACATATAGACTCACATTGAACTAAGATATCCTAAGGAACAATAGTCATATGAGCAATGTGCTTATAAAAGACTTTAGGTACCAAATCCTTACTTAGTGGATCAACTATCATAAAATTTGTCCTCATATGTTCTATGGAAATTTTTCTATTTTGAATGCTTTCTTAAACAACCAAGAACATGATGTCAATAAATTTGGACTTTGTAGAACTTCTATTATCATTTGAGTTAAGAACCGTGGACTTGTTGTCACAATAACTTCTCAGTGGTCTTTTAGTTTCATCAACTACATGTAAGTCATTGAAAAAAAAAATGCAACCATATGTCATGGTCTAACGTCTCAAAACAAGTCATGAACTTCGCAGCCATGGTTGAAGTAACTATGACCATCTATTTCTTTATAGCCAATGTCTTCTTTCTGAGTATAGCCTTTAGCAACTAGACAAACTTTATATTTGTCAATTTTATCATTCGAATCCTTCTTGGTTTTAAATATTCATTTGTAACTAAGAGGTTTCGCACTTGCAAGTAATTCGATAAGATCCTAAACATTATTTCCATGCATAGACATCATCTCATCTTTCATGGCATCAATCCACTTTTGAGAGTTAGAACATTTCATGTCTTTACAGAAGTTGAGTGGACCATCCTCTGTTAACCTTATGCCTTCCTCATGCTCTTGAAGAAATTCAATATAATCATTAGAAATTGCATTTCTCCTCTCTCTAGTGGATCTCCTTAATGGCACTTATAATTCTTAAGGTTGTTTCATTTTCTTTATAGGTACTTGAGGGAGAACCTAATTATTGTCTTATTCTAGAATATTGCCAGCGTTTAGAGAATTTTCATGTATAAGATATAGGTAATTGTACCTAAATAAATCGTCTATGAACTTCATAAAATAATATTGTCCATTCTAAGAAGCCACAGAGAAAGAACTACTTATATCTATATGTATTAGTTCTAAGACATCTTTAGTGACAGATTCTTCCTCAAAGACAACATTTTTATGTTTTCTTCCTTCTCAAACTCAAACTCTTCAAGAAATCTTGCATTACCTGTCTTAAAGAGAAGTCTTGAAGTGGGATCATAAAATTTATAGCTTGGAGAGCATTCAAATAGCCAATAAAATAACAACTAACTTTTCTTGAGTCTAGTTTTCTTTCATATGGCCTATAAGGTCGCGCCTTAGCTAGACAACCCCAAATGTGCAAGTACTTTAAGTTTAGTCTTTTACTAGTCCAAAGCTCATATGAGGTTTTGTTAACTGCTTTACTTGGTACCATATTAAAGATGTAAATTGTAGTCTTTAAAGCTTCCCCCAAAGAGACTATAGTCAGGAAGAATGACTAATCATATTTCTCACCATATCCTTAAGAGTTCAGTTTGGTTGCCTAGCAATACCATTAATGTTAGGTTGACCTAACATAATGTATTATGAAACAATTCCACGTTCTCTAAATAAAAGTGCAAATGGCCTTAGACATTCTTCTCCTAATCCATTATATATGCCATCATGTTCACGAACTTGATTAGATTTGATAGCCTTAATTTTCTTTCTAAGTTGAAGTTCAACTTCAACTTGAAAGACTTTAGAACGTCCACAAATTGGGAATTATGATATTAGTAATCGTACATAAAGTAAACATTTATAACGTAATAAAATAAAGTTGTGTATTCTAAGAATCCATAGGGAGAGGACCACATATATATTCGTTGTATTAGTTCTAAGATATTTTTAGCTCTTTCGACACCTAATTTTCTTTTGTTTGATTGTTTTCCTTTTATGCACTCAATACAGACTTCAAAGTCTAATAAATCTACAAGGTCAATAATTTAATCCAACACAAGTATTTGTATTAATTTGGGATATATGACCTAAACGCTTGTGTTATTAGGTAGCTGAATTCTATTTTAATTTACACTTTCTACCACATGAACCATGTACATATTATCAATTAAAGAACTAAAACCAATAACATTTGAATTTTGATAGAGACTAACTTTATTATTTCCAAAAGAACAAGAAAATTCAAAATTTTTCAAGCTGAAGATACTAATTAAATTTTACCTCAAAGATGGCACACTCTCAAATAAATTCAAACGAAAATCGGTTATTAAAAGTAATCTAAATGTTCCAATAGCTTCAACTACAACCATTTTTCCATTGTCCACAAAGATGAATCTTTCATCATCACTTGACTGAGGGCTGCACATGCAACCCTCCATAGTGATACTCATGTAAGTAGTAGCACCAAAATCTACCCACCAAGTATCATTTCGTACAAAAGCAAAATTAACTTCAAGAAAAAGTAGAGTGATAAGTTTACCCTTCTTAACACGCCATGTGGCATATTTAAGACACTCTTTCTTCATGTGTCTTTATTTCTTACAAAAGTAACACATGAATTCCTCATCACTCTTCAGTTTCTGTTGCTGAGAAGGCCCTTTCGCAACACCCTTATTGTTCTTTCCTTCCTTATTTTGAGATGTCATAGCCAAGTGAGCACTTTAAGTCTTTTCTCTCTACAACCTCTCTTTCTCTTGTCCATAGTTAGATATAAGTTCATTGAGGGACCATTTGTCCTTCTCAGAGTTATAGCTCATTTTGAATTGCCCAAAGTATGCAGAAAGCAAGATCAAAACCAAGTGTATGAGCAAGTCATCACTAAGCTGTAACTTAAGTGACTTGAGTTTTGATATGAGATTAGACATCTCCATAATATACTCCCTTATGTTCTCATTCACTTTATACTTCATGGAGTTTAGCCAAAGGCTACTCATCTCCGCTTTTTCATTTTTGGCAAAGTGTTGTTCTATTTATTCAAGGATCTTCCTTGCACTTTGACCATCAGAAATAGAGTCCCGAAACGATTCTGGAATAGAGTGTTTCATGATCATTAGGCACATTCGGTTAGAGCATTCTCATTCCTCAATTTTAACATCGTTGAGGTTTTCCGGAATAGAAATGGATTTCTCTATATGAAGTTTCAAATCTAAATCCATACAGACCATAGTAATTTCGAAGGCTTCCTTCCATCCTATAAAGTTTGTCCCATTCAGCAATGTGATATTGTAATTTTGAGCTGAAACATTTACCGCACTAGTAAAAGACATTGAATGCATATAATAAAGAATGAATAGCATGCTCACATTTAAATAAACAAGTCATGTAATATATAAATCAAGACATATTCACATAATAGACTCATCACAAGATACCTAGCAAAACATCAATTTCTAGTCTTTAGATAGAAAAATTAATTTATAAGTGGTACTCTGAATATAATGATCAAATCTTAATAACTAGTTCTACCAAACAATAACTCTTCTTTAAACCGACTATTATTCACATGAAAAATATAACAATTATACAGTTATCAGTTTTAGAAGTCTTATAGGTTGTCAATTTTAGAAGTCCTATGAATTATCAAAATTAGATCATTTACTTTGTATTACAAAATAAATAACCAATATAATTATATTCAATATATGATGTTCACCTTAATTGGAAATTATGAATTTCTTTTATATTTATCTTAGGATACAGAAACACACTAGTATACCTAGTTAACATAGTTAATTATATAAAATTTCTTTTTATTTTTCATATTTACCATTTGTCTATCAATTAAATATAATATCATCAATGCACTACTTATTTCTCTTACAATAAAATTGTATATTAATGCTAGACATTGAAAAAATAATTATTAATGCTTTCTTAAATTTTTAAAGATACAATTGCATAAAAATAATATTAAGTTATTCAGCATTTTATATATATATATATCAAGCAACTCATGGAGTATAATGTTGGACTGGAGCATTATTTATGGGCTTCAAAAGCTATCATCCTCTTCATAAAGTCTTGAATGAGTAACTTTACATTTGTAGTGTTCTCCTTGTAGAAATTTAGTATGATACAAATAGATCAAACTCAAACTTAATTATGAGATAATCTGAGTAATTTATTTTATAGGGAAAAATTATTATAAATTATAAATAATAACAACTCAATTAAAAACTAATAAACTCAATTAAAAACTAATAAGATAAACATAAATTATAAATAAATTCAAATAAAATGGAAGTAACTAAATTATAAATAAATTCAAGTAAAATAGAACAAGTGATATAATCACTATTAGAATCTTCATCATAAGAAAAAGAGTCATTACTAACAACTCGAGGGAAGAGAAACAAATATATATAAAATGAAGAAAATATTTTTTTTGTATTGGAGCATGTGGGTTGTGGAATAGTATAATATATATTTTTGGTACTATCAATGATATTCCCTCACCTTTTTTTGGTAAAGAACTAATCTCTTTCGAGGTTTGTGATTGCCCTCCAACAAATGACACTTTTAGAAATTGAACCTTTGATCTTGGGGATCCAATGATTTTTTACATAACTAGATCAACGTCTTGTTGGTAATATCATAATATATAAGATAAACATAAATTATACATAAATTCAAATAAAATAAGATAAGCTAAATCATATATAAGATAATATTTTATCAATCCAAATATATATAATAAGTCGTGAGTGGACACTAAAAATAAGATAGATGTGAATGATATAGTTATTAAATGATTAATTAAAAATAAAAAATGTATATAGTGACTTTTATGAGTTCTATATATCATCATTCATATTTAACTATCTTTACTCTACACAAAAAATAATTCAAATAAATAATGGATAATATATTGATTATGTTTAAATCTTTATATTGACAATTACACTCTTAATTAAATTCATCATACGAAGATTCTCTTGATTTTTATAGTTACAAAAGGCCTATTAATTAGAAAATCTTTTTAAAGAATATGACTAAGGTTAACCATCATGAATCCAGGTATCTAATGTCTTATATATTCAACAAAAATGACATGGCCTACCATTCAGATTCTATGAAAGTGACCCGAATGATTCTCTGTCTTTCATCATTGTGGACATCATGCGCCTCTAATTGTTTTTGTATTACCTGTGTTAATTTCTTTAATAGAAAAATATTAACAATTGAATAAACAATTGAACATCGACCGGTCCTTAAAGCGTTGAATCCTAGGCGGTAGCTAGCTACCACCGAAAGCGACAAATTGCAATTTGTTTCTGAGATTTGAAATAAAAAACCAAAAGCTGTTCATAATAAAATAGAAGAGTTTAAAATCATCATAAAGATATATATATGCACATTATCATCCACTTTTTATTTAGATTATTTTTTTGAAAAGTCAATAATAATTAAATATCAATGATGAATTATACAATAACAGTGTATAAATCTTGTACATTGTCAGTGCATATATCGTTTTCACAAAATAGAAAGTTGTACCAACAGGCGTTGGTTCAAGTGTTACATGTTTGATTCCCCTTAAGCAAGAATCCGAGTTCGAGTCTTGTGGATGGAAAAATGTCAGTTTGAAGAGTTAGTCTCACGTACCTATAGATGTTCTCGGCTCGGACAAATACATGTTGAATACAAAAAAAAAGTTGTGTATTCATATCATTTTGGTTAATTTATGAATGTAATATTTTTCTCAGAGAATATAAAGATTTATGCATTGTCAATTTATTATTCATCATTTATTTGTATTAATTTTTAGAAGACTCAACAATAATTAAATATGTATGGTAAATGATATATTAACAATGTACAAAACTTATACATTCTGTACATACATATTTTTCTCTTAATTTATTAATCCTATAAGTGCGGACCAAACAGATGTGGAGTTCCCCAGTTGCTGGAGCTAACCTTTTGGAAGATTCTCTATTCACTTCAAATTCATTCAATTTTTATTTTATCAATTTTACTTTAAAAGAGTGGCTGGGCAACAAAATCAAGTGGTGGGCTGGGCCCCATGCTGCTTTTGACTTGACTTTTGATTATTGGTCTTCAACATAATTTTGTTAATTGAATCTTTCTAGTTAATTATTATTCTATCTTTCTAATTAATTATTCTTAACTTTAATTTAGACCTACGATCTCTCAATCATGCAACCCACTTGGAAATACGAATCCCAAAACAAATATATTTCACACCGCAAATTGTGAGGGAATGATGAGTTGTAAATGCTAAAAATGGGAGACTTTTGTTAAGACTTTGTTTGGGAGTTATTAGGAAAATGAAATGAGAGAGATGAGAGGGTAAGGAGGGGGAAGGAAGGGAAGGAGAAGGGGAGAGAAATTCAAGTAAACCTATGTAAGTATGAAAATTTAGATAAGAGATGGATGAGTTAATGTAATACAAAATATTATTTTATTTTTCTCCTTCCCTTCCTCCCCCTCCTTACCCTCTCACCCTCTCCTTCCATTTTCCTCTTAATTTTCAAACAAAACCTTAAAAAGTTAATAGTATGTTATGTATTACATAATGTACAACTAAAAAACATAAATGTAATTAAAAAATATTAGTAAGGGTAATTATGTATTTAATCTTGTTTTCCTCTAAAAACTCCAATTTGTTGGAACACCAAAAAATAGTATAATGAGGGCCTTGGAAGATTTTAAATATTTTCCAAAATCCTCCCACTTCTTTGACTAAACTCCCAAACAAAAAAATAACTTCTTAAGTCTCCCCTTCCTTTCTTCCACTTTAAAATATATCTTCCAAACAAGGCATTAGCAATTATTCAATTGTGATGTATCTTTTAATGTTTTTTCCAATGTACAAAAAAATTATATTTTAATATTTGAGAGCTTTGCATTGCCAGATTATGGATCAATTAATAACAATAACATAAAATCCATTGTATTAAGAATAGAGCTTTAAACACAAGATTCAAATTTTAACAATCATGATCATAAAATAAACAACAATATACAAATTATAACACATAAATCAGATAAGGTTAAGAGAATTATTGACACATAATTTTTATCCTAGTTCATTTCAATTCACTAGCACTACATCTTGTCCCTCTTTTTGATTTCAGGATTTCCACTATATAAATTTTTGAAGGTTGTCTATGTATCCACTACCAAAATTGAATTCAAATATTTCTAATCGCCCAAAAAAATGGATTCCTTACGAAAATTTGAGAAACAAACCTGAAAAGGGTCTCTCTCTTAGTCTAGAACATACCTCACTTTGTTTTCTTTCTTTTCCTCAAAGTAATTGACCTTGTATGTTGGGAATGAATTTGCACCTTCGTTGTGCAAAAATAAAAAAAAATAATGAAATCTAATTATTCAACAACAATTTCTAGTCAAACTATTCTAACAATTATGATATTGAAAATTAGGGAAGATTGTGTAATTTTGGTATGGAAAAGCAATAAGTCTTTTAACAAGTATTTCTCTCTTATTTCCTCTCAATTGTATTCTTTCTAAAACGTGATAATCTTGAAAAGAGATTTCAAACTCATTGATCTATGAATTTTATGAAGCTTCCAAAGAATTATTTTCCATTTGTGAATATTAGTTAACTAATTAACAATGAGCAATAATGAATTATTTGATTTCAACAACTCATTATTCATTAAGGTTAAGTCATCATCAATTAAACCTCCATAATTAATGCTTAATGAATTAGCAATAGAGAAATAATTAGTTTTATCATCTCAATCTAAATTTTATTTTGAAGATACATTATGATTTGTAAGATGAATGATATGAGATATAGACATCTTAGACTCTATCTCATTACATCTTAAACTTAAGAAGATAAAATGCAATAACAAAACCATAATTACTCTAAGATAAATGTGTAAAACATATCATATTGTTCTCTTGTAGTTGGATGTGTCCTTTTCCACTTATGTTTAAGTATTGGGTTGTCTTCATCAAAATACATACAAATGTATTGCTTTGAAGAATAAATTTGGTATTGCAACACAACAAAATATAAATTTTGGAGAAATTAGTTTGGACTTAGGTCAAACATACAGAACCATAAATCAAATAAAAACCTAAAGTAAAAGAACCCAAATAAAAATGATTAATAGTGATATTTTAAACTAATTATTGGTTGTGTGAGAATGACAAAGTCATGACTCGTGAGTGAGCGATTAAGTGACGATTGTACGCGAGTAGACGAGCATAATGAAGAATGTGGAGTCTGTAATTTTTAATTTAAGAAAATGCATCTATAATGTAATTTTTGCGCACTATAAAAATTTGGGAAAAAGATGGATTGCACCATATAATATAAGAGTTTTTAATATTGTTATTGTATCATGTATCATTTATTTTTAATTATTGTTGACTTTTATTAAATAAAAGTAATAAAAATGAGTAAATCTTTGCCATGTCAGTATATATACTCTAAAAATTTATATGGGAGAACAATTTTATCTATTATTTTATATGTACTCCTAAAAAAATTTGGTCAGGTATTATAAGAAGGTCTATTATAAATTAACTAGCAATAGTGCTAAAACCATATTTGGAAAGTGAATATTATTTAAAAAAGAAACATGATATATTTTTTCCACATACAATTTTCATCGTTGAATTTTGCAAACATAAAAATATTGAGGAAGAAAACAATATAAAAAACCATTATTTGATGTATTTTATGACCACAATTTTGAAGCCAATTATAAACGTAGGTGTTATCATATGTCAAAAATATTGTATTGAATTTACTTCCTTTGAAATAGTTCAATTAAGTTATTCGTATAAACAAAATTAAACAAGGCGTGTAAGCTTTCTACTTTACTATTGTTATTTCTCTTTCTATTTGCCTTAAATTAAACATTTTCACATGAAATTTATTAGTTTTAAAGGTTTTGTTTGAATTGTCAATTGTTCTCTGTGGGATAGGTAATCAAGATTTACATAAGTTGGGTACATTTGTCTTAATTGTGGCTAAAAATCTAGCCACATATATAAAGTAATCATTAAAACTTCACTATAAGTGTAAACGAGTTTAGTCAACTCGAGTCCATAAGGTTCAAATTTGTTTTCTTGAATTAAAAGAGTCAAACATGTTTCAGCTTGACTTATGAGAAAAAAATTAAAATTTGAGCTTCATTTAATAATCTCACTTATAAAGTTTAATTACTTTTCTTGTACCAAAATTCTATCTAATTATCTTTAAGTTTATTAATTTAGTATTTAACATTCATATTATATTAGAAAATAATAGTACAATATAATTTTATATTCGTAAATAATAACCAATACATAAATAATTAATATAACTTACGTCATTAAAAAAATGTAATAAATTTAAATATATGTGATGTTATAAAGAATAAAATTTTAAATATGATCTTTTTAACTCATTTAAATATAGAATGAGTGATTGTAAGAAATTTTTCCCGTAGGATGTCTTACCTTTGAATGTATTAAAACTTTTTCAGAATTTGAAGTTTTGAATATATGATCTTTATATTACAAGATAAATAACATTCCCATTTGGTCGAAACTCACTCTCCCATAATAATCAAAATTATTTATTAACGTAGCTAAACATGTTTAACTGTAATATTTAGGGAAACAAATTCATTCACCAATAAAATACATATTCATAATACACACATAAATACGCAAAGGAATACATTACTATATTGCTACGGGGATGAGTGCTTTGGTATCCTAGGAGAGACGAAATAGTATCCCTAGTTATTAATTGACGAACCACTAGTCCACTAGTATAAAATTGACAAATCTAAATAGTAGGTCATTGTCTTGTTTGACACATAAAGAAAAAAGAAGTCCGTTTTTTATTTATTCTTGCTATCACTAACGACACTTCTTTATAATTTATTAGTTTAAATATTCCATTACAAGGATAGATTAAAAAAACACATTTTGTAATAAATTAAGTGTGAATAAATAGATAGAATATTGTTAATGCTCTGTACGTTTCTTTGTAAGTAATGATTTTTTTCATAAATTTTTGTTTCAATTTAAATATTATTTTTAAAGCTTGTGACATATTAATTATTTATTTATCAAATTATGCATATCTTCATAATTGTGGAGAGAGAGAAATAATAGCTGAATAAAATGGAGAGAATATTTGAGATATGAAATAGTAGACAAAATGACAACAAATTTTTATAAAACAAAAATAATAACATATTTATTTTGTGTGAAATAATATAAGATGACATCCTATAGACAAGGAATGAGCAATAGACTGTATATGTTTTTAAAATCCTAAAAAAATAACAGCGTCTTCCTGTTGTATTTATTAGGTGGTCATGAAAAATAACTATTGTGTTAATTCAACTCTCTCCTTACCTCCTTATACTACTATTATCCACATTTATTTGTTTCATTGTAAAAACTATTATCCATATTTATTTGTTTCATTGTAAAAACATGACCTTTAAGATAATATTGGAGGATTGTTTTGATTTACATTATATTTAAAATGTATGTTTCTAATATATATTTTCGCTCGATCTAATCATTAATTTTTCCATTACTTATTTTAGTTAATAAAGTATTAAATAAGAGTAGACATAAAAAATAACAATTAATACACTATTAAACTTCTAATTAAGATAAATAAATAGAAACAAAAATATTATTAAAAAAGTACAAATAAATAAGAGTTGTGGTATAATTTCTTACCTACCATGACTTGTTTTAGGACCCAATTGCTACCTTGTTAATTAATAGTCTGAGTTACTTTGTCTCATGTTAATTAATGCTTTCTCCATTGAGCATTTACTTAGTGCATTTAGGGATGGTAATAAAAACTGAACCTGTGGGTACCCGTCCAAACCGAACCCGAATTTAACGGGGAAAACTCGATGTGATTGGGTTCGGGTTCGGGTTTTACCCGGGTTTAAATTTCGGGTTCAGGTTCGGGTTTGGTATAGCAAAGACCCTAACCCGAACCCGCCCCGAAGTAAGGTAATTCAATTTAAAATTGAAATTTCTATCATTTGTCAATTGTTTTTAATTTCTAATGTTACTTTATATACTATTGGATCTTCAAACATAAAAGAAATGAAATAATACAAGAGAAAATAGAAATGTTAGAGTAAAATTACACGAAAATAATATCATATTTTCCTTAATGCTTTATCATTTTCGGGTTTTTTTTCGGGTTCGGGTTACCCGAAACCCGACGGGTTCGGGGATGGTATTTTTATTTTCAACCCCGTTGAGTTTGGGTTTGGGTATGTGCAAACCCGACCCCGACCCGCCCCGTTGCCATTCCTAAGTGCATTACCTTATTACTACACCAATGAAAATGAGTCAGCTTGATCGGGTTGACATATCCAAGTCCAAACTTTTATTGAGGATATGTATTTTATTAAGTATCTTTTATTATATTTGAGTTTTTTTATCACTAAACACATTCTCTCTGGAAGTGAAGCTCTCTACGGATGGATGTTGTTATACATGATAATTTTGTGTTCCTATCCCAAGCAAGCAATGACAAGATAAGGCCACCAGACAAACCACCTGACAATGATGAGCCCTAAGCAAGCAATGACAAGATAAGGCCACCAGGGACAAAATGTTAGCCGATAAGCAACCCGCTCCGGTTCGGGAGGATATTGATTTCTTGGCGGAAGGCCTGACACACGTAGAACTAATTGGGGGAAATCGACTTCTACCTTCAATAACGTTTACAGATAACATTATTAGTGAGTATAGCAAGGAATCACATGATATTTTGATTGTCAGCTTGAATGGCAAACATTTAGGATTCAAGACTAAGTGCGAAAGCTGGAAGTCTACATGGAGGTTTTTAGGAAACTTTGACATGATGGATATTGAAAATGACTATTTTATGGTCAAATTTGATCATGCTCTAGATAGGGAGAAAGCCTTACATGGAGGACCATGGAGGATCTTCGACCACTATCTAGCCATCACAACTTGGTCACCTGATTTTGACTCCACAACAGCCATTGTCTCAAAAACCTTGGTATGAATACGCCTAACTAGATTGAATATGTTATTATATGATAATAGTTTTCTTATCCCAATTGCTTCACCTATTGGTTGCCCATTCAAAATTGATACTAATACTTTGAGATTTGAAAGAGGTCGGTTTGCTAGAATATGTGTAGAAATTGATCTCAAGCAGCTTGTGGTTGGGAAGGTTTGTGTCCAAGGGAATTGACATAAAGTGGAATATGAGAATTTTCATATCATATGTACTTCTTGTGATTGTTACGGCCATGTATCCCGTAATTATGATCTCCATCAAGCAACCACTGCCCATATTTTTTCTAAGGATCTCTCATCAAGTGAAGTGTCAAAACAACCCTATAATCATTCTATTAAAGAAGAGAGTAAATGATCTTGTTTTCTTTGCACCTTTCTATTTTTAGCATTTCTTTTCTGGTTTTATGGTTAGTAGTTTTTTTATGTTTTCCCCATTTAGAAAGTTTATTGTTATGTTAGTTAGTTTTGTATGGCTTATTTCCTATATAAGTTGTTGGGTACCAGTAAGGTAAACACACCTAGAGGGGAGTAAAAAGGTGTAGCGGATCACTAATCTCGCTTTTCCGATTTATACGCATAACAGAACACTGCTGCAGTTAATCGATTAATAACATAATTAATCGATTATTGATAGTTGTCTTGCAATGAAAACAATGAAAAAAATGATGATTGTTTTTCTTGCAATGAAAACAATGATGATTGTTGATCTTTACTGTCCTAAATTAATTCTTGATTATACAAATATTGTTGCCAATTAACACAGATCACAAAATGCAATTGAAATAGAAAAACATGTAATGATAGAATCATAAAAGAGATAGGGAAAGAGAAAGGTGCTCAAGGATTTTTATCCTGGTTCATTTGCGTGTCCACTTTCAAACTATATCCAGGCCTCCCCTTCTGATATCGGGAGATTTTTCTTCACTATCAGAAATAAATGTTTGATTAAA
Source organism: Lupinus angustifolius (assembly GCF_001865875.1). NCBI lineage: Eukaryota > Viridiplantae > Streptophyta > Magnoliopsida > Fabales > Fabaceae > Lupinus > Lupinus angustifolius. The sequence continues at coordinate 17,573,211 of NC_032014.1, forward strand.
AGCACTCTTCCAATACACCTAGCAAGAGACTTCTTTCTTGAACCCGTTGAGCCTACACGCTTGGTTTGACCACTTTATACGCCTACAAGAATACTAACACCATTCGCGAATCTGGCCCTAGCCGAAGTATTGCTCGATCTAAGACTTCCTGCATTGTGAAGATAACTAGCTCTCTAACGTGATGATACTAAACACGTCACAAGAACAATCCTTGTGTAATTGAACAATAGCCGAGTTATTTGTATACTTAATGTGCTGATTGAAACTCTAATTTCGGCTCTACAACCCTAAACAGAAATATCACAACCAGCCTTGAACTAAATATGAAGTTTATGCAGGGTTTTCCAAATGAATGAAAATTAAAGCACAATGAAAAGAAATTATTTTCTCTCTCTCTCTCTTTTCTCTCTATGAAAACTATACAGGAAAACTTTTCGAAGATAAGCAAGATGCTCTTGAAAATCCAGTTATGAGAATCTTAGGTTTTCTTTTTCTCTGAATATATAAATCTTGAAATCTATGAATTCTGGACATTTGTTAAAATCACAGCTTTTATTTGTAACTGGCTGTAAAAAATGTTAATCGATCATATACTATATTAATTGATTAATGTGCTTATGAAAATAGTTTTTCAGTTATGACTTAATCGATTATCAAACTCCTTAATCGATTAATGAGCCAGAAATTCGGGGAGGTTAGCTATTGTAACTCCTTTTAATCGATTAAACAATACCTTAATCGATTAACGGATTTCAACAAAATATAATTGATTATCAATCTAGTTAATCGATTAATATGTATTAAAATGGTTTTTCTTAATTGTATGTTAAACATTCTTCATGATGCAAGAACATGCAATACATAATTTTGAAATAAGTGATTCTTTTATGCACAAAAACCATGTATGCCTAATGCAAATGCATGAATCTTACTTATCATATATATATACTTAGATGGAATGCCTCAACCTATTCATTTTAGACTTTTTGTGAGACTTCTATCTTGGGTTTACCTAATTTAAACTCAATACTAGGCAAGCATCTTAGGACTCTAAACGAATAAAGTAATCCTAATTTCTATGACATTGATCTTGAGTTTTTGGCATGTTGTTTGTTGGTGATTTCCAAGTCTTCAAACTTCCATTTAACTCATTGTCTTCATCAAAACTAAGTAGGTAAATCATTGATGGAATCCTTTGACTATTTGCCATTTCAATCTCCCCATTTTTGATAACGACAAACTTTGAAACAAATCTTCTGTTTGATTGCTTGATGTTGGACAAAATGTTTGCAATGGTTGAGCCAGAATGCGCTGCTCCCTCTCACTTTGTTCTCCCCCTCAAACCATGTTATAGGTGATACAAGGGTAACATTCAAGATTTCATGCATAAGTTCAATGCAACCTGCAAAACAGCTCAAACAACACTTTCTCCCCCTTTTGGCATGATAAAAGAGCTATGAGATTATATGATAGTGATGGCCAAAAGCAAGAAAATATTTTCACAAAATTTACTGGTCTTAATCGATTAAGTAATCAAGGATAATCGATTAAGCAGTCTCAGAAGAATTAAATAGGTGCACATTTATTAGTTAATCGATGATATGCTTGGAGTTAATCGATTATTCATTTATAAAGTCAGATTATGACAGAAATGAACTGCGAGATATCTCCATTTGTGTGATTTTGGAAAGTATAACATATAACGATTAATGGTATATAAGATAAGTCATATAAGGCATATATTAACCATTCAATTAATGTAACACAAAAGCTAGATATAGTCAGTTTCACGCAGTATTTCAAACATAATTGAAGTTAATAACACGATTACGAGAGTTTACATAATAAGTGCATCAAATACATAATAAGTTCAAAACAAAGTACAACCAACAACAAAATAGAATCTCAAAAGCATACGCACACCCTAGACTCTAGAAAATCCTATCTAGGCCATTCTTGAGGTGGTGGTTGTGTTGAGCCATGTGTGGCACACACAATGAAGATGATGCGTTCAAGATCCTCGGATAACTTCTGATGCTGCTGTTGGAACTCGGCTGCCATAGAGTCTCTCAAAGACTGAAAATGTCTATTAATTCTCGCATTCAGGCATTTTTCCATAGTATCTAAGTGTGTAAGCCCAAACTATGGTTCCTGAGGCTTAGCAGTTGCCTCGTTTGGTGGTTTCTCTGGGGTTTTCTCACGAAGATTTTCATCAATATCTTCATCTGGTAAGTCTTCATTCACATTGGCATTATGATCCTCTTCATATTTTCATATATTTCCAAACTTTTATATGCCCATCTTGTGAATAAGAATGTCACCAACAAGGTGCTCTCAAGAATTTGTAGTTATTGTATCCACATCTAATGTTTTGATTTCATAGTAGTCAATGACACAGGAGATGAATATCTCATATGCAAGCAACTTTGAAGAAGAAGAAGCTATTCCATTCATCCCTTTCAATATTTTAGAAGGCTAGTTTACAGCAATGCCATCCCTTATGGCCAACATTAGCTTGAGATCGTTGATTGTAGGTTGAGCTTGGTTAGTGTTTCTTTGAACTAAAATATACGCAATCATATAGTACAAGAGTCGGTTTTCAACAGATAATGACATAACTTTGTCAATTCTCCTTGTACAAATAGGTGAGGTCCTTTTAAATAAGACTTATACATCACAATATTATCAAATGAGTCCCATAACTCATTGTTACAATCTCTTAACATGGATCCATCACTTGATAAACCTCCAACATCCAGAAATAGTTCCTCATCCAAAACTATCATTTTACCCATTGATAAGTGTCAAACATACCTAAAAATCATACACTTTTATGGCACTTATCTTAAGCATAATTGAGAAAACCCAACTTAAAACAATACTTTTTGTATAAAATATCACAATTTGGTATATTTGTGTTTGTATTGCCTTTTTATGTATTTTGTAGGAAATAAAATGAAGAAAAGAAGAGAAAAGATTCATGGTAAAAAAGCAACAAAAGTCAAGAAAATCAAGGTGCTCAACCAGGCAGCTGAGTGGACCTGCTTAGCCGCTCAGCGTAGCACCAGACTAGGCTGGCACGGTCAGAAATATGCTTGACACATTCAGACACGAGCTTGGCACAAGACCAAGCTGTTGAACAAGCTGCTCAGCGGAGAACTAGACTCCTGGCCAGATCAGCAAGCACCAAGCCACGTCTCAGTCAACACGGTTAGAAGCTGCTGAACAAGCAGCTCAGCGGTGAAGCAGGTGCGTTGGGCGGTGCTTACCAAACTTAACTTAACCATCAAGCAAACCATGAAGTCATCCATGACCTCACCTCAAGTAGCCCACCATAGGCTTTTCAGAAGTAGCTCACAATAGCTAGGTCTCATAGCCCACAACTAGCTTTGGTGAGTCATAGACAAAGGTGACTAAGCTACTTGGTCAAGGGACCAAACCCATGCTGAAGCGTTTGGTCAGCTGCTGAGCAGTCCAGCTCAGCAGCTTAGCGGTCTGGCATGAGGCCTATAAATAGGAGGCCAATTCCTTCGAGCAAATATTAATCTTTCAACAAATTGACACTACTGTCAGGACGATTTGTTGAGAGGAGAACACTCCCAACTAAAATAAACACCGAAAACGATTTCAACACCCATAACCATTGATGCATAAACCTCATCCTTATACTTAAAATTACTATAGAATTCCCGAATGAGCGAAGGATAAATTTTACATTTTAATTCCGGAAACTTGTTCGCTTCTTAGGTTTCCAAAACATGTGGAAAATCAAATCCTTGTTCGCTTGGCCATGCCACATATTGGATGTATGTTTGCTTTCGTCCTTGAAACTTGGCTAGATGAGCTTCTTGGAGTATAGGAGAGTAGTAAGGATCACCGTGATTCTTTCTTCCATCTTGAGCAGAAGAGGAACATTTTTCCATGCCTCTGGAACGTTTGGTAGAGTGCTTCACTCTCATTGCACGTGTTTCACTCATGTTTTCAGGTGATTTTCTGGGTTTTGGGATTTAGGGTTTCTAAGAAAATGAGAAACGATAGAGATTTCAGATTTAGTAGAAATTGGGGATTGTAGGAAGATGGAAATATGTTTAGGTGTTCGGATTTGCTATTGAATAGGTTAGGACCACTCAATTTTTAGAAAATATTTAGAAGGGTGAAAGCAAAGAGGATTTAAGGTTCTAAATTTGAAATGACCTAGTATTGCACTTGAACCTGATATACTACTACCATTAATCGATTACATGGAGTGGTTAATCAATTAAGCAACTTGAAAATTTTAAACTGTTAGAATTTTGAGCCTAAGCAATCGATTAAGGCATATGTTAATCGATTAAACAAGTTAAAATTTTCATATTTGTAAAATATTGAGCTCAGGTGATCGATTTAGGCATAGAACAATTGATTATTGACAAAACTAACTCAAAATTTTAGTGCAATAAATTCAAGTATACAATCACCTTTTTGAACATGATCTCTTAAAAAGTGATGTCTAATCTCAATATCCTTAGTTCTAGAATGCAGAATGAGGTTCTTTGATAGACTTATGGTGTGAACACTCAATTTTGTCATATCTGATATCTTTCTCGTGATGTAAATTAATTCATAATGCAATGGTACATTTGAACTTATTGATGATACTGTTTCGATTTAAACCTTCAGTGTGGTAGATAATCTAAAAAATAGCAATTTGATGCTCAACAAAGGAAAAATTTCAGCTTCATAATTTCTTTCTAAATCAATTTTTGTTAATCTAAATGTGTAAAATTTATAGTTACTACCATTGCACTTTTCTATTTTTTGATAATTTAATTACTGTCACTGGTATAAGCAATTCAATATTCATCCACCAAACTAGTATGCCAGACATATGTTTTGATAATAATAATACAAATTGAGAATTAAAGTGTTGTTTGATTAGTGTTATCGAAGATCACAACCTGGACATAAAGTTACTCAAGAGCCTACACCACTTATCCCACAAACAGTGACACATATTTGAAATAAAAGGGTACATAGTACAAAATGTACAAGAATTAAATCAAGAGATTTCTTGATGAATTCATAAAATAATAAGCCGCATGTCTTTTCACCATAATTTAATCTTCATTGATACATTAAAGCTAATGCTAGAATCATGAGTTCAGTAATTGAGCATCCAAATTACAACAGAGTATTGAAGCTTAGCCAAAGCATGAATAAGGAGCCATCAAGAGGATTTTGTCTTTGTTGAACAATTTTGAGTTGGAGTAGTTGGAACTCCAGAAGCTCCTTTTGTCAAATCTAAACCAAAACAAAAGATCACCTTTTATTATTACTGTCAACACATCATAGCAAAAAGAAAAACACAGATTTATCAATATGAAGCAAACATAGGACAAAGATAGAGAAAAGGGATCAATAGAAAGAGAGGCATTCACACAGAGCAAACAGTGATGGAAAAAGAGGCATACACATAGCGGAGATTACAACACAAAAAAGCAAGAGAGAGGGGAAAGAGATATTTAATATACCACATAAGTCATATATGCTTACATAGCCTCAAACAGAGAGCGGCACGGGTACAAGAGAACAAGAGAGGATCAACACACATATACAAAAGAGAAGGAACCGAAAAGAAAAATAACATTTAAAGATTATGCGAGACAGGTATACTTGCAAGTACCATGTTCATCCTATTCAAGCATTTAGAAATAGAAAAAAAACATCTTATTCATCTTGTTTTCATGAATAGCAAATCATGCATACATACCTATCAAACATATCAGTAAGTATTTTAGCAAATTATCAAAATTCCATGATGAGGCATTCTGAACCAAACCCCTTGCATACAATGAATTAGCAATAATGATGATTTGGGTTAGTTTAGGCCTCTGGTTTAGCTTGTTAAAAAGTGGCTTACTCGGGATGACAAAAAAGAACTAGTAGTAATACCTTAAAATTGAGAGACATCAAAAACATATCCTAAGCGGAAACAGTAACGTGTTTACACGAACATAATAGTGATTATTTTAGATTGGATTTTCACAAACCTGTTTTTCATGACCATTTCACCAAACAGCCAGAGACAAATTGTTAAAATAAAAGGCAATGTCTCGCGTCTTCATTTTGTTATTATCACATATTATCCATGATTGCTCTATATTCGTAAGTTTAATAATTGAGCCTCTGTGAGAATCCTGCAATTGATAACAGTTGCAAAATATTAGTGATGATTGTTATGGAGATTAAAGGCCTACAATGATTGATCCATCATCCTTAATTTAGATGTTACAATTAGAGCAATAATGAGCCACCAAAAGCAATCAGGAATCACTAGAAAGGCAAGTATCTAAACATCAGAGCACTTATAGGATTAATCCAATAGGAACCAGCCGTTGATTATAAAAAGGGATATCAACAGATGCAAATCAGATTTGGTATTGTTTCAGTTACTAAATGGCAGCTTCAATGCATTAAATTAGAAAATCAACAGGTCATGGCATGTTACATATTGTGGGTAAGTCAGAAAGTTTTCACAAACCAGCCAATGACCTACAACCATCTATAAAAGGCACATCACAATTTTTGCATAAGGAGACAACATCATAGTATATACACATACACAACCATAAGAAAATCAGAGAGAGAAGAGGCTATCATATACAGTTATAAAAAAAGAAAAAGAAATCAGAAACAGAGAGAATTCAGGAAGAGATAAAAAATGCAGATTTGATACATAAGAAGCAGGCATAGAGCATACTGATATCATGTGTAATACATAACATTGAGAGACACCAGATTACTCAGAGGCATAACAAAAGTCAGAGATACAACACAGAGCGTACACTCAGAATACCAGGATAACCATACAATCAGGTAAGCATTCTAATCATAAAAATGTCTATACATATCCCGAGCATCTAAGCACGTATATGTATTCAGTAGACATATCCTTTTTTATTTTAGTTTACATTCTAAATATATATGCCTACCTTAACTGCCTTTTGTTGACTTGGTTATTCAGAAACATATATATTTGTGCTAGACTGAAATGCAAGTTAATCTCAAAAGAGATTTTTAAATAAATCAAGCATCCATTCTATTCATGGACTACAAGCAAAAGTGCATTTTTACTTATTATGTATCTTGAATAGCAAAAAAAAAAAAATAGACATATACATTCAGTAAGAGCATCCATATGCATATTGTTAAAATGAAAAGCAATAACTGAGGACGTTCATCTTTATTATCATGATGTGTTGGTAACATGAATCTGAGACCTAATCAAGAATTATCTAACAAGCAGAATTAAGCTTACGGGAGAACATACCCCTAATGTCCTAGTAACTCCAATATAGAAACCATTTTCCAGTTGTTAATAAACCGGTATGAGGGTCAGGTTGGCGTCTCTATGCGATATCGTCCCGCGTCATGATATCACTGATTGGGTCACCATTGAAGATGGAGGACAGACTAGGCCCACAAGGAGCAAACTCAAGCCCAAGTGGCTATCTGATTATGTAGAATTTAAATAAATATTAATTGTCCTACTTTTAAATATCTTGGGCCCCTTGTAAGCCCATTCTGGGCAGAACCCTAAAGGAATCCTCTTTTAGTATTTATTGTTGTTAGGTATCAGTGGTTACAATACACCTAGAAGGGGGGGGGGGTTGAATAGGTGTCGCGGTTAGAATTACCGCTTTTCGCAAATCAGCACTTAATGCTGAATAAACCCTACTTAATCGATTAAGGAAAGGAAGATAATCGATTATATGCACAATCTTAATCGATTAACAAAAAGAACAGTTTTAAACAGAAACAGTTTTAATCGATTAACAGAAACAGGATAATCGGTTAACACAACAATATTAATCGATTAAACAGAACCAGTAAGCAATTACAGAAACGATTAAATGCAGAACAGATAACCGATAACAGAACGAATACAGAGCTTACAGAATTGTATATCAGAATAGCATCCAGTACAACAAATGAACAGAATGTATCAATTGAATCAAATATACAAATTAATCGATTGAAAACAGTAAAGAGAGAGAGAGAAAAAACAAATCCTGCAACGCGAATTTTTATCCTGGTTCGTTTGCTGTCCACTGCAAACTACATCCAGGCCTCCCGGCTGACTTGGGAGATTTCCTTCACTATAATCGAATCAATGT
>NC_032014.1:17581466-17588504 GCF_001865875.1 Lupinus angustifolius
TTCTTGGTCGAGTTTTTGGCTTCTTTCTTGAGATTCTTGATCCCTCCTTTCTTCTTGAGATACTTCTTGAATTTTTCAAATAGGAGAGTCAAGTCTTCATCGAAATCAGAATCAGAACTAGAATCCCCACTTTCTTGATCTTCTTGAAATCTTGTAGCATTGAATGTGATTTCGTTCTTGTCTGACTCTTCATTCATTGTCAAGCGCCCTAACTCCATTTCATGTTCTTGGAGTTTACCAAACAAAGTAGCTAATGGCATGTTGTCTAAGTTCTTTGACTCCATTATTGCGGTTACCTTTGGTTGCCATTTCCTATCAAGACAACGCAAAACTTTATTAGACAAATCAGCATTAGTAAAAAATTTATCAAGAGCGACCAAATGATTTACAACATGAGTAAAACGTTTTTGCATATTACATATAGATTCATTAGGAAGCATGCGAAATAACTCATACTCATGCGTAAGCGCATTTAATCTAGCGCGCTTAACTTCACTCGTGCCTTCGTGGGTAACTTGTAAAGTATCCCACATTTCTTTCGCATTATGGCACTGCGAGACCCTAAAGAATTCATCATATGATAGGGCCGATGTGATGATGTTTTTGGCGCGCAGGTTATGCTGGACCTTTTTGCGCTATCATCGGTCCATAAACTTTTCGGTTTATCTTGAGGTTGATCGTCCACAAGATGTTGTGGAACGTAAGGGCCGTTGACTACGGGTTCCCAAATATCCGAGTCTATGGCTTCAATAAAGATTTGCATGCGCACTTTCCAGTAGGCATACCCTTCACCACTGAATATTGGTGGTCGATTAATGGATGACCCATCACCACCAAATGGATTTGAAGAACCCATTCCTTTTCCCTTTAGGATCACGAATACGCGGTTGAGCTAGCACTTCGTACTAGCTCTGATACCACTTGTTAGGTATCTTCATTTGGGCACACAATAATATGGGTGGTTGTGGACCACCTTTCCAAATATGGTCATTGTGTAGCCCTTCGACCCACTTCAGTGCAACTAAACTAGTAAGAAGGTTTGTTGTTGATATATATATCGGTTGCATGATGCTCCTCCATCCATTTTATTAAACATGGACAAGCTTTTCCTAAGTAAATTCTGGAAAGATTTCTTCCACCTATAGGTAACAAAATATTGCTTTAGCACAACCTGCCATCCCTAATTAGATTGTCAAATTGAAGTAGTAAATAGAGGGCTAGAAACTAACTTCATTGTATCACTAGTGAGAAGCCCAAAGGATGGTTCATATTTGTGTGCCTTATGGAGTATTGATACAATACATTTGGACACTCTAAAACTAAGATGACCCATATTCATGTTCTCTATGGTTGGGTGCCCCAACCTTAACTGACCACATACCCGCACACACTTCTCTTAACATTGTGGCTGCATCCCTACAAGAAAGGCAACAATTACTCCAACAACTAAAACGTAACCTATTCCGAGCCAAGTAAAGAATGATGGAACAAAGCAATAAGGGTATACAAGACCATACTTCTATGTTGAAACTTAGGTGTGGTTGAAGTTACAATCTTACCAACATCAAATAGTAACTCGTAAGATCTTCCATAAACTTAGTAATCGGTTCTTTGGGTGGTATCAAATTGTCCACCAGATTGGTGGAGTGGCTTGTGATCCTTGTTTACTAGAAGATTCACATATACATTTGGTCTTCCATGTTTCACAATTACAGCCCTTTTACGTGAGCCGCCTAATGCATCATTGTCTCAACTCATACATTCTCGCATACTAGAAAAGAGTACTCTAGCCAATGACAATGACATTTCCAAAAACACCTCTAAGGGTGTTAGGGAAGAAAGTCTTGCTAGAGAGAAGGAAGGAAAACAAAATGTTCATAATGGGAATAAAGTGAATGAAAAGTGTGAAAAGCCCAAGTTCACAGGCATTGAGTTGAGAGTTAAGAATGTTAACTTTGATTTGGGCTCTCCAACATTTAAAAGAAAGTCCAATAATAATGCATTATAAATATGTAGCAATATTCAACAAATTCAATTAAAAGGCGATGAATCATATTCCATTTGTGAATTAATCACAAAATAATATAATAATATTCTATTACTATTATTTATTCTCATGTACACGTCCAAGTGTGATTAATTTGATTGATGTCACCTTGGACAGTACAAGAATGCATCCAGTCCACTCAATAACCACAGTAACACAGTTGTATTGCGGACTCCAAAATTATTAAAATATAAGTATATGGGAATAGATAATAGTAATGGAATATTATTATATTATTATGTATACATATATGATATTCTGATACCACTGATTGGGTCACCATTGAAGATGGAGGACAGACTAGGCCCACAAGGAGCAAACTCAAGCCCAAGTGGCTATCTGATTATGTAGAATTTAAATAAATATTAATTGTCTTACTTTTAATATTTTGGGCCCTTGTAAGCCCATCCTGGGCAGAACCCTAAAGGAATCCTCTTTGAGTATTTATTGTGTTGAGGAGGATTTGAAGGAGAAAAATATCAAGTTGTTAAATTTCTTAGTAAAATTTCAGTTTCTCCTTTTGATCTGTTTATAATTGCTGTTCTTCATATACTGATATTATCATTAGTGCTTTCATTTCGTGAACCATGCCTCCAAAAAACGCTGCAAAGGAGATCGATGAATCTCTTGCCCAAATTTTTGCAGAAAAACTGCAAGAAAACAAGGACCAACAAGACGCTAGGCATGAAGCGATCGCTGAAGCTTTGCGTGCAATCACAGACAAGCTGGCCGGAATGTCGGCGCCACCTCCGCTGCCACCTGAACCGCTAGCCTTAGGCTCCTCTTCTCACATCTCCTATCCAACGCCCATCCCACATCTGACCACCCCTAACCCTTTCCCACAAACCCCCTCACCCATCTACTTCAACACACCACTACCCCCTCAATTTACCCAATACATTCCAACACCTAGCCATCCACAATTTCCCCCACCACAACCACATACTCGGCCACAATTCCCTACCCCAGTTGCTGGAAATCAGAAACCTCGACCTCCCAAATTACATTTAAACACTTTTGATGGGACAGAACCCTTGGATTGGTTATTTCAGGCGGAACAGTTTTTCCACCTTTATCAGATCGCACAGGAACAACGACGCCATAGTGTCTCTTTTTATATGAAGGGAGAGGCCTTAAGCTGGTTGAAATGGGCCTTTTATAATCATACTATTATTGATTGGGACAGTTTCACACGTTGTCTCGAGATTCGTTTTGGTCCATCTACTTATGAGAATCATCAGGCTGAACTATTGAAATTGAGGTAAACAGAAGAGCTTATCTTTTCCTTTAAGTGCTTCTGAATCTATGCATATTTTTGACATCATTCCTATTGAAATATGGGGTCCTCTCTCTATTTCATCCATATTTGGACATAGATATTTCCTAACCATAGTAGATGACAAATCTAGGCATACATGGATCTATTTGATGAAACTAAATCTGAATCTTTTGTTATGGTAAATAATTTTGTGACTTTTATAGAAACTTTGTTGGGAACCAAAGTGAAATGCATATGGACAAATAATGGTCTTGAATTCAAATTGCCTGACTTTTATTCCTCTAAGGGAATTTTAAACCAAATAACATGTGTTGAAACTCCTCAAGAAAATGGGGTAGTTGAAAGAAAACATCAATACATTTTAGGTGTAGCAAGATCCCTTATTTTTCAGTCTTCTTTACCTAAATGTTTTTGGAACATTGCTGTAATCCATGTTGTGTTTATCATTAATAGATTGCCTAGTGCTATTTTATCTTCAAAATCCCCTTATCAAATCTTGTTCAAGCATGATCCTAATTTTGTGATGCTTAAAGTGTTTGGATGCTTATGTTTTGTTTCTATCCTTGTTGGACATAGGAAAAAAACTTCACCCAAGATCTAGGAAATGTGTTTTCCTTGGGTTCAAAACTGGAATAAAGGGTTATATAGTTTATGATCTGATGTCTAGGGAAATCTTTATATCAAGGAATGTGTTCTTTTATCAGCATTCCTTTCCTTTTTGTGTTGATAAAATTTTTGATAACAATGCTAGTGATTTATCTTTACCTACTTCCTCTTATAATAACACTGATCACTTTCTTGATCATTATTCTTGTTCTGATGACCTGAATAGGACTAGTGCAGAACATATTCAAATATTACCTACTAGTGCAAAATAGGTTCAAATAAAACCTACTAGTACAAACCAGATTCAAATGGAACCTAGCCAAACTTATGAACCTATGCCCAACACTGAATCAAAAGTAAGTCTTCGAAGGTCTACAAGAATCAGGAGTGCTCCCACTCATTTGCAAGACTATCAATACCTATTGACTTTGACTCCCTCATCCTTAACCAAACCTACATCCAAATACCTTATATCTGATTACATATCTAATGAGAAACTTTCTGCCAAACATAAGCACTTTATCCTTAACATCAATACACACAATGAACCTTACTCTTATGAAGAAGCCATACAACACAATTCTTAGAAATTAGCTATAGAAACATAATTAAAGGCCCTCCTTGACAAGAACAAAAGTGATGGAACCATAGATAGATACAAGGCTAGGTTAGTGGCAAAAGGATATAGCTAAACTGTTGGATTAGACTATTTTGAAACCTTTAGCCCTATGGTAAAAATGACTACTATTAGAACCCTCATAGCCGTTTTATCCATAAATAAATGGCATGTTAACCAAATGCATGTGAATACTGCTTTCCTACATGAAGATCTTCTTAAAGATGTATATATGTAACCCCCTCCAGGTCTGCACATATACATTCTCGTTTTGTGTGCAAGTTGCAAAAATCCCTATATGGATTAAAGTAAGCTAGAGGCAGTGAAATGCCAAACTAACTTTTTTTCTAACTCAACATGGTTACCTTCAATCCAATGCTAACTATTCTTTGTTTACTAAATATAACGTTGACACTTGTACTGCAGTTTTGGTGTATGTAGATGACATGCTTGTTGCAAGAAATGACATGAAGGAAATCATTTGCCTAAAATCTCTTTTAGATATGGAATTCATCTTCAAGGACTTGGGACAAAGTAAGATACTTCCTTGGTATGGAAGTAACTACAGCAGCTCAAGGAATCAAAATTTTCCAAAGAAAATATGCACTTGATCTCAACAAGGTACTGGTTTTCTAGGAGTTAAACCTTATTGATTCAAATGCCAAACTATATGGAAAGTGTGGAGTTGTTCCAAATTATCCATCCAAGTATAGAAGGCTTGTTGGTAGGTTAATTTACCTCACTCATACAAGACCTAACATTGCTTACTTAGTAAGTCATTTGAATCAATTTGTTGCAAATCCTACTAATGGTATTATCACGCTACTTGAGGATAATCAAGTATTTCAAGAATGATCATGGAAAAGGTATGTTTTACCCATCACAGAATAACACGAAGACAAGAGGGTTTAGTGATTCTAATTGGGGCTCATGCTTGGATTCTAGAAGATCAATTACTAGTTTCTGCTTTTTCATTGGTAACTATCTCATTTCATGGAAGAGCAAGAGGTAGAAAATAGTCTCAAGGTCCTTAGCAGAAGCAACATATCGTGCTTTGGCCTTGGCTGGTTGTGAAGCCAAGTGGTTGAGCTATCTCCTTCCTAAACTTCAAGTTACTCAAGTTACTCATATCATGATGTTTTGTGACAACCAATCTGCCTTTTACATAGCAACCAACCATGTCTTCAATGAGAGGATAAACCATATAGAGATTTATTGTCACACTATACGTGAGAATGTTCAAGAAGGGACAGTGCATCTTCTTCCAATTTCTTTATCCAATCAAGTTGTTGATTGTCTCACAAAGGCTCTGCCATATACGATGTTTCACTCTATGATTCTCAAGCTTCGAGTGCAGAATATAGTCATTCCAGCTTGTGGGGGCATGTCAAAACAACCCTCTAATCATTTCATTAAAGAAGAAAATGATTCCATTAAAGAAGATAATAGATGATCTTGTTTTCTTTTCAACCTTTCTATTTTGAGCATTTCTTTTCTGTTTTTATAGGTAGTAGTTTTTTTTTTGTTTTCCCACATTTAGAAAGTTTGTTGTTATGTTAGTTAGATTTGTATGACTTATTTCCTATATAAGCCTCTTTCCATTCCTTTTGTAATTCATTCAATATCAATAAGATAAAAAGGTATATTCAGATTAACATCTTCATCTCTCCCCTTCTTATTTTTGAATCATAAGGTGTAAGTTTCTCACCTTGCATTTCTTCCTTTCTTGCATCACTTTCTTTTATTGTTACCATCTTTTCAAGATGGTATTAGAGCTTTAAGAAGCTTTAATTCTTAAAGCTCTGTTGCGCCAAATCTTACTATTCTCTCTTTCCCTTCACCATGACAACAAACCCTCTGAGTGATCAATTCAGTCCCTGTTTCATACACCTAAATGAAAACCCTGGAGCAGTGTTGTGATATGTCCTTCTAAAAGGAGGGAACCACCATTCTTGGTCCAAGAACATGTCTATGGCCCTAAAAACCAAAAAATAAGTTGTATTTCATTGATGGTACTTTACCTAAGCCTACACATGATCAAACCATTTTATCTAGCTTGGGACATAAATAACACATTAGTTTTGTCATGGATCAATCAAACCTTGGACCCTTCCATTGCCTAGAGTGTGTTATGTTTAGAGGTACTATCAAGGATATGTCTTCCACATTTGTGAAATTCAAGAGGAACTATACACACAGAGACAATGTAACCTTCATATTGATGCATACTGTTGAAATGGTATTTTGGTGTTTTGTTGGGAGTTTTATCCTCTCAACAAATCATCCTGACAGCAGTGTCAATTTCTTTAAAGATTAATACTCTCATTTTCGTTATGTTCTTTTTGTTTGATTAAGTAAGAGAACTCGGTTTTACTCTTTGTTCACCATCTCGGCTTTGTTGAAATAAATTCCAATGCCGGTATAATGGCTTCAAGAATATTCCAGTTACAACTTACTTCTTTAATAATCATGTAAATAAGTCATTCCATC
>NC_032014.1:17588604-17592006 GCF_001865875.1 Lupinus angustifolius
TATGTCAATGCACAAATAATGAGTAAACATATTTTGATGGTTTTTTGGTTTGATTTGCATATAAACATTTAACAAGAAAAATAAACTAAATATTAACAAATTCTTCAGGAGACAAGACCATTTTGAATAAGGAAAATATTTCTTAACTTCTTATGAGTTTGAACTACTTAGACAAGTTCTTATGTTTTACTTTGATTAAATCCAAACACCAAGTTTTAAAATCCTCCTTTTAGTGTATGTCCTAAAATGGTAGAATGATAATCACTTATATTTATTACTAAACAATATTACGTCCATAAAGAGACTAGGTTGTCACACCCTAGTCATTAGCGACTCTAATATTGATGTCGTAATGAATATAAGATCTTAAGAAAAATATGCTTAACTTAACAAATAAACTAAGTAGTATAACTACTTCTTAGTTTATTTGTTAAGTGTTTGAGACAAGTAATTTATTGACTTGAAATCATTTTTTAGGTGATCAATCTAAAAAGAGCATTAAGTGCTTCTCAAAAAAATAAAATTAACCAAAACACCAACTTGAATGATTAAAATTCAAACTTTTATAAATTAAGAAGAACTAGAAATTACATAACTTTATTCAAAAGAAAATGTTAGGAGCATGAGCTATCGATCCAAGGATTGGATGCTTTTGAGTTCCAAATGAGAGTACAAAATTGATTTTTGCAGCTCATTTGCCTTCTCCTTTTTCTCCTCTTGGATTCTAAACTAAAACTACAAAACTTACTTGAAATTAAAGCTCTAAACTAAGAAATGAAGAGAGTACTTCAGAGAGAGGTTTCTAGTGAGAGATTTCTTTGTTTCAAGTGTTTTTGATATATCTTGCTGGATCGCTGCGTTGTTTGGCTGGACCGCTAAGCAGCTAACCAAACCTTTCAGGATGGCTTTGGTCCTTTGATCAAGTAGCTTAGTCACCTCCTTATGCTTGACTCATCAAAGCTAGTTGTGGGTTATGAAACCAGCTATTTTGAGCTACTTCCGAAAAGCCTATAGTGGACTACTTGAGGTGAGGTCATGGATGACTTCATGTTTTGCTTGATGGTTAAGTCAAGTCTGGTGCACACCGCTCAACACACCTGCTTCACCGCTAAGCTGTTTGTTCAGTAGCTTCTGACCGTGTTGATTGGGACGTGGCCCAGTGCTTGTTGATTTCGTCAGGAGTTTGGTTCTCCACTGAGCTGCTTGGTTGGACTGCTGAGCTGCTTGTTCATCAGCTTGGGCTTGTGCTAAGCTCGTGTTTGACCGTGTCAAGCTGAATTTCTAACCATGCCAGGTCTAGTTTGGTGCTAAGCTGAGCGGCTAAGCAGGTCCGCTCAGCTGCCTGGTTGAGCAGTTTGGTCCAGGTCAGGCTGGTGGCCAGGTCAAGCTGGTGTCCAGGTCAGCTTAGCGGGGCTTGTCCCACACTTAGCTACCTGGTTGAACATTTTGATCTTTGACTTCTTTTGCTTTTTTGACCACGAGTCTTTCTTTCTTCTTTACTTCATTCTAAATCCTATAAAATACATAAAAAAGAAATACACATACAAATATACAAGATTGTGATATTTTATACAAAAAATATTACTTTAAGTTTGTTTTTCTCAATTATGCTTAAGATAAGTGCCATAAAAGTGTATGAATTTTAGGTATGTTTGGCACTTATCACATACTACACACAATTGAAAAGACTCCAACAAGAATTAGAGAATTTCATGCCTATTCCCCCTGCCTATGTAAGTTTAAATGTCACTGCACCCTAATATCCATCATAAGATCTTATAGAGAAAATGATTATGTTATTAGGTTCCTAAAGGGGCTCAAAGAGCAATATGCAACTATAAATCCTAAATCATGGAGCCCCTACCTATCATAAACAAAGCATATTCCCTATTAATGCAACAAGAAAGCCAAATTAACATACCATATGAGGATTCCAACGTCCTTTCTATTAACATAGAAGAATTTTATTCAAAAGGAATAACTAATGGAACTAAAGGAGGAAGGGTTAGAGGTGGCTATAATTCTTGTAGGGCAAGAACCTCCTTTGGAAGAGGAAACAACAATAAAATATGTACATTCTTCTATAGGACGGAACATACATTTGATGTGTGCTACAAGAAACATTGCTATCCACCAAGCTTCAAGAACAACAACAATGTCAACACCATCTCAAGTATAGAGGGTAAAGATGATGATGATCAATCTGTGGCTGAGCAAATCAAGGATTCAAACAGAATGGCTTTCACTTTGGATCAGCAGCAAGCCATCTTAACTTTGATGGTAAAGAACAGTTCACAACCTCTGCACGTTACAAACCAAATCACTTAAGATTCTTAAGGTGAATTTTACAAGTCTTTCAATTTTTAAAACGAAAAGATTGGATTCTTGACACTGGTGCCACTGATCATGTGTGCTACATGATAAGTGCTAAACATACCTAAATTTCATACACTTTTATGGCACTTATCTTGAGCATAATTGAGAAAACCCGACTTAAAACAATATTTTTTGTATAAAATATCACAATCTTGTATATTTGTGTTTGTAATTCTTTTTTATGTATTTTGTAGGATTTAGAAAGAAGAAAAAAGATAAAAAAGACTCATGGTCAAAGAGAAAAGGAAGTCAAAATCAAGGTGCTCAAGGAGGCAGCTGAGCGTGGACCAAGCCACGCTAAGCTGACCTGGACACCAGCTTGACCTGGACCAAGCTGCTCAAGCAAGCAGTTGAGCGGACCTGCTTGGCCGCTCAGCCTAGCACCAGACTAATCCTGACACAGTCAGAATTCAAGCGTGACACAGTCAGACACGAGCTTAGCGCACACCCAAGCTGCTGAACAAGCAGCTCAACGGTGCAATGTTGAAAGATTTTTAGTGTGGAGAGTTTTTTCCCTCAACAAATCGTCCTGACAGCAGTGCCAATTTTTTGAAAGGTTATTACTCTCATTTTAGGTGTGTTCTTTATATTTGATTAAGTAAGTGAACTCAGTTTTATTCTTTGTTCGCCATCTCGACTTTGTTTAAATAAATTCCAACGCCGGTATAATGGTTTCAAGAATATTCCAGTTACAACTTACTTCTTTAATAATCATGTAAATAAGTTATTCATTCTTTGCCCCATCTCGGCTTTGTTAGAATAAATTCCAACGCTGGTACAATGGTATCGAAGCAATCCCCTATTACATAATTATTAAATACCTTTGAACACCATCTCGGTTTTGTGAAATAAATTCCAACACCGGTTTAATGGTATTCTAATGTACAAAAGTGATGAATAGTTAGTTGTTAGAAACAAATAAATAAATAAAGAACAAAAGAATAATAAATTTAAGTGACCTCTATTTATTTACTCCCTTTCGGGTTCATTTTATTAACAAACCAAACTTCTTCCTTAAGGAAGGTT
>NC_032014.1:17592106-17601852 GCF_001865875.1 Lupinus angustifolius
ATGATTAAAATTCAAACTTTTAGAATATAAGAAGAAGTAGAAATACATAACCATATTCAAAAGAAATTGTTAGGAGCATGAGCCATCCATCCAAGGATTGGATGCTTTGAGTTCCAAATGAGATTACAAAATTGATTTTTGCATCTCATTTGCCTTCTCCTTTTTGTCCTCTTGAATTCTAAACTAAAATTACAAACTTACTTGAAATAAAGCTTCCTAAGAACTAAGAACAAGAATAGAATTTCTAAGCAGAATGTGAGTGAAAAAAGTGAGAGATATGTGTATTGGATTTTTTTGATGCTCTTTGCTCGATTTGAATGTGCCCTATTAATAGGAATTCTTCTGGGCCGCTAAGCTGCTTGTCAGCCCCGCTAAGCAGTTGACCAAACCCTTCAGCTTGAGTTTGGTCCCTTGATCAAGTAGCATTGTCACCTCCTTATGCTTGACTCATCAAAGCTAGTTGTGGGCTATGACACCAGCTATTGTGAGCTACGCTGGAAAGCCTATGGTGGGCTACTTGAGGTGAGGTCATTGGTGACTTCATGGTATGCTTGTTGACTAAGTCAAGTCTGGGTGCATACCACTTAACACACATGTGCACCGCTAAGCTGCTTGTTCAACAACTTTGACCAGGCTAACTGGGACGTGGCCCAGTGCTTGTTGATCTGGGCAGGAGTCTAGTTCTCCGCTAAGCTGCTTGTTCAGCAGCTTGGGCATGTGCCAAGCTCATGTCTGACCGTGTTAAGTTTCAGGTCTAACCGTGTCAGGACTAGTCTGGTGCTAGGCTGGGCGGTCAAGGAGGTCCGCTCAGCTGCTTGCTTGAGCAACTTGGTCCAGGTCAGGCTGGTGGTCAGGTCAGGATGGTGTCCAGATCAACTTAGCGTGGCTTGGTCCACGCTTAGCTGCCTGCTTGAGCACCTTGATTTTGACTTCTTTTTCTCTTTGATTTTGACTTCTAAATCTACAAAATACATAAAAAAGAAATACAAACACAAATATACAAGATTGTGATATTTTATACAAAAAGTATTGTTTTAAGTTGGTTTAAGTGCCATAAAAGTGTATGCAACTAAGGTATGTTTGGCACTTTTCAAACTCCCCCCAACTTAAAACTTTGTTTGTCCTCAAACAAAAGGTGAAACTTTTCCAAAATCAATTTGGCTAAAGATAATAATGATCAACATGATTTCAAATGTTTATAAGCATGTCAAAAATAGATTTCAATGAGATTTTTCATGATTTGTGAGTTTTGACACATAATGCTTCAAACAAGAAATAAATGCCTTTGTTTATAAAAAATGTGTAACAATTTACCTAAGCAAATATTTTTCTAACCAAAAAGTGTTCTTTGCACACAAGTTCAAAATTGGAACTTTTATGAAGGGTAAGTGTTTCACTCAACTTTTCAATCATTTGTTTAAAGTAATTTGAACTTGTTCTTTGTCTCACCTATTCTCTTAAATTGCATAAATAATCAAAGATCACCAAGGTCTTTATTTTGGTTGTAATGAGGCTTGGTTTGGATAATGGTTTTTCTAGATTTTCAAGGCTAAGTTAAAAAGAGAGCATTTTTGAAAATTTTCTCAATGGAACACTTCACTCTTCTTTTTTGCATCAGTTTTCCCAACCTCTTTAACTTTTGAACCTTGGCTTCTATTTTTCTCAATCTTTTTTTGTTTCTAGGATGAGGATTAGGATGAGGACGAGGATGAGGATTAGGATTAGGATGAGGATAAGATGAGGATAGGATGGATGAAGATGAGGATTAGGTTGAGGATTAGGATTAGGATGAGGATGCGGATTAGGATTAGGATGAGGATGAGGATGATGATAAGGATGAGGACAGTTTGAGGATTAGGATGAGGATATGTATGAGGATGAGGATTAGGATGAGGATGAGGACGAGGATGAGGATTAGGATGAGGATTAGGATGAGGATAAGATGAGGATAGGATGGATGAGGATGAGGATTAGGATTAGGATGAGGATGAGGATTAGGATGAGGATTAGGATTATGATTAGGATGAGGATGGGAATGAGGATTAGGATGAGGATGAGGATGAGGATGAGGATGAGCATATAAACAATTAACAAGAAACACAAACTAAATCTTAACAAATTTATACCTCTTTCAAGATTCAATTGTATTATAGTATCGTGTTATGTCGAAACACAAGGAATTTCCTAATAGAATGAATCATATGAATATGTCAATGCACAAATAAAGAGTTAAACATATTTTGATGGTTTTTGTTTTGAATTGCATATAAACAATTAACAAGAAACATAAACTAAATCTTAAGAAATTCTTGAGGAGACAAGATTATTTTGAATGAGGGAAGTATTTCTCAACTTCTTATGAATTTGAACTACTTAGACAAGTTCTTATGTTTTACTTTGATTATCTCCAAACACTAAGGCATGAAAACCTCCTTTTAGTGTATGTCCTAAAATGGTAGAATGGTGATCACTTACATTCATTACTAAACAACACTATGTCCACAAAGAGACTAGGTTGTCACACCCTAATCTTGGTTATTGTAATATTCAAGTAGTAATGAATATAAGATCTTAAGAAAATCATGCTTAACTTGGTAAATAAACTAAGTAGTACAACTACTTCTTAGTTTATTTGTTAAGTGTTTGAGACAAGTAATTTTTATGACTTGAAATCAGTTTTTAGGTGATCAATCTAAAAAGAGTATTAAGAACTTCTCAAACAAATAAAATTAACCAAAGCACCAACTTGAATGACTAAAATTCAAATTTAGAATAAAAGGAGTACAAATACATAACCAACATTCAAATGAAATTGTTAGGAGCATGAGGTATCCATCCAAGGATTGGATGCTTTGAGTTCCAAACGAGATTACAAAATTAATTTTTGCATCTCATTTTCCTTCTCCTTTCTCCTCTTGAATTATAAACTAAAAACTACAAAACT
This sequence comes from Lupinus angustifolius, assembly GCF_001865875.1. Lineage (NCBI taxonomy): Eukaryota > Viridiplantae > Streptophyta > Magnoliopsida > Fabales > Fabaceae > Lupinus > Lupinus angustifolius. The sequence goes on from NC_032014.1 coordinate 17,595,051, forward strand.
TACTTAAAAAGAACCTCTATGAACTAAGAACAAGAAGAGAGAATTTTGTTTCACTTCAGGGAAGAAGAATTTCAAGGCAAGATGATTATTGATTTATGATGTCTCTTTTGTTCAAATGAAATGCCTCCTATTTATAGAATTGTCCCTGGAGTCGCTGAGCTGCTTGTTCGCACCGATCAGCAGTTGACCAAACCCTCCAACTTGGGTTTGGTCACTTGATCAAGTAGCTTTGTCACCTCCTTAAGCTTGACTCATCAAAGCTAATTGTGGGCTATGGGACCAGCTATGGTGAGCTAGTCTTGAAAAGCCTATGGTGGGCTACTTGAAGTGATGTCATTGGTGACTTCATGGTTTTCTTGATGGCTAAGTCAAGGTGCTAGGCTGAGAGGTGAAGCAGGTCCGTTCAGCTGCTTGCTTGAGCAGCTTGGTCTGTGCCAGGTTGGTGTTCAGGTTAGGTTGGTGTCCAGGTCAGCTCAGCGTGGCTTAGTCCATACTCAGCTGCTTGCTTGAGCACATTGAGTTTGACTTCTTTTTCTTCTTGGGCTATGAGTCTTTATTCTCTTTTCTTTTTCTTTCTAAATCCTACAAAACACATAAAAAAGAAATACAAACACAAATATACAAGATTGTGATAGTTTATCCAAAAAGTATTGTTTTAAGTTGGTTTTTCTCAATTATGCTTAAGATAAGTGCCATAAAGGTGTATGAAATTTAGGTATGTTCGACACTTATCAAATTCCCCCAACTTAAAACTTTTTTTTGTCCTCAAACAAAAGGTAAAGCTTATCCGAAATCACATTTGGCTAATTTTAATAGATGATCAACATGATTTCAAATGTTCATAAGCATGTCAATAATTGATTTCAGTGAGATTTTTCATGATTTGTGAATTTTGACTCATAATGCTTCAAACAAGGAATAAATGCTTTTGTTTAATTTACCTAAGCAAATATTTTTCTAACAAAAAAGTGTTTTTTGCACACAAGTTCTAACAAGCGAAGTCCACCAATTTCCCCACCAACTTAATTCTTTCAAGCTATTCTTTAAAATTTAATGCTCTCTTATAACATTTTTTTAAAATTCGGTTTCATGGGATAGATTGAAAAATTATTTCATTTGTTTGGCTCAAAGGGGCTTATCAAATGATGATCCTAATTGGGTTTGGACTTTTTTTGGCCTTTGGTTCAACTAATGAAGGAACATGCCTTGATCATTTCTTATCATTTTATGCAATTAAGAGATTTAAAGACTCAAACAAGTTTAATTAGACAAATCAAATGTTGATTCTCACTTTGATTATCTCATGTGTTTGGCTCACTCTCTCACTTGGTTTGGTTTGACACTTTTTTATTTAAAAGATGTTTGCAAAGATCTTGTTACACAAAATTGAATTTTCAATTTGCAAAAATTTCAAGTTATGACATTATATGATTTTTTCACAAAAGTTTAGCGTATATCTGATTTTGCTCACTCCAAGCTTAATTTAAAGTATGCTTAACATTTTCTAATCATGTGATCATGTTTCAAAAATTTTGTTTAACCATTTTCATTTCGATTTTGAACAAAATTTTTAACTTTTTACATATTTACACAATCTAAAGAAGAAATTTTTAAATTACATCAAGTTCTTGTCCCCCTTTTTAAATGAAGGCTTGTCGTCAAGCCTTCAAATTTTTTTGGGACTTACTTGATGTGATCTAAAATTTGCTTTGTTTTCAAAAGAAAAATGTTAACAAAAGACAATCTATTGAACTTAAACTTGATCATAACATAGATTAAAGCATAATAGGAAATGACATAAAGAAATGCAACATAATATGGAAATTGAAATTTAGGGAAAGAGATAACTGAAAAAAGCTTTTCTATTCTTCATCATCTTCTTTTTCTTCTTCTTCACTTGTGTCTTGGGACCTTCCCTCGGGCCACTTGGTTTTTGCCACAAATTCTTCATAAGATCCTCCCTTGAAATTGTGCTTCTTCCCAAAAATGCTATGCAAACTCTTATAAATGCCTTTAAGCCCACGGTAGCATGCCTGTTGTTGCAAGTTTTGCATTTGTTGTTCCCTCACTATGGCATCTACTTTAGAACTCATGGTCCTTCCATAGCTAATTTGTTGCTTTGAGTCTAAGTCACCATATTTCTTTCTAAGCTCGGTTTGAGCTTGTTAGATAGTTTTTTCTTTGCAATTGTTGGTGACATAAACAACATTGATTTCAGATTTAAGGGCCATCATTTCATTGTAGGGTCCAGGCACATTTTGAAATTTAAACTGGTCAGTGATAAAAGATGGAAGAATAATGGAAGGGATACCTTTGTTAATGCAATCCCAAATAGCACCAGAGATTACTGCAACAATGTCTATGGAGTCTTCATCATAGATGGAGCTAATGAGTTTTGCTTTAGGAAGAGGAAGATCTGAGACATGTGATGAACGCCAAATGTTGGAAAGTATGAAACTTGCCAAAATTTGTGTTTGTTGAGTCATGCAAAACTTGAAAGTGGGCCCATACATGTTGAGCTCCAAATATTTCAAGCATAAGCTCTTCCTCACATACTCTTCTTCGTGACTTTTTTCTTCACCCATGTAGGATGCATTGAGCTTTATTTGGTAGTCACATAAATCATGTTCCTCACTTGATGGATTCCATGGGTTCCCCAAGTACTCATTGATCAAGTACTTGTTGTAGGAAACTTGGGTCCCATTCACCCAAGTGTAACGAGTGCTCCTTGCCTCACTTGAAGAGATTGAGTTGGAAAAAAATTGCTTCACAACATCCAAAGAAAACATTTTCATTGGTTGAGCAATATTTTGCCAACCATACCTTTTTATCACAAAAAGAAAACCTCCAAAGTCATCCTCACTCAAGTTGATGACTTTTTCTAAAGTGATGGCATTCTTGAGTGTGATTTCCTTGAATTTTTATTTAGCATCTTTGGAGACAAATTTGGAGTTCTTGTCTTCCCTTGCAACTTCCTTTCCTCTCCTTGATGAACCTCTAAAATTCCTAAGAGAAGTCCACAAAAAACTCCAAAAAATTAGAATATAGCAAAAAATAATGCGCATGTGTATATAGATATGTCATGGATTAAGCCTCTTACACATTTTCTTGAAGAAGATTAAGTAGACAAAAATGAAGATTTACATAAGAAAATGACTAAGAAAGACAATACTTAGATGATGAAGGTAAGAGAAAAGTTTGAGAACTTGAGAGAATTTTTTTTTTTGTTTGAGGTGATTTTGCAAAATGCCTTGGTGCTTTGTAATTCAAGAATGGGTGTTTATATAGAGGTAGGAAGTCTTTGGTCAAGGGTATTTGGTCAAGGATTTTAGGTAAAAAATCAAGAAAAAATCCTCTTTTGAGGGATTTTTGGTTCCAAGGCACATGGTCTGGTAGATAGGCGCTAAGCGCCTGGTCCCCCACGCTGAGCAGTGGGTCAGTGTTCTAGGCTTGACCGAGTTATGTGCCTTAGGCATTTTTTTTTGAATTTTCAATTTTGTGGACTTGGACCTTAACCCTCTCTTGATAAAAAAATTCTCTTGTTCTAAAAAAATTGTTTTCCAAGTTTGATCCCTAAAATTTCTTAACAAAAAAGAAAGAACTTAATATTCACAAAAATAAAGTAAAGACAAAATGTAGGAAAGGGAAATAACATATTATATAACAAAATGTATTGGGTTGCCTCCCAGCAAGCGCTTCTTTAATGTCACTAGCTTGGCATTGGTTACCAAAAAAAATTTGTTTCCTTCTACTGCCCTATTGAGCCAGATTCACCCCTCATGTTTGCATTACCATATTCTCTTGGATTTACCTCTGTATTAGCTGATAATGTTGATTTCTGATTTTTAGCTAATTGTTTGGCCAGTTGGCTAATTTCTGATTTGACATTGCCATTTGCATAAACTGGTTTAGAATATCTTCCAGTTTGATGCTCTTATCCTGGATGGCGTGTTGAAATTGAGTATTTCGGGGGTAGAATGGTTGTTTTTGAGGAAGATCTTCCCTTCAAGGCTGATTTCTCTGGAATTGGCTATTACCCCCTTGAGGGTAATTATTTTGAAAAGTTCTGTCAGGGAGGGTTTCCCACAAAATGTACTTCCTCATTTTGGCATGTAATGGAATCATGATCTTGACTACAGTTGTCCCGCCGATAAATTTGCTTCTTTGAGGTTTCCTGTAATTGTTTTGGTAAATCATTAAGTTTTTGGGTTACCTCTTCCAGTTATTGTTGAAGCAATTTGTGTTGGGCCAGTACTGCCTCGGTTGAGATCAATTCAAGTATTCCACCTTGCCTAGGTGGTGGCCTTCTCTGGTGTTGACTCTTTTGATCATTTAAAGCCATAGATTTAATGATATCAATGGCTTCTTGCGGAGGTTTAGCCTATAATTGTCCATCCACAGTTGCGTTCAAGATCCATTTGTGCTGCTGCTGGAGTCCATTAACAAAAATGAGGATCCGAGTTTGAACATCGAAACCATGGTTGGGGCATTTTCTTAGAATGGATTTGAATCTGTCCCATGCTTCACAGAGTCTTTCCCCCGTAGGTTGGATGAGAGTGGAGATAGTAGTTTTTATGTCCATAAATGTTCCTTGCGGAAAATATCTTGACATGAATTTTTCATCCACCATGTTCTAGTTGTTATGAATATGTTGTGGAAGATCTAGGAACCATTCTTTGGCTTTTCCGATAAGTGTTAACAAAAAAAGCCTCAGAAAAATAATCTCCTCCTCAGATTCAGAGATCCTAGTAGTACCTACCAACTCATAGAATTTTGTGAGGTGATTGTACAGATCTTCATGATCTAGACTAGCAAAAGGATTGGCGTACATATAAGTTGTACCAACCTGGTTTTCATTTCTGGTGGCCTTTGAGTGCCTGAGGGTCTTCCTATTCTGATCATATTTCTGGGGTGAAAACTGACAAATCCACCAATGCTATTTTGATTTTCTGCCCTTGATTCATGATTCTCTTCCATTTCTATTCTTTCTTCTTGGATGATAGGTTTTGCTTGAAGAGCCGTCTTTTGTGCTTTTTTTCTTTTCCTTGAATGTTTTCTCTATTTCGAGATCAAGAGAAAATTCAATTTGTTTGTTCCTGTTCATGCACAAGAAAGGTTTTCTCTGTCTGTTTTCCAAGAAGAGTTAGTAGATAAATAATATACATATTTAGTAATTTACATCTATGTACAAAGTCAAACAATTTGTACAAAAGCAACAATAAATTTATGCACAATTATTTGATGAATGACATATAAATATGAAATATTCTACGATTAAAGCAATTCCCTGGCAACGACGCCAATTTGGTGAAAGCGAAATTTTCTCTATTTTCGGTGTGTTCTCTTTTTATTTTGTCAAGTAAGTGAACTTGGTTTTATTCTTTGTTCGCCATCTCGGCTTTGTTGAAATAAATTCCAACGCCGATTTAATAGTTTCAAGAATATTCCAGTTACAACTTACTTCTAATAATCATGTCAATGAGTTATTCCTTCTTTGCCCATCTCGGCTTTGTTAGAATAAATTCTAACGCCGGTACAATGGTATCGAAGCAATCCCCTATTACATAATTATTACATACCTTTGAATACCATCTTGATTTTGTGGAATAAATTCTAACGTCGGTTTAATGGTATTCTAATGTACAAAAGTGATGAATAGTTAGTTGTTAGAAACAAATAAATAAATAAAGAACAAAAGAATAAGGTTAAGTGACCTTTATTTATTTACTCCCTTTCGGATTCCTTTTATTAACAAACCAAACTTCTTCCTTAAGATTGTAATATTTTATAGAAAAAATATTGTTTAAGTTAGTTTTTCACAATTATGCTTAAGATAAGTGCCATAAAAGTGTATGAAATTTAGGCATGTTTGGCACTTATGAATGAGGATGAGGATTAGGATTAAGATTAGGATTAGGATCAAGATGAGGATGAGAATGCGGATGATGATGAGGTTGAGAATGCGGATGATGATGAGGATGAAGATAGGATGAGGATAGGAAGAAGATAGGATGAGGATGAGGATGAGGTTGAGGATGAGAATGAGGATGTGGATAAGGATGAGGATGAGGAAGAGGATGAGGATGAGGATGAGGATGAGGATGAGGATGAGGATGAGGATGAGGACGAGGACGAGGATGAGGATGAGGATGTGGATGAGGATTAGGTTGAGGATGAAGATGAGGACGAGGATGATGATGAGGATGAGGATTAGGACGAGGATGAGGAGGAGGAGGATGATGAGGATAAGGATGAGGATGAGGATTAGGATTAGGATGAGGATGAGGATGAGGATAAGGATGAGGATGAGGATTAGGATGAGGATGAGGATGAGGATAAGGATGAGGATGAGGATTAGGATGAGGATGAGGATGAGGATAAGGATGAGGATGAGGATTAGGATGAGGATGAGGATGAGGATAAGGATGAGGATGAGGATTAGGATGAGGATGAGGATGAGGATAAGGATGAGGATGAGGATTAGGATGAGGATGAGGATGAGGATAAGGATGAGGATGAGGATTAGGATGAGGATGAGGATGAGGATAAGGATGAGGATGAGGATTAGGATTAGGATGAGGATGAGGATGAGGATAATGATGAAGATGAAGATGAAGTTGAGGATGAGCATGAGGATTAGGATGAGGATTAGGTTGTGGATGAGGATTAAGATGGGGATTAGGATGAGGATACGATGAGGATGAGGATGAGCAAGAGTATGAGGACGAGAATGAGGATGAGGATGAGGATTGGATCGAGATGACGATAGGTTCGAGATGAGGATGAGGATGAGGAAGAGGAT
>NC_032014.1:17601952-17602315 GCF_001865875.1 Lupinus angustifolius
TGAGGATGAGGATGAGGATGAGGATGAGGATGAGGATGAGGATGAGGATGAGGATGAGGATGAGGATGAGGATAGGATGCGAATTAGGACTAGGTTGAGTATTAGGATGAGCATAAGTATTCTGATGAGGATTAGGATGAGGATGAAGATAAGGTTTAGGATGAGGATGAGCATGAGGATGAGAATGAGAATGGGAATGAGGATTAGGAAGAGGACGAGCATGAGGATGACGATGAGGATAGGATGAGGATGTGGATGAGGATGAGGATTAGTATGAGGATTAGGCTTAGGATGAGGATTAGTATTAGGTTGAGTACTTGGATTAGGATGAGGATGAGGATGAGGAAGAGGATGAGGAAGAGG
>NC_032014.1:17602415-17602650 GCF_001865875.1 Lupinus angustifolius
ATCCTATCCTCATCCTCATTCTCGTCCTCATCCTCATCCTCATCCTCATCCTCATTCTCGTCCTCGTCCTATCTTCCTCCTCATCCTCATTCTATACTCATTCTCATTCTCTTCCTCATCTTTCCTCTTCCTCATCCTCCTCCTCATCCTCATCCTAACCCCATCCACATCCACATCCTCTTCCTCATCCTTTTCCTCGTCCTCATCCTATCCTCATCCTCATCCTCATTCTCGT
>NC_032014.1:17602750-17603315 GCF_001865875.1 Lupinus angustifolius
AAGATGAGGATGGGGATATGATGAGGATATGATGAGAATTAGGATGAGGATTAGGATGAGGATGAGGATGAGGATGAGGATGAGGATGAGGATGAGGATGAGGATGAGGATGAGGACGACGATGAGGATGAGGATGAAGATAGGTTGAGGATGGGGATTCGGATGAGGATGAAGATGAGGATGAGGATGAGGATGACGATAGGATGAGGATTTAGATTAGGAGTGGGATTAGGATTAGGATTAGGATGAGGAAGAGGATAACGATCAAGATGAAGATAAGGATGAGCATGAGGATGAGGATGATGATAGGATGAGGATTAGGATTAGGATGAGGATTAGGTTGTAGATGAGGATTAAGATGGGGAGTAAGATGAGGATACAATGAAGATGAGGATGAGGATAGGATGATGATGAGGAGCAAAATGAGGATGGGGATAGGATGAGGATAGGATGAGGATAGGATGAGGATTAGGATGTGGTTGAGGATGAGATTAAGGAGGAGGATGAGGATGATGATGAGGAGGAGGAGGAGGAGGAAGAGGATTAGGATGAGGTTGAGAATGAG
>NC_032014.1:17603415-17621096 GCF_001865875.1 Lupinus angustifolius
TGAAGATAGGTTGAGGATGGGGATTCGGATGAGGATGAAGATGAGGATGAGGATGAGGATCAGGATGACGATAGGATGAGGATTTAGATTAGGATGGGGATTAGGATTAGGATAAGGATGAGGATGAGGATAACGATGAAGATGAAGATGAGGATGAGCATGAGGATGAGGATGATGATATGATGAGGATTAGGATTAGGATGAGGATTAGGTTGTAGATGAGGATTAAGATGGGGATTAAGATGAGGATACAATGATGATGTGGATGAGGATAGGATGATGATGAGGTTGAAAATGAGGATGGGGATAGGATGAGGATAGGATGAGGATTAGGATGTGGATGAGGATGAGATTAAGGAGGAAGATGAGGATGATGATGAGGAGGAGGAGGAGGAAGAGGATTAGGATGAGGTTGAGAATGAGGATGAGGATGAGGATGAGGAGGAGGATGAGGATGAGGACGAGGACGAGGATGAGGATGAGGATGAGGAAGAGTATAAGGAGGGGGAGGAGGATGAGGACGGGGATGAGGACGAGGATGAGGATGAGGATGAGGATGAGCATGAGGATAAGGATGAGGATGAGAGGATGAGGAGGAGGATAGGATGAGGATGAGGATGAGGATAGGATGAAGATGAGGATGAGCATAGGAAGAGGATGAGGAAGAGGATGAGGATGAGGAAGAGGATGAGGAACAGAATGAGGATGAGGACGAGGATGAGGATGAGGTTGAAGATAGGATGAGGATGAGGATTAGGATGATGATAGGGATGAGGATGAGAATGAGGATGAGGATGAGGATTAGGATGCGAATGAAGATGAAGATGAGGATGAGGATTAGGACTAGGTTTAGTATTAGGCTGAGAATAAGTAGTCAGATGACGATTAGGATGTGGATGAGGATAAGGTTCAGGATGAGGATGAGGATGAGGATGAGAATGAGAATGAAGGTGAGGATTAGGAAGAGGACGAGCATGAGGATGACAATGAGTATAGGATGTGGATTAGGATTAGGATGAGGATTAGGATGAAGATGAGGATTCGGATGTGGATGAGGATTGTGATGGGGATTAGCGTGAGGATAGGATGAGGATAGGATGAAGATTAGGATTAGGATGAGCATGGAGATAGGATGAGGATGTGGAAGACGATGAGGATTAGCTTGAGGATTAGGCTTATGATGAGGATTAGTATTAGGTTTAGGATTAGGATTAGGATGAGGATAAGGATGGTGATGAGAATGAGGATTAGGCTTTGGATGAGTAGTAGGATTAGGATTAGGATTGGCATTAGGATAAGGATTAGGATAAGGATGAGGATAAGGATGAGGATTAGGATGGGATTAGGATGAGGAGAGGATAAAGATGGGGATAGGATGAGGATTAGGATTAGAATGAGGATTAGGATGAGGATGAGGATTACGAATATGATGAGGATGAGGATTATGATTGGGAAGAGGATGTGGACGAGGATGAAGATAGGATAGGATTAGGATTGGGATTAGGACAAGGATTAGGATGAAGATGAGGATAAGGATGAGGATTAGGATGGGATTAGGACGAGGAGAGGATAAGGATGACGATAGGATGAGGATTAGGATTAGAATTAGGCTGAGGATGACGATGACGATGAGTATTACGAAAATAATGAGTATGAGGATTATGATTAGGAAGAGGATGTGGACGAGGATGAAGATATGATAAGATTAGGATTGGGATTAGGATGAGGATTAGTATGAGGATGAGGATTAGGATGGGGATTAGGATGAGGATGAGAATGAGGATGATGATGAGGATGAGGATAGGATGAGGATTAGGATTAGGATTAGAATGAGGATGAGGATGAGGATGAGGATAGCATGAGGATTTGGATGAGGATGAGGATGAGGATGAGGATGAGGATGAGAATGAGGATGAGGATGAGGATGGGGATGAAAATTAGGATTGGGAAGAGGATGTGGATGAGGATGAAGATAGGATAGGATTAGGATTGGGATTAGGACGAGGATTAGGATGAGAATAAGGACGAGAAGAGGATGAGGAGGAGGATTAGGACGGGGATTAGGATGAGGATTAGGATTAGGATTAGGAATATGATGAGGATGAAGATTATGATTCCGAAGAGGATGTGGACGAGGATGAAGAAATGATAGGATTAGGATGGGGATGAGGATGAGGATTAGGATGGGGATTAGGATGAGGAAGAGAATGAGTATGAGGATGAGGATGCGAATAAGAATGAGGATTAGGATGACGATGAGTATTACGAAAATGAAGAGGATGAGGATTATGATTGGGAAAACAATGTGGACGAGGATGAGGATTAGGATGAGGATTAGGATGAGGATTAGTCTGAGGATGAGGATGAGGATTAGGATGGGGATTAGGATGAGGATGAGAATGAGGATGAGGATGAGCTTGAGGATAAGGATGGGGATGATGATGAGGATAGGATGAGGATTAGGATTAGGATTAGAATGAGAATGAGGATGAGGATGAGGATGAGGTTGAGGATAGGATGGGGACGAGGATGAGGATGAGGATGAGTTTGAGGATAAGGATGAAGATGAAGATAGGATGAGGATTAGGATTAGGATTAGGATGACGATGAGGATGAGGATGAGTATGAGGATTAGGATGAGGATGAGGATTAGCATGAGGATGAGCATGAGGATAGGATGAGGATTAGGATTAAGAGGAGGATTAGGATTAGGGTGAGGATTAAGTAGTGGTTGAGGATTAGGATTAGGGTGAGGATTAGGTAATGGAGGAGGATTAAGATGGGGATGAGGATGACGATGAGGATGAGGATGAGGATGAGGATGAGGATGAGGATGAGGATGAGGATGAGGATGAGGAGGAGGAGGAGGAGGAGGAGGAGGATGAGGAGGAGTAGCAGGAGGATGAGGATGAGGACGAGGACGAGGATGATGATGAGGATGAGGATGAGGAGGAGGAGGACGAGGTTGAAGATGAGGATGAGGATGAGGATGAGGATGAGGATGAGGATGAGGATGAGGATGAGGAGGAGGAGGAGGAGGAGGAGGATGAAGAGGAGGACGAGGAGGAGGACGAGGATGAGGATGATGATGAGGATGAGGATGAGGATATGATACGATGAGGATGAGGATTAGGATTAGGATGAGGATTTGTACGAGGATGATGATGATGATGAGGATGAGGATGAGGCTGAGGATAGCATGAGGATAAGGATCATGATTAGGATGACGATGAGGATGAGGAAGAGGAAGAGGATGAGGATTAGGATGAGGAAGAGGAAGAGGATGAGGATGAGGATGAGGAGGAGGACGAGGATGAGGATGAGGATAAGGAAGAGGATGAGGATGAGAATAGGATGAGGATTAGGATGAGGATTAGGATGGGGATCAGGATGAGGATAGGATGAGGGTAGGATGATGGTGGGATGAGGATAGGATGAGGATGTGTATTAGGATGAAAATTAGGATTAGAATTAGGATGAGGATTAGGATTAGGATGAGGATGAGGATGAGGATGAGGATGAGGATCAGGATGAGGATGAGGATGAGGATGAGGATGAGGATGAGGAAGAGGATGAGGATGTGGAGATGATATGATTAGGATTAGGATTAGGATTCAGCTGAGGATTTGTATGAGGATGGGGCTGAGGATGAGGATAGCATGCGGATTAGGATTAGGATTAGGATTATGATTAGGATTATGACTAGGATTAGGATTAGGATTAGGATTAGGATTAGGATTATGATTAGGATTAGGATTAGGATTAGGATTAGGATTAGGATTAGGATTAGGATTAGGATTAGGATGAGGATTAGGATTAGGATGAGGATGAGGATTAGGATGAGGATGAGGATGTGGATGTGGATGAGGATATGATGAAGATTAGGATTAGGATGAGGATAAGAATTAGGATTTGGAAGACGATGAGGATGTTGATTAGGATCAGAATGCGGATTAGAACTAGCATGAGCATTAGGATGAGAATTAGGATGAGGATGAGGATTAGGATTTGGATTTGGATAAGGATTAGGACGAGGAGGAGGATGAGGATTAGGACTATGAGGAGGATTAGGATGAGGATTAGGATGAGGATAGGATGAGGATTACGACTAGGAGGAGTATTAGGATGAGAATTAAGATTAGGATGAGGATTGGATGAGGATAGGATAAGGATGAGGATGAGGATAGGATGAGGATGATGAAAGGATGAGGATGAGGATGGCGAAAGGTTGGGGATTAGGATGAGGAAGAGGATGAGGATGATGATTAGGATTAGGATGAAGATTACGATGAGTATTAGGGTGAGAATGAGGATGAGGAAGTGGATACGATGAGGATTATGACTAGGATGATGACCATGATGGTGATGAGGATGAGGATATGATGAGGATTAGGATTGGGATTATGATTGCGATGACGATTAGGATTTGGAAGACGATGTGGATGAGGATGAGGATGAGGATTATGATGAGGATGAGGATGAGGACAGGATGAGGATTAGGACTAGGATGAGTATTAGGATGAGAATTAGGATTTGGATGAGGCTAGGATGGGGATTAGGACTAGGGTAAGTATTAGGATGAGAATTAGTATTAGCATGAGGATATGATGAGGATGAAGATAGGATGCAGATGAGTATAAGGATGAGTATGAGGAGAACGGAAGGATGAGGATCATGATCATGATTAGGGTTAAGATTAGGCTGAAGAGGAGGATGGGGATTAGGTTGAGGATTATAATTGGGATTAGGTTGTGAGTAAGGATGAGTATTGGAATGAGGTTTAGTATTATGATTAGGATTTGGATAAGGATTAGGATTAGGATTAGGATGAGGATGAGGATCAAGATGAGGATATGATAAGGATTGGATTATGATTAGGATGAGGATTACGACGAGGATGAGAATGCAGATTAGGATGAGGATGAGTATTATGATGAGTATGAAGATATGATGAGGATGAGGATTAGGATCAAGACGACTATAGGATGAGGATTAGGACCAGGATGAGTATTTGGATGAGAATTAGGATGAGGATTGGATTATTATTAGGATGAGGATAAGGATGACGATGAGGATAAGGATTAGGATGAGGATGATGATTAGGATGAGGACTAGGATGAGTATTCGGATGAGGATGATGATTAGGACTAGGATGAGTTTTAGTATGAGAATTAGGATGAGGATGAGGATAGGCTAAGGATTGGATAAAGATTAGGATGAGGATTAGGATGAGGATCAGGATCAAGATGAGGATGACGATGAGAATGAGGATAGGATTAGAATTATGATTAGGATTAGTACTAGGAATAGGATTAGGACTAGGATTAGGATTATGATGAGGATTAAGATTACAATGATGATTGGATGAGGATAGGATAAGGATGAGGATATGGATAGGATGAGGATTACGAAAGGATGAGGATGATGAAAGGATGAGGATGAGGAAGAGGATGAGGATGATGATTAGGATTAGGATGAGGATTACGATGAGTATTAGGGTGAGAATGAGGATGTGGATACATTTAGGATTATGATTAGGATGATGATGAGGATTACGACGAGGATGATGATGAGGATGATGATGAGGATGAGGATATGATGAGGATGAGGATTAGGATAAAGATTGGGATGAGGATTAAAATTGGGATGAGAATGCGGATGACGATGAGGATGAGGATGAGAATTAGGATTAGGATGAGGATTAGGATCGGGATTAGGATGAGGATGAGGATGAGGATGAAGATAGGATGGAGATTAGGACTAGGGTGAGTGTTAGGATGAGAATTAGTATTAGGATGAGGATAGGATGAGGATGAAGATAGGATCCAGATGAGGATCAGGATGAAGATGACGAAAGGATGAGCATCAGGATTAGGATTAGGATTAGGATTAGGATGAGGAGGAGGAGGAGGAGGATTAGAATGAGGATTAGGATTGGGATTAGGATGTGAATTAGGATGAGTATTGGGATGAGGATTAGGATTATGATTAGGATGAAGATAAGGATTAGGATGATGATAAGAATTAGGATGAGGATGGGGATGAGGGTAAGGATGAGGATCAAGATGGGGATTGGATAAGGATTGGATTATGATTAGGATGAGGATTACAATGAGGATGAGGATGAAGATTAGGATTAGGATGAGTATTATGATGAGGATGAGGATAAGGATGAGGACGAGAATGAGGATGAGGATAAGGATGAGGACGAGAATGAGGATGAGGATTAGGATCAAGACGAGGATAGGATGAGGATCAGGACTAGGATGAGCATTAGGATGAGAATTAGAATTAGGATTAGGATTAGGATGAGGATTGGATTATTATTAGGATGAGGATGAGGATGACGATGAGGACTAGAATGAGGATGAGGACTAGGATGAGTATTAGGATTAGGATGAGGATGAGTATGATGATTAGGACTAGGATGAGTATTAGGATGAGAATTAGGATTAGGATGAATATAGGATGAGGATTTGGATTAGGATGAGGATGAGGATGAGGATAGGAGGAGGATTAGGATTAGGATGAGGATGAGGATGAGGATGAGGATTAGAATGAAGATGTGGATGAGTATGAGGATGAGGATGAGTATAGGATGAGGTTTAGGACTAGGTTGTGTATTAGTATGGAATAAGGATGAGGGTGAGGATAGGCTGACGAATGGAGTAGGTTTAGGATGAGGATTAGGATGAGGATCAGGATGAGGATGAGGATAATGATGAGGATGAGGATAGGATTAGGATTAGTATTAGTACTAGGATTAGGACTAGGATTAGGATTAGGATGATGATTAGGATGAGGGTGAGGATGAAGATGTGGATTAGGATTAGGATTCAGATGAGGATTAGGATGAGGATGAGGATATGACAACGATCAGGATGAGGATGAGGACATGACAAGGATCAGGATGAGGATGAGGATTAGGAATAGGATGACGATGAAGATTGGGATTAGGATGAGGATTAGGATGAGGATTATGATTAGGATAAGGATTAGGATTAGTATTAGGATGAGGAAGAGGATGAGGATTAGGACTAGGATGAGTATTAGGATGAGAATTAGGATTTGGATGACGAATAGGATGAGGATTAGGATGAGGATTAGATGAGGATTAGGATGAGGATGAGGATTAGGATTGCGATGAGGATTAGGATGAGGATCATGATGAGAATAAGATGAGGATTAGGATGAGTGTTAGGATGAGAATTAGGATTAGGATGATGATAGGATGCGGATTGGATAAGGATGGGGATGAGTAGAGGATAAGGATATGATGAAGATGAGGATGAGGATGAGGAAAGGATGAGGATTAGGATTAGGATGGTGAAAGGATGAGGATGAGGAAGAGGATGAGGATTAGGATTAGGATTAGAAATAGGATGAGTAATAGGTTGGGAATGAGGATGAGGATGTGGATACAATTAGGATTAAGATAAGGATTAGGATGAGGATGAGGATGAGGATTTGGATTAGGAAGTGGATGGGGATATGATTAGGATGAGAGTTAGGATTAGGATGATTATAGGATGCGGATAGGATAAGGATTGGATTATGATTAGGATGAGGATTACGATGAGGATGAGGATGAAGATTAGGATTAGGATGAGTATTATGATGAGGATGAGGATAAGGATGAGGACGAGAATGAGGATTTGCATCAAGACGAGGATAGGATGAGGATCAGGACTAGGATGAGCATTAGGATGAGAATTAGAATTACGAGTAGGATTAGTATGAGGATTGGATTATAATTAGGATGAGGATGACGATGAGGACTAGAATGAGGATGAAGACTAGGATGAGTATTAGGATGAGGATGAGGATGATGATTAGGACTAGGATGAGTATTAGAATGAGAATTAGGATTAGGATGAATATATGATGAGGATTTGGATTAGGATGAGGATGAGGATGAGGATAGGATGATGATTAGGATTAGGATTAGGATGAGGATGAGGATGAGGATTAGAATGAAGATGGGGATGAGTATGAGGACGAGGATGAGTATAGGATGAGGTTTAAGACTAGGTTGAGTATGAGTATGAGAATAAGGATGAGGGTGAGGATAGGCTGACGAATGGAGTAGGTCTAGGATGAGGATTAGGATCAGGATCAGGATGAGGATCTGGATGAGGATGAGGATAAGGATGAGGATGAGGATAGGATTAGGATTAGTATTAGTATTAGTACTAGGATTAGGATTAGGACTAGGATTAGGATTAGGATGATGATTAGGAAGAGGGTGAGGATGAAGATGTGGATTAGGATTAGGATTCAGATGAGGATTAGGATGAGGATGAGGATATGACAAGGATCAGGATGAGGATATGACAAGGATCAGGATGAGGATGAGGATTAGTATTAGGATGACGATGAAGATTGGGATTAGGATGAGGATTAGGATTAGGATGAGGATTATGATTAGGATAAGGATTAGGATTAGTATTAGGATGAGGAAGAGGATGAGGATTAGGACTAGGATGAGTATTAGGATGAGAATTAGGATTTGGATGACGATTAGGATGAGGATGAGGATGAGGATTAGGATGAGGATGAGGATTAGGATTACGATGAGGATTAGGATGAGGATTAGGACGAGAATAAGATGAGGATTAGGATGAGTGTTAGGATGAGAATTAGGATTAGGATGATGATAGGATGCAGATTGGATAAGGATGGGGATGAGGATGAGGATAGGATAAGGATATGATGAAGATGAGGATGAGGATGACGAAAGGATGAGGATTAGGATTAGGATGGCGAAAGGATGAGGATGAGGATGAGGATTAGGATTAGAAATAGGATGAGTAATAGGTTGGGAATGAGGATGAGGATGTGGATACGATTAGGATTAAGATTAGGATTAGGATGAGGATGAGGATGAGGATTAGGATTAGGAAGATGATGGGGATGAGGATGAGGATAAGATTAGGATGAGAGTTAGGATTAGGATGATTATAGGATGCGGATAGGATAAGGATGGGGATGGGGATGAGTATATGATGAGGATGAGGATTAGGATGAGGATGACGAAAGGATGAGGATTAGGATTAGGATGACGAAAGGATGACGATGAGGAAGAGGATGAGGATGAGGATAACAATTAGGATTAGGATGAGAAATAGGGTGAGTATTAGGGTGAGAATGAGGATGAGGATGTGGATACGATTAGGATCAGGATTACGATGAGGATGAGGATTAGGATGATGTTCAGGATGAGGATTAGGATTTACTAGAGGATGGGGATGAGGATGAGGATGAGGATAGGATTAGGATGAGGAGGAGAATGAGGAATAGGATGAGGATGTGGATGAGCATGATCTGTTCCTGCCTGATCCTCATCCCTAGATAAGTCCAAGTCCACAATAGTGTTATAATCCTCTTGGTATTGGCAAGTATTTCCATACTTGTAAATACCCATTTTGTGGATCAGACTTTCACTAACCAGATGATCTTTATCAAAAGACTACATGATGATGGTATTAGACACATCAATATGCAGATAATCAATGATCCTCAAAATGAATATGCTATTGGGAAGCAGCTTGGATTGTGATGTTGACATACTATCCTTGACCTTAAAAATTTCCCCAGGGCAATAAATCATGACATTTTCCTTAATAGCATACATAAACCTTAAGTCATTCACAGTTGGTTGTGCATGATTGATGTTTCTCTAAACTCAGATGTACCCTATCAGATAGTGTAATAGTCTATTTTCCATAGATAATGACCCAATTTTTGTTAATTCTTCTTGGATATACAGATGGGGACCTCTCAAAGAAGACTTGTAAAGCTCAACAACATCGAATGAATTCTTGACCCATTCACAATTACCAATGCTTGCACCATCGGTGGATAAAGCTCCCACAATCATAAAAATATGCTCACTCACCTTAAACAACTTTCCAGAAATCATAGACCAATACTTGCCATCCTTGTATGTGAAGTTGGCATAAAATTCCAAGAAGGTGACACCTCGTTGAGCTTGCATACCTTGCGAAAACTCAAAATTTTGTTCCGCCATCCAGGTTAAATCGACATACCAGATGTAAGTTAGTTTCCTCCCCTGAAACTTTGACAACCGAGTCTCCTCCAGTATGAGAGAGTAGTAGGGATCTCCACGGTCCTACCTCACATTCAGATTTGGTGGAGTAGGAATGAGAGTTCTTCATGGGCGTTGAGCAGTTGTCTTGATCCTTTTTGACTGTCCTCTTTCCAATTTTAGTGCAAAAACCGAGTTGAAGAGGGATTTTTGGGGGAACCTAACCTTAGGGTTTTGGAATTGGGAGAGAGGGTTTTTTGGATAATTTGAGTGGGAATAGGATGAATTGAAGTGCAATGTGGGTGAAGGGTGAGGTTTATTTTTCATTTTGGCTAAGAAATCAGATTATGTTGTTGCCTATGAGATTTTGATAGAAAGGGGATAGAGAGGATTTGGAAAAAATGGCAAAAATGTTTTTGGTTCTGTTATATCTGTTGTCGTTAATCGATTCAAAGCAGCATTTAATTGATTAAGCATAGTTAAATTTCATTTTATCGGAAAAACGAGCCCAGGTAATCGATGAAGGTGGAACATTAATCGATTAAATTTCGTGAAAAATAAATATTGGCTACTAGTACTCATTTTAATCGATTAAGACTAATGGTTAATCAATTAATAGGCATCAGATTTGGAGAAACAAGAAGGTTTTTGAGTTTTAGGAGCATGCAAAGATTTCTAACATATATCAAGCAATTTTACGCAAACACACATATATAAAGAGCTGATTATAATAAATCATGGATCATATTAGGAATAAGATGCATTCAACAAGTATTCATTTTGAAGCATATTAGACATTTAACATACGAGGCATATAATAAAGAGTTGGACGATTTTAATCAAGATATTTTTCATCAAAGATTCCAATTTCTCTTCGACGAAAATAGAAAGTATCTCATGAGAGGGGCTTGGTGAAAATATCAGCTAATTGCTTAGTATTTTCAATAAATTCAAGCACACAATCGCCTTTTTGAAAATGATCATGCAAGAAATAATGTCTAATTTCTATATGCTTGGTTCTCGAATGCAAAACAGGATTCTTGGATAGGTTTATGGCACTCATATTATCACATTTAAAGGGTATCTTTTCTAGTTTAAGACAAATGTCCTTCAGTTGCTGCTTCATCCATAGGATTTGAGCACAACACACACCGACAGCAATGTATTCTACTTAGGCGGTGGACACAGTAACACAAGCTTGCGTTTTACTATGCCATGCAACTAAGGAACTTCCTAGTAAGTGAGAAGTCCCACTAGCTTAAGTCGAGTAAAATCGGAATCAGAATACTCTACTAAGGATAATGAGGCATCCATAGGATACCATAATCCCATATTTATTGTTCCTTTTAAATATCTCATGATGCATTTAACAACACACATGCAAACACTAAACATAATATCGGGGCAGCTCACAGTTAAATATAATAAAGAGCCAATTATCCCTCAATACTTTGATACCTCAATCGCTTTTCCCTTTTCATCTTTGTCTAGATAGCAAGCGGACACCATAGGGGTAGAAGCTTCTTTACATTTTTCCATGTCGAACTTTTTGAGTAACTCCTTGCAATACTTTGATTGATGAATGAAGATGTCACTTTCCATTTGTTTAATTTGTAGTCCGAGGAAGAAATTCAGCTCACCCATCATCTACATCTCAAATTCTCCATGCATCATCTCAGAAAATTCTTTACGAAGAATATCATTAGAAGATCTGAAAATTATATCAACAATATATATTTAAACTAATAATACATGATAATCTAATCTACAGATAAAGAGGGTAATATCAACCATACCCCTCATGAACCCTTTTTCCAAGAGGAAAGAGCTCAATCTAACATACCAAGCTCTGGGAGCTTGTTTTAGGCCATAAAGGGCCATCTTGAACTTATATACATAGTTCAGATATTTAAAATTTTCAAAGTCGGGAGGTTGATCAACATATACCTCCTCTTGAATGTAGCCAATCAGAAAGACGCTATTGACATCCATTTGACGAGGATTAGGATTAGGATGAGGATAAGGATGAGGGTGAGGATATTATGAGGATCAGGATTAGGATGAGGATATGATGAGCATTAGGAGTAGGATGAGGATGAGGATTAGATTTGGGATGAGGATTAGGAGTAGGATTAGGATGTGGATGAGAATGAGGATGACGATAATGATTACATTAGGATTAGGATGAGTATTAGGATGAGACTTAGGATTAGAATGAGGATGAGGATGTGGATGAGGATTTGCATGAAGATTAGGATTAGGCTGAGGATGAGGATGAGGATAAGATGAGGATGAGGATGAGGATAGGAGAAGGATTAGGAATATGATTAGGATGAGGATTACGATGAGGATGAGGATATTATGAGGATAGGATGAGGATTATGATTAGGATTAAAATGAGTATTAGTATGAGGTTGCGGATGAGCATGAGGATGAGGATAGGATGAGGAGTAGGACTAGGATAAGTATCAGGATGAGAATTAGTATTAGGATGAGGATAGGATGAAGATAGGATAAGGATGAGGATTAGGATGAGGATGAGGATTTTGATGAGGATGAGGATAGGATGAGGATATGAAGAGGATAGGATGAGGATAGGATGAGGATGAGGATAAGGATGTGGATATGATGAGGATTAGGATTAGGATGAGGACTAGGATTAGGATAAGGATTATGATTAGGGTTAGGAAGAGGATTAGGATTAGGATTGGTTGAGGATGAGGATGAGGAGGAGGATAGGAATGGGTTTAGGATTAGGATTGGGATTGGGATTAGGATTGGGATGAGGATTAGGGTGAGGATGAGAATTAGGATTAGGATTGGGATGAGGAGGAGGATGAGGACGATGATAGGATTAGGATTAGGATTGGGATGAGGATGAAGATTAGGAGGAGGATGAGGATGATGACGTGGATAAGATGAGGAATAGGATGAGGATGTGGATGAGGATTAGGATGAGGATAGGATGCGGATTAGGACTAGGATGATAGTTAGGATTTGGATGAGGATGAGGATTAGGACTAGGATGAGTTTCCTAATCCTAATCCCCGTCATATCGTCATCCTCATCCTCATCCTATCTTCATCCTATCCTTAGCCTCTTCCTCATCCTATCCTCATTTTCATCCTCATCCAAATCCTAATTCTCGTCCTAATAGTTGTCCTAGTCCTAATACTCATCCTATCCTCATCCTCATGCTCATCCACATCCTCATCCTCATCATAATCCTCATCCTCATCCTAATCGTCATCCTAATTCTAATCCTATCCTCATCCTCATCCTCATTCTCGTCCAAATCCTAATCCTATCCTCATCCTAATTCTCATCCAAATCCTCATCCTAATCCCAATGCTATTCCTTATCCTCATCCTATTCACGTCTTCATCCTCATCCTCATTCTAGTACTAATCCTAATCCTACCCTCATACTAATCCTAATCATAATACTCTTCCTAATCCTAATCCTCATCCTATCCTTATCCTCATCCTAATCGTAATTCTCATCCTAATACTCATCGTAATCCTGATCCTCATCCTATCCTCATTCTCATCCTCATCCACATCCTAATCATCATCCTAATCCTAATCCTCATCCTAATCCTAATCCTCATCCTATACTCATCCTCATCCTCATCCTAATCCTCATCATCATCCTCATCCTCATCATCATCCTCATCCTAATCCTCATCCTAATGAAAGTGCAAGTGTCAAAGTGTTGCACTATTAAATTTCCTATGTTTTGATGATGACAAGGATTCATGGAAAGCTTGAAGATGACTCAACAAATAAACATGCCATGGACTCAAGGATCTCATATCTAGACTAAGTCTTACAAGAGTCATTTTTAGAGTTATAGATATGTGTCTTAGATATTGAGGCTATGTTAGGTAAACCTAGGTGCAATTCTCACAAGTCATAAAAATAATCAAATCTTTTACATGAGACATGCCATCTAGATTATTATATGTTTATACATAAATCATACATATTATTTGTGCATCATAGGCATAATATATTGGTAAAACATGTATAGTTGATACGCATTACATATAGGTAGTTTACCATCTTATCATTATCTGGAAAATATGCCAGTTAATCGATTAAGTATTGTGTTAATCGATTAACGTAAAATTAGTTTTAACATATAACTAAAAAACTGAATTCAGTTATTCTCAACAGTTCTCAACAGCCTGTTAATCGATTAAAAGGGTACTTAATATGATTAACTAGGTATTAGAAAGCTTTTCTATATAAATTGTATTTTTAGGTTTTACACCACACATTATTATCATTCATTTTAGAATTGCTAAGATGCATATTTTTGGTGATCATTTGTGTCATTTTAGAATTGTAATATTTTGAGCTATATTGTGCTTGATAATACTCTATTTTTTGTACTGTTTTTAGTGTTGTAATAAGGAAAATCATCTCTTGGTGTCGTACCACCAAAGAGACTCAGTGAGTCTTCACCAAGACTTAGAGGTCTCGAGTTTAGAATATTTCTTGGCTGGGGCTAAATCTTAGGAAAGGTTTTCTTAGGCGATTAGATGAGTCAAACCGAGAAATTAGGTTCTTCGATTGAAGAAGGGAGCATATAAGTTTGTGTATTGGAAGTGTGCATATAAAAATACATTTGTTTCAATATTAGTGAAGAAAATCTCCAGAGATCAGAAGAGGAGTCATGTATGTAATTTGCAAGTGGACCCACAAACGAACTAGGATAAAAGTCCTTGTTGTTGGCTCTTTCTAACCTTAATCTCTTTAATTTCAAGATGTAATAATTGCCCAATTGTAGTTGATAATTTTGGATACTATAATATTGACATACTGAGTTTATTTATGTTCAAGTATATTTTCTGTATCTGTATTTGATTATGAGTGAGTGGCTGAGCAATAAGCCAATTCACAGCTTGTTGTTCTCTGCGAGTTAATCGATTAAGACAGAGTGTTAATCGATTAACTAGGCCTTTTTCCAAAATAGGGCTTCGTTGTAAAAAGCGGTAATTGGTAACCGCGACACCTATTCAACCCCCCTTCTAGGTGTGTTTCATCCATTAATACCTAACAAGTGGTATCAAAGCTAGTACGACGTGCTAGCTCAACCGCATATGTGTGATCCATAAGGTAAATCAAATGGGTTCCCCCAACCCCTACGGCGGTGATGGCGCATCCATTAACTACCCTCCCGTACTCAGGGGCGAGGGATACGCCTATTGGAAATCCGTAGTCAACGAGCCTTTCGTCCCAATGCATTTAGTGGGCGAGGAACCGAAAGAAAAGCCGAAGAGTCTATGGATCGATGATGAACGTAAAAAGGTTCAATACAACCTACATGCTAAAAATATCATCATATGATGAGTTCTTTCAGGTTTTGCAATGTCAAAGTGACAAAGAAATGTGGGACACTTTACAAGTGACTCACGAAGGCACTAGCAAAGTCAAGCGTGTCAAGTTGAATGCCCTCACACATGAGTACGAGCTTTTTCGTATGTTGTCAAGTTAATCTATCGGTGACATGCAAAATAATTAACAAACATTACAAACCATTTAGTTTCTTTAGATAAATTTTTTACCAAAGGAGAATTGATTAATAAAGTTTTGCATTTTCTTGATAGGAGATGGCAACCTAAAGTAATAGCTATCATGGAATCCAAGGATATTGACTCCATGCCTTTGGCAACATTAATTGGAAAGCTTCAAGAGCACGAGATGGAGCTTGGTCTCTTGATGTTGCATGAGGAATCAGACCGTAAAAATAAAAGCATATCTCTCAAAGCAACAATGTCTCAAACTATTGAAGAGAAAGAAGATGTTGATTCTGATTCAGACATTAATGATGAAACATTGAACCTTCTCGTACAAAAATTCGGGAAATTCTTAAAGATAGGAGGCTTTAAACAGTTTCAGAAGAAATAAGTGTGTGAGTCCACTAGAAAAGGCAAAGGTAACAAAGAGTGCTTCACCTGCCATGAATGTGGTAAGCCAGGACACATGAAGTTTCAATGTTCTACTTATCTCAAGAAATTTACTTCGGAAAAGAGCACTCCTCGGGACTTCACGTTAAAGAAAGCCTACATAGTCTGGGATGTACCAGAGGAGGATAAAACATCAAGCACCTCAGATGAAGAGGAAACCGCCAAGCTATGCTTAATGACTAGAACAAATGAAGCTTGTGACTCAGATTCAAAGGAGGTAAACAATGAGGTATACTATGACACCTCACCTTCTTCTTCTGATCATTCACCTTCTTATGAGGACTTATATAATTCTTATGTCAAATTGCATGATGAATTAAAGAAATTAGCTAGGATTAGTTCTGATAGAAAACGGGTAATCCTTCTAAATGAGTAGAAAATAGTTATGTTACAAAAAGAATTAGATGAGCTAAAACTTGAAAATGAAACTTTAGATCTAATATTTTATTGTAAAATATGCAATTGCTATAATGATAATTTATGTCAATCAAATGCGTGTGATTCTTGTGAGACATTGAAAAATGAAAACTTGAAGCTTAATGAAAAACTCGCAAAACTCACAGAGAGTCAACACCTATTAGACAATATGCTTAGTCAAACTAGAAATGTTGGTGACCACACTCAACTAGGATATATTCTCCCTATGCGTAGGAGAATACCATATAGGAGACCTATAACTCAACCTAATAAGAAATTTTATAATAAGAAGGTTTCTACATGCTTTTATAGTGGCACACATGGCCACATTTCCTACTCTTGTTACATCAAGAAATATGGTATACCTAGTGGTGTATATATCTGAATAAAAAAGGGAGATGACTTCCTGGTTACTAATAGAAAATGATCTTATATAAATTGGGTATCTAAAAAAGGCAAGTTATCTATTTTACAGGAATGTCTACAAGCACATGGACAACATTGATATCTTGATAGTGGATGCTCGAGACATATGATAGGAGATAGATCAAAATTCCTAAATCTATCCTTGAAAGAAAAAGGGTTTGTCACGTATGGAGAAAAAAACAAAGGAATGATACTTGGCACCGGTACCAATTTGTTGAAAGTGGAATTCCTCTTCCTTTTTCGGTGTGTTCTTTTTATTTGATTAAGTATGAGAACTCAGTTTTACTCTTTGTTCACCATCTTGGCTTTGTTGAAATAAATTCCAACGCCGGTATAATGGTTTCAAGAATATTCCAGTTACAATTTACTTCTTTAATAATCATGTAAATAAGTCATTCCTTCTTTGCCCCATCTCGGCTTTGTTAAAATAAATTCTAACACCGGTACAATGGTATCGACACAATTACTTATTACATAATTATTAAGTACCTTTGAATACCATATCGGTTTTGTGGAATAAATTCCAACACTGGTTTAATGGTATTCTAATGTACAAAAATGATGAATAGTTAGTTGTTAGAAACAAATAAATAAATAAAGAACAAAAGAATAATAAATTTAAGTGACCTTTATTTATTTACTCCCTTTTGGGTTCATTTTATTAACAAAACAAACTTCTTCCTTAAGGAAGGTTGGTATTATAGAATAAATAAATTGCAGAATGTAAATAACAATAAATAAAACATAGAAAGTTAGTTTCATCACTTTTGTATATTAAAAGGTGTTTCAACAAATAAATTTATTGATAACACTTTA
>NC_032014.1:17621196-17624308 GCF_001865875.1 Lupinus angustifolius
TTACTCCCTTTTGGGTTCATTTTATTAACAAAACAAACTTCTTCCTTAAGGAAGGTTGGTATTAAAGAATAAATAAATTGCGGAAAATAAATAACAATAAATAAAAGTTAGTAAGTTAGCTTCATCACTTTTGTATATTAAAAGATGTTTCCAACAAATAAATTTCTTGATAACACTTTACTATTTTAAAATTTACACCTCTTTCAAGATTCAATTGTATTATAGTATAGGGTTATGTCGAACCACAAGGAATTGCCTAATAGAATGAATCTCATAAACATGTCAATGCTCAAATAATGGGTTTAAAAATATTTTGATTGGTTTTGTTAAATTGAATATAAACAAGTAACAATAAAAATAAAACTAAATATTAACAACAAATTCTTGAGGAGACAAGATCATTTTGAATAAGGAAAATATATTTCTCAACTTCTTGTGAGTTTGAACTACTTAGACAAGTTCTTAACGTTTATTTTGATTAACCCCAAACACCAAGTTCTAAAATCCTCCTTTTAGTGTATGTCCTAAAATGGTAGAATGATAAACACTTATATTCATTACTAAACAATATTACGTCCACAAAGAGACTAGGTTGTTACACCCGAATCTTGGCTACTCTAATATTGAAGTAGTAATGAATACAAGATCTTAAGAAAATTATGCTTAACTTGACAAATAAACTATGTAGTACAAGTACTTCTTAGTTTTTTTGTTAAGTGTTTGAGACAAGTAATTTTATTGACTTGAAATCATTTTTTAGGTGATCAATCTAAATAGAGCATTAAGTACTTCTCAAACAAGTAAAATTAACCAATGCACCAACTTGAATGATTAAAATTCAAACTTTTAGAATAAAAGAAGAGGTAGAAATTCCATAACCATATTCAAAAGAAATTGTTAGGAGCATGAGCCATCCATCCAAGGATTGGATACTTTTGAGTTCCAAATGAGAGTGCAAAATTTATTTTTGCCTCTCATTTGCTTTCTTCTTTTCTCCTCTTGAATTCTAAACTAAACTACAAACTTACTTGAAAATAAAGCTCTAAACTAAGAAATGAAGAGAGAACTTCAGCAAGAGATTTCTAGTGAGAGACTTGTTGGTTTCAAGTGTTATATGCCTCTTTTGGTCGAATGAAATGGTCTCTATTTATAGACTTCTCTTCTGGACCGTTGAGCTGCTTAGCTGGACCGCTAAGTAGCTGACCAAACCCTTCAACATGGGTTTGGTCCCTTTATCAAGTAGCTTAGTCACCTCCTTATGCTTGATTCATCAAAGCTAGTTGTGGGATATGGAACCAGCTATTGCGAGCTACATCTGAAAAGCCTATGGTGGGCTACTTGAGTTGAGTTCATGGGTGACTTCATGGTTTGCTTGATGGTTAAGTCAAGTCTGGTTCTTACCGCTCAGCGCACCTACTTCACCGTTAAGCTGCTTGTTCAGAAGCTTTTGACCATGCTGATGGGACGTGGCCTAGTGCTTGCTGATCTAGTAAGGAGTCTAGTTCTCTGCTGAGGTGTTTGGTTGGATCGCTAAGCTGCTTGTTCAGCAGCTTGGGCTTGTGCCAAGCTCGTGTCTGACCGTGTCAAGCTAGATTTCTGACCTTGACAGGCCTAGTCTGGTGCTAGGCTGAGCGGCTAAGCAGGTTCGCTCAGCTACTTGGTTGAGCAGTTTGGTCCAGGTCAGGCTGGTGTCCAGGTCAGGTTGGTGTCCAAGTAAAGCTGGTGTCCAGGCCAGCTCAGCAGGGCTTGACCCACGCTTAGCTATCTGGTTTGAGCACCTTGATTTTTGAATTTTTTTTGCTCTTTTTGACCATGAGTCTTTCCTTCTTCTTTTCTTCTTTCTAAATCCTAAAAAATACATAAAAAAGAAATACAAACACAAATATACTAGATTGTGATATGATATACAAACAGTGTTATTTTAAGTTGGTTTTTCTTAATTATGCTTAAGATAAGTGCCATAAAAGTGTATGATTTTAGGTATGTTTGGCACTGATCACGTATATTTTTATGGTATTCATTGCATAGTAAAGCTTATCGAACATTTAATAAGTATTCCATGCAAGTATAGGAGTCTGTTCAAGTTCATTTTGATGAATCTTCTCCGAAAGAGAAGAGAAAGGTATTTTCTGATGATGTTGTAGGTGCTTTAGAAGAAGCATACTCTAAGGACATGGACTAGGACAAAGAAGAACAAGCCGAACAAATTGATCAAGATGAACATCAGGACATGCCAATCGCATGGAAGACTAAGAAAGATCATCCAGTTGACAAATTTGATGGTAATATCTCTACGGGAGTGGTAACCCATAGTTCTTTACGTAATTTTTGTAACTTTGTTGCTTTCGTATCTCAAATAGAGCCTAAGACCATTGATAAGGCCATTGTGGATATGCACTAGTGTATAGCTATGCAAGAAGAGCTAAACCAGTTCGAGCTCAATAATGTATGAGACTTGGTCGCTAAGCCAAAAGAACATCCAATGATTGGTACGAGATGGGTCTTTCAAAATAAACTAGATGAATCTGGCATGAACAATAGAAATAAGGCACGCTTAGTGAAAGTGCAAAGTGTTAGGGAATGCACTATCAATGTTTTGCTTATGTTTTGATGAAGACAAGGAATTAGTTAAATTTTGAAGATGGCTCTGAAAGTGTGCATGTCAAGAGGAACACTTTGGAAAGCTCTCTTTATATGTCATGGTTTTGACGAGGACAACTTGTGCTAATAAGAGCTTGAAGATCACCAACAAATCAACGTGCTTAAGTCTTTAATTGGTACTAGGCTTAGACTAGAATCTAGTTTAAGTTGAGTCGAGGCTTAGGGCACCTAATACATGTGTTATATGCATAAGTCTTTTTAAATCATTTCATCTTTGAGATATGTCATTCATAATATGTTCATGCATTACTTAAATACATGTATATGTGCATTCTAGGCATAAACTAAGTGTTAAACATGTATGAACTAAGTGCATAACGTATTTGAGGTTTTATATTTAAAATTACACATTTAAAAATGATGTTAATCGATTAACTAATACTTTAATCGATTAACCCAACTACTTTGAAAAGTTGTTGCTACTGGAACACGTTTAAAAATGCTGTTAATC
>NC_032014.1:17624408-17624936 GCF_001865875.1 Lupinus angustifolius
CTATGCTTTAGGATTGAGTGCATTTCATGTTGTAATTTCTCATATTTTCCCTCACATGTTCATGAATATTTTTGATGCTTTTTGTGCAGTTTTTTTTATTATATAACTTCTGTTTTCATACTAATACACTATCATTTTGCATGAACTTGTATTAGGTATTTTAGAGTAAAGCCTTCTTGTTATATTTGAGCTTTGTAATAGCTTAATTTTACTCTTGTATTTTGTTGTATAATTGTTGTAACAAGGGAATCTCATGGTGTCGTATCACCTTAGAGATTGAGTGTTTCTTCATAATTGCTTAGAGTGTTAGAAAAGGAAAGAACAGAGATTCTAGGCTGGGGCTACGCCGAAAGAAACGTTTTCTTTGTCGGTAGGAAGGGAGTCAAACCATTGAATAGGTTTCTTTATTTTCTTGTAATTTTCTAAGTGTTGTAATTGGATGATGTGCATGTAAATACATTGATTCAATTATAGTGAAGGAAATCTCCCAAGTCAGCCGGGAGGCCTGGATGTAGTTTGCAGTGGACA
>NC_032014.1:17625036-17627873 GCF_001865875.1 Lupinus angustifolius
CCTTCTAGGTGTATTGTAACCACTGATACCTAACAAGTGGTATCAGAGCTAGTACGAAGTGCTAGCTCAACCGCGTATTCGTGATCCTAAAGGGAAAAAGGAATGGGTTCTTGAAACCCATTTGGTGGTGATGGGTCATCCATTACTCGACCACCTATATTCAGTGGTGAAGGGTATCCCTACTGGAAAGTGCGCATGCAAATTTTTATTGAGGCCATAGACTCGGATATTTGGGAATCCGTAGTCAACGGCCCTTACGTTCCACAGCATCTTGTGGACGATGAGCCTAAAAATAAACCGAAAAGTTTATGGACCGATGATGAGCGCAAAAAGGTCCAGCATAACCTGCGCGCCAAAAACATCATCACATCGGCCCTATCATATGATGAATTCTTTAGGGTCTCGCAGTGCCATAATGCGAAAGAAATGTGGGACACTTTACAAGTGACTCACGAAGGCACTAGCGAAGTCAAGCGCGCAAGACTGAACGCGCTGACCCACGAATATGAGTTGTTTCGCATGTTACCAAGCGAATCAATATGTGATATGCAAAAGCGATTCACTCATATTGTCAACCATTTAGTTGCTCTCGATAAATCATTTGCTAGAGGTGAACTAACTAATAAAGTTTTGCGTTGTCTTGACAGGAGATGGCAACCAAAGGTGACTGCAATTGTTGAGTCTAAAGATTTAGATTCTATGCCTTTAGCTACTTTATTTGGAAAACTTCAAGAGCATGAAATGGAGTTGGGTCGCTTGACCATGAATGAAGAATCAGACCGGAAGAAGAAGAGCATCACTTTGAAGGCCACGACCTCCAAAGACAAAGAAGAGAAAATTGATGATGAATCTGATTCCGATCTAGATGATGAAACTATGGGTCTCCTAGTCCGAAAATTTAGCAAATTCATTAAAAGAAAAGGAGGACTCAAAAAGTTTCAAAAGAAGGAAGCGAAAGAGTCAACCAGTAAAGGCAAGAATAACAAGGATCGCTTCACTTGCCATGAGTGTGGAAAGGTAGGGCACATGAGGTTTCAGTGTCCAACCTACCTAAAGAAGGTTGATTCAGAGAAGAGCACTCCCAGGGACTTCAAATCCAAGAAAGCTTACATCGTTTGGGATGTACCTGAGGAGGAATCGACATCGAGCACCTATAGTGAGGAGGAGTCAGCAAAGCTGTGTCTGATGGCCAGATCTGACATCAATACAAATTCAGACTCATGCAAGGGCAATGATGAGGTATATTCTGACACCTCATCCACTTCGGATGATTCACCTCCTTATGATGTATTGTATGATGCTTATGTCGAGTTGCATGACGAATTAAAGAAATTGGCTAGAATTAACATTGATAGGAAAAGAATAATCCTGATAAACGAACAAAAAATAAGCCAATTACAAAAAGAATTAGATGAATTAAAACTGGAAAATGAAACTTTAGATCTCATCTATTCTTGTAGCTCATGTAACTGCTCTGCTAATAACTTATGTCAAAAACCTGTCTGTGAGACTTGCGAGACTTTGCAAGAGGACAATTTTAAACTAAATGAAAAACTCACACGTCTCACAAACAGTAAACTGCAATTAGATAACCTGCTTAATCAAACTAGAAATGTTGGTGATCGAACTGGTCTAGGTTATACTCGCACTGCTAAAAAGAAGCGACCATATAGAAAACCGGTAGCTCAAGCTAAAAACAAATATCATAAGCATTCTCCTACTTGTTTTTATTGTAACACATATGGTCATACTTATCATTCATGCTATATCAAAAAGTATGGTATACCTAGCGGAGTTTATGTATGGAAAAAGAAGGGAGATAATTCCCTAATCACTAACAGAAAAGGACCCAACACCAATTGGGTACCTGAGAAAAGTAAGTAATCTATTTTGCAGGTATGTCTCCGAACACATGGACAAAAATGGTACTTAGATAGTGGGTGTTCGAGGCATATGACAGGTGATAGATCAAATTTCCTGGATCTCTCACTTAAAGGAAAAGGATACGTCACTTATGGAGACAACAACAAGGGAAAGATACTCGGCACAGGAACAGTTGGTAACTCATCCCAAACTCTGATTGATAATGTCCTTTATGTTGAAGGACTAGAACATAACTTGTTGAGTATAAGCCAACTCTGCGATAAAGGTAATCGTGTATCCTTCGATTCTGATTGTTGTGTCATTCGTGATATTTTATCTAATAACGTTAAATTTGTTGGTCACCGTATAAATAATATTTACATGGTTAATTTGGACGATGTCACTACATTATTTTCAAAATGCCTTATTTCTAAAGAAGATGACATCTGGCTATGGCATAGACGTGTTGCACATATCCATATAAAGCATCTAGATAAATTATCATCAAACGAACTAGTTGAGGGGCTACCAAAATTGAATTTTAAAACTAAAGAAATTTGTGACACTTGTCAAAAGTGTAAACAAACCAAAAACTCTTTTAAAAATAAAAATGTGATATAAAAATAAATATCATAAGCATTCTCCTACTTGTTTTTATTGTAATACATATGGTCATACTTCTCATTCATGCTATATTAGAAAGTATGGTATACCTAGCGGAGTTTATGTATGGAAAGAGAAGGGAGATGCTTCCCTAATCACTAACAGAAAAGGACCCAACATAAATTGGGTACCTGAGAAAACCAAGTAATCTATTTTGCATAGCACAGCAAAAAGCAAGCCTGTGTTGCTTTGTCCACCGCCAAAGCAGAATACATTGTCGCTGGTGTGTGTTGCGCTCAAATCCTTTGGATGAAGCAGCAACTTAAGGACTTTGGTCTTAAACTCGAAAAGATCCCAATAAAATGCGATAA
>NC_032014.1:17627973-17629021 GCF_001865875.1 Lupinus angustifolius
CTTGCCTCTATATGCCTATGTGTTTCATGTTTAAATGATATATGTTGAAATGCAAAATTATTTCTCTTGATTAACTCTTTCTGTGATTATAAATGTCTCGATTGATCCGTTGCAATGCATGTATATGTCCTAAAAAGTCGAAACCGTTCTACTGCCTAAAAACCAATTTTTTTTTACAATGATTAATCGATTAAACACTTGAGCTTAATCGATTACCTGGGCATTAGTTTTTGAAAATTCAAATTTTTACTGATTTAATCGATTAAACAGCCCGTTAATCGATTACTTGGGCATCTTTTAAAACTCAAAATTTTGTTTTGAAAATTCAAATTTTGCACTGTTTTAATCGATTAACCTGCCCGTTAATCGATTAAAACCAGTATGTTAGAGGCAGACAGTGTCTCGGTTCTGCACTTTTTTCGACATTTTATCAACCTCTTTTGTGCTTTAAGTCTCTGAATCAGTAACCCAACAAATCCAAGTGCAATAACGTAGGAAAAACCTGATCCTAACCCTCTCAAACCATCAAGAAATCGCACCTTATCACCCTTAACCCATCCAATTCCGAATCTTCCACCAATCAAACCCTAGGTTAAGTTTGCCTAAACCCTTCTCTGCTCATTCAACACCATTTCGGGTTCAACACATACAATGGAGCAAGGTCTTTCAAAAAGGGTCAAGACTACAGCTACCCGTGTATGAAGAAGGGAAACTGGTTCACCTTCTACTCGGGACCGCGGTGATCCCTACTATTCACTCATCTTGCAAGAAACCCGCTTGGCGAAATTCCAAGGTCGCAAACCCACATAGGTAAGGTATGTTGATTTAACCTGGTTAGCGGAACAAAATTTTACTTTCCCGCATGATATGGAGGCTCAGGGAGCCGTTCAGTTTTTGGAATTAAAGGGACAAGTCTACCCTGCTCTAGTTAGGGATTTCTATGCTAATTTTAGATATAAGGATGGAAAGTATTGGTCTATGATTTCTGGTAATCTGTTTGAGCTGAATGATGACCTGTTTATGAATCTTGGCGGGTTATTGTCTTCTG
>NC_032014.1:17629121-17632918 GCF_001865875.1 Lupinus angustifolius
TAAGACTGTTGCGTTAATCGATTATCCTTGTTCTGTTAATCGATTAAGTTTGTTCTGTTAATCGATTATCTTCATCCTGTAATCGATTAATTAGGGGTGATTCAGCATTAAGTGTTGAGTTTCGAAAAGCGGCTATTCTAACCGCTACACCTATTCAACCCCCCCCCCTTCTAGGTGTTTTGTAACCACTGATACCTTACAGGCTCAACAATCAACATGCCTAGAACTCATTGGTCTCTAGACTAGGTTATATCAATAGCATTATATTTCTAAGTAGTATGGGGTGTGTGCCTTATTTAGTGAGTATAGGTGAGGTAAACCTATATCTCACAAGCCATTATAATTGTCATATCATATTCATGAGGCCTATCATCTAGTTTATTGTATATTCATGCATTAATCATACATGTTATATGTGCATATTAGGCATAATATAATTGCTAAAACATGTATAGGAGTCAAGCATAACATATAAGTAGTTTACCATTTAATTACGTTTTTATATATGTTGGTTAATCGATTAACGTGGTGACTTAATCGATTAACGTGTCTGTTTTATGTTTTAACTGTTTTCTGTTTTAACTGCATAACTGAAAGCAATAGTTTGAAGGGTCAAATATGTTTTGTATAAGTTCTGGCAAATTGCAAAAACGTGAAACATTGCATACTATTGTTTAGAATTGATTAGAGAGCATATTTTCGTGATTTACTATGTAATAGGCAGAAGAGAGATTCATGTGTGAGGAAGAGAGATTAACATGCTTAGTTGATGTTGTTCATGGTTTATTGCAAGTTGTTTTCATATGCTTAATCTCATCCATTCTTTCTTGCATTTTCATCCATTCTTATTAGAGATTTTTAGAGAAATATTTTGTGTCTAATGTTTTGTATTAACTTAAATATGCATGATGGCTTGTGTTACTTGAGAGTGGGTTAATCTTTGAGTTTTTCACTATTGTAAATTGAGCATTTTAGTGCTTGGTAAAACTCTGTATTTGTATACTATTTTTGTAATTTAGGTTTAGTCTCTTGGTGTCTTACCACCATTGAGATAGAGTGAATCTTCACCAAGACTAGGAGGTCTTGAATTTAGAGCGAGGATCTTGGCTGGGGCTGGACCGCTAGAAAGGTTTTCTCAGGTTATAGGGAGTCAAACTAAGGATTAGAGGTTCTTCAAAATCAAGAAAGAAGCGTCCAGAGTCTTGTAATTGAGTTAGTGTGTGTGACTGTACAAAGTGTTCAATATAGTGAAGAGCAATCTCCCAGGATCAGAAGGGGAGGCCTGAATGTAGTTTGCAAGTGGACCCGCAAACAAACCATGATAAAAATCCATTTGTGCAAGTTCTCTCTCAATCTCTATAATAATAATCACAGTTTTAATTCGTGTTTGAAGTTGATATTTTGCATACTAATACTTTGCTATATCCTTGTTAATATTGCATAAAAATATATGCTTTATCTCTACTTGTTTGTTGGTAAATAACTGTGCAAGAAGCTGATCTAGTAATTCTGTTTATGTTTCGTGTTAATTGATTAAGCCCATATCTTAATCGATTACCTTGGTTGTTTTCCAAAACTAGGTTTTGGTGCAAGAAGCAGTAATTGATAACCAATACACCTATTCAACCCCCCCTTCTAGGTGTGTCTAGGCCACTAATACCTAACGCTTAGTGGCCAAAGGCTTCAAGCTGGAGGAAGGCATCAATTATGATGAGACCTACGCTCCTGTAGCCAGATTAGAGGCCATTAGCTCTTTCAAATGGATGTCAAGAGCGCCTTTCTGAATGGCTACTTTCAAGAGGAGGTATATCTTGATCAACCACCCGACTTTGATAATTTTAAATATCCGAACTATGTATATAAGTTCAAGATGGCCCTTTATGGCCTCAAACAAGCTCCAAGAGCTTGGTATGCGAGATTGAGCTCTTTCCTCTTGATGATATAATTTTCGGATATGCTAATGATATTCTTTGTAAATAATTTTCTGAGATGATGCATGGAGAAATTGAGATGTCGATAATGGGTGAGTTGACTTTCTTCCTCGGGCTACAAATTAAACAAATGGAAAGTGACATCTTCATTCATCAATCAAAGTATTGCAAGGAGTTACTCAAAAAGTTCGTCATGAAAAAATGTAAAGAAGCTTCTACACCTATGGTGTCCGCTTGCTACCTAGACAAAGATGAAAAGGGAAAAGCGATTGAGGTAACAAAGTATCGAGGGATAATTGGCTCTTTATTATATTTAATCGTGAGCTGCCCCGATATTATGTTTAGTCTTTGCATGTGTGCTAGATTTCAAGCATCTCCTAAAGATTCACACTATAGTCTTGTTAAACGCATCATGAGATATTTAAAAGGAACAATAAATATGGGATTATGGTATCCTATGGATGCCTCATTATGCTTGGTAGGGTATTCCGATTCTGATTTTGCTCGACGTAAGTTGGATCGGAAGAGCACTAGTGGGACTTGCCACTTACTAGGCAGTTCCTTAGTTCCATGGCATAGTAAAAAGCAAGCTTCTGTTGCTATGTCCACCGCCTAAGCAGAATACATTATAACCAGTGTGTGTTGTGCTCAAATCCTATGGATGAAGCAGCAACTTAAGGGATTAGGATTAGTATGAGGATGAGGATTAGGATTAGGATTAGGATGATGAGGATTAGTAATAGGACTAGGATGAGTATTAGGACGAGGATGAGGATGAGGATGAGGATGAGCATGAGGATGAGGATTAGGATGAGGATGAGGATGAGGATTAGGATTAGGATGAGGATGAGGATGAGGATATGTTGAGGATAGGATGAGGATTATGATTAGGATTAGAATGGGTATTAGTATGTGGTTGAGGATGACGATGAGGATAGGATGAGGAGTAGGACTTGGATGAGTATTAGGATGAGAATTAGTATTAGGATGAGGTTAGGATGAAGATAGGATAAGGATGAGGAAGAGGATGACGATAAGGACGAGGATGACAAAAGGAAGAGGATTAGGATAAGTATTAGGATGAGGATGAAGATGAGGAAGAGGCTTGGGATTAGGATGAGGATGAGGATGAGGATTAGGATTAGGATTAGGATGAGGATTAGGATTAGGGTTAAGATGAGGATTAGGGTTAAGATGAGGATTAGGATTGGGATTGGGGTGACAAAGAGGATGAGGAGGAGGATAGGATTGCGATTAGGATGAGGATTAGGATTAGGATGAGGATTAGGATTAGGATTAGGATGAGGATTAGGATTAGGATTAGGATGAGGATTAGGATTAGGATTAGAAGTGGTATGAGGATGAGGATGAGGACGAGGATAAGATTAGGATTAGGGTTAGGATTAAGATGAAGATTAGGAGGAGGATGAGGATGATGACACGGATAGGATGAGGATTAGGATGAGAATGATGATGAAGATGAGGATGAGGATGAGGATAAGGATGATGATGATGATGAGTATGAGGATGAGGATAGGATGTAGATTAGGACTAGGATGAGTTTTACGATGATAGTTAGGATAAGGATGAGGATGAGTTTTAGGATGATTGTTAAGATAAGGATGAGGATGAGGATTAGGACAAGGATGAGTATTAGGATTAGGATGGGGATGACGATTAGGATTTGGATGAGAATTAGGATTAGGATGAGGATGAGGATTAGGATTAGGATTAGGATGATGATGAGGATTAGGAATAGGACTAGGATGAGTATTAGGATTAGGATGAGGTTGAGGAAAATGATTAGGATGAGGGTTATGTTAGGTATCAGTGGTTACAATACACCTAGAAGGGGGGGGGGGGTTG
>NC_032014.1:17633018-17633269 GCF_001865875.1 Lupinus angustifolius
CATCCTCATCCTCATTCTACTCCTCATCCTATCCCCATCTTCATCCTCATCCTCATCCTATCCTCATTTTCATTCACATCCTCATCCTATCCTCATCCTCATCCTCATCCTATCCTCATTCTCATTCACATTCTCATCCTATCCTCATCCTCATTAACGTCCTTATCCTCATCCTATCCTCATCCTCCTCCTCATCCTAACCTCGTCCTCATCCTATCCTCATCCTCACCCTCTTCCTCATCCAATCCTTA
>NC_032014.1:17633369-17634198 GCF_001865875.1 Lupinus angustifolius
ATCCTCATCCTCATCCTCATCCTCATCCTCATCCTCATCCTCATCCTCATCTTCATCCTCATCCTCATCCTCGTCCTCGTCCTCCTCCTCATTCTCCTCCTCATCCTATCCTGATCGTCATTTACATTCTCATCCTCATACTATCCTCATCCTCATCCTCTTCATCATCCTCATTCTAATCCTCATCCTATCCTCATCCTCGTCCTAATCCACATCCTATCCTCATCCTCGTCCTAATCCACATCCTATCCTCATCCTCGTCCTAATCCACATCCTATCCTCATCCTCGTCCTAATCCACATCCTATCCTCATCCTCGTCCTAATCCACATCCTATCCTCATCCTCGTCCTAATCCACATCCTATCCTCATCCTCGTCCTAATCCACATCCTATCCTCATCCTCGTCCTAATCCACATCCTATCCTCATCCTCGTCCTAATCCACATCCTATCCTCATCCTCGTCCTAATCCACATCCTATCCTCATCCTCGTCCTAATCCACATCCTATCCTCATCCTCGTCCTCGTCCTCCTCCTCATTCTCGTCCTCATCCTATCTTCATCCTACTCCTCATCCTATCCTCATGCTCATCCTCATTGTCCTCCTCATCCTATCCCCATCGTCATCCTCATCCTCGTCCTATCCTCATTCTCATTCTAGTCCTCATCCTAACCTCATCCTCTTCCTCATGCTCTTCCTTATCCTCTTCCTCATCCTCATTGTCATTCACGTCCTCATCCTATCCTCATCCTCATTCTCGTCCTCCTCTTATCCTCATCCTCTTGCTCATCTCATCCTCATCCTATCCTCATCCTCATTCTCGTCCTC
>NC_032014.1:17634298-17634568 GCF_001865875.1 Lupinus angustifolius
CTCTTCCTTATCCTCTTCCTCATCCTCATTGTCATTCACGTCCTCATCCTATCCTCATCCTCATTCTCGTCCTCATCCTATCCTCATCCTAATTCTCTTCCTCATCCTCATCCTCCTCGTCATCCTCGCCCTCAGCCTATCCTCATCGTCATCCTCTTCCTCATCCTCACCCTCTTCCTCATCGTCATTATACTCCTCATCCTATCCACAACCTATGCTTATCGTCATGCGCGTCCTCATTCTCATCCTCATCCTATCCTCATTCTCGTC
>NC_032014.1:17634668-17635440 GCF_001865875.1 Lupinus angustifolius
TCGTCCTAATCCTATCCTCGTCCTTATCCTCGTCCTCATCCTATCCTTATCCTCATTCTCGTCCTCATCCTATCCTCATCCTCATCCTCATCCTCATCCCCATCCTATCCTCATCCTCATCCTCCACCTTATCCCCATCCTATCCTGATCCTCATCCTATCCTCATCCTCATCCTCGTTCTCGTCCTCATCCTATCCTTATCCTGGTCCTCATCCATTTCCAATCTTCATCCTCATTCTCATCCTCGTCCTTTCCTCTTCCAAATAATCATCCTCGTCCTCATCCTCATCCTATCCTCATCCTCATTCTCATGCCAGTTCTATCCTCATCCTCATCCTCATCTTCCTCCTCATTCTCGATCTCATCCTGATCCTATTCCTCATCGTCATCCTATCCTCATCCTCATCCTCATTCTCGTTCTCATCCTATCCTCATCATCATCCTCTACCTCTTCCTCATCCAATCCTTACCCTTATCCTCATTCTCTTCCACATTCTCATCCTCATCCTCTCCTCATCTTCATCCTCATTCACGTCCTCATCCTATCCTCCTTCTCATCCTCATCCTATCCTCATTCTCATTCTCGTCCTCATCCTTTCCTCTTCCCTATCCTCATCCTCCTCCTCATCCTCCTCTTAATCCTATCCTCATTCTCATCCTCCTCCCATCCTCATCCTCATACTCATCCTAACCTCGTCCTCATCCTCACCCTCATCCTCTTCCTCATCCTCATCCTCCTCCTCATCCTATCCTTATCCTAATCCACATTCTC
>NC_032014.1:17635540-17639969 GCF_001865875.1 Lupinus angustifolius
TTAGGATTAGGATTGGGATGATGATGAGGATAGGATGAGGAAGAGGATGTGGATGATGATGATGATGAAGATGAGGATGAGGATGAGGATGAGGATGAGGATGAGGATGAGGATGAGGATAGGATGAGGATGAGGATATGATGATGTTTAGGATTAGGATTAGGATGAGGTTTAGGATTAGGATTAGGATGACGATTAGGATGAGGATAGGATGAGGATGAGGATATATGATGAGGATTAGGATGAGGATGAGGATGAGTACGATGATAGGATGAGGATGAGGATGAGGATTAGGATAGGATAAGGATATGATGAGGATTAGGATTAGGGCGAGGACGAGGATTAGGATGAGGATTAGAATTAGTATTAGGATGGGGATTAGGATGAGTATTAGGATGAGGATGAGGATTAGGATGAGGATGAGGAATAGGATAGGATTAGGACTAGGATTAGTATTTGGATGAGCATTAGGATGACGGTTATGATTAAGATGAGTATTAGGATGATGAGGTTTCAGATTAGGATTAGGATGAGGATTAGGATATGATGAGGTTTAGGATTAGGATTAGGATGAGGATTAGGCTGAGGATTAGGATGACGATTAGGATGAGTATTAGGATGAGGATGAGGATGAGGTTGAGCCTGAGGATGAGGATTAGGACTAGGATGAGTATTTGGATTTGTATGAGTATTAGGATGATGAGAATGAGGATAATGATGAAGATGAGGATTAGGATATGATGAGGTTTAGGATTAGTATTAGGATGAGGATTAGGACAAGGATGAGGATGAGGATAAGGATTAGGATTAGGATGAGAATTAGGATTAGGATGAGGATAAGATGACGATAAGATAAGGATAGGGATGAGGATTAGGATGAGTATGAGGATGAGGATGAGGATGAGGATGAGGATGTTAAAAGGATGAGGATTACAATTAGGATGAGGATGAGGATAGAATTAGGATGGGGATGAGGATGGGATGAGGATTAAGATTAGGATGAGGATAAGGAATAGGATGAGGATTAGGATGTGGATGAGGAAGACGAAGATGATTAGGATGAAAATGAGGATAGGATGAGGATTAGTATTAGAAAGAGTATTAGGATGAGGATTAGGATTAGGATGATGATGAGGATGATGATTAGGACTAGGATGAGGATTAGGACTAGGATGAGGATTAGTACTAGGATGAGTATCAGCATTAGGATGAGGTTGAGGATTATGATTAGAATGCGGATAAGGATTAGGATGAGGATTAGGATGAGGATTAGGATGAGGATATGATGAGGATTAGGATGAGTATTAGGATGAGGTTGAGCATGAGGATGAGGATTAGGATAAGGATGAGGATAGGATGAGGATTAGGACTAGGATGAGTATTAGGATGAGGATTAAGATTAGTATGAGTATTAAGATGATGAGGTTTAGGATTAGGATTAGGTTGAGGATTAGGATAGAATGAGGTTTAGGATTAGTATTAGGATGAGGATTAGGAAGAGGATGAGGATCAGGATTAGGACTAGGATGAGTATTCGGATGTGAATTAGGATAAGGATAAAGGATTAGGATTAGGATGAGTATGGGGATTAGGAATAGGATGAGTATTAGGATGAGAATTAGGATTAGGATGAGGATAAGATGACGATAGGATAAGGATGAGGATGAGGATGACAATAGGATGAGGATTAGTATTAGAACGAGTATTAGGATGAGAATTTGGATTAGGATGAATATGATGATGATTATTCGGACTAGGATGAGGATTAGGACTAAGATGAGTATTAGCATTAGGATGAGGATGTGGATTAGGATTAGGATACGGATAATGATTAGGATGAGGATTAGGATGAGTATTAGGATGAGTGTTAGGATGAGGTTGAGCATTAGGAGGAGGATTTTGATAAGGATGAGGATTAGGACTAGGATGAGTATTAGCATTAGGATG
The DNA here is from genome assembly GCF_001865875.1 of Lupinus angustifolius. NCBI lineage: Eukaryota > Viridiplantae > Streptophyta > Magnoliopsida > Fabales > Fabaceae > Lupinus > Lupinus angustifolius. The sequence goes on from NC_032014.1 coordinate 17,637,488, forward strand.
AGGATGAGGATTAGGATTAGGATGCAGTTAAGGATTAGGATGAGTATTAGGATGAGGCTGAGCATGAGGATGAGGATTAGGATAAGGATGAGGATTAGGACTAGGATGAGTATTAGGATGAGGATTTGGATTAGTATGCGTATTAGGATGATGAGGTTTAGGATTACGATTAGGAAGAGGGTTAGGATATGATGAGGTTTAGGATTAGTATTAGGATGAGGATTAGGACGAGGATGAGGATTAGGACTAGGATGAGTATTAGGATGTGAGTTAGGATAAGGATGAGGATTAGGATTAGGATGAGTATGGGGATTAGGACTAGGATGAGTATTAGGATGAGAATTAGGATTAGGATGAGGATAAGATTACGATAGGATATGGATGGGGATGAAGATATGATGAGGATGACAAAAGGATGAGGATTAAAATAGGATGAGGATTAGGATGAGGATGAGGATAGGATTAGGATGATGATTAGGAATAGCATGAGGATTAGGATGTGGATGAGGAAGAGGATGATGATTAGGATGAGAATGAGGATAGGATGAGGATTAGTATTAGAACGAGTATTAGGATGAGAATTGGGATTAGGATGAGGATAAGATGATGATAAGATAAGGATGGGGATGAGGATTAGGATGAGGATGAGGATGACAAAAGGATGAGGATTACATTTAGGATGAGGATGAGGATTAGGATGAGTATGAGGATGAGGATAGGATTAGGATGAGGAGGAGGATGGGATGAGGATTAAGATTAGGATGAGGATTTGGATGTAGAAGAGGAAGAGGATGAGGATTAGGATGAGAATGAGGATTAGTATTAGAACGAGTATTAGGATGAGGATTAGGATTAGGATGATGATGAGGATGATGATTAGGACTAGGATGAGGATTAGGACTAGTATTAGGACTAGGATGAGTATCAACATTAGGATGAGGATGAGGATTAAGATGCGCATAAGGATTAGGATGAGGATATGATGAGGATTAGGATGAGTATTAGGATGAGGTTGAGCATGAGGATGAGGATTAGGATAAGGATGAGGATAGGATGAGGATTAAGACTAGGATGAGTATTAGGATGAGGTTGAGCATGAGGATGAGGATTAGGATAAGGATGAGGATAGGATGAGGATTAAGACTAGGATGAGTATTAGGATGTGGAGTAACATTAGTATGAGTATTAGGATGATGAGATTTAGGATTAGAATTAGGATGAGGATTAGGATAGGATGAGGTTTAGGATTAGTATTAGGATGAGGATTAGGACGTGGATGAGGATCAGGATTAGGACTAGGATGAGTATTAGGATGTGAATTGGGATAAGGATAAAGGATTAGGATTAGGATGAGTATGGGGATTAGGACTAGGATGAGTATTAGGATGAGAATTAGGATTAGGATGAGCAGAAGATGACGAAAGGATAAGGATGAGGATGAGGATGACAATAGGATGAGGATGTCTATAGGATAAGGATGAGGATGAGGATGATAAAAGGATGAGGATTAGAATTAGGATTAGGATGATGATGAGGATTAGGATGATTATGAGGATAGGATTAGGATGAGGATGGGGATGAGTATGGGAAGAGGATTAGGATTAGGATGAGGATTAGGAATAGGATGAGGATTAGGATGTGGATGAGGAAGAGGATGAGGATTAGGTGAGATTGAGGATTAGTATTAGGATGAGGTAAAGACAACGTAAAACTTTATTAGTTAATTCTCTTCTGGCAAAAGATTTATCTAGAGCAACTAAATGATTCACGATATGAGTAAATCGCTTTTGCATATCACTGATTGATTCGCTAGGTAACATGCGAATTAACTAATACTCGTGGGTCAACGCATTTAATGTAGCGCTCTTGACTTCGCTAGTGCCTTCGTGAGTCACTTGTAAAGTGTCCCACATTTCTTTTGCATTTTGGCACTGCGAGACCCTAAAGAACTCATCATAGGATAGGGCCGATGTGATGATATTTTTGGCGCGTAGGTTATGCTGGACCCTCTTGCGCTCATCATCGGTCCATAAAATTTTAGGCTTATCTTTAGGCTGATCGTCTGGAACGAAAGGGCCGTTGACTATGGATTCCCAAATATCCGAGTCAATGGCTTCTATAAAGATTTGCATGCGGACTTTCCAGTAGGCATACCCTTCACCACTGAATATGGGTGGTCGGTTAATGGATGAACCATCACCGCCAAACGGGTTTGTAGAACCCATTATATTTCCCTTAGGATAACGAATACGTGGTTGAGCTAGCACTTCGTACTAGCTCTTATACCACTTGTTAGGTATCAGTGGCTAAAATACACCTACAAGGGGGGGGGTGAATAGGTGTAGCGGTCAGAGTATCCGCTTTTCGAAAACAACAATTAATGCTGAAATAACCCCAGATTAATCGATTAACAGAATAGAAATAATCGATTAACGTAATAACTTTAATCGATTAAAACAACTCAGATTACAACAGTATAGTA
>NC_032014.1:17640069-17645740 GCF_001865875.1 Lupinus angustifolius
TCGATTAACGTAATCAATTTAATCGATTAAAATAACTCAGATTACACAAACAGATTCGGTTTCTTGCACGACAATCAACCGAGATTGAAACGAATATAAGCTTGGATGGTAATGAAGATACAACACAATCACATTGGTGGTAAGACACCTTGAGATTCCCAAAGTTACAACACTTTTTACAACAAAAACATAGAGTAATCTAAAGCAATTACAATGCTCAAATTTAACAATTAAGACCTTACTCTAAAACTCTAACACAAGTCTCATACAACTTGATAATGTATTAGTTGAAACCAGATTTTACAGAATATAAAATCTTCACAAAAACATCAATGAATGCATGAACATGTGAGATGAAATGATGAGAAATTAAACATGAAATGCCTCTCAATCCTAAAGCATAGAATTCTCTCTTTTCTAATCTCACAAATGCAATGTCATATAGATGCAACAATTAACACGAAATAAGCTCTAACTCTCTTAATATCTAACATGCAAGTTATGACTTAAGTTCTAAAAACGCAGTTTATAAAGAATCACTTCTGCAGCCCAGTTAATCGATTAAAACCTTGGTTAATCGATTAACGTGTTACAAAATTGTAACTGATTCTGTTTTCCAAGTTTTCTGTTTCAACAGCTTTTCAAAAACTTATGTTAATCGATTAAAACATGCCTTAATCGATTAACTGCATATTTCCAAGTGTATTTTCAAATTGCAAAACTCAAATACGTTATGCACTTAATTTATACATGTTCAACACTAAGTTTATGCCTAGGATGCACAGATTACATGTATTTATGTGATGCATGAACATATTATAAATGACATATCTCAAAAGTAAAATGATTTAAAGTTTTATGCATGAGACATGTATTGAGTTTACCTAAGCCTTAGACTCAACCTAAACTAATTACTAGTCTAAGTCTAATACCAATATTGAGACATAAGCATGTTGATTTATTGATGATCTTCAAGCTCTTATAATCACAAGTGGTCCTCATCAAAACCACAACATATAGTGAGAAAGCTTTCCAAAGTGCTCCTCTTGACATGAGCACTTTCAAGGATGAGTATTGGGATGAGGTTGAGCATTAGGATGAGGATTAGGATAAGGATGAGGATTAGGACTAGGACGAGTATTAGCTTTAGGATGAGGATGAGGATTAGGATTAGGATGCGGATAAGGATTAAGATGAGGATTAGGATGAGTATTAGGATAAGGCTGAGCATGAGGATGAGGATTAGGATAAGGATGAGGATAGGATAAGGATTAGGACTAGGATGAGTATTAGGATGACGATTAGGATTAGTATGAGGATTAGGATATGATGAGGTTTAGGATTAGGATAAGGATTAGGATGAGGATGAGGATGAGGATGAGGATAGGATGAGGATTATGACTAGGATGATTATTAGGATGAGAATAAGGATAAGGATGAGGATTAAGATTAGGTTGAGGATGAGGATGAGGATATGATGAGGATTAGGATTGGGATGAGGATTAGGATAAGGATGAGGATTAGGATTAGGATTAGGATTAGGATGAGGATGAGTATTAAGATGAGGATGAGGATGAGGATTTGGATTATGATGAGGATGAGGGTGAGGATGTGGATAGGATGAGGATTCGGACTAGCAAGAGGATAGGATGAGGACGATGATAGGATGAGGATGAGGATGGGATGAGGGTGAGGGTCAGGATGAAGATATGATGAGGATTTGGATTAGGATGAGTATTAAGATTAGGATAAGGATTAGGACGATTATTCAGATGAGGACAGAATGAGGATGAGGATGAGTCTTAGGATGAGGATGAGGATCAAGAGGAGGATAGGATGAGGATTAGGACTAGGATGAGTATTAGGATGATAATTAAGATTAGCATGAGGATGAGGATATGATGAGGATTGGGATTAGGATGGGGATGAGGATGGGGATGAGGATGAGAATCAGGAAGATGATGAGGATGAGGATGAGGATGAGGATGACGATTAGGATTAGGATTAGGATTGGGATTAGGATGAGGATTAGGATGAGGATGAGGATGAGGACGAGGATGAGGATGAGGACGAGGATGAGGATGAGGACGAGGATGAGGATGAGGATAAGGATGAGGATGTGGATGACGATGAGGATGAGGATGAGGAAGAGAATGTGGATTAGGATGAGTATGAGGATTAGGATGAGGATAGGATGAGGATGAGGACATAGGATGAGGATTAGAATTAGGATGAGGATGAGGATTAGGATGAGGATGAGAATAGGATTAGGATGAGGACGAGGATGAGGATGAGGATGGGATGAGGATTAGGATTAGGATGAGGATTAGGATGAGGATTAGGAATAGGATAAGGATTAGGATGAGAATGAGGATAGGATGAGGATTAGTATTAGAATGAGAATTAGGATTAGGATGAAGATGAGGATGACGATTAGGACTAGGATGAAGATGAGGATGATGATTAGGACTAGGATGAGGATTAGGATTAAGATTAGGATTAGTATTAGGATGAGGATTAGGTTTAGGATGAGGATGAGGATGAGGATGAGGGTGAGGTTGGGGGTGAGGATGTGGATGAGGATGAGGAAGAGAATGTGGATTAGGATGAGGATGAGGATTAGGATGAGGATATGATGAGGATGAGGATTAGGATGAGGATAGGATGAGGATGAGGATAGGATGAGGATGAGGACATAGGATGAGGATTAGAATTAGGATGAGTATGAGGATTAGGATGAGGATGAGAATAGAATTAGGATGAGGATGAGGATGAGGATGGGATGAGGATGAGGATGAGGATTAGGAATAGGATGAGGATAAGGATGAGAATGAGGATAGGATGAGGATTAGTATTAGAACGAGTATTAGGATGAGAATTAGGATTAGGATGAAGATGAGGATGATGATTAGGCCTATGATTAGGATTAGGATGCGGATAAGGATTAGGATGAGGATTTGGATGAGTATTAGGATGATGTTGAGCATGAGGATGAGGATTAAGACTAGTATGAGTATTAGCATTAGCATGAGGATGAGGATTAGGATTAGGATGCGGATAAGGTTTAGGATGAGGATTAGGATAAGGAATAGGAGGAGTATTAGGATGAGGTTGAGCATGAAGATGAGGATTAGGATAAGGATGAGGATAGGATGAGGATTAGGCCTAGGATGAGTATTACGATGAGGATTAGGATTAGTATGAGTATTAGGATGATGAGGTTTAGGATTAGGATCAGGATGATGGTTAGGATATAATGAGGTTTAGGACAATCATGAGGACGAGGATGCGGATTAGGACTAGGATGAGTATTAGGATGTGAATTAGGATAAGGATGAGGATTAGGATTACGATGAGTATGTCGATTAGGACAAGGATGAGTATTAGGATGAGAATTAGGATTAAGATGAGGATAAGATTACGATAGGATAAGGTTGAGGATGAGGATTGGGATGAGGATATGATGAGGATGAGGATGAGGATGCGGATGAGGAAGACAAAAGGATGAGGATTAGAATTAGGATGAGGATGAGGATGAGGATTAGGATGAGGATGAGGATAGGATTAGGATTAGGATTAGGATGAGGATGAGGATGAGGATGAGGATGGGATGAAGATTAGGATTAGGATGAGGATTAGGAATAGGATGAGGATTAGGATGTGGATGAGGAAGAGGAAGAGGATTAGGATTAGAATGAGGATAGGGTGAGGATTATTATTAGAACGAGTATTAGGATGAGAATTAGGATTAGGATAAAGATGAGGATGATGATGAGGACTAGGATGAGGATTAGGACTAGGATGGAGTATTAGGATTAGGCTGAGGATGAGGATTAGGATTAGGATGAGGATAAGGATTAGGATGAGAATTAGGATTAGGATGAGGATGAGGATTAGAACTAGGACTACTACGAGTATTAGGTTTAGGATTAGGATTAGGATTAGGATTGGGATGAGGATGAGGATGAGGACGACGATAGGATTAGGATTAGGATTCGTATTAAGATTGGGCTGAGGATGAGGATCAGGATCAAGATGAGGAGAAGGATGAGGATGAGGATGAGGATGAGGATTAGATGAGGATGAGGATTGGATTAGGATGAGGATGAGGATGAGGATGAGAACAAGGATGAGGATGAGGATAGGATTAGGATGATGATGAGGATGAGGATAGGACGAGGATTAGGATTAGGATGAGGAAGAGGATGAGGATTAGGTTGAGAATGAGGATAGGTTGAGGATTAGTATTATGATGAGTATTAGGATGAGAATTAGGATTAGGATGAGGATGAGGATGAGTATAGGATGACGATTAGGATTCGAAAGAGGATTAGGATTAGGATTAGGGTGAGGATGAGTGTGAGTCTGAGGATGAGGATAGAATGAGGATAGTGAAAGTGCGCATGTCAAGAGGAGCACTTTGGAAAGCTTGCCCACTATGTGTTTTGATGAGGACAATTTGAGTTTCATAAGAGCTTGAAGACCATCAACAAATCAACGTGCTTAGGTTTCAAGATTGGTATTATACTTATACACTAGTAATTAGTTTAGGTTGAGTCTAAGGCTTAGGTAAACTCAATACATGTCTCATATATATAATACCTTAAATAATTTTATTTTGAGATATGATATTCATAATATGTTCAAGCATCATATATATACATGTTATCTGTGCATCCTTGGCATAAACTTTGTCGAACATGTATAAGTTAAGTGCAAAATGTATTTGAGTATTGCCATTTAAAAATATACATAGAAATATGCAGTTAATCGATTAAGGTGGGTTTTAATCGATTAACATAAGTTTTTGAAAAGCAGTTGGAACAGAAAACTTGGAAAACCGAATCAGTTACAATTTTGTATCTCGTTAAATGATTAACCAAGAATTTAATCGATTAACGGGCTGCAGAATGGTTTTTTTATAAACTGCGTTTTCAGAACTCAAGCTCGGATTTTTGCATGTTAGATTTTAAGAGAGTTAGAGCATATTTTCGTGTTAATTGCTGCATCTACATGAAATTGCATTTGTGAGATTAGAGAAGAGAGAATTCTATGCTTTAGGATTGAGAGGCATTACATGTTTAGTTTCTCATCATATCATCTCATATATTCATGCACTTCTTGATGTTTTTGGAAAGATTTCATATTCTGTAAAATCTGTTTTGAACTCATGCATTATCATTTTATATGAGACATGTGTTAGAGTTGTAGAGTAAGGTGTTAATTGTATTAATTTGAGCATTGTAAGTGCTTTAGATTACTCTATATTCTTGTTGTAAAAGGATTGGGAAAATCCTAGCTGCGGTTAGGTAAGGTGTTCTTCACACAAAGACTTGGAGGTCTTGGTAGAAAGAATAGGTTCTTGGCTGGGGCTACACCGCAAGAAAGGTTTTCTTGGGCGGTAGGAAGGGAGTCAAACGAAGGGATAAGGTTCTTTAGTTTTCAAGAAAGTGTCTAAGTGTTGTAATTGAAAGAATTATTTGTAAAACGTTATTTCGATTATAGTGACAAAAAATCTCCCAGATCAGACGGAGGGCCTGGATGTAGTTTACAAGTGGACCCGTAAACGAACCAGGATAAAAATCTTGTTGCACGCTTTTCTTTCCCTACTCTCTTTATTGCTTTAATCGATTACTTTGTATAGTTGTATTAGCTGTAATAATATGTTTCT
>NC_032014.1:17645840-17646431 GCF_001865875.1 Lupinus angustifolius
GCTTCAAGAGCACGAAATGGAATTGGGTCGCTTGACGATGCATGAGGATTCGGACCGGAAGAAGAAGAGCATCACATTGAAGGCTACAAACTCTAAAACAAAAGAAGATAAAGATGATGATGAATCTGACTCCGATCTGGATGATGAAACAATGGGTCTCCTTGTTCGAAAATTCAGTAAATTCATAAAAGGAAAATGAGGATTCAAAAAGTTTCAGAAGAAAGAAGCGAAGGAATCAACCAAGAATGGGAAGAACACCAAAGATCGCTTCACTTGCCACGAGTGCAGAAAAGCTGGACACATGCGATTTCAGTGTCCAACCTATCTGAAAAAGGTTGATTCAGAAAAGAGCACTCCCAGGGAATTCAAATCTAAGAAAGCCTACAACGTATGGGATGTACTTGAGGAGGAAACGACATCAAGCACCTCTAGTGAGGAGGAGTCAGCAAAGCTATGTTTGATGGCTAGATCTGACAACGATGGGAATTCAAGCACACACGAAGATAATCATGAGGTATATTCTCACACCTCATCCACTTCTGATGACTCACCTCCTTATGATGTTTTATATGAGGCTTATGTCGAGTTACA
>NC_032014.1:17646531-17646845 GCF_001865875.1 Lupinus angustifolius
ATAAAGAAGGGAGATGACTCCCCGATTACTAACAGAAAAGGACCCAATATCAATTGGGTACCTAAGAAAAGGAAGTGATCTTTTTGGAGGTATGTCTTCGAACAAAAGGGCAGAAATGGTACCTAGACAGCGGGTGTTCGAGACATATGACAGGTGACAGATCAAACTTCCTAGATCTTTCACTTAAAGGTAAAGCATACGTCACGTACGGAGACAACAACAAGGGAAAGATTCTTGGCACTGGAACAGTTGAGAATTCATCTAAGACTCTTATTGAAAATGTTCTTTATGTTGAAGGATTAGAACATAATCTC
>NC_032014.1:17646945-17647647 GCF_001865875.1 Lupinus angustifolius
AATGTTAAATTTGTTGGTCATCGTATAAATAATATTTACATGGTTAATTTGGATGATGTCACTACTTTGTTTTCAAAATGTTTTATTTCCAAAGAAGATGACATCTGGCTTTGGCATAGAAGCGTTGCACATATCCATGTTAGACATCTAGATAAATTATCATCAAACGAACTAGTTGAGGGGCTACCAAAACTAAATTTTAAAACCAAAGAGATATGTGACACTTGACAAAAGTGCAAACAAATCAAAAACTCTTTTAAAAACAAAAATGTGATCTCCACTTTAAGGCCTTTGGAGTTACTCCAAATGGCCATATGGACTTGTTTGGACCATCACAAATCATGAGTTTTGGTGGTAGCTACTATGCTCTAGTTATTGTTGATGATTTCTCCCGATTTACATGGACATAATTTCTATCTACAAAAAGCGATGCGTTTAAATCTTTTAAAAATCTTGCCAAGCAAATCCAAAACCAACTTAACCTGAAAATAGTATATATACGTGGTGATCATGGGGGAGAATTTGAGAACTTTCAGTTTTATAAATTATGTGATAAGCATGACATTTTACATCAATTCTCTGCTCCTCGCATTCCATAACAAAATGGGGTTGTTGAGAGGAAGAATCGCATTCTAGAAGAATTGGCCAGAACCATGCTTAATGAAAGTAATATCCCCAAATATTTCTGGGCAGATGCAGTGC
>NC_032014.1:17647747-17649671 GCF_001865875.1 Lupinus angustifolius
CTCGAGATGCCTCACTATCTTTGGTGGGATATTCCGATTCCGATTTCGCCGGATGTAAATTTGATCGGAAAAGCACTAGTGGTGCTTGTCACTTGTTGGGCAGTTCATTAGTTGCATGGCATAGTAAAAAGCAAGCTTGTGTTGCTTTGTCCACCGACGAAGCGGAATACATTGCCGCCAGTGTGTGTTGCACTCAAATCCTTTGGATGAAGCAGCAAATTAAGGACTTTGGTCTTAAACTAGAAAAGAGCCCCATTAAATGCGATAATACAAGTGCCATAAACCTATCCAAGAATCCCGTTTTGCATTCTAGAACCAAGCATATAGAAATTAGACATCATTTCTTACGTGATCATGTTCAAAAAGGTGACTGCATGCTTGAATTCGTTGAAACCTCTAAACAGTTAGTAGATATTTACACCAATCCCCTTCCATGGGATACTTTCTATGTTCTAAGGAGAGAACTTGGAATTCTTGATGGACAATATCTTCATTAAAACTATCTAGATGTTCAGTTTATGTCTTGCTTCTACATGCTTATTAGTCTCTTGATTTAATGAAATGTCTTAAAATGCAAAATGATATCTCATAATAATTCCTTTTTTTTGTGATTACATATGTTTAGACTAATCTTTTAGAATGCATGCATAAGTCCCAAAAAGTTGAAACCGTTCTGCTTGATCTAAAAATTACCGTGTTTAATCGATTAAAACATCAAAATTAATCGATTAATTTTTTAATGTTAATCGATTACCTGGGCATCAGTTTTGAAATATCATTTTTCATATGATTTTAATCGATTAACCAGGCCCGGTAATCGATTAAAACCAGCAGTATAAGTGCAGACAACACTTCAGTTTCACACTTTTTTCGGCATTTTCTCTATTTCCTCTTCCTCTTGAGTCTCTGTAACCGTGATACAACTTTATGAATTCAGTTGTTGTTATTGTTTCGAGACTTATTTGTGCTTTTTCTGACTTGGTTTGACATTTTCTGGTTTGTTTGGTTGCTGGATATTTTTACTCTCTATGTTATGTTTCTTTTAATTTTTCTTATTTTGCTTTTAATTATGTCAAAATAGCTTATTTGGTTATTTGGATGGTTCTTGATCATATGAGATTTTCTGGTGCATAAATTAAGTTGGTTACTGCACTAGATTGCTTTTTCTGCTTATTGCTATTTGATATGGTAAATCTTGTATGTCGTTCACGTTACCTATTAGTTATTTTATTGTATAAACAAGAGCATTTTATTCAAGCCACCGATTATAAGACAGGTTAATAGTTAAATACCAAGTTAATTCATTAACTTCGTTTTATGTTTAACTACATATCTCTGTCTACTTTTGACCTGTGTTATCTTTTTGATAATGTCAAAAGGAGAAGAAAGGTTGTTTTGTTGTTGTTTGATTGTGCAGGTTGATCTTAATTCTGCTTCCGAAATATTCGCGCTTCATACTATCAATCAGTGCCAATACATTCTTCAAACTAATTCATCAAACAAGTGGTGTAGTGTTTGTCATCATCAAAAAGGGGGAGATTGAAAGTGCGCATGTCAAGAGGAGCACTTTGGAAAGCCTGCCCACTATGTGTTTTGATGAGGACAATTTGAGTTTCATAAGAGCTTGAAGACCATCAACAAATCAACGTCCTTAGGCCTCAAGATTGGTATTAGACTTAGACTAGTAATTAGTTTAGGTTGAGTCTAAGGCATAGGTAAACTCAATACATGTTTCATATATATAATACCTTAAATCATTTTATTTTGAGATATGATATTCATAATATTTTCATGCGTCATATATATACAATTTATATGTCCATCCTAGGCATAAACTTAGCGTTGAACATGTATAAGTTAAGTGCATAACTTATTTGAGTATTGCCATTTAAAAATATACATAGAAATATGCAGTTAATCGATT
>NC_032014.1:17649771-17659192 GCF_001865875.1 Lupinus angustifolius
CTATATTCTTGTTGTAAAAGTGTTGTAATATTGGGAATCTCTAGGTGTCTTACCACCAACGAGATTGAGTTGCGTCTTCAGTAGCTTAGAAGTCTTGATAGAAAGAATAGTTTCTTGGCTGGGGCTACACCGCAAGAAAGGTTTTCTTGGGCGGTAGGAAGTGAGTCAAACCAAGGGATAAGGTTCTTTAGTTTTCAAGAAAGTGTCTAAGTGTTGTAATTGAAAGAATTGTTTGTAAAACGTTATTCCGATTATAGTGACGAAAAATCTCCCAGAGCAGACGGAGGGCCTGGATGTAGTTTGCAAGTGGACCCATAAACGAACTAGGATAAAAATCTTGTTGCACGCTTTTCTTTCCTTACTCTCTTTAGTGCTTTAATCGATTACTTTGTATAGTTGTATTAGCTGTAATAATCTGTTTCTATATTGTACTGTTGTAACTCTGATATATCTGTTAGCTCTGTATATTTGCTTCGATCTCAGTTGCTTGTCGTACAAGAAACTGAATCTGTTTATGCGATCTGAGCTATTTCAATCGATTAAAAAGCTATAGTTAATCGATTATTCTTTCTGTGTTAATCGATTAAACTGGGGGTTTTCAGCATTATAAGTTGTTTTTGAAAACCGGATACTTTGATCACTACACCTATTCAACCCCCGATCTAGGTGTATTTTAGCCACTGATACCTAACAGATAGGATTAGGACTTGGATAGGATGAGGATTAGGATGAGGATTAGGATTAGGATGAGGATAGGATTGGGATTAGGATGAGGATGGGGATGTGGATGATGATGAGGATTAGGACTAGGATGACTATTACGATGGGGGAGAGGATGAGGATAGAATGGGGAAGAGGGTGAGGATGAGGATAGGATGAGGATGAGGACATAGGATGAGGATTAGGATTAAGATGAGGATGAGGACGATGATAGGATGAGGATTAGGATTAGGAATAGGAAGAGGATAGGATGAGGATGAGGATATGATGATGATTAGGATTAGGATGAGTATTACGATTAGGATGGGGATTAGGATTAGGATTAGGAGGAGGATTAGGATGAGTTTTTGGATGAGGATGAGGATGAGGACTAGGACTAGGGTGAGTATTAGGATGAGGATTAGGATGAGTATTAGGATGAGTATTAGGATTAGGAAGAGTATTAGGATGACTAGGTTTAGGACTAGGATTAAGATGAGGATTCGGATATGAGGATGAGTATGAGGATGAGGATGAGGATGAGGATGAGGATTAGGATTAGGATTAGGATTAGGATTAGGATTAGGATGAGGATCAGGATCAGGATCAGGATGAGGATTAGGATGAGGATGAGGATGAGGATGAGGATGAGGATGAGGATGAGGATGTGGATGAGGATGAGGATGAGGAAGAGAATGTGGATTAGGATGAGGATTAGTATGAGGATGAGGATGAGGGTGAGGATTAGGATGAGGATAGGATGAGGATGAGGACATAGGATGAGGATTAGAATTAGAATTAGGATGAGGATAAGGATGAGTATTAGGATGAGGATGAGAATAGGATTAGGATGAGGATGAGGATGAGGATGGGATGAGGATTAGGATTAGGATGAGGATTAGGAATAGGATAAGGATTAAGATGAGAATGAGGATAGGATGAGGATTAGTATTAGAACAAGTATTAGGATGAGAATTAGGATTAGAATGAAGATGAGGATGATGATTAGGACTAGGACTACAATGAGTATTAGGATTAGGATTAGGATTAGGATTGGGATGAGGATGAAGATGAGGACGAGGATAGGATTAGGATTAGGATTAGGATTTGGATTAGGATTGGGAAGAGGATGAGGATGAGGATGAGTATTAGGAGGACTAGGTTTAGGACTAGGATTAAGATGAGGATTCGGATATGATGAGGTTTAGGATTAGGATAAGGATTAGGATGAGGATGAGGTTGAGGATAGGATGAGGATTATGACTAGGATGATTATTAGGATTAGAATTAGGATAAGGATGAGGATTAAGATTAGGATGAGGATGGGGATGAGAATGAGGATGTGATGAGGTTTAGGATTAGGATGAGTATTAGAATTTGGATGAGGATGTGATGAGGATTAGGATTAGGATGAGGATTAGGATTTGGATGAGGATTAGGATTAGGATGAGGATTGGGATGAGTATTAAGATGAGGATGAGGATGAAGATTTGGATGAGGATGAGGACGAGGATGAGGATTAGGATTAGGATGAGGATGGGGATTAGGATGAGGGTGAGGATGTGGATAGGATGAGGATTAGGACTAGCATGAGGATAGGATGAGGACGATGATATGATGAGGATGAGGATGAGGATTAGATGAGGGTGAGGGTCAGGATGAAGATATGATGAGGATGAGTATTAAGATTATGATGAGTATTCAGATGAGGACAGAATGAGGATGAGGATTAGGATGAGGATGAGTCTCGGGATCAAGATGAGGATCAAGAGGAGGATAGGATGAGGATTAGGATAAGGATGAGTATTAGGATGAGAATTAAGATTAGGATGGGGATATGATAGGATGAGGTTAGGATGAGGTTAGGATGAGGATGAGGATATGATGAGGATTGGGATTAGGATGAGGATGAGGATTCGGATAAGGATGAGGACATCGGATGAGGATTAGAATTAGGATGAGGAAGAGCATGAGTTTTAGGATGAGGATTAGGATGAGAATAAGGATTAGGGTGAGAATGAGGATAGGATGAGGATTAGTATTAGAACAAGTATTAGGATGAGAATTAGGATTAGGATGAAGATGAAGTTGATGATTAAGACTAGGATGAGGATTAGGACTAGGATGAGTATGAGGATTAGGATGAGGATTAGGATTAGGATTGGGAAGCGGATGAGGATGAGGATGAAGATGAAGATGAGGATCAGGATCAGGATCAAGATGAGGATAAGGATGAGGATGAGCATGAGGATAAGGACTAGGATGAGGATAGGATTAAATTAATGACGAGGATTAGGATTAGGAGGAGAATTAGGATTAGGATGAGGATTAGGATCTGATGAGGATTAGGATTAGGATGGGGATGAGGGTGAGGATATGGACGAGGATTAGGAAGAGGATGAGGATGAGGATGAGGATGAGGATTAGGATTAGGATTAGGATTAGGATTAGGATTAGGATTAGGATGAGGATGAGGATGTGGATAAGATGAGGATTTGAACTAGGATGAGTACTAGGATGAGAATTAGGATGAGGATTAGGATTGGGATTAGGATTAGGATTAGGGTGAGTAAGAGGATGAGGCTGAGGATGAGGATGAGGATGAGGATGAGGATAAGGATGAAGATGAGGGCCAGATGACAATGTGGATAGGATCAGGATGAGGATATGATGAACATGAGGATATGATGAGGATGAGGACTTATGACGAGGATTGGTATTAAGATTATGACGAGAATGGGGATGATGATTAGGATTAGGATCAGGATTAGGATTAGGTTTAGGGTGAGGATGAGGATGAGAATGAGGATGAGGATGAGGATGAGAATAAGATGAGGATTAGGACTAGGATGAGTACTAGGATGAGCATTTGGATGAGGATTAGGATAAGGATAAGGATTAGGATTAGGATGAGGAAGAGGATTAGGATTAGGATGAGGATATGATGAGGATTATGATTTAAATGAGGATTAGGATTTGGATGAGGATTGGGATGAGGATTAGGATGAGTATTACGATGAGGATATGAAGAGGATTAGGATTAGGATGAGTATTAGGATGAGAATAGGATTAGGATGAGGATTAGAATGAGGATAGGATAAGAATTATGATGAGGACTAGGATATGGATGAGGATTAGGTTCACTATTAGAATGAGAATTAGGATTAGGATGACGATGAAGATGAGAATGAGGATAGGATGACGATTAGGATTAGGATTAGGATAAGGATAAGGATGAGGAAGAAGATAGGATGAGGATTAGTATAAGGATGAGGATGAGGATGAGGACCTGGATAGGATGAGGATTAGGAATAGGGTCACGATTAGGATGCGTATTTGGATGAGAATGAGGATAGGATTAGGATTTGTATTAGGATGAGGATTTGGATGAGGATGAGGATGCAGATTAGGATGAGGATGAGGATGATGATTCGGAAGAGGATGAGGATGAGGATTAGGACTAGGATGAGTATTACGAGGAGAATTAGGATTAGGATGAGGATGAGGTTGAAGAAAGGATGAGGGTAAGGATGAGGATGAGTGTAGGATGGCAATCAGGATAGGATGAGGATATCACGAGGATGAGGACTTAGGACGAGGATTAGTATTAGGATTAGGATGAGGATTATGATGAGGATTGGGATGAGCATTAGGATGAGAATTATGATGAGGATTGGGATGAGGATGAGTGTTAGCTTTAGAATGAGGATCATGATTAGGAGATAATGAGGTTTATGATGAGGATTATGAAGAGTATTAGGATGAGGATGAGGAGGTAGATAGGATGAGGATGAGGATTAGGACTAGGATTAGTATTAGGATGAGGATTAGGATGAGGTTGAGGAGTAGGATGAGGATTACGATGAGGATGCGGATGAGGATTGGGATTAGGATTAGGATTAGGATGAGGATGAGGATGAGGATAAGGATGAGGATGAGGGTGAGGATGAGGATAAGATGAGGATTAGGACTAGGATGAGTACTAGGATGAGAATTAGGATGAAGATTACGATAAGGATGAGCATTAGGATTAGGATGAGGAAGAGGATTAGAATGAGGATGAGGATGAGGATTAGGAATAGAATTTGGCTGAGGATTAGGATGTGGATGCGGATGAGGATGAGGATGAGGATTAGGATGTGGATGAGCATGAGGAAGAGGATGAGGTTGAGGATGAAGATGAGGATGAGGATGTGGATGAGTATTAGGATGAGTTTGAGAATGAGGATGAGGAAGAGGATGAGAATGAGGATCGACATGAGGAAGAGGATGAGGATGAGGATGAGGATTAGGATGACGATGAGGAAGAGGATAGGATGAGGATTAGGAATAGGATGAGTATTAGAATGAGAATTAGGATGAGGATTAGGTTGAGGATTAGGATGAGGATGAGGATTAGGATTAGAAAGAGGATTAGGATGAGGATGAGGATCAGGATTAGGATTAGGATGAGGATGAAGATTAGGATTGGGATTAGGATGAGGATTAGGATGAAGATGAGGATGAGGATGAGGATTAGGATTAGAATTAGGATTGGGATGATGATTAGGATTAGAATTAGGATGTGGATCTGGATGAGGATGAGGAGCAAGATCAGGATTAGGATGAGGATGAGAATGAGGATAGGATGAGGATCAGGATAGGATAAGGATGAGTACTAGAATTAGAATGAGGATTAGGATGAGGATGAGAATGAGGATAGGATGAGGATCAGGATAGGATAAGGATGAGTACTAGAATTAGAATGAGGATTAGGATGAGGATGAGAATGAGGATAGGATGAGGATCAGGATAGGATAAGGATGAGTACTAGAATTAGAATGAGGATTAGGATGAGGATGAGGATTAGGATTAGGATCTGGATTCGGATTAGAATCAGGATGAGGATAGGATTAGGGTGAGGATGAGGATGAGGATTAGGATGAGGATGAGCATGAGGAAATGGATGAGGATGAGGATGAAGATTAGGATAAGGATGAGCATCAAGAAATGGATGACGATGACGATGAGAAGAGGATGAGGATGAGGATTAGGACTAGGATGCATATTAGGATGAGAATTAGGATGAGGATTAGGATGAGGATTTGGATGAGGATGACAATATGATGAGGATTAGGATTAGGATGAGGATGAGGATTAGGATTAGTATGAAGATTAGGATGAGTATTAGGATTAGTATGAAGATTAGGATGACTATTAGGATGAGGATAAGGATGAGGATGAGGATAGGATGAGGATTACGATTAGGATTAGGATTGGGATGAGGATTAGGAATAGAATTTGGATGACGATTAGGATGTGGATGAGGATGAGGATTAGGATATGGATAAGGATGAGGATGAGGATGACGTTGAGGATGAGGATGAGGATGAGGATGTGGATGAGGATGAGGATGAGGATGAGGAGGAGGATGAGGATGAGGATGAGGATGAGGATGAGGACGAGGATGAGGATGAGGATGAGGATGAGGATCAGCATGAGGATGAGGATAGGATGAGGATTCGGAATAGGATGAGTACTAGAATGAGAATTAGGATGAGGATTTGGTTGAGGATTACGATGTGGATTAGGATTAGAATGAGGATTAGGATGAGGATCAGGATGAGGATCAGGATATTATAAGGATTAGGAGTAGGATGAGCATTAGGATAAATGATGAGGAATAGGATTATGATAAGGGTGATGATTTGGATGAGTATTAGGATGAGGAAGAGGATGAGGAATAGGATGAGAATAGGATGAGGATTAGGAATAGAATTTGGATTAGGATTAGGATGTGAATGAGGAGGAGGATGAGGATGAGGATGAGGATGAGGAGGAGGATGAGGATGACGATGAAGATGAGGATGAGGATGGGATGAGGATTAGGACTAGGATGCGTATTAGGATGAGGATTAGGATGAGGATTTGGATGAGGATTTGGATGAGGATGATGATGAAGATATAACGTGGATTAGGATTAGGATATGGATAAGGATTACGATGAGGATGAGGATTAGGATTAGGATGAGGATTAGGATGAGTATTAGGATGAGGATAAGGATGACGATGAGGATAGGATGACGATTAGGATTAGGATTAGGATTGGGATGAGGATTAGGAATAGAATTAGGATGAGGATGAGGATGAGGATGAGGATAGGATTAGGATGAGGATGAGGATGAGGATAGGATGAGGATTAGGAATAGGATGAGTATTAGAATGAGAATTAGGATGAGGATGAGGATGAGGATTAGGATTAGGAAGAGGATTAGGATGAGGATGAGGATGAGGATTAGGATTAGGAAGAGGATTAGGATGAGGATGAGGATGAGGATTAGGATTAGGAAGAGGATTAGGATGAGGATGAGGATGAGGATTAGGATTAGGAAGAGGATTAGGATGAGGATGAGGATGAGGATTAGGATTAGGAAGAGGATTAGGATGAGGATGAGGATGAGGATTAGGATTAGGATGAGGATGAAGATTAGGATTAGGATTAGGATGAGGATTAGGATGAAGATGAGGATGAGGATGAGGATTAGGATTAGAATTAGGATTGGGATGATGATTAGGATTAGAATTAGGATGTGGATCTGGATGAGGATGAGGAGCAAGATCAGGATTAGGATGAGGATGAGAATGAGGATAGGATGAGGATCAGGATAGGATGAGGATGAGGACTAGAATTAGAATGAGGATTAGGATGAGGGTGAGGATTAGGATAGGATTAGGATCACGACTAGGATGAGTATTAGAATGAGTATTAGGATGAGGATTTGTATGATGATGATGAGGAGAAGGATTAGGATGAGGATGACGATTACGATAAGGATGTGGATTAGGATGAGTATTAGGATGCGAATTAGGATGAGGATTAGGTTGAGGATTAGGATGAGGATGAGGATGAGGATTAGGATTAGGATCTAGAATCGGATTAGAATCAGGATGAGGATAGGATGAGGGTGAGGATGAGGATGAGGATTAGGATGAGGATGAGCATCAGGAAATGGATGAGGATGAGGGTGAAGATTAGGATAAGGATGAGCATGAGGAAATGGATGAGGATGAGGATGAGAAGAGGATGAGGATGAGGATTAGGACTAGGATGCATATTAGGATGAGAATTAGGATGAGGATTAGGATGAGGATTTGGATGTGGATTTGGATGAGGATGAGGATATGATGAGGATTAGGATAAGGATGAGGGTGAGGATTAGGATTAGTATAAAGATTAGGATGAGTATAAGGATTAGTATGAATATTAGGATGAGTATTAGGATGAGGATAAGGATGCGGATGAGGATAGGATGAGGATTAGGATTAGGATTAGGATTGGGATGATGATAAGGAATAGAATTTGGATGAGGATTAGGATGTGGATGAGGATGAGGATATGGATAAGGATGAGGAAGAGGATGACGTTGAAGATGAGGATGGGGATGTGGATGAGGATGAGGATGAGGATGAGGAGGAGGATGAGGATAGGATGAGGACGAGGATGAGGATGAGGATGAGGATGAGGATCAGCATGAGGATGAGGATAGGATGAGGATTTGGAATAGGATGAGTACTAGAATGAGAATTAGGATGAGGATTTGGTTGAGGATTACGATGTGGATTAGGATTAGAATGAGGATTAGGATGAGGAGGAGGATCAGGATCAGGATATTATAAGGATTAGGAGTAGGATGAGCATTAGGATCAAGATGAGGAATAGGATTATGATAAGGGTGATGATGAGGATGAGTATGAGCATGAGGATGAGGATGAGAATGAGGACGAGGATGAGGACGAGGATGAGGATGAGAATGACGATGAGGGTGAGGATGAGGATGAGGATGAGCGTGAGGATGAGGATAAGGATGAGGATGAGGATGAGGGCGAGGGTGAGGATAAGGATGAGGATGAGGGTAAGGATGAGGATGAGGGTAAGGATGAGGATGAGGATGAGCGTGAGGATGAGGATGAGGATTAGGACGATGATGAGCATGAGCCTAAGCAGGAGGATTAATATTAGGATGAGGATTATGATGAGCATGAGAACGGGGATGAAGATAGGATATGATGAGGATTAGGGTTAGGATATGGGTTGGGATTAGGATGAGGATTAGGATTAGGATGAGGATTAGGATTAGGATGAGGATTAGGATTAGGATGAGGATTAGGATTAGTATTAGGATGAGGATAAGGATGAGGTTGAGGATTAGGATAGGATGAGGATTAGGATTACAATTAGGATTGTAATGAGGATTAGGATGAGGATGAGGATGAGGATAGGATAAGGATTAGGACGTGGATGTGGATGAGGATGAGGATTAGGATGTGGATGAGGATGAGGATGAGTAGTAGGATGAGAATTAGGATGAGGATTAGGATGAGTATGAGGATTAGGATTAGGATTAGAATGAGATTGAGAATGAGGATAAGTATGAGGATGAGGATTAAGATTAGGATAAGGATGAGGATGTGGGTGAGGATGAGGATATGATGAGGAGTAAGATTAGGATAAGGATTAAGATGAGGATGAGGATTACGATAAGGACAGGATTAGGATAAGTATTAGGATGAGGATTAGGATTAGGATGAGGATTAGGATGAAGATAGGATTAGGATTGGGATTAGGATTAGGAATAGAATTTGGATGAGGATTAGGATGTGGATGAGGATGAGGATATGGATAAGGATGAGGAAGAGGATGACGTTGAAGATGAGGATGGGGATGTGGATGAGGATGAGGATG
>NC_032014.1:17659292-17660227 GCF_001865875.1 Lupinus angustifolius
TGAGGATGAGGATAGGTTGAGGATTAGGATGAGGATGAGGATGAGGATGAGCGAGAGGATTAGGATTAGGATTAGGATTAGGATGAGGATGATGATGAGGATTAGGTTGAGGATGGGGATGAGGAGTAGGATGAGGATTGGGATGAGGATTATGATTAGGATGAGGATGAAGATGAGGATAAGATGAGGATTAGGATGAGGATTAGGATGAGAATGAGGATGAGGATGATGATAAGATGAGGATTAGGACGAGGATGAGGATGAGGATGACGATGAGGATGAGGTTGAGTATGAGGATTGGATGAGGATTAGGATTAGCACGAGGATTAGGATGAGGATTAGGATTAAGATAAGGATTAGGATGAGGATGAGGATTAGGATTAGGATCTAGAATCGGATTAGAATCAGGATGAGGATAGGATGAGGGTGAGGATGAGGATGAGGATTAAGATGAGGATGAGCATGAGGAAATGGATGAGGATGAGGGTGAAGATCAGGATAAGGATGAGCATGAGGAAATGGATGAGGATGACGATGAGAAGAGGATGAGGATGAGGATTAGGACTAGGATGCATATTAGGATGAGAATTAGGATGAGGATTAGGATGAGGATTTGGATGAGGATTTGGATGAGGATGAGGATATGATGAGGATTAGGATTAGGATGAGGGTGAGGATTAGGATTAGTATAAAGATTAGGATGAGTATAAGGATTAGTATGAATATTAGGATGAGTATTAGGATGAGGATAAGGATGAGTATGAGGATAGGATGAGGATTAGGATTAGGATTAGGATTGGGATGATGATTAGGAATAGAATTTGGATGAGGATTAGGATGTGGATGAGGATGAGGATTAGGATATGGATCAGGATGAGGAAGAGGATGACGTTGAAGATGAGGATGGGGATGTGGATGAGGATGAGGATGAGGGT
>NC_032014.1:17660327-17660739 GCF_001865875.1 Lupinus angustifolius
AGGATGAGGATTAGGATGAAGATAGGATTAGGATTGGGATTAGGATTAGGAATAGAATTTGGATGAGGATTAGGATGTAGATGAGAATGAGGATGAGGATGAGGATAGGGAGGAGGATGAGGAGGAGGATGAGAATGAGGACGAGGATGAGGATGAGGATGAGGATGAGGATGAGGATGAGGATGAGCATGAGGATGAGGATGAGTATAGGATGAGGAATGAGGAGGAGGATGAGTATAGGATTAGTATAGAATTAGGAATAGAATTTGGATGAGGATTACGATGTGCATGAGGATGAGGATGAGGATGAGGAGGAGGATGAGGATGAGGATGAGGATGAGGATGAGGATGAGGATTAGGATGAGGATGAGGATGAGGATGAGGATGTGGATGAGGATGAGGATGAGGATGA
>NC_032014.1:17660839-17662703 GCF_001865875.1 Lupinus angustifolius
GAGGATGAGGATGAGGATGAGGAGGAGGATGAGGATGAGGATGAGGAGGAGGATGAGGATGAGGATGAGGATGAGGATGGGGACGAGGATTAGGATTAGTATGAGGGTAAGGATGAAGATGAGGATTAGTATTAGGATCAGGATGAAGATGAGGATTAGGATGAAGATGAGGATTAGTATTAGGATAAGGATGAAGATGAGGATTAGGATGAGGATGAGGATGACGATAGGATGATAGTATGAGGATGAGGTTGAGGATGAGGATAGGATCATGATGAAGATGAGGACTAGGATTAGCATGAGGATAGGATAAGGGTAGCATGAGGATGAGGATGAGGATAGGATTTGGAATAGGATTGAGAGCAGGATTTTGATTAGGATTGCGATGAGGATTAGGATTAGAATTAGGATGAGAATTAGGAAGTGGATGAGGATGAGGATGAGGATGAGGATGGGGATGAGGATGAGAATTAGCTTGAGGATAGAATGAGGATTAGGATTTGGATGCGTATAAGGATGAGAATTAGGTTTAGGAGGATCATGACGATGAGGATGCGGATGAGGACCTGGATAATAAAAGAATCAGGAATAGGATTAGGATGAAGATGAGGACGAGGATGAGGATGAAGATGAGGATAGGATTAGGATGAGGATGAGGATTAGGATGAGAATGAGTATAGGATAAGTATGAGGATTTGGATAGGATTAGGATAGGATGAGGATGAGGATGATGATGAGGATGAGGATGACGAGAGGATGAGGATTAGGATTAGGATTAGGATGAGGATGAGGATGAGGATAAGGATGAGGATGAGGATGAGGACGAGGATTAGGTTCATAAGATGACGATAAGGATGAGTGTTAGGATTCGAATGACGATGAGGATGAGGATTCGGTAGAGGATGAGGCTGAGGATAGGATGAGGATGAGGATGAGGATTACGATTTGGATTTGGATGAGGATGAGGCTGAAGATGAGGATGAGGATAGGATGAGGTTGAGTCCTAGGATGAGTATTAGGATGAGTGTAAGGATGAGTGTTACGATTCAGGTAAGGATTAGGATGAGGATGAAAATGTGCATGTAGATGAGGATGAGGATGAGGATGAGGATGAGGTTTGGGATATGATTAGGATTAGAATTAAGATGAAATTTAGGATGTGGATGTGTATGAGGATTAGGATGAGGACGAGGATGACGATGAGGATAAGATGAGGATAGGATCAGGATAAGGATTAGGATGACGTTTAGGATTAGGACGAGGATGAGGATGACAAAAGGATGAGGATGAGGATTAGGAAGAGGATGAGCATGAGGATGACGATTAGGATTAGGATGAGCATTAGGATGCGAATGAGGATGAGGATGAGGATAGGATGAGTAGTAGGATACGAATGAGGATGAGCATGAGGATGACGATAACGATAGGATTAGGATTAGGATGACGATGAGGATTAAGATGATGATTAGGATGAGGATATAATGACGATTAGGATTATGATTAGAATTAAGATTAGGATAAGGATGAGGATGTGGGTGAGGATGAGGATATGATGAGGAGTAAGATTAGGATAAGGATTAAGATGAGGATGAGGATTACGATAAGGACGAGGATTAGGATAAGTATTAGGATGAGGATGAGGATTAGGATGAAGATAGGATTAGGATTGGGATTAGGACTAGGAATAGAATTTGGATGAGGATTAGGATGTAGATGAGGATGAGGATGAGGATGAGGATAGGGAGGAGGATGAGGAGGAGGATGAGATTGAGGACGAGGATGAGGAGGAGGATGAGGATGAGGATGAGGATGAGGATGAGGATGAGGATGAGGATGTGGATGAGGATGAGGATGAGGATGAGGA
>NC_032014.1:17662803-17670303 GCF_001865875.1 Lupinus angustifolius
TGAGCATGAGGATGAGGATGAGGATGAGGATGAGGATGAGGATGGGGATGAGGATGAGAATTAGCTTGAGGATAGAATGAGGATTAGGATTAGGATGCATATGAGGATGAGAATTAGGTTTAGGAGGATCATGAGGATGAGGATGAGGATGAGGACCTAGATAGTATAAGAATCAGGAATAGGATTAGGATGAAGATGAGGACGAGGATGAGGATGAAGATGAGGATAGGATTAGGATGAGGATGAGGATTAGGATGAGAATGAGTATAGGATAAGTATGAGGATTTGGATAGGAATAGGATAGGATGAGGATGACGATGATGATGACGATGAGGATGACGAGAGGATGAGGATTAGGATTAGGATTAGGACGAGGATGAGGATAAGGATGAGGATGAGGATGAGGACGAGGATTAGGTTTATAAGATGACGATAAGGATTTGTGTTAGGATTCGAATGACGATGAGGATGAGGATTCGGTAGAGGATGAGGATGAGGATGAGGATGAGGATGAGGATTAGGATTAAGATGAGCATTAGGATGCGAATGAGAATGAGGATGAGGATAGGATGAGTATTAGGATGCGAATGAGGATGAGGATAGGATGAGGATGAGGATTAGGATGAGGATGAGGATTAGGATGAGGATGAAGATGATGATTAGGATGTGGATATGATAAGGATTAGGATTAGGATTAGGATGAGGATGAGGATGAGGATGAGGACGAGGACGAGGAAGAGGATGATTATTAGGATGAGCATTAGGAAAAGTATTAGGATATGAATGACGATGAGGATGAGGATAGGATGAGGAAGAGGATTTGGTTTTGAATCAAGATTAGGAAGAGGATGGGGACGAGGATGACGATGAGGATAGGATGAGGATGAGGATTACGATTTGGATTTGGATGAGGATGAGGCTGAAGATGTGGATGAGGATAGGATGAGGTTGAGTCCTAGGAGGAGTATTAGGATGAGTGTTAGGATGAGTGTTAGGATTCAGGTAAGGATTAGGATGAGGATGAGGATGTGCATGTAGATGAGGATGAGGATGAGGATGAGGATGAGGTTTAGGGTATGACTAGGATTAGAATTAAGATGAGATTTAGGATGTGGATGTGTATGAGGATGAGGATGAGGATGTGGATGAGGACGAGGATATGATGAGGATTAGGATGAGGATGAGGATGACGATGAGGATAAGATGAGGATAGGATGAGGATAAGGATTAGGATGACGTTTAGGATTAGGACGAGGATGACAAAAGGATGAGGATGACGATTAGGACGAGGATGAGGATGAGGATGACGATTAGGATTAGGATGAGCATTAGGATGCGAATGAGGATGAGGATGAGGATAGGATGAGTAGTAGGATACGAATGAGGATGAGCATGAGGATGACGATAACGATAGGATTAGGATTAGGATGAGGATGAGGATTAAGATGATGATTAGGATGAGGATATAATGACGATTAGGATTATGATTAGAATTAGGATTAGGATTAGGATGAGGATTACGAAGAGGAAGAGGATGAGGATGAGGCAAGGATGAAGATTAGGATTAGGATGAGCATTAGGATGTGAATGAGGATGAAGATGAGGATGAGGATAGGAGAAGGATGAGGATTAGGATTTGAATCAGGATTAGGAAGAGGTTGGGGACGAGAATGAGGATGAGGATTACAATAAGGATAAGGATGAGGATAGGATGAGGTTTAGGCCTTGGATGAGTATCAGGATGAGAATTAGGATTTGGATAACGATTAGGATGAGGATTAGGATGTGGATGTGGATGAGGATGAGGTTGAGCATGAGGATGAGGATGAGGGTGAGGGTGAGGGTTAGGGTTAGGATATAATTAGGATTAGAATAAGGATGAGAATTAGGATGTGGATGAGGATGAGGATAAGGATTAGAAAGAGGACGAGGATGACTAAAGGATGAGGATGAGGATGAGGATGAGATGTAGGATGAGGATGAGGATGAGGATGAGCATGAGGATGAGCATGAGGATGTGGTTAGCATGAGGATCAGGATTAGGATGAGGATGAGGATGAGGATGACGATAGGATGATAGGATGAGGCTGTGGATAAGGATGAGGATCAGGATTAGGATTAGGATGAGGATAGGATGAGGAAGAGGATAGGAGGAGGATGAGGATTAGGATGATCATGAGGTTGAGGATGACGATAGGATGATAGGATGAGGGTGGGGTTGAGGTTGAGGATATGATGAGCATGAGGATTAGGATGAGGATGACGATTAAGATTAGGATGAGGATAGGATTAGGATAAGGATGAAGATGAAGATAGGGAGACGATGAAGATGAGGATTTGGATGAGGATGACGAAAGGATAAGGATTAGGATTAGTATTAGGATGAGGATGAGGTTGAGGAAGAGGATGAGGATGTGGATGAGGATGAGGATGAGGTTAGGATTAGGATGAGGATGACGATAAGGATAGGATTAGGATTAGGATTAGGATTAGGATTATTATGAGGATTAGGATGAGGATAAAGATGAGGATTAGGATGAGGATATGATGAGGATTAGGATTACAATTTGGATGAGGACGAGGATTAGGAATAGGAAGAGTATGAGTATGAGGATGAGGACAAGGATGAGGATGAGGATTAGGATTAGGAGGAGCATTAGGATGCGAATTAGGATGAGGATAGGAGGAGGATGAGGATTAGGATTAGGACTAGGACGAGGATGAGGTTGAGGAAGAAGATGAGGATGAGGATTAGGAAGAGGATTATGATGAGTATTAGGATTAGGATGAGGATAAGATGGGGATGAGGAGAGGATGGGGATTAAAAATAGGATTAGGATTAGGATGAGGATTAGAATGAGGATGAGGACGAGGATAAGATGAGGATTAGGATTATAATTAGGATTAGGATTAGGATGAAGATGAGGATGAGGATTAGGATTTGCATGAGGATGAGGATGAGGATAAGGAGAGGATGAGGATGAGGATTAGGATTAGGATTAGGGCGAGGATGAGGTTGAGGAAGAGGATGAGGATGAGGATTATGATGAGGATTAGGATGAGGATGAGGATGAGGATGAGGATGAGGATGAGGATGAGGATGAATGTGAGGATGAATGTGAGGATGAGGATGAGGATGAGGATGAGGATAGTACGAGGATTAGGATTAGGATTAGTATGAGGATAAGATGAGGATGAGGATGAGGATGAGGATGAGGATGAGGATGAGGATGAGGATGACGATAGGATGGGGATTAAGAATAGGATTAGGATTAGGATGCGGATTACAATGACGATCAGGATGAGGATTAGATGAGGATTAGGATTTTGATTAGGATTAGGATTAGGATGAATATGAGGATGAGGATGAGGATTACCATGAGGATGAGGAAGAGGACAGGGAGAGGATGAGGATGAGATTAGGATGAGGATTAGGAAGAGGATTATGATGAGGATTAGGATGAGGATGAGGATGAGGATGAGGATGTGGATGAGGATGAGGATGAGGATGAGGATAAGGATGAGGATGCGGATTAGGAATAGGATGAGGATGAGGATGAGAATAAGGATGAAGATGAGGATGATGATAGGATGGGACTAGGAATAGGATAAGGAATAGGATGAGGATTAGAATGAGGATGAGCATAAGATGAGGATTATGATTATGATTAGGATTAGGATTAGGATTAGGATGAGGATGAGGATGAGGATGAGGATGAGGATGAGGATGAGGATATGATGTGGATTAGGATTAGGATGAGGATTATTATTCAGAAGAGGATGAGGATGAGGATAAGTTCGAGGACGAGGATGAGGATGACGATGAGGATGAGGATGAGGATAGGATGAGGTTGAGGATAAGGACAAGGACGAGGATGAGGATCAGGATGAGGATGAGGATGAGCATGAGGATGAGCATGAAGATGAGGATAGGATGAGGATTAGGACTAGGATGAGTACTAGGATGAGAATTAAGATAAGGATGAGGAATAGGATGATGATGTGGATGAGGATGAGCATAAGGATGAGGATGACGATAAGATGAGGATAAGGATGAGGATGACGATAGGATGAGGACGAGGATAGGATGAGGAATAGGTTGAGGATTAGGATTAGGATGCGGATGACGAAATGATGAGGATTAGGGTGAGGATGAGGATGGTGATTAGGATGAGGATAAGTATGCGGATGAGGATGAGGACGAAGAGGGGGATAGGATGAGGATTAGGATTAGGATGAGGGTGCAGATAATGATTAGGATGTGAATGAGGATGAGGATTAGGATGAGGATGTGGATCAGGATGATGATGAGGATGAGGATGAGGATTAGGATTAGGATGAGGATAGGATAAGGATGAGGATAGGATGAGGATAAGGATTAGGATGAGGATGAGTATGACGAAAGGATGAGGATTGGGATTAGGATTAGGATTAGGATTATGATAAGGATGAGGATGAAGAAGAGGATGAGGATGAGGAAGAGGATGAGGATTAGGAAGAGGATTATGATGAGTTGAGGATAGGAGGAGGATGAGGATTAGGATTAGGACTAGGACGAGGATGAGGTTGAGGAAGAAGATGAGGATGAGGATTAGGAAGAGGATTATGATGAGTATTAGGATTAGGATGAGGATAAGATGGGGATGAGGAGAGGATGGGGATTAAAAATAGGATTAGGATTAAGATGAGGATTAGAATGAGGATGAGGACGAGGATAAGATGAGGATTAGGATTATAATTAGGATTAGGATTAGGATGAAGATGAGGATGAGGATTAGGATTTGCATGAGGATGAGGATGAGGATAAGGAGAGGATGAGGATGAGGATTAGGATTAGGATTAGGATTAGGGCGAGGATGAGCTTGAGGAAGAGGATGAGGATGAGGATTATGATGAGGATTAGGATGAGGATGAGGATGAGGATGAGGATGAGGATGAGGATGAGGATGATGATGAGGATGAGGATGAGGATGAGGATTAGGATGAGGATGACGATAAGGATAGGATTAGGATTAGGATTAGGATTAGGATTAGGATGAGGATGAAGATGAGGATTAGGATGAGGATATGATGAGGATTAGGATTACAATTTGGATGAGGACGAGGATTAGGAATAGGAAGAGTATGAGTATGAGGATGAGGACGAGGATGAGGATGAGGATTAGGATTAGGAGGAGCATTAGGATGCGAATTAGGATGAGGATAGGAGGAGGATGAGGATTAGGATTAGGACTAGGACGAGGATGAGGTTGAGGAAGAAGATGAGGATGAGGATTAGGAAGAGGATTATGATGAGTATTAGGATTAGGATGAGGATAAGATGGGGATGAGGAGAGGATGGGGATTAAAAATAGGATTAGGATTAGGATGAGGATTAGAATGAGGATGAGGACGAGGATAAGATGAGGATTAGGATTATAATTAGGATTAGGATTAGGATGAAGATGAGGATGAGGATTAGGATTTGCATGAGGATGAGGATGAGGATAAGGAGAGGATGAGGATGAGGATTAGGATTAGGATTAGGGCGAGGATGAGGTTGAGGAAGAGGATGAGGATGAGGATTATGATGAGGATTAGGATGAGGATGAGGATGAGGATGAGGATGAGGATGAGGATGATGATGAGGATGAGGATGAGGATGAGGATTAGGATGAGGATGAGGACTAGGAAGAGGGTGAGGATGAGGAGGAGGATGAGGATGAGGATGAGGATTAGGATTAGGATTAGGATGAGGAAAAGATGAGGATGAGGATGAAGATGAGGATGAGGATGAAGATGAGGATGAGGATGAAGATGAGGATGATGATAGGATGGGATTAGGAATAGGATTTGGATTAGGATGAGGATTATAATGAGGATGAGGATAAGATGAGGATTAAGATTATGATTAGGATTAGGATTACGATTACGATGAGGATGAGGATGGGGATGAGGATGTGGATGAGGATGTGGATGCGGACGAGGATGAGGATGAGGATGAGGATGAGGAAGCGAATGAGGATGAGGATGAGGATGAGGATTAGGATGAGTTTTGTGATGAGAATTAGGATAATGATTAGGATCATGATTATGGCGAGGATGAGGATTAGGGTTAGGATTAGGATGGGGATAAGAATGAGGATGAGAATGAGGATAAGGATTAGGATGAGGATGAGGATGAGGATGACGTTTAGGATGAGGACGAGGATATGATGAGGATTAGGACTTGGATGAGTATTAGGATGAGAATTAGGATTTGGATGAGAATGTGGATGAGGATAAATGAGGATTAGGACTAGGATGGGAATTATGATGATAATTAGGATGAGGATGAGGATTAGGACGAGGATGAAGATTAAGATTAGGATTAGGATGAGGATGAGGATTAGGATGAGGATGAGGATAGGATGAGTATTAGGACTAAGATGAGTATTAGGATGAGAATTAGGATTAGAATGAGGACGAGGATGAGGATGAGGATGAGGATGCAGATGAGGATTCAGATTAGAATGAGGATGAGGATAACTGGGGATTAGGACTAGGATGAGTATTAGGATGAGGATTAGGATGGGGATGAATATTAGGATGAGGATAGGATGAGGACGCGAATAGGGATGAGGATAGGATGAGGATGAGGATGAGGATTAGGATTCGAATGAGGATGAGGATAAATGGGGATTTGGACTAGGATGAGTATTAGGATGAGGAAGAGGATAAATGAGGATTAGGAACAGGAGGAGTATTGAGGTGAGAATTAGGACGAGGATTAGGATGAGGATGAGGATGAGGATGAGGATGTGGACTATGATGAGGATAGGATGAGGATGAGGATAGGATGAGGATGAGGATGAGGATGAGGATAGGATGAGGATTAGGACTAGGATGAGTATTAGGATGAGAATTAGGATTAGGATGAGGAATAGGATGAGGATAAATGAGGATTAAGACTAGGATGACTATTAGGATGAGGATTGGGATGACAATAAGGATGAATGAGGATTAGGACTAGGATGAGTATGATGATGATAATTAGGATGAGGATTAGGATGAGGTTGGGGGTTAAGATTAGGATTAGGATTTGGATGAGGATGAGGATAGGATGAGGATTAGGATTAGGATGAGGATGAGGATGAGAATAGGATGAGAGGAGGACTAGGATGAGTATTAGGATGAATATTAGGATGAGGATGAGAGCCAGAATCAGGAACAGGATTTGTACGAGGATTAGGATTAGGATGAGGATGAGGTTCAGGATGAGTCTAGGATGAGGATTAGGAAGAGAATTAGGATTAGGATGAGGATGAGGATTAGAATGAGGATGAGGATAAATGAGGATTAGGACTAGGATGAGTATTGTGATGAGAATTAGGATAAGGATTAGGATCATGATTATGGCGAGGATGAGGATTAGGGTTAGGATTAGGATGATATAAGAATGAGGATGAGGATGAGGATAAGGATTAGGATGGGGATGAGAATGAGTATGACGTTCAGGATGAGGATGAGGACGAGGATAGG
>NC_032014.1:17674012-17684359 GCF_001865875.1 Lupinus angustifolius
TGAGGGTGAGGATGAGGATGAGGATGAGGATAGGATGAGGATTACGATTAGCATTAGGATCAGGATAAGGATTAGGATGAGGATGAAGATGAGGACATGGATGAGTATTTGGATGAGAATTAACATTAGGATTAGGATAAGGATTAGGATGAGGATGAGGACAAGGTTGAATACTTGGATCTGAATTAACATTAGGATTAGGATAGGATAAATGAGGTTTAGGACTAGGATGAGTATTATGATCAGGATGAGGATGAGGATGAGGATGAGGATGAGGATGAGGATGAGGATGAGGATGAGGATGAGGAAGAGGAATAGGATTACGAGGAGGATTAGGATTAGGATGAGAACTAGGATGAGTATTAGGATGAGAATTAAGATGAGGATTAGGATGAGGATGAGGATGAAGAAGAGAATTACGAATAGGATTAGATTGAGGATGAGGAAGAGGATTAGGATGAGGATAAGGACGAGGATGAGGATGAGGATGAGGATTAGGATGAGGACTGGGATAAGGATTAAGATCAGGATGAGGATGAGTATGAGGATGCGGATAGGATGAGGATTAGGACTTGGATGACTATTCGATGAGAATTAGGATTAGGACTAGGATGAGTATTAGATTGGGAATTAGGATTAGGATGAGGATGGGGATGAGGATGAGGATAATTGAGGATTTGGACTAGGAAGATATTAGGACTAGGATGAGTATTAGGATGAGAATTATATTGAGGATTAGGATGAGGATGAGGCAAAGGATGATGATGAGGATAAGGACTAGGATAAATGAGGATTAGGACTAGGATCATTTTTAGGATGAGAATTAGGAAGAGGATAAGGATTAGGATGAGGACTATGATTAGGATAAGGATGAGGGTGAGGATTAGGATTAGGATGAGGATTAGGATTAGCATGGGGATAAGGATTAGGATGAGCAAGTGGATGAGTATATGGATGAGGATTAAGACTAGGATGAGTATTAGGATGAGAATTAAGATTAGGATGAGGATGAGGATTATGATGAGGATAATTGAGGATTAGGACTAGGATGAGTATTAAGTTGAGGATGGGTATTAGCATGAGAATTAGGATATGATTAGGATGAGGATGAGGACTAGGATGAATGACGATTAGGACTAGGATTAGTATTAGGATGAGGATTAGGATGAGGATGAGGATTAGGATGAGGATGAGGATAAGTATGAGGATGAGGATTAGGATTAGGATTAGGATGAGGATTAGTATTACGATGAGGATGAGGATGAGGATGAGGATAAGGATTTGGATGAGGATTATGATTAGGATGAGGATGAGGAGGTGGATAGGATGAGGATTAGGATTAGGATTAGTATTAGGATGAGGAGGAGGATGAGGATGATGATTAGGATTAGGATGAGGATAGGATCAGGATTAGGACTAGGATGAGAATTAGGGTTAGGATGATGATGTCGATGAGGAAGAGGATGAGGATAAATGAGGATTAGTACTAGGATGAGTGTTAGGATGAGAATTAGGATGAGTATTAGGATGTGAATTAGGATGAGTATTAGGATGAGGATTGGCATAAGGATCAGGATAAATGAGACTTAGGACTAGGATGAGTATTAGGATGATAATCAGGATGAGGATTAGGATGAGGATTAGGATGAGGATGAGGATTAAGATTAGGATGAGGATGAGGATTAGGATGAAGATAAGGCTGAGGATGAGGATTAGGATGAGGATAGGATGAGGATGAGGATGACGATAGTATGAGGGCATGAATGGAGATGAGGATAGGATGAGGATGAGGACGAGGATGAGGATGAGGATTTGGATTAGAATGAGGATGAGGATAAATGGGGATTAAGACTAGGATGAGTTTTAGGATGAGGATAAATGAGGATTAGGACCAGGATGAGTATTGGGATGAGAATTGGGATGAGGATTAGGATGAGGATTAAGATTAGGATTAGGATGAGGATTAGGATGAGGATTAGGATGATGATTAGAATGAGGATGAGGGTGATGATTAGAATGAGGATGAGAGTGATGATTAGAATGAGGATGAGGATGAGGATGAGGTTCTGGATGAGGTTCCGGATAAGGATTAGGATTGGATGAGGATTAGGATTAGGATGAGAATAAGGATGAGAATTAGGATTAGGATGAGGATAAATGAGGATTAGGACTAGGATGACTATTAGGATGAGGATTGGGAAGAGTAGGAGGATAAATGAGGTTAGGACTAGGATGAGTATTATGATGATAATTAGGATGAGGATTAGGATGAGGTTGGGGGTTAGGATTAGGATTAGGATGAGGATTAGGATGCAGATGAGGATGAGGATTTGGATGAGGATTATGATTAGGATAAGGATGAGGATAGGATGAGGATTAGGATTAGGATGAGGATGAGGGTGAGAATAGGATAAGGATGAGGACTAGCATGAGTATTAGGATGAATATTAGGATAAGGCATAGGATGAGGATGAGATTCAGGATCAGGATTTGTACGAGGATTAGGATTAGGATGAGGATGAGGTTCAGGATAAGGATGAGGCTAGGATGAGGATTGGAACAAGGATGAGTATTAGAATGAGAATTAGGATTAGGATGAGGACCATAATTATGGTGAGGATGAGGATTAGGATGAGGATTAGGATGAGTATTATGATGAGGATGAGGATTATGATTAGGATTAGGATGAGGATTAGGATGAAGATGAGGCTGAGGATGAGGATAAGGATGAGGATGAGGATGAGGATAGGATGAGGACGTGATTGGAGATGAGGATAGGATGAGGATGAGGTTTAGGATGAGGATGAGGATGAGGATGAGGATGAGGATGAGGATTAGAATGAGGATGATGATAAATGGGGATTAGGACTAGGATGAGTTTTAGGATGAGGATAAATGAGGATTAGGACCAGGATGAGTATTGTGATGAGAATTAGGATGAGGATTAGGATGAGGATGAGGATTAAGATTAGAATTAGGATGAGGATTAGGATGAGGATGAGGATGAGGATGAGGATGAGGGTGATGATTAGAATGAGGATGAGAGTGATGATTATAATGAGGATGAGAGTGATGATTAGAATGAGGATGAGGATGAGGTTCTAGATGAGGTTCTGGATGAGGATTAGGATTAGGATGAGAATAAGGATGAGAATTAGGATTAGGATGAGGATAAATGAGGATTAGGACTAGGATGACTATTAGGAGGATGATTGGGATGAGAAGGAGGAAAAATGAGGTTAGGACTTGGATGAGTATTATGATGATAATTAGGATGAGGATTAGGATGAGGTTGGGGGTTAAGATTAGGATTAGGATGAGGATTAGGATGCAGATGAGGATGAGGATTTGGATGAGGATTATGATTAGGATGAGGATGAGGATAGTATGAGGATTAGGATTAGGATGAGGATGAGGGTGAGAATAGGATGAGGATGAGGACTAGGATGAGTATTAGGATGAATATTAGGATGAGGCATAGGAAGAGGATGAGATTTAGGATCAGGATCAGGATTTGTACGAGGATTAGGATTAGGATGAGGATGAGGTTCAGGATGAGGATGAGGCTAGGATGAGAATTAGGACTAGGATGATTATTAGAATGAAAATTAGGATTAGGATGATGATGATGATGAGGATGAGGATAAATGAGGATTAGGATGAGTATTGTGATGAGAAATAGGATAAGGATTAGGATCATGATTATGGTGAGGATGATGATTAGGGTTAGGATTGGGATGAGGATTAGAATGAGGATGAGGATGAGGATGAGGAATAGGATGAGGATGAGAATGAGGATGACGTTCAGGATGAGGATGAGGATGAGGATAGGATGAGGAATATGACTAGGATGAGTATTAGGATGAGAATTAGGATTAGGATGAGGATGAGAATAAATGAGGATTGGGACTAGGATGACTGTTTGGATGAGGATGAGGATAAATCAGGATTAGGACTAGGATGAGTATTATGATGATAATTAGGATGAGGATAAGGATCAGGATTAGGCGGAGGATGAAGATTAAGATTAGGATTAGGATGAGGTTTAGGATTAGGATGAGAATGAGGATGAGCATGAGGATGAGGATGAGGATGAGGATGGGGATGACGATTAGGATGAGGATGGGGATGAGGATGATGGTGATGATTAGAATGAGGATGAGGGTGATGATTAGAATGAGGATGAGGATGAGGATGAGGATGAGGTTAGGGATGAGGATGAGGATAGGATGAGGATTAGGACTACGATGAGTATAAGGATGAGAATTAGGATTAGGATGAGGAATAGGATGAGGATAAATGAGGATTAGGACTAGGATAACTTATAGGATGAGGATTGGGGTGAGAATGAGGATAAATGAGAATTAGTACTAGGAGGAGTATTATGATGATAATTAGGATGAGGTTGGGGGTTAAGATTAGGATTAGGATGAGGATTAGGATGCGGATGAGGATGAGGATTTCGATGAGGATTATGATTAGGATGAGGATAGGATGAGGATTAGGATTAGGATGAGGTTGAGGATGAGACTAGGATGAGGACGAGGACTAGGATGAGTATTAGGATGAATATTAGGATGAGGATGAGATTCAGGATAAGGATAAGGATTTATACGAGGATTAGGATTAGGATGAAGATGAGGTTCAGAATGAGGATGAGGCTAGGATGAGGATTAAGACTAGGATGAGTATTAGAATGAGAATTAGGATTGGGATGATGATAAGGATTAGAATGAGGATGAGGATGGGGATGAGGATTAGGATGAGGATGAGGATTTAGATAGGATGAGGATTAGGACGAGGATGAGTATTAGGATTAGGATGAGGATGAGGCTGAGGATGAGTATTAGGATGACGTTTAGGACTAGGACGACTATTAGGACTAGGATAAGTCTTAGGATGATAATTAGGATGAGGATTAGGATGGGGATGAGGATGAGGATGATGATGAGGATGAGGATGAGGATGAGGACGAGATGAGGATGAGGATGCGGATGAGGATGCGGATGATGATAGGATGAGGATGAGGATTACGATGAATACAAGGATGAAAATTAGGATGAGGATTTGTATGTGGATTAGGTTGAGCATGAGGATGAGGATTAGGGTAAGGATTAGGATTTGGATTACTATGAGGATTAGGATGAGGATGAGGATGAGGATGAGGATGAAGATAGGATTAGGATTAGGACTAGGATGCGTATGAGGATGAGCATTAGGATGAGGATTAGGATGAGGATGAGGATGAGCATATGATTAGGATTAGTATTGGGATGAGGAATAGGATGAGCGTTAGGATGAGGATGAGGATTAGCATTAGAATTAGGATTAGGATGAGGATGAGGATGAGGATGAGGATGAGGATGAGGATGAGGATGAGGATGAGGATGAGGATGAGGATGAGTATTGCCATGATCATTAGAATGAGGATTAGGATGAGGATGAGAATTAGGATGGGTATTAGGATGAGAATTAGGATGAGGATTAGGATGAGGATGAGGATGAGGATGACAATTTGGATTAGGATCAGGATGAAGATTAGGATGACTATGAAGATGAAGTTGAGGATGACGATAAGGATGTGATGAGGATTAGGATTACTATGAGGATGAGGATTAGGATACGGATGATGATTAGTATTAGTATGAGGGCGAGGATGTGTTTGAGAATGAGGATGAGGAGGAGGATATGATTAGGATTAGTGTTGGGAAGAGGAATAGGATTTGGATGAGAATTAGGATGAGTATTAGGATGAGGATGAGGATCAACATTTTGATGAGGATTAGGATGAGGATGAGGATGAGGACATGATGAGGATTAGGATTAGGATTAGGATTAGGATTAGGATGAGGATTAGGATGAGGATGAGGATGTGGATGANTGTGGATGAGGATGAGGATGAGGATGAGGATGAGGATGAGGATGAGGATGAGGATGAGGATGAGGATGTGGATGAGGATGAGGATGAGGACAGGATGAGGATGAGGAATATGATTATGGTGAGGATTAAGATTAGGATGAGGATGAGGATGAGTATGAGGATGAGGATTAGGATGAGAATGAGGATGAGGATAGGATGAGGACTAGGACTAGGATGAGTATTAGGATGAGAATTACGATTAGGATGAGGATGAGTATCAGGATGATGATTAGGACAAGGATGAGTATTAGGACTAGGATAAGTATGAAAATGAAAATTAGGAATAGGATTAGGATGGGGATGAGGATGAAGATGATCAATCGGATGAGGAGGAGGATGTGGATGAGGATGAGGATGAGGATGAGGATGAGGATGAGGATGAGGATGAGGATGAGGATGAGGATGAGGATGAGGATGAGGATGGGGATGAGGATGAGGATGAGGATGAGGATGAGGTTAGGGATGGGGATGAGGATGAGGATGAGGATCCGGATGAGGATGAGGATTTGGATAAGGATTATGATGAGGATGAGGATGAGGATGAGGATTAGGATAATATGAGGATTCTGATTAGGATTAGAATGATGATAGGATGAGTATTAGGATAAAGATTAGGATGAGGATGACGATAAGGATAGGAAAAGGACGAGGACTAGGATGAATATTAGGATGAGAATTAGAATTTGGACTAGGAGGAAGATGAGGATGAGCATTACGACGAGGATGAGGATGAGGATTAGGATTAGGATTAGGATTACGATGAGGACTAGGATGTGGACGAGGATGAGAATGAGGATTTGGACAAGAATTTGGATGAGGATTAGGATGAGTATGTGGATGAGGATGAGGATGAGGATGAGGATGAGGATGAGGATGAGGATGAGGATGAGGGTGAAGGTGAGGAGGAGGAGGAGGATGAGGATGAGGATGAGGATAGGATGAAGATGAGGATGAGGATGACGACAAGGATAGGATGACGAAGAGGATGATTATAGGAAGAGGACGAGGACGAGGACGAGGATGAGGATGAAGATAGGATGAGGAATAGAATGAGGATGAGCATGAGGAAGAAGAAGAGAATGAGGATGAGGATGGGATGAGGATTAGGATGAGCATTAGGATGGGGATGAAGATGAGGAGGAGGATGAGGATGAGGATAGGATTTGAATTAGGGTGAGGATTAGGATGTATGAGGATGTGGATAAGGATTACGATTAGGATGAGGATTAGGATTTGGATGAGGATGAGGATGAGGATGAGGATGAGGATTAGTATTAGGATGAGGACGAGGATGAGGATTAGGATGACGACTGGATTAGGATTAGGATGAGGATGAGGATGATGAAGATGATGAGTATGAGGATGATGATTTGGATTAGGATCAGGATTAGGATTATGATTAGTATTAGGATGAGGATTAGGAAGAGGATGAGGATGAGGATTTGGATGAGTATGAAGATGAGGAAGGGGAGGAGGATGAGGATGAGGAGAGGATTAGGATGATGATAGGAATAGGGTGAGGATTGGGATGAGGATTAGGATAAGGATGAGGACGAAAAAGAGGATGTAGATAAAGATGAGGATGAGAATCAGAATAAGGATGAGGATTAGGATTAGGATTAGGATTAGGATGAGGATGAGGATGAGGATGAGGATATGATTAGGATTAGGCTTAGAGTTAGGATGAAAATGAGGATAGGATTAGGATTAGGATTAGGATGAGGATTAGGATTAGGATTAGGATGAGGATTAGTATTTAGATGAGGATGAAGATTAAGATTATGATGAGGATGAGGATTAAGATTATGATGAGGATAGGACAAGATTAAGATTAGTATTAGGATTAGGGTTATAGTTAGGATGAGGATGAGGATATGATTAGGATTAGGATTAGGATTAGGATGAGGATTAGGATGAGGATGAGAATGAGGATGCGGATCAGGATGAGGATGAGGATGAGGATGAGGATGAGGATAAGGATGAGGATGAGGATGAGTATAGGATTAGGATTAGAATGAAAACAAGGATGAGGTTGAGCATGAGGAAGAGGATGAGGAGGATGAGGAGGATGAGCATAGGATTATGATGAGGATGAGGATGAGGATGAGGATTAGGATGAGGATAAGGAAGAAGGATTACAATTAGGATTAGGATTAGGATTAGGATGAAGATGAGGATAGGATGAGGATTAGGATTAGGATGAGGTTTCTGATGAGGATGAGGATGAGGATGAGGATGAAGATGAGAATTAGAATGGGGATGAGGATATGGAAGAGGATGAGGAAGATGATGAGGATAGGATGAGGATTAGGATTAGGACGAGGATTAGAATGAGGATTAGGAATAGGATGAGGATTTGGATTAGAATGAGTATGAGGATGAGGATGGGCATGAGAATAGGATGAGTATGAGGATCAGGATCAGGATGATGATGACGATGACGATGGGGAAGAGGATGAGGGTGAGGATAGGAAGAGGATAAGGATTATGAGGAGGATTATGATGAGGATTATCATTAGGATGAGATTGAGGAGGAGGATGAGGAATAGGATGTGGATGAGGATGTGGTTGACGATTAGGATGAGGATGAGCATGAGGATGAGGATGAGGATTGGATGAGGACTAGGATTAGGATGAGGATAAGGATGAGGAAGGGGATGAGGAAGGGGATGAGGTTGAGGATAAGGATGGGAAAGAAGATGACGATGACGTTAGGAAGAGGATTAGAATTAGAATGAGGATTAAGATGAGGATTATGATGAGGATTAGGTTTAGGATTAGGATTATGATTAGGATGAGGTTTAGGATTATGATGAGGATAGGATGAGGATTAGGATTAGGATTAGGATTAGGATTAGGATGACGATGACAAAAGAGGATGAGGATAAGGATGAGGATGAGGATTAAGATTAGGATTAGGATTAGGATGATAATGAGGGTAGGATGTGGATTTGAATGAGGATAAGGATGAGGATGAGGATGAGGATAAGGATGAGGATGAGGATTAAGATTAGGATTAGGATTAGGATGATAATGAGGGTAGGATGATGAGGATGAGGATGAGGATGAGGATGAGGATGAGGATGAGGATGAGGATAAGGAAGAAGGATTACAATTAGGATTAGGATTAGGATTAGGATTTGGATGAGGATGAGGATGAGGATGAAGATGAGAATTAGAATGGGGATGAGGATATGGAAGAGGATGAGGAAGATGATGAGGATGAGGATTAGGATTAGGATTAGGATGAGGATGAGGATTAGGATTGGGATGAGGATGAGGATGAGGATGGGATTAGGATTAGGTTTAGGATGAGGTTGATGATGAGGATGAGGATGAGGATGAGGATTAGGATTAGTATTAGGATGAAGATTATGATGAGGATGTTGATTAGGATTAAGATGAGGATAGGATGACGATGACGAAAGAGGATAAGGATAAGGATGAGGATGAGGATTAAGATGAGGATTAGGATTAGGATGATGATGAGGGTAGGATGTGGATTTGAATGAGGATTAGGATGAGGATGAGGATAAGGAAGAAGGATTACAATTAGGATTAGGATTAGGATTAGGATGAAGATGAGGATAGGATGAGGATTAGGATTAGGATGAGATTTCTAATGAGGATGAGGATGAGGATGAGGACGAGAATGAGAATGGGGATGAGGATATGGAAGAGGATGAGGAAGATGATGAGGATAGGATGAGGATTAGGATTAGGACCAGGATTACAATGAGGATTAGGAATAGGATGAGGATTTGGATTAGAATGAGTATGACTATGAGGATGAGGATGGGCATGAGAATAGGATGAGTATGAGGATGAGGATCAGGATGAGGATGACGATGACGATGGGGAAGAGGATGACGGTGAGGATAGGAAGAGGATAAGAATTATGAGGAGGATTACGATGAGGATTATCATTAGGATGAGATTGAGGAGGAGGATGAGGATAGGATTAGGAATAGGATGTGGATGAGGATGAGGTTGAGCATGAGGATAGGATGAGGACTAGGATTAGGATGAGGATAAGGATGAGGAAGGGGATGAGGAAGGGGATGAGGTTGAGGATGAGGATGAGGAGAAGGATGTGGAAGAAGATGACGTTGACTTTAGGAAGAGGATTAGATTAGGATGAGGATTAAGATGAGGATTATGATGAGGATTAGGTTTAGGATTACGATTAGGATTAGGATGAGGTTTAGGATTACGATGAGGATAGGATGAGGATTAGGATTAGGATTAGGATGACGATGACGAAATGGGATGAGGATGAGGATGAGGATTAAGATGATGATGAGGGTAGGATGTGGATTTGAATGAGGATGAGGATGAAGATGAGGATGAGGATGAGGATGAGGATGAGGATGAGGATGAGGATGAGGATGAGGATGAGGATGAGGATGAGCATGAGGATGAGGATG
>NC_032014.1:17684459-17691161 GCF_001865875.1 Lupinus angustifolius
TAGGATGAGTATGAGGATGAGGATCAGGATGAGGATGACGATGACGATGGGGAAGAGGATGAGGGTGAGGATAGGAAGAGGATAAGGATTATGAGGAGGATTATGATGAGGATTATCATAAGGATGAGATTGAGGAGGAGGATTAGGATAGGATGAGGGATGAGCATGAGGATAGGATGAGGACTAGGATTAGGATGAGGATAAGGATGAGGAAGGGGATGAGGAAGGGGATGAGGTTGAGGATGAGGATGAGGATAAGGATGGGGAAGAAGATGACAATGACTTTAGGAAGAGGAATAGAATTAGGATGAGGATTAAGATGAGGATTATGATGAGGATTAGGTTTAGGATTAGGATTAGGATTAGGATGAGGTTTAGGATTACGATGAGGATAGGATTAGGATTAGGATTAGGATGACGATGACGAAAGAGGATGAGGATGAGGATGAGGATAAGGATGAGGATGAGGATTAAGATGAGGATTAGGATTAAGATGATGATGAGGGTAGGATGTGGATTTGAATGAGGATTAGGATGAGGATGAGGATGAGGATGAGGATTAGGATTAGGAAAAGGACGAGTACGAGGATGAAGATGTGGATGAGGATGAGGATGAGGATGAGAATGAGGATGAGGATGAAGATGAAGATGAAGATGAGGATGAGGATGAGGATTGGAATAGGATGTGGATTAGGATGACGATTAGGATGAGGATGAAGATGAGGAGGAGGATGGGGATGAGGATAGGATTAGAGTTACGATGAGGATTAGGATGAGGATGAGGATGAGGATGTGGATGAGGATTAGGATGAGGACAAGGATTAGGACGAGGATGAGTATTGCACATGTTGAGGATTAGGATTAGGATGAGGTTTCTGATGAGGATGAGGATGAGAATTAGAATAGGGATGAGGATATGGAAGAGGATGAGGAAGATGATGAGGATAGGATGAGGAATAGGATTAGGATGAGGATTAGAATGAGGATTAGGAATAGGATGAGGATTTGGATTAGAATGAGTATGAGGATGAGGATGAGGATGAGGATGAGGATAGGGATGACGATGACGATGGGGAAGAGGATGAGGGTGAGGATAGGAAGGAGGATGAGGATGAGGATAGGGATGACGATGACGATGGGGAAGAGGATGAGGGTGAGGATAGGAAGGAGGATGAGGATGAGGATAGGGATGACGATGACGATGGGGAAGAGGATGAGGGTGAGGATAGGAAGGAGGATGAGGATGAGGATAGGGATGACGATGACGATGGGGAAGAGGATGAGGGTGAGGATAGGAAGGAGGATGAGGATGAGGATAGGGATGACGATGACGATGGGGAAGAGGATGAGGGTGAGGATAGGAAGGAGGATGAGGATGAGGATAGGGATGACGATGACGATGGGGAAGAGGATGAGGGTGAGGATAGGAAGGAGGATGAGGATGAGGATAGGGATGACGATGACGATGGGGAAGAGGATGAGGGTGAGGATAGGAAGGAGGATGAGGATGAGGATA
Source organism: Lupinus angustifolius (assembly GCF_001865875.1). NCBI lineage: Eukaryota > Viridiplantae > Streptophyta > Magnoliopsida > Fabales > Fabaceae > Lupinus > Lupinus angustifolius. Next base: position 17,685,976 of record NC_032014.1, read on the forward strand.
GGGATGACGATGACGATGGGGAAGAGGATGAGGGTGAGGATAGGAAGGAGGATGAGGATGAGGATAGGGATGACGATGACGATGGGGAAGAGGATGAGGGTGAGGATAGGAAGGAGGATGAGGATGAGGATAGGGATGACGATGACGATGGGGAAGAGGATGAGGGTGAGGATAGGAAGGAGGATGAGGATGAGGATAGGGATGACGATGACGATGGGGAAGAGGATGAGGGTGAGGATAGGAAGGAGGATGAGGATGAGGATAGGGATGACGATGACGATGGGGAAGAGGATGAGGGTGAGGATAGGAAGGAGGATGAGGATGAGGATAGGGATGACGATGACGATGGGGAAGAGGATGAGGGTGAGGATAGGAAGGAGGATGAGGATGAGGATAGGGATGACGATGACGATGGGGAAGAGGATGAGGGTGAGGATAGGAAGGAGGATGAGGATGAGGATAGGGATGACGATGACGATGGGGAAGAGGATGAGGGTGAGGATAGGAAGGAGGATGAGGATGAGGATAGGGATGACGATGACGATGGGGAAGAGGATGAGGGTGAGGATAGGAAGGAGGATGAGGATGAGGATAGGGATGACGATGACGATGGGGAAGAGGATGAGGGTGAGGATAGGAAGGAGGATGAGGATGAGGATAGGGATGACGATGACGATGGGGAAGAGGATGAGGGTGAGGATAGGAAGGAGGATGAGGATGAGGATAGGGATGACGATGACGATGGGGAAGAGGATGAGGGTGAGGATAGGAAGGAGGATGAGGATGAGGATAGGGATGACGATGACGATGGGGAAGAGGATGAGGGTGAGGATAGGAAGGAGGATGAGGATGAGGATAGGGATGACGATGACGATGGGGAAGAGGATGAGGGTGAGGATAGGAAGGAGGATGAGGATGAGGATAGGGATGACGATGACGATGGGGAAGAGGATGAGGGTGAGGATAGGAAGGAGGATGAGGATGAGGATAGGGATGACGATGACGATGGGGAAGAGGATGAGGGTGAGGATAGGAAGGAGGATGAGGATGAGGATAGGGATGACGATGACGATGGGGAAGAGGATGAGGGTGAGGATAGGAAGGAGGATGAGGATGAGGATAGGGATGACGATGACGATGGGGAAGAGGATGAGGGTGAGGATAGGAAGGAGGATGAGGATGAGGATTAGGATTAGGATTAGGGTTAGGATGAGGATGAGGATGAGAATTAGGATGATATGGAAGAGGATGAGGAAGATGATGAGGATAGGATGAGGAATAGGATTAGGATGAGGATTAGAATGAGGATTAGGAATAGGATGAGGATTTGGATTAGAATGAGTATGAGGATGAGGATCGGCATGAGAATAGGATGAGTATGAGGATGAGGATCAGGATGAGGATGGAGATGACGATGGGGAGGAGGATGAGGGTGAGGATAGGAAGAGGATAAGGATTATGAGGAGGATTATGATGAGGATTATCATTAGGATGAGATTGAGGAGGAGGATGAGGAATAGGATGTGGATGAGGATGTGGATGAGGATTAGGATGAGGATGAGCATGAGGATGAGGATGAGGATGATAGGATGAGGATAAGGATGAGGAAGGGGATGAGGAAGGGGATGAGGTTGAGGATGAGGATGTGGATAAGGATGGGGATGAAGATGACGATAACGTTAGGAAGAGGATTAGAATTAGGATGAGGATTAAGATGAGGATTATGATGAGGATTAGGTTTAGGATTAGGAATAGGATTAGGATGAGGTTTAGGATTACAATGAGGATAGGATGAGGATTAGGATTAGGATGACGATGACGATGACGAAAGAGGATAAGGATAAGGATGTGGATGAGGATTAAGATGAGGATTAGGATTAGGATGATGATGAGGGTAGGATGTGGATTTGAATGAGGATTAGGATGAGGATGAGGATAAGGAAGAAGGATTACAATTAGGATTAGGATTAGGATTAGGATGAAGATGAGGATAGGATGAGGATTAGGATTAGGATGAGGTTTTTGATGAGGATGAGGATGAGGAGGAGAATTAGAATGGTGATGAGGATATGGAAGAGGATGAGGAAATTGATGAGGATAGGATGAGGATTTGGATTAGGACGACGATTCGAATGAGGATTAGGAATAGGATGAGGATTAGCATGAGGATTTGGATTAGAATGAGTATGAGGATGAGGATCAGGATGAGGATGACGATGACGATGGGGAAGAGGATGAGGGTGAGGATAGGAAGAGGATAAGGATTATGAGGAGGATTATGATGAGGATTATCATTAGGATGAGATTGAGGAGGAGGAGGAGGAAAGGATGAGGAATAGGATCTGGATGAGGATTAGGATGAGGATGAGCGTGAGGATGAGGATAGGATGAGGATAAGGATGAGGAAGGGGATGAGGAAGGGGATGAGGTTGAGGATGAGGATGAGGATAAGGATGGGGAAGAAAATGACGATGACGTTAGGAAGAGGATTAGAATTAGGATGAGGATTAAGATGAGGATTAGGATTAGGATGAGGTTTAGGATTACGATGAGGATAGGATGAGGATTAGGATTAGGATTAGGATGACGATTAGGATAAGGATGAAGATGAGGATAGGATGAGGAAGAGGATGAGGATGAGGATGAAGATGAGGATAGGATGAGGAAGAGGATGAGGATGAGGATGAAGATGAGGATAGGATGAGGAAGAGGATGAGGATGAGGATGAAGATGAGGATAGGATGAGGAAGAGGATGAGGATGAGGATGAAGATGAGGATAGGATGAGGAAGAGGATGAGGATGAGGATGAAGATGAGGATAGGATGAGGAAGAGGATGAGGATGAGGATGAAGATGAGGATAGGATGAGGAAGAGGATGAGGATGAGGATGAAGATGAGGATAGGATGAGGAAGAGGATGAGGATGAGGATGAAGATGAGGATAGGATGAGGAAGAGGATGAGGATGAGGATGAAGATGAGGATAGGATGAGGAAGAGGATGAGGATGAGGATGAAGATGAGGATAGGATGAGGAAGAGGATGAGGATGAGGATGAAGATGAGGATAGGATGAGGAAGAGGATGAGGATGAGGATGAAGATGAGGATAGGATGAGGAAGAGGATGAGGATGAGGATGAAGATGAGGATAGGATGAGGAAGAGGATGAGGATGAGGATGAAGATGAGGATAGGATGAGGAAGAGGATGAGGATGAGGATGAAGATGAGGATAGGATGAGGAAGAGGATGAGGATGAGGATTAGGATGTGGATTAGGATGAGGATTAGGATTAGGACATGGATTAGGATTAGGATGAGTATAAAGAGGAGGATGAGAACAGAATGAGGATTAAGATTATGATGAGGATTAGGATTAGGATGATTATGAGGACAAGGATTAGGATTAGGATGATTATGAGGAGGTGGATGCGGATAGGATGAGGATTAGGATGAGGATGATGATTAGGATTGGGATGAGGATTAGGATTAGGCGGAGGATGAGGATGGGATTAGGATTAGGTTTAGGATGAGGTTGAGGATTAGGATTAGTTTTAGGATGAAGATTATGATGAGGATGTTGATTAGGATTAAGATGAGAATAGGATGAGGATTAGAATTAGGATTAGGATTAGGATTAGGATTAGGATGAGGATGAGGATGAGGATGAGGATTAGGATTAGGAAAAGGACGAGTACGAGGATGAAGATGTGGATGAGGATGAGGATGAGGATGAGAATGAGGATGAGGATGAAGATGAAGATGAAGATGAGGATGAGGATGAGGATTGGAATAGGATGTGGATTAGGATGACGATTAGGATGAGGATGAAGATGAGGAGGAGGATGGGGATGAGGATAGGATTAGAGTTACGATGAGGATTAGGATGAGGATGAGGATGAGGATGTGGATGAGGATTAGGATGAGGACAAGGATTAGGACGAGGATGAGTATTGCACATGTTTAGGATTAGGATTAGGATTAGGGTTAGGATGAGGATGAGGATGAGAATTAGGATTCGTATGAGGATGAGGATGAGGATGAGGATGAGGATGAGGATGAGGATGAGGATGACGATGAGGAATAGGATGATGATGATGATGAGGATGAGGATGAGTATGAGGATTAGGATTAGGATGAGGATTAGGATGTGGATTAGGATGAGGATTAGGATTAGGACATGGATTAGGATTAGGATGAGTATAAAGAGGAGGATGAGAACAGAATGAGGATTAAGATTATGATGAGGATTAGGATTAGGATGATTATGAGGACAAGGATTAGGATTAGGATGATTATGAGGAGGTGGATGCGGATAGGATGAGGATTAGGATGAGGATGATGATTAGGATTGGGATGAGGATTAGGATTAGGCGGAGGATGAGGATGGGATTAGGATTAGGTTTAGGATGAGGTTGAGGATTAGGATTAGTTTTAGGATGAAGATTATGATGAGGATGTTGATTAGGATTAAGATGAGAATAGGATGAGGATTAGAATTAGGATTAGGATTAGGATTAGGATGAGGATGAGGATGAGGATGAGGATGAGGATTAAGATTAGGTTTAGGATGAGGATTATGATGAGGATGAGGAAGAGGATGAGGATTTGGATGAGGATAAGGATTAGGATGAGGATGAGGATTAGGATTAGGATTAGGATTAGGCTGAGGATTAGGATTAGAATTAGGATTAGGATGAGGTTGAGGATTAGGATAAGGATGAGGAAGAGGATGAGATTAGGATTAGGATGAAGATAAGGATTAGTACGAGAATGAGGATAGGATTACAATTAGGATTAGGATTAGGATTAGGATTTGGATTAAGATGAGGATGAGGATGAGGATAGGATGAGTATAGGATGAGGATTAGGATTAGGATGAGGTTTATGATGAGGATGAGGATGAGAAGGAAGAGGATGAGGATAGGATGAGGATTACGATTAGAATGAGGATTAGAATGAGGATTAGGATTAGGATGAGGATGAGGATGAGAATGACGATGACAATGGGGACGAGGATGAGGGTGAGGATAGGAAGAGGATTAGGATTATGAGGAGGATTATGATGAGGATTATCATTAGGATGAGATTGAGGAGGAGGAGGAGGAAAGGATGAGGAATAGGATCTGGATGAGGATTAGGATGAGGATGAGCGTGAGGATGAGGATAGGATGAGGATAAGGATGAGGAA